>NC_087459.1:1045317-1670317 GCF_036321535.1 Camelus dromedarius | reverse complement strand
CTTGGAATCTTTTTATTTTTATTTTTCTAACAGCTTTTTTGAGATATAATTCATTTACCATACCACCCATCCATTTAAAGTGTACACTTCGATGATTTTTAGTTTATTCAGAGTTGTGCAACCATCACCATAGTCAATTTTAGAACATTTTCATCACCTCAAAAAGGAACCCCATAACTTTTACTATCATCTCCCTGTCCCTCATTCCGGCTCCCCACAGCCTGCAGCACCCACTAATGAACTTTCTGTCTCTATAGATTTGCCTGTTCTGGGCATTTCCTATAATTGGAATCACACACCTTGGGGTCTATGGTGTCCTTCACTCAGCATAATGTTTCCAAGTGTCCCCTACGATGTAGCATGCGTCACACCTTCATTTATTTTTATTGACCAGTAACATTTCGTGGTACAGAAATGCCACATTTTGCTTATCCACCCATCCAGCTGACTGACATCTGGGTTGTTCCCTCCTTTTGATATTATGAATAAGGCCGCTCTGAACATCCCTGTACAAATACATGTGTGCGTTTCCATTTCTCTTCGGTACAGACGTGGGAAAGAACCTTGGCGTCTTCATGCACGTTCAGAGATCCTCAACAAACACACAGGCAACAAACTGTAGGAAAAACCCCAGCACATCTTATACAGGCTTCCTGCATGCCAAGCCCCGTTCCACAGGCTCTCGTTTAATCTTCACAACAATCTACTGAAGAGACATTAATATTATCCCAATTGTACAAAGAAAACAGAGGCATAGCTCCCTGCTCTTAACACTAGGCTGGATCGAGGCTCGTGATTGGTGAGAACCC
This sequence comes from Camelus dromedarius, assembly GCF_036321535.1. Classification (NCBI taxonomy): domain Eukaryota; kingdom Metazoa; phylum Chordata; class Mammalia; order Artiodactyla; family Camelidae; genus Camelus; species Camelus dromedarius. The sequence continues at coordinate 1,669,508 of NC_087459.1, read as the reverse complement.
ACTGTGGACAGAACAAGCCCAGGGACACCCGGGAGTCAGGCCCCGAGGACCTGGAGCAGGGGCTTCCCCTCCTGTCCCAGGGTAACCCCAAGGGACAAGCATCCCATGGGGCGAGGACCCCGCCGGGTACCCCCAGGGCTAGCCACACCCCTCCATCCTGAGCAGAGACTTTTTGAAGGTGGGGAGCGGGTGAGATGGGGAGAGCTTTCTTCAGCCATCAGGGAGTCCGTCCTCCCTCTCGGCCCACATCAGGACAACTGGGCCACGTGCTCATTCCACAAGTATTGTGTGAGCGCCTACCACACGCCGGGCACTGGGCTGTGCACGGAAGATCCCAGCAGGAGCAACACAGACACAAGACCTGGGGCTAACACTGTAGTCAGGAGAAGCTGACAATACACCACATAATAATAAATATACACAGTCCCCCACGGCTAGTGGGTCCCTCTTGGCAGCCGATGCACACATCCCTCCTGTGTCTCAGAACCCATCCCTTCTGGGGACAGGTACCGCAATGGGGCGGGCCACATGCTACATGATGTGTGCACACACTTCAGCAAGACGAAGGAGTGCACATTGTGTCTGAAACAGGAGCCGTATCTCCACACGAGGCAACAAGGCCGAGGTGGCTCTGGACCTCCTGCTAAGGATGTGTTCCAGGCCCAAGGCCCAAGCTGTGTGGCCAAGTCTGGGCTGAAACCCTGCATGCTCCAGACCTGTTCCCAACACAGGGCAGCAACAGGCAGATCAAACCCAAACATCTACAGCCAGAGGAAAACAGAGGCTAGCTTAGTCCAGGGTTTCCCAATATCAGCCATAATGACACTTGGGGCTGGACAGTCCTCTGCTGGGGGGCTGTCCCACGCACCACAGGATATTAGCAGCAACTCTGCCCTCTACCCACTGGATGCCAGCAGTGCTCCTTGCCCCACAGTTGTGAAAAACATTCATGTCTTCCGGCGGGTACCTCAGAACCACTGATCTAGATGAACCCTGTCCGAATACAGATGGGGGAATGAAGGCCGGGAGAGGTTAAGGAATCAGAACAGCTGCCACTGATTGGGCCCCTACCTGGTGCTGACCCGACACCGAGGGCTCTGGTGTTACCATCTTGAATCCTCACCAGCACCCTGGGAGGTTACCACCTCTCACACCCGCAGAATCCGGAGCTCACAGAGGTCGAGTGAATTTCCCCGGGCCATTCCATAGGTATGTGGACACCAGAGCCGGGCATGCCGGGTATTCCTGACTCCGGGCCCAAGCGGCTGCCTCTGTGAACTGAAGATGAACTTCACGGAGGGAGTTTTGGTAAACAGGTAGGTGCTCGCAGATTCCTTAACGACATGTTGACATGTCTGTTGTTAACTGCAAACACCTGTGGGTTTCCGCTGGGGTCTGCTTGGCTCTTCCCAGTCCCCAGGTCTCAGTGGACAGGTGCCCCCTGGTGAATACGTAACCGTCTGTCATAAAAAAATCATAAGCTGTCAGAGCCGGACGCAGCCTTAGCATGTACTGGATTCAGCACTTGTGTTCTCCAGGTGGGGGATAGCGGCCCAGGGCTGGGGGAACACCATGCTGAAGGCCGCACAGAGATCTGGAGCAGGGCCGGAAGGAGGACAAGCTGAGATATAATTCACATACCGTATAATTCACTCACTCACAATGTACAATTCCATGGCCTTCAGTATATTCATAGAGAAGTGCAACCATCACCACAATCCATTTTAGAACATTTTCATCACCCTCCCCCAAAACCCAAACCCAGTAGCAATCGTTTCCCCAACCCCTGGTTTCCCCTAATTCCCCCAGCCCCTGGCAACCACTATTTTCTCTCTATGGATTTGCCTTTTCTGAATGTTTCGTACAAATGGAATCACACAAGCGGTGGTTGTCGGCAGCCTTAAGTGAATAGGCCGTGGGGCCCAGGCCACAGTTCACAATAGCTTGCACCTGGTAAGAGGTGAATGTACGCATGCGCCAGTGGCGTAAATACTACACATGCGCCAGCTATGTAAGCCTTAGGAACAAAGAGGTAAAGGTACGCATGCGCTAGGAGAATTATGTAAGTGGTATGAACAAAGAAATGAACAGTGTGTATGTGCCGGCAAAGTAGATAAAAGCAAGACAAGTGCGCCACGCTGGGGTGCGCGCCATCTTGTCGGACCAGAAGAAAGTGCTGATCGCCGCCATCGTGGGCGCCACCCTCTTGTACTTCAATAAAGTGCTGTTTTGCTCCATGTCAGCTCCTCGTGCATTTTTCCAGTTGGGGTAGCTCACCTGTTCGAATCCCTCTTAAGCCCCCCTCCGCTGACAGTGGTCTTTGGTGATTAGCTTCTTTCACTTAGCATAATGTTTTCCAAATTCATCCCTGTTCTAACCCGTATAGGGGCTGCGTTCCTCTTTCAGGCTGACTGATAGTCCACTGTATAGATCGACCATGTTCTGTCTGTTCACCCCCTGGTGGACGTTTCCATTCTTGCCACTGGAGTGTTTTCTTGTTAACTTCCATTGACTGAGAGCTTCCTATATGCCAGCTTGAGCACTTGACTTGCAGACAGATCACACAGCCCTGGAGGAGGCAAAATTGTTCCCTTTTCACAGTTAGGGAAACTGAGGCTCCGAGGAGCCAAGGGACCAGCTCAAGACTCCAAATCAGAGCTATTCTCAGAGGGTCTCAAACTGGTGGCCCCGGGGCCAATTTGGAAGCCTCATCACCTTCTAGCCCCGCCACCCATCCTTTCCCCCTAAGCACCTTACACTACAAATCACACTGCGGCTTTTGTCTAGTGTCTGCTGTTCTCGACTATGGTTTCCTTTTACCATTTCTCGCTCTGCCCACATTCTGTAGGGTTAATGTCTGCCCCCAGCTTCTCATGGGTCCTGGGCAAAGAGTCTAAGGGTGGGGGAGGGTATAGCTCTGTGGCAGAGCACATGCTCAGCATGCACAAGGTCCTAGGTTCAATTCCCAGTACCTCCATTAAAGAAAAAAAAGTGAATTCTTCATTGACCTGGACTTACTCCATTCTAACTACTGTCCATTCGGAGATGGAGACCTTCCTACTGTTACAAATCTCCTTTCTTTTATGAAACAATGGGGAGGGGAAGTGGTTGGTGAGGTTTTAAACATCTGCATTAGTTAAAATAAAAAGCCTATAATGAAAAAGAATATGAAAATGAATATATGTATGTGTATGATGACTGAAACATTATGCTGTACGCCAGAAATTGACACATTGTAAACTGACTGTATTTCAATAGAGTGCAAATTAAAAACAAAAGAGAATATACTGAAGAAAAAAAAAAAAGCAATCTCATGTCCACCCTCAAAATTTTAAAATAAACTTTGATTTTTTAAAATAGTTTTAGATTTGGAGAAAAATTGTAGAAGTAGCAGAGAGAATTCTATATACTTACACCCGGTTTCCCCTATTATTAACACTGATACATTATTACTTACTAAAGTTTGTTCTTTATTAGGATTTCCTTCGTTTTTTTCCTAAAGTCTTTTTTCTCTTCCAGGATCCCATCCAGGACACCACATTACACTTAATTGTCATTTAGGTTCCTCTGGGCTGTGACAGTTTCACAGATTTTCCAGGCTTTTGAGCACCTTGACACTTCTCAGGAATATTTGTCAAATCCCTCAGTTGGGATTTGTCTGATGTTTTTCTCCTGATTAGAATGCAGTTGTGTGTTTTGGGAGGAAGACCATAGCGGGAAAGACCATCTTCATTACAATCATCTCCAGGGTACCTGCCTTCGAGATGACCTCTCACTGTTGGTGTGGACCTTAATCACCTGCTGATCAAGGTGAATTACTGGGAATTCTTTTGTGTAGGAAATTCACCCCTCCCCCAAATTAAAAAAACTTATATATATTGTTTTTAAAATTTCTATCAGCAAAGCCCTAAATCCTGGCTGTCACCAAGGCAGACTCCAGCTGGCCATAGGGGATCTGTCAGAGAGAGAGAGAGCATGAGAGAGAGCCTCCTCTGTGGGCCAGGCCCGACGCGGACATTTTTATTTCACGCAAGAGGCTGCTTTCTGGCAAAATGGGGTTCAGCTTCCCCAATTTACAGACGAGGCTCAGAGAGGCGTGTGGAGCCCCAGGTCACACGGTTTGGGTGGCAGCTGCATGGTTTGAACCCATTGGCTTCTCACCTCCCCTCCCACATCACCCCTAAGCAGGGCTTGCTAAAGCTAACAGCTGGCGAACAGAAAGAAACCCAGGCCACGGAGAGGAGGAAATTATACCAGCCTTGGTCCTCCGCCCTCTACCCACGGGGCACCGCGCACCCGCAGGGAGACATCCCACGGCGCGCACCTTCAGCCTCTGCCCCTCGGGAAACCTCGAGCCAGCAAATGGAAAACGAACCGCAGGACGCCGGGCCTGATGGGCGCCACCAGGCGTCGCCCCTCCCCCACCGCCCTTCATACAGGGCCTGGTGGGCGCCCACCCACTGGGAGAAACCTGGGCGTTTCATTCAGGGAGTCTCGGCTCACTCCCTGGACCACGTCCTGAGGCTCATCTCCATCCCCTGCCTCCTAGTGGTCCTGGGCTGGGCGTCGGTGAAACCCAGGGGCTCTACTTCGAAGGGAAAATCTGGGGGTCCTGGACTCTCGACCTCTTGACCTCTTAAGATCTTTCCTCAGACGGGGGAACTGCAGCTCAGGCTCCCTGGCCAGGAGCACTGGACTGGGGGGAATCCTGAGATGCTGCTTCAGCCCCTGGGAGAGCCCTTCCTGCTTTCTGGGCCTCGGGGTCCTCCTCTGTAAAATGGGGGGTAAAAGCTGACTCTTTGGGGGCTACCCAGTCCCCTGCCCCTAACTCTCAGCGGGCCCAGCCACCCCGCGCCCGCCGCCTGTGACAGCAGCGCCCCCTTCTGGACGGGTGCCTCTTGGCCTCCGCGGCGAATCCCCTGCTCTCTGACCACCCCCACCCCCCACCCCCACCCCCGCCGCAGGTGATTCTAGGGGAGGGCAGCTTGGTTGAAAGCCACCGAGAGGGAAACCAGAACTAGGTTTCCAGACCGCCACACCTGAGTTCCCATCTCGGCGCTACCACCTACTAATGGAACCTCAAGTACACCTCTGAACCCCTCAAAACTTAACCCAGTGCTTTGTCATTTATAAATGCATACAATGTGTTTTATATATATATGATTGTAATGCGGATTGGACGGGGGCAAAGTGCGCGGCCACCACTCAGCACCCAGGAAAGCGCTCGATCCTGGGCTCTGGTACCTTTCCTCTTACGCTCTCCCCACGCTGGTCAACAGTGGCGGAGTCTCCCTCCCTCGGAGCCGGATTTGTAGCCCAGGCCAAGTTGGGTAGAACAACGGGCTAAATAAACAGATGAGGAGGACCCTGTGCCTCTGCGGTAACATTCGTTCAGGAAATTTTCACCCTCCAGCCTTGTCCACGCGGCACCCCCAGTGTTGTCACGTCCAGCCAGCCCTGCTCGGGCCACGCGCTCAGCCTCTCTCTAGAATTGCGCTGCCTAGGCCTTCAAGTAGCCTTCAGTCTCCAGTGTAATCCACCCTTCCAGCTGCTGCGGCTAGGGTTCACTTTCTAAAACACGGGTCTCCTGAGTCACTCACTCTCCTGCTGGAACACGCAATAGTTCCCTGTGACCCTCAGGATAAAGTCACAACCTTAACAGCATTCAGACGTTTTACTTCACACCCGTCAGAATGTTATCAAAAAGATGAGAGGTAAGTGGTGGCCAGGATGTGGAGAAAAGGGAACCCTCCTACACTGTTGGTGGGAATGTAACTTGGTGCAGCCACTATGCAAAACAGCACGGAGATTCCTCAAAAAAATCCTTAAAAATCGAGCTGTCAAAGGATCCAGCAATCCCACTCCTGGGTGTGTATCCTAAGGAAATAAAACCACTTTCTCGAAAAGATAACTGCACCCCCCTGTTCATTACAGTATTACTTACAATAGCCAAGACATAGAAACAATCTAAGTGTCCATTTATGGATGAATGGATAAAAAAAGTGATACACACACACACACACACACACACACACACACACACAATGGAATATTATTCAGCTGTAAAAAACGATGAAACCTTGCCATTTGTCACATGGAAGATGGACCTTGAGGGTATTATGCTAAGTGAAATGTTAGAGGAAGAAAGAGAAATACTGTATGATCTCACTTTATATGTATAATCTAAAAAAAGCCAAGTAATGCAGAGAACAGATTAGTGGTTGTCAGAGGCCAGGGGTAGGAAGGAAAAGGGGGGCTCAAAATGGGTGAATGGGGTCAAAAGTACAAACTTCTAGTTATGAATAAGTTCTGGGAATATGATGTAGAGCACAGTGATTATAGTTAACGATAATGTTATTATATATTTGAAAGTTGCTAAGAAAGTTGATCTTAAAAGTTCTCATCACAAGAAAAAAAATTGTAACTGTGCAAGGTGCTGGATGTTAACTAAACTTACTGTGGTGTCATTTTATAATATACACGTAAGTCATTATGTAGTATACCACAGAACTAACACAATGTATATGTCAATTATATCTCAGAATACCTGGCGAGTGGGAGAAAATACCTTTTAGACTTGGGCCCTGCCTTATCTCTGATCCAATCATCTACAATTTCCTTTTCCATCACTGGGACCCTCTGCACCCCATCACCCTATAGTGATTCCTGCACCTGGGCCTTTGCATATGCTGTTCGTTCTGCTGAAGACCTTGCCCGGACCTCTGTCCGCTATTGGTCACTTAGGATGCAGCTCATATGTTCCCCACTGCTGAAAAGCCTTCCTTCCTTCCCACTCCCTGTCCTGCCCAGAGAAGAGTCATTGTCTCCTTCAACTTGTCCTTCAGGTGCCGGCGTGGGCTCCACCTTCTCCAGGAAGCCATCCCTGAGCCCCCCAGATCCCCAAGGTCCAGGGTGGGGATAGCGTGCCTTTGGTCTGTCTGCCCCTGGGGACTGAGCCTGTGAGGTTGGGGCTGTGTCTGAGTGGGATCACGTTGTTTTAGTGTTACTAGCCTGGACCCTGAGAAGCTGATATCGAAGTTCGTGGGCCCATTTAGGTGTTGCCCTCATGATGCGCTGTGAGGAGGGAGAGTCCAGGACACACAGTGCCCAAAATCTCCAACGCCTGCCTCCAACCCTGGGCCCTCTGTGCCAACACGGGCCACTCTTCTCGCTAAGCTCCAGGCAGGCTTTTCCAGGATCTGGGCTTTAGCTCCCTCAGCCCCTCAGACTCTCTGATCCTCCCTGCTTCCCTTCATCCCTGCATCCCAGCTTCCCCATGACATCCATCAGTGTCTGACCAGCTGTTGTCCAGAAGAACTACTTCCTCCACCGACCAGCCCCCCATCCATCACCGCAGCCTCAAGGACTTCAGCCCAGCTGCAGCCATCGGTCCAGCACCCTTCCCGGAGCTAGGTTTCCCAGCAGCCTTTCTGCTTAATCCCAGCTCTGGGAATCTCCAGCATCTGGGTGGGGGCAGATCTGGGGGTGGGTCCAGGAAGCTAGGAGATCCCTCAATTCAGCTGTTAGGAGGCAATCCCTCCCCCATTGACCTGCTGAGAGAGCACTTTTGCAGGCTACCCCATCAATCTAGAGCGCTATTTTCACAGCAGCAATGACAGCTGCCCTGTACTGAGCATTTACTGTGTGTCAGACCCTCTGCCAAGCGCATCCCCTGCCTCTGCTCATTTAATCCTGAAAACAAAACGGAACACAGATAAACAGCAAGGTCCTACTGTATAGCACAGGGAACTATATTCAATAGCTTGTAATAGCCTATAATGAAAAAAGGATATGAAAAGGAATATATATATATACAATATATATGTATAACTGAATCACCATGCTGTACAGCAGAAACTAACACAACCTTGTAAACCAACTATACTTCAATTAAAAAAATTAACAACGCATACACACACACAAAGAAGAGAAACAAAACAAAACAAAACAAAACAATCCATGAGGCTGGTTCTATTATTACCCCACTTTGTAGGTGGGGAGACTGAGGTAGGGGACCAATGTCCACCACAACTGACAGTCTGTCAACATCTGGCGAATGGGCACTCGGAGTCATCCTGGGCAGCAGTGAGGGGCTCACTGTGGTGCCAGACTGTGACCACCTCCTTGCCAGCCAAGCTTCCCCTCAGACAGACTCCACCTCGTGCCATGAGCCAGGGCATCCTAGCTGCTCCAGCTCAGAGAAGGTAGGACTAGGCTCCCAACAGCTGAGCCCCAGCCCTGCCACGGAGCAGTGCGGGAGGCTGTTCCTCAGCGGGGAGCACCTACTATGGGCCAGGTCCTGGCCAGGCACTTCGCACACAGTCCTACAGTGTCCGCCCCAGAGTGAAGCGGGTCCTGCCTCATCCCCAATGGACGAAGAGGAGACTGAGGCTCAGGGAGGTTAAGTGACTTGCCCAAGGTCACAGGGCAGAGCTGGGATTTGAACTCAGGGCATGTGTCTGGGCCAGGCTCAGGCTGCCTTTCCCTGGCCAGCAGTGGAGAGTCACTTACCCCAGCCAGGGCTGAGAGGGGACCTCAGTCCGTCAGCAGCAGTGGACATGGGTCCCCTTTCCACACCTGCTCCCTGCCTGGGAGATGCAGGCAGTCCCATCAGAAGGAACTGGGGTTGGGAGTGCCAGGTGTGGACGACCTACCCCGTCCCCTTCTCCGGGAACAATCTGCGGGCCATCCTGTGTGGCCAGTCAGCTGAAACTGGAGCATGGCTGCTGTAGGCACATTCCTCACGTCAGCCTCAGTTCCCAGTCCCTCGAATCCTGCTCCCTCCGCTACGCACAAAGGCCAGCTCACTTGCTAAACCACATAGTACAAGGTTAGAAGGAGGCCCTCCGTGCTTTCTGTGTCAGCAAGTAGTGCCTCCACCCACACATGTGCGCAGCTGTTATGCACCCTCAGAGCACATGAACCGTGTAATAAGTGTCACAGTTGTGACTAAAAATCCCATGAGTTCCTCGCAATGTTGCTGTGAACCTAAAACTGCTCTAAAAAATTAAAGTCTTAAGAGCAGATTGTTTTGAATCCCACGAAGGTATATCTAGGAATCTATCCCCCAAAATACACTACCCAAAATACAAATCATGTTTGCACAAAGTGGTCTTTTTTTGTTACTGTTGCAGTATTAATGTCGTCATTAGTACCATCAAAGTCTGGAAACAACACAGACATCCTCCAAGAGGAAACTGGTTGAATAAACTCTGGACATCCACATAGGAGAGTTCCTTTTTTTTTTCCCCATTATTTAAACAAATTTATTTTATTATTTTTCATTTGTTCTTAATTTTTTTTTGAGGGGGAGGTAATTTGATTTCTTTGTCTATTTATTTATTTATTTTTAGAGGAGGTACTGGGGACTGAACCCAGGACGTCCTGCATGCTAAGCACGCCCTCTACCCCTTGAGCGGTGCCCTCCCTGGGGAGAGTGCTCTACAGCTGTGAAAAAGGAGGAAGACGCTGTCTCCCAGGACTACGCGGGTGTCCTCTCCAGGCTCTATGATTAAGTGAAAAAACAAAAACAAAATCCAAGGAGCAGAACTGTATACGCAAAGTATTCTGTCTTCTGAATACATGTGGGGTGTGTATACATTTGCTTATACTTTCAAGAAGAAACAATGGAAGGGTAAAGCAGAAACTCACAAAAGTGGTTACCTGTGGGGAGAGGGGTAACTAGTGAAAGGGACAGAAGTGGACAATAGACTTGAGTGTCTATTGTTTTAGAGCTTTAATCTGTAAATGCAAACAGTTTACAAAATGATAAAGCAAAGACAAAAAAAAAAAAAACCCCAATCCATTAAAATAAAAATACCCAACAGAAATGAATAAACCTGACTGAATGTCAACTTGGCACCCATACTATGAAAGATTATTGGAAGTGACTTCAAACAGCATTTTGATTATATATCCCTAATGGGCTTTATCCTAAGGGCCACAGAATCACAACAAAACAGAAGCGCAGTGAAATCTTCAACTGTACTCAGTTATCACACAGGTAGCGATTATACTGCTATTATTAGGCTAAAATGGTTAGCTTTACAATATAGGATAAAGAAAATAAGAAATTGAGTTAATGTTGTTAGGAACCAAGATTTTCTAAGTAAAAATTAAAAAGAGACCCATAAAATTGAAGTAGCTAAATGAAAGTCTTGTAAACTTAAATGTGAATGATAATTTTCAGTTTCTCCAGCTTTACGCCTAGATGCAATGATAACCTGGTAGCAATGAGCACCTTTAATATCTAGATTGTGACCCCTAACTTCCATTTATCGCCAAAAGGAACAGGGCTCCTCTGAAGAAACGGCTTAATTCCAGGTAGAAAATGTACAAGATGAATCTGGGACATGTCATCCATAAATTAAGAAAACTGTCAAAAATTACAGAGGTCATGTGAAAAGTATGCAGGAGGCAGTGGGAAGAGGCTCCCATTAACTTGTGTGGGACTTGGTTCTAAACACTATACAAATATTAACTCACCCTTAGGAAAATTATTTAACTTCATTTAATCTTCACCACGAGCCTATTATGAGCTTTGTGTAATTATGCTCATTTTATAGATGAGGAAACTGAGTCCCAGGAGATGAAGTAAACTGCTTAAGATCACACAGCAGGTAGGTGGCTGAGAGAGGATTTGAATCCGTGCCCTTAGCCAGTTTCTAAGCTGCCTCTTTATTAATGCAGGATGTTCAACATCAAAGTAGAAAAGGAAAAATAAACAAAGTGGTCCAGGGCTTGGCAGAGGCCAGTCTGGGAGGGTTTAGAACCACAGACAGCACTCACAGTCACTCCCCACAGTTCAGCTGTGCCTATAACCAGGATGCTCAGAGGCTGACCCCAGTGGGGATCAAGGACCGGTTGGGATGTGCTTGGCCCCATATGCTGGCCAGGTGAAGAATGAGCTCCCATGATGCTCAGCCCCCCTACCAGCGAATCCTCACATCCTCCGGACTCTTTGGGAGCCCCCTGGGCTCTCTTCCTCAACACCATCACTTAAGAGCAGCTCACCATTTAATTCCTCACGATGCCTAGCCAGGTAGGAGGGGACATTCCCATTGCCCAGGTGGGGAAACTGAGGCTCAAAGAGGAACTGAGCTGCCCAAGCCCATGGCACTGGGAAGGGGCTGATCTTGGCTTCTGTGCCTTTGTCCCACCCCCTCTCCTTCCTCTTGTTGGCTCTCTCTCTTTGCAAGGCTGAGCGTGGGGTGCTGGTGGTCCATGTTGAGGAGTGAGTCACCATCATTCTGGCGTGTGTCATCTCCCCAGCTGCAGCCAGGAGCCGGGAGGAGGGGGTTTGCGTACACGAGCTCGAGGCAAGAAGGCTGCTTTCCCCAGAGAGAAAGGAGCCTGCCGTCCAAAGCACCCTGGATACCTCTTGCCCTCCATGTCCACACAGCCACAGTGCCTGACTAGCTCTTCCTCCAGAATATTCCTGGAACCTGTTCTCTCTTCACCTAAAGCCACCACCCTAGCTGAGGGCCACCATCAGCTCTTACCTGGACTGTGGGAGCCTCCTGACCACCTACCCCGCCCCCCTCCTCCCTCGCCTCCCCCAATCCACTGCGAGACAGAAAGGGCAGATTCCAGGTACACTTTGAAGGGGGATTGACAGCATTTGTGATGAGGTGGACAGGTGACTATATTTAGCTGCTGCCAACATCAGTGTGCCTCCCTTTTCTTTCTACCTAGGCCTAATTTTCTCTCTTTTCAGACAACCAGTCACGTGGGAACACCGGGCTCCCCACAAGGCCTGGAAGCTGAGCCAGATTCCCTCCATCCCCTGCCCTCTCCCCACCCCCTAACCCTGACCCCTCTGGTTTCTGCCGGAGGCCCTTTAAGAGGCAGCAAATCAATGCTTAAGAGTGAGGATCCCATACTTTCTGCAACAACTCAAAGGCCAGGAAACGAAAAAAGGGAGAATCGTCACAGCTTAAAAGGGATTTACGAGATAGAGCATCCAGATGCCACGTACAGACTCTTTCTCCCGAACTGAACCAATCACCCATTAAACACACTTAGGAAACAACGGGGTGGGGTGGGGGGAGACGGGATTTGAGAGGATATTACAGAACCACTGACTTCCTGGAGGTGTGAAAATGGTAATTAAATGAAAATGTGGTTATTGAAGAAAGAGTTCTTATCACAGAGATACATCCTGAAGGATTTATGAGTGAAACGGCATGATGATATGATTTTTGACAGAAGAATCCAGCGGGGGCAGGCGGGGGAGGGGTGGGGGAGGGCTGAAACAGTTTAGAGGCCGTGGCACCTTTCTCAACAGACAAACTTCGCGTGATTGCAGTAAAAGCGGTGAGTCTGGAAACTAACTGGCCCGTAGTTTACTGATGCTGGTAAGAACATGGCAGGACCACTGTTGGGGCTGGTGACACTTGTTGATTTTAATATTATTATCCTCTCTAGTCCTGTCTCTATCAGGGGCAAATGTGAGGGGACTGGAGCTATATTGTGGGGTTCAAACCTTGCTCTGACACTTCTTTGTGTGTGGTCTCGGTAAGTCACGTTCCCCCGTGTGCCTCAGTTTCCCCATCTGTCAAAGGGGAGGATAACAGTGTCTCCCTGACAGAACTGTTGTGAGAGTCACAGGGTTAACCAGCATGTCACCAGCACTAAAGAAATGTTAGCTCTGCTTATGGCTATCGGGGAATATTTGAACGTTCTCATGATCTCTGTTTCACATTTCATGTGTTTGAGCAGATCTGGACCCCTACCTGTGTAGGGGAGGACACAGGCCCCTTGGGTTTGCTGTTGTTTTTTTTTTTTAACAGATATATTGAGCTATAATTCACATACCATGCATTCCCCCCATTTAAAGAGTACAATTCAGGGGGGAGGGTATAGCTCCGTGGTACAGTGTGAGCTTAGCACGCACGAGGTCCTGGGTTCAATCCTCAGGATAGAATAAATAAACAAACAAACAAACAAACAAACAAACAAACCTAATGACTTCCCCTCAAAAAAAAAAAAGAGTACAATTCAGTGTTTTTTTGTGTATTCATAGACTTAAGCATCCATCACCATGGTCAATTTTAGAACATTGCCCCTAAACACGACACTGCTTCAAGGAAGGCGGGGGAGTGACTCTGAGTCTTTTGATGATGTCTCTTTTGGCAGAAGGGCCAGGCTGTGGGGCACGGCCTCCTACAGCTCCTCTGGGGTGGGAGCAGCTGTCTGACCCTGCGGTGTTCTTTAGGGACACCAGGCGACAGTGTCTGCTGGCCCCGCCTCCAGACCCACTGCACTTACTGCAATCATGTGCAGTTTATCTTTAGAGAAAGGCCCCCACAGACCTCAGTGTGGCTTTCTCTAGATCAGTGATAACCTGCCACAATTTAATTTCCTCCTTTTTTCCCTGAGAGAAAGGGAGAAATCGTCACTACCCAGATATGCTGGGCGTTAAAGCTGCGGCAAGGCCTGTCGAGGGGCGTTCAATGACCGGCCCCTGGAAGAGGAGGCAGTGAAGGGGAGGGATCAGAACGGCTCTTGGGTGTTCTGCTCAGCACCTGGGGGAGTGGTGGTGACATTTAGCAAAGTGGAGGGGATGAAAGGAGGAGGCAGGCAGGAAAAGGGCAGAAGAATCTGAGACTCCCACTTCCGCAAAGCCGGGAATCGGATTTGATAACCCTTCGGGATAAGACTGAGCCGGGTTCACATCTTGGCTTCTGCCTTTGGTCCACATGGCCTTGAGCAAGTCACTTGGGTCTCCTGGTCTGTAGAATGGGTCCCTGTGAGGGTCTGAGGGGCGCAGGCTGCAGCTCGCCCAGCAAGAGGCACAGCACACGTAGGAGGTCCACGCACGCGGCCTTGACAACGGTGGGCGTTAGTTCCCCTCCCTGGCTGCAGATCTGGGGGAAATTCCAGCCCAGGGAGCACCTGCAATGGGGGTGAGGGAGGCAGAGGTGCTGGAAAGACCCCAGGAAAGGGCTGAAACAGGGAACTGCGGGCGAGGGGGTTTCCAGGCTGAGCAAGAAAGGAGATTCTGTCAGGGAGAGGGGAGTGCAGCCCATCGTCCCTGCCTGAAACCCACCAGGCCTCCCCAGTGTCATGCTCACCAGGGCTGTCCAGGCCTGGTCCACCCCTTGGGCCTCTTCTCCCACCAAGTCTCCCCCTCCCAGCCCCGCTCTTTGTTCCCTCCTCTAACCTTTGCCTTCACTGTTCCCTCTGCCTGCAATGCTTTTCCATATCGGGCTTCTCTGCATCCACAGAAGATGCACCGCCCTGACCTCCTCTCTCAGGCAGCCCCTAGCCCCCTCACTCTCCATCACATCATGCGTAGGGCATTTATCGCTCTCTGAAATTATGTTTCATGATGTATTATTAACACGTTTTCGTATTCCCCGCCTCCCCCTCTAGAATGTCAGCCTCCTGAGGGCAGGGATCTCGTCTCCTAGTTCGTGCTCTGTGCCCCAGCACTTGGCAAGGGCATCCTGAGTGGTTGAATGGAACTTCCCAAGAGCAATCTGGGCTGAGCCTGGGTGGGGGCTTCCTGAAGGAGACTTCCTGGAGCCCCTGGTCCCCAGGGAGGGAGATGACACTCTGGCTCTCAGCCAGGAAGGCAGGCAAGGCTCTGGCCCAGAGATGGTCACCTAGCACCTCCAGGGCAGGGTGGGGCTCAAAGGAGGTAGAAGTGTCTTGGATCCTGGAATGTGCTCACTGTGGGGGAGGGTCAGCACCCCTCACGTCCCCAGGCCCATGGCTCTGGCCAGGGGGGTCTTGGCTGGTTGGTGGCCAGTGGGTGGCCAGGGCACCAGAGGCTTGTCAGACCCTCCTCCTGAGAACAGGCTGCCCCCAGCAGGGCTGGCCCTGCTCAGGTGGGACTCCAGGCCTCACCCTGGATTCTGCCTTTCCTCTGTCTGCAGACCCCATGGCTAGGCCTCTCAGTTGGCTCTTTGCTAAAAATCCTCCACACCTGTCCACATCTCTCCATCCCTGCCTCAGTCCAAGTCCCTCCAGGGGCCTCCTCCCTGTTCTCTCAGCCCCTCTGATCTGTTTTCCATGAGGCAGACACAGCCACCTCTTTAAAATTCAATTTGGGTCCTATTGTCCCAGAGATGATGAAACCCTTTAATGTCCTTGCATTGTTCTGAGGATGAAGCTCAGCCAGCCTCCCTCTGACCCAACCTTCCCACCCTAACCCCTGCAGCCTACAGTGTCTCCCACATACGCCCCTCTGGATGCGTCCTGACCACTGAGCCATCGCACATGCAGTTCCCTCTTCCTCTCTCTGTCCAGTTAGTTGTTCTCACTCAGCTTTCAAATCAGGCCTCAAACATCACTGCTTCCAGGAAATCTCAGGTCCCCATCAAGGTGGCATCTCCCTCTGCACACTCTCAAGGCACCGAATTTGCCTTCAGGGATCATTCGGGGTGATTATATGATTATTTGTTTAATGTCTGCCTCCCCTTAGACTGAAATGCGCTGAGGGCGGGGCCCTTGCCTTGCCTACCTCTCCTAGCACTGCACGGGTCCATCAAAGTCTGGGTGCAGGGGAGACATGCTCTTCATGCACACATTTGCTCTCAACAAGCATCTGCTGAGAATCCACTGTTGCTGGGCTACAAAGTTGGCACAGACCAGATCCTGGTCTTCAGGGGGCTCAGTTTGTTGAGGACCAGACACTCTGGTGAGACCTGGGCTGGGCAGGGGCCCACAGAGCAGGATCTGAGAGAAGATTTCCCAGGGCAGAGTCTTGAATAGCGAGTAGACGTCTGAAAAGAGGAGGAAGGGAACCTTAGTGGTGGGAACAGCCTGTGCAAAGGCCCTGAGACGGGAGAAGACACGAAGTATTGGGGAACTGTGGTGACTGAGCACAGCTGCAGCGCAGGGAGGGAGGATGCAGGCAGGACCTAGTGCTGCCTTCCTGCCTCATGTCCCTCTCTTTTCCCCACCAGGACAGGTCAGGACTTGTTGGAGACAAGCTTACTGGCTCCAACCTGTTCCCTTGGGGCCAGAGCGGCAGGGACAGGGGTTGGCAGGGGCCCAGGGCAGTGTGGGTGGTTTTTCCCCAGTGCATCAGGAACCACAGAGCCCCGGAGGGCAACAGCTCTGCTCAGAAGTGATTCTTGTTTTCTTGCATATCCATCCTTCTCAGCCAGAGTTCTCACCAAGTGCTCAGCTGCCCATGCCCCAAGCCCACGCTACAGATGGAGGAACTGAGGCTTGGACCTGGGATGAACAGAGGCAGGCTTGAGCCCACAATCTGTGACTCAGAGCCCAAAACGTGTTCCCTGCAGAGCCCGTCTGAGGTGAGGCAGTCTGGTTCCAGGCAGAGTTCCCTCCCCAGGCAGCACAGGGCCCAGCGGGGCTCAGGGCAATCACAGGAGCACCCGCTCCCTGAGGGGCTCACTGGCTCTGTTCCCAGGCAGGTCCTGTGGCCGCCCCATCAGCCCGGATCCAGAGTTACGGGGGTTCTCCGTCAGGGCAGGCACGCTGCCTGGCGTCTCGGCCTTTGCAGAGGCCCGGAGGTTGCCCCGACAGAGCTTACTGGTTCAGGACCCCCATGAACAGGACAGAGCACCTGGGGGGCCTGGGGGCGGGCAGAGGGTTCTGGGGCTCGGAGGCTGGGCTGTGGTGCGGGGACGTGACCTTCACCCATCTCTCACCGCGCACGTGCAGGCTGACAGGAAGGTTCCATCTTAATTCCTGGCACCACTTTCCCTTCTGGGAGCTTCTTTCTGCCTGAAGTGAGAGCCAAGGGGGCAGAGTCCTGCCTGGACCCCTGGACCCCAGTGTCCTATCCACAACCTCATCCCCAAGCACAGCCCCAGGGCCAGCTCTGAGTCTGCTGGCTCCAGTCTCAACTCCAGCATGAGTCACTGCTCAGATCGTCTTGGTTTTGTTGTTTTCCCAGTATTTTCTCTCAATTTTTTCTTCTCCTATAAATATTATTGTATAGATTTTGTTATATTTATAGATGTAATATATTAAATATACTAAATTATATATCTAGCTAATATGAATACAGATATAGTCTAAATATTTAATATATTAACATAACAATCAATTTATTATTTATATTATTAATATATAACAATTCTGTATTAATATTTACATAAGTTGTTATATAATTATATAATAAATATAATGATGATGTTAACGTATTATCATTATAACAGTATACCAATAATATCATATATTATATATTAACCATATATTGTATACTATTGATATACTTAATATTACCATAATTAATATTAATTACTTGCCATATTACTATAGATGATAATGATAATTCATATTAATGTAACATGATAACACTACACCGTAGTATTTTATTATTCTATTACCCTCAACAGGGAGATCTCTCAGACGCTACTATTTGTCAGTACCACAATCCAGGACATGAAATTTCTCTGAAGTTAGGAGCTGTTATTATCCACCTGTTTATAAAAACTCTCCATGAACTTAAAATGTTTCCTGGAGACAGCACCCACCTTGCAGGGTTGTGGGGAGGGTCAGAGGAGGTGACTTGCGCTCAGGACAGTCAGTGCTCAACACACACCAGCTCTGTTATTCTAGCTCTGCAGGACTGTGTCTTCACGTGTTTCAAATTATTATTTAAAATCAGTAAATCAAAAAGAATATGGCATATCAGGGGTGAGTTTCAAGATTTGTTTTTAAGTGAGAAAAGCACAGGACAGAACAGCATGTACAGAATATCACCATCTGTTTTTTCTTTTTTAATGGGGCTATGTCTTCATCCACCCATCCATCCATCCATCTCCTATAGATGCACAGAGAAGATGGAGAACGCACATGTGGGACCCCACCCCTCCTCCTTTCCTCTGTGTTTCTCCCTAGAACATGTAGGGTATACGATGCATATTACTTCTTTATCTATTGTCCATCCCCTCTAGTAGGACAGAAGCCCCATGAGGGCATGGATGTCTGTCTCTTGTGTTTGTTGCTATGACTCCCACACCTGGAGGCCTCCTCACTTTGAGTGTGGGCTGGACTTGGGGACCCATTTCTGATAAATAGAATGTGGTAGGAGCGGTGGAGGGTGACATCTGCCATTTGGTCTTAAAGGTACTCTGCGTGCTCTCCATCTGGAATCACTGAGGCTGGGGGACACTCAAGCAGCCCGAGGGAAAGGCCTCCACAGTGGGGAACTGAGGCCTCCTGCCCACAGCCATGGGAGTGAGCCATGGGGACGTGGGTCCTACAGCCTGCCAAGCCTTCGTGGGAATACAGCTCTGGCTGTATTTGCCTGCAACCCCAGGAGGGGCCCTGAGCCAGAACCATCCTGCCGAGCTGCTC
The DNA here is from genome assembly GCF_036321535.1 of Camelus dromedarius. NCBI lineage: Eukaryota > Metazoa > Chordata > Mammalia > Artiodactyla > Camelidae > Camelus > Camelus dromedarius. Next base: position 1,651,226 of record NC_087459.1, on the reverse strand, counting down.
CTGAATTCCTGACCCACTGAATCTACGAGAAAATAAATGTCTGCTGGGTGCTGGGGTGATCTGTTAAGCAGCGATGGGTGACTGATACACCCCATAAGTCAAATTCAGCTCTGAGTGATTCCAGGGCCTCCACTGCCCTGGTCCCCTGCCCTTCAGTTGGGGCCTTCTGACAGGTGAAGGCAGAGACATGAGCTTTGTATGGTTTTGAGGATGGGAGTGCGTGAGTCCCTACCCTACTCATGGGCGGACCTGGGGTGAGCCCTCTGCCCCCCACCCGTGCCCCGCCCCCTGGCTGCAGACTGATCCTGGGAGGGCCCAGCATCCCCCACTTTTCCTGGGACACTAGACTGCAAGTGTTACAGCTGCAGGACTGACTGTCTTGACTATCAGTGCAGCTTGCCAGGCTGTAGTAGGTTTTCAAATAACCGCTGTTCCATGAATAGTCACCTTTAACCAGCTTTTATGGGGGGCCACACTGTTGTATTAGAAGCTCCCTTTTGTAGGTAACACATTGGGGGTCTGTCTCTCCCAGGAGGCCGCAGACTCCCCGAAGGGCCACACCACCTCCACTCCCCCAGCAGGGCCTGGGGGACAGTCACCGAAAGAGCAGAGGCCGTAAGAGCAACTCTGGCGATCGAGCCCAGCTATGGGCTCCTCACGCCTCTAGAGTAGGTTATTTCTAAATCTTTTAGCAAAGTGGGGCCAGCTCTTCCCATTTTACAGATAAGGAAATTGAGGCTCAGAGAAGGTAGCTGGAAAGTGGCGGAGCAGGGCTCAAACACAGCCCCAAGTGCTTTGTCTGCCTGCAGGTCGCAGGCCTGGAGCTCATGCTGGAGCCTCCGTCCCCTTCTCGGTGGAAAGTCCCCAGGCCTCAGATCTAGAGAAGATGGTTGTCTGTGCTCAGGCTCAGCTGTGGATAAAAGCCCCTAAGAGCTGGGCTTTAGGAATAATTCCTGCCTGACCCCAAAGCAACCCCAGGCCCCAGACGGTGGCTGTGAATAATGGATGACACCAGGGGGAACACTGCGGCCTGTTACTCATCTCCACTCTGGTGACCACCTGCCTGCGGAGGGGGTAGATGGATGGACTTCCCCACCCAGAGGCCTGGCCTCCCCCCTCCCTCCCCAGCCTCAGAGTCAATGGCAGGAGCCACAGGGGAACTGGAGGTCAGTCCCACTGCCTGCTTCTCCCTCATTTCACCCGGTCGTTTCTCTCCCTCGGCCCCGGGACTGGATTCTGGAGGGCGGAGGAAGGGGCAGGACGGCCTTGCTGTGTGATGGAGATGGATGAGGGCTCTGCTGCAGCCAGACTGCCAGGGTTCAGGTCCTCTGATCCATGCTAGCATTGTGCCCTTGCAGGACTCATTCATCCTATTTGAGACTCAGTTTCCTTATCTTTAAAGGGTGGAAAAATGCCATGGACTTCACAGAGTTGTCAGGGGTTAAATGAGTAATAACACGTGTGATGTGCTTGGTGTCACCTGGCACATGGTAAGTGCTTAATAAACACTAGTAAGTGTTCTTATGCTGTGTACTGGGCAATGGGGGAAGCTTTCTGCATCTTTGGCCTTATGTACTTGTCATGGCGACCAAGGGCAGTATCTCCTGTAATTGTCATTTTACAGATGAGGACATTGAGAGTCACGGAGATGAAGTGACAGATTGCAAAGGCAGTCCCTGGGAGGAGCAGAATTTGAACTCAAAATCCAGTGAACAGTTTCCAGTATACTCAAGAGTCCCAGTTGGAACATCCCATCCCACTGTCCTCAGAATACACTCAGCCTCCTACAAAAGCTCCTAAGATATGACCAAACCCTCCTCACCCCAAAAGTCCACTCCAGATTAAGAACATAAATGCCAAAAACAAACAAACAAACAAAAAACACTCTAACATTTTTAGTAAGAATTATAGGTAAAGTCCTTTGATGGAAAGATGATAGATTATGAATTTAAATGTCAAAAACAAAGCTTCAGAACTCTTAGTAGAAAATATAGGTGAATGTATTTCAGATCTCAGTGTTGAAAACGATGTTCAGCATCATTAGTGACCAAGAAATGCAAATCAAGATCTCAGTGGGCAACAGTTCTACCCTCAATTGGCAGACATTTAAAAATCTAATAATATTAAGTGTCGGAGAGGATGTGGATCGTTCATGTTGCTGGCGGGAGTGTGGTGAGCATAACTGCTTCAGAAAGTACCTTGCTATCATCTCTTAAAGCAGAGCCATCACATATTCTGAGTCCCAGTGATTCTATTTCTAGGAAAACACCCCAGAGAAACTCTTGCATGCACACCAAGAGCCACTTATGAGGATGCCCAAACAGCACTTCAAATTAGCAGACACCTGGACACCACCCAAAGGGCCATCCTGATGATCAACCGTGGCACACTGAGCTGGTGGAATGGGACATAGTTAAAACAAGGGAACTACAATATGGGCCGATCTTAGCTATACATATACTATTAAACAAAGAAATTAAGCCCCAAAAGATTCATACACCTTGATACCCACCCTTTTTTTTTTTCGGTTATCTGGACTCCCTTTGTTATGGGTTGAACTGTATCCCTGACGAGATATACTGAAGTCCTAATCTCCGTTACCTGCAAACGTACCTTTATTTGGGAATAGGGTCTTTGCAGATGTGATCAGTTAAGTTTAGATGAGGTCATACTGGAGTAGAGTGAGCCCTACATCCAATGACTGGTGTCCTTATTAGAAAACGACGCAGTCCTAGTTGCAAAAGTTAGGCAAGCAAAGGAAATAAGAGGCATCCAGATTGGAGAGGAAGAAGTAAAATTATCTGTTTGCAGATGACAAGATCTTATATATAGAAAACCCTAAAGACTTCCCCACAAAATGGTTAGAACTAGGAAATGAATTCAGTAAAGTTGCAGGATACAAAATCAACATATACGCATCATCTGTGTTTTTATGCATTAACAATGAACTATCTGAAAGAGAAATTAAGAAAGCAATCCTATTTACAATAGCATCAAAAACATAAGATACTCAGGAATAAATTTAACCAAGGAGGTGAAAGACCTGTACACTGAAAACTGTAAGACAAAAAACCTAAAAAATAAGAAGAAGAAAGAATAAGAAGGAGAAGGAGAAAAGAAACCCAACAAAAAACCCTAGAAGATACTGATGAAAGAAATTGAAGAAGATACAAATAAATGGAAAGCTATCTCCTGTTCTTGGATTGGAAGAATTAATATTGTGAAAATGTCCATACTTTCCAAAGTGATCTACAGATTCAATAAGATCCCTCTCAAAATTCCAATGGCATTTTTTCACAGAAAGGGAAACATCTACCCTAAAAGTTGTGTGGAACCACAAAAGACCCAGAACAGTCAAAGCAATCTTGAGAAAGAAGAACAAAGCTGAAGCTATCACCCTTCCTGACTTCAAGCTATACTACAAAGCTATAATAAAACATACTGCCATAAAATCGCATAGACCAGTGAGACAGAATAGAGAGCCCAGACATAAACCCACACACATACAGCCAATTGATTTTTGACAAGGCGACAAGAACACACAATGGGGAAAGGACAGTCTCTTCAATAAATGGTGTTGGGAAAACTGGATATCCACATGTCAAACGATGAAACTGGACCCCTGTCTTAAACTCACAAAAATTAACTCAAGATGGATCACAGACTTAAATGTGAGACCTGAAACCTTAAAACTCCTAGAAGAAAACACTGGGAAAAAGTTCTCTGAAAACGATTTCTTGGATAAGACACCAAAAACACAGGCAACAAAAGCTGAAATAAACAAATGGGATGACATCAAACGAAAGAGCTTCTGTACAGCAAAGGAAACGACAGAATGAACAGGCAACCTACAGAATGAGAGAAAATGTTTGCAAGCCATGTATATGATAAGGGGTTAATATTCAAAATATATAAAGAACTCACACAACTCAGCAGCAGCAAAAATAGTAATAATAATAATAATAAATGCAATTTGAAAAATGGGCAAAGGACCTGAATAGACATTTTTCCAAGGAAGATGTTCAAATGGCCGATAGGTACCTGAAAAGGTTCTCAGCATCACTAATCTTCAGGGAAAAGCAAATCAAAATACAGTGAGATATCACCTCATATCTGTTAGGATGGATATCACCAAAAAGACAAGAGATAACAAATGTTGCTGAGGATGTAGAGAAAAGGGATCCATTGTGTTTGTTGGTGGGAATGTAAACTGGTGGAGCCACTATGGAAAACAGCACAGGCGGTTCCTCAAAGAATTAAAACTAGAACTACCATATGATCCAGCAATCTCACTTTTGGGTATGTATTCAAAGGAAATGAAATCAGTATCTTGACAAGATATCTGCCCTCCCATGTTTATTGCAGTATTATTTAGGGAAGGCAAGATATGGAAACAACCTAAATGTCTTTCCATGCGTGAATGGATAAAGAAAATGTGGCATATATATACAATGTAATATTATCTCACCATATGTTAAGTGAAGTAAGCCAGATAGAGAAAGACAAATACTGTATAGTTATTACTTGTATGTGGAAAAGAAAGGAAGGAAGGAAGGAAGGAGGAAGAAGGGAGGGGAAGGAGGAAGGAGGAAGGAAAGAAACATGATTTCACAGAATCAGAAAATAGAATGGTGTTTGCCAGGGGCCCTTAGGGGAGGGGGAAATGAAGAGATGCAGATTAAAAAGCACAAACTTCCAGTAACAAGAGTAAGTTCTGAGGATCTAACATACAGCATGATGGCTATAGTTAATCATTCAGATAAAATACATAAACAACAAGGTCCTACTGTATAGCACAGGGAACTATATTCAATATCTTGTAATAGCTTATAAAAAAGAATATGAAAAGGAATATATATGCATATAACTGAATCATTACGCAGTACACCAGTAATTAATACAACATTGTAAACCGTCTATACTTCAGTTAAAAAAAAAACATTATTGTATACTTGAAAGTTGCTGAGTAGGTCTTAAACATTCTCACCTCATGTGCGTGCACACACATACACACACACACACACACACACGGAGTTAAGTGTGAGGTACTGAATATGTTAATTATCTTGATCTGGGTAATCATTCCACAATGTGTATGTATATCAAAGTATCACATTGTGTACTTAAAATATATACAATTAAATTTGCCAGTAATTCCTCAAAAATGCTGGGGGTGGGGGGAAAGAAGGGGCAATGACACACAGAGAGAATGCATCTACAAGCCAAGGATTGCCAAGGATTGCTGGCAACCACCAGAAGCCAGGAGAGAAGCATGGAACAAATCCTTTCCCAGAGCCTTCAGAGGGGAAGGTGGCTCTGCCAGCACCTTGATTTTGAACTTCTAGCCTCCAGAACTGTGAAAGAATAGTTTTCTATCGTTTTAAGCATCCAGTGGTGGTAATTTCTTCCAGCAGCCCTGGGAAGCTAATATATCTTTTTAATAAAGTTAGTAAGAAGAAACTAACATAAAATATACACTTTGAGGATAAAATCACACAAGAAGGAAAACAGGGAGTAATGAAGGCAGGATCCAAGGCAACAGGGACCGCAATAGGGATCACAGCGGGGATGGGAGGAGGTGACCTCAAGACTGGATGCTGCCGATTGTTAGGGTCCTTGCTTTTGACCCATGAGTTACCTGGGGTGTATTACTTTTTCACTTGATTAAAATAGCTATGGAAATTCTTAAGAAAAGTAGGTCACGCAAGGACCAAAGAAGAGAATATGCCAGGATCCGGATTATGATCAGTCCATGATTCTCTGCAGCTGACATTTGCTAAAAAAAAAATCACTTAAAAATCAAAATAAAACGGATCCTACACACTCAAAGTCTGCCTGCTTCCATGTCTGTAAGTTTCTCTGGTGCCAAGACAAGGCTGCATCCGTCTCAGCTCAGTACACACCTCCTCAAAGAGCCCTCACCCTGACACCTGCTCCCAACTTTCTGGTGGACACAGGAGCTCATGGGGTGTCTTTGTCCTGGCCAGAGGCGGTTTGGCCCTGGAGTAAGAGGACTGTGTGCCCAGGCTGTAAGCTGCCTTCGGGCTTACCTCTGGCAGGTTCCCCACTTCAGCGCTCCATCTGCCACTGTCCCCACAGCTTCCATCTCCCCATCTCCCTGTACCGTCTCTAGTTACTTCCATTATATATTGCTTGAAGTGAACTCACTTATTTTTAACCCCTTAGTAGACTGATTTACAAAAGAATGGGTCTGCCACTATCCTAAATGGAAAAGCAAATATCTGTGCTGAAAATAGAAAGTAATATACACTGCAGAAAAACAAGATGATGTGACAGGCTAGCTTGAGTGTGGATTGCTCAAGATGGTGAGCCTGAGGTCTGCTCTCTCCTGGTCATGAGGGGGCCGAGCCAATGCTAGAGAGAGATTAAAGCCGCTAGCCAGCAAGTGAGGCTCTCTCCCCTTGACAAGGATTGCTGTGTGGTTCAGAGCTGGGTGACGCGCTCCCTCCATCCCTCCTAACCGCACCCTGCAGAACTCATCCGAGGCTCACCTCTCACCCTTTGGGGAATTTCCCTCTGGCCAAGACATTTCAATTCATTCTTAGGCCTGGAACCCTAAGGGCTGTGGGCTGGGCAGGGAGGCCCCACTGGAGTCTCCTGGGAGGCTGGCCAAGGCCTCGCCGCACCCCAGCCAGCCCCTCCTTGTCCTGGCCCCTCCAGCGCCCCAAGGGAAGCAGGCAGAGGGCCAGGCTGGCACAGGGCAGGCTCAGCTGGGCCTCAGCAAGCCCCAGGGACCCAGGGTGAGCTCATCCCTCTCCCCTAATCATCTCCCTGGCTAATGAGCATCTGAAACCCCCCATAGCATCAACAGGGAGGACCCCAGGGACATTGGGGGCAGGGAGGTTCTACGGGCCAGATGCCACCAATAGAAGGAGGTGGTAGGGGCCCCAAGAGAGGAAATGGGCTTGGGGAGGGGAGCTGCACTTCCTGCCTCTTTGTAGGGGAGAAAGCTGGGGCTGGGGCCGGCAGTTAGGGTCAAGGTTAAGTGCAGGACTAGACAGCCTTCTATGTGGCCTTGAATCCAGGCTCGGTGCTCACCAACTGTGTGACCTTAATCAAGTGTGATAGCCCCTTGCTGCTCAAAGTGCTGTGCCCGAACCATCAGCACCACCTGGGAGCTTGTGAGAAATGCATAACCTCTCGCCCAGACCTACCGAGTCAGAATCCACATTTCTACATTTTCACTTCTGTGTGCCTTTATTGCTCCGTGCCTCAGTTTCCCTGTCTGTAAAATGGGGGTTAAAATGAGTTTATGCAAAAAGAATAAAAATAAAAAAACAAGTTTATGCATATGTAGTGCTTAGAATATGGTCTACTGCTACTATTATTTATTGTTGTTGTTATTATTGGAGCAACTCACTCTGGGCAAGATGGATGGCTGGGCCCAGATGGGCTATTCCCAGGCCCTCTGCCTCTCAGCACCCCAGAGGTGGGTTTCATAAAGTCACTACAAAGCCGAGGAGCCTGAGGCTCACAGAAACGCTGTGACTTGCCCAAGATCTGAATAGGGAAGCCCAGGTTCACCCCCATACCACCAAGCATTTGAGGTGTTTACAACTGCCCTGTGAGGTCAACTTACTGTCACCCCCCCCCCCATTTTTCAAGTGATGAAACCGAGGGACAGAGAGGTTAGGCTGGTTTTCCTAAAGCTACCCAGCTGGAAAGGCTGCACTGAACCCAGGCAGTATGACTCTCAGCTTCCATGCTATGTTGTATTCCCCCTCACCACCTTTTCCTCCCAGAATCTTTTCTCCCAAAGTGTCCCTGCTTCCCTTGTCCTCTCTTTGCCAACCCTGGCTCCGGGGCTCCGAGCTGGCTCCTCCCATGTCCTCACCACTACTGAGGTCTTTGGCCACTTGAGGCAGTGACCACAGAGGCCACTGAAACTGGCTTTGTGGGTAGAACCTGCTTCCTTTCACCCTGGGCTCCCAGGTGTGGCTGACGGGGCAGGAGCCTTTGAGGGCAGCGCTGTGCAGACTCAGGAGCAGGAGCTGCTCTGAGCCATCTGGTTCTGGCCTCCGAGGAGCTGGCCTGGAGGTGGCTGCCCCTCTGCCTCTCTGTCCATTCTTTCTTAACCCCCAGCTCACCTCCTAGGCCTGTCCTCTTTGATAGGGTGCAGCTGGGCCAGACCTGGAGTTCTGCAGTCCACTCATTCATTCATTCATTCAATACGAATGCACATACACTCTCCCAAATGTACAATTTTTCAATGCACGAAAAATAAAGTGGACAGCGCTTGGGTGGGGATCAGAGAGAGTCCTCCTGAAAGATGGAGTGGAAGAATGTGTCATCTAAAGGAAACAGTAGAAGCAAAGACCCAGAGGTGGGAAACAGCCTGGTGCACGTGAAGCAGGAAGACGAGACCAATAAGGCTGGAGTAGAGGGAATAAGGAGAACCTGGCCACCAGGGCCTCAAGAGCTGGGCCCTCTGTCTTCTCCCAGGGAACTTTGCTTGAGGGTGGGAAAGACATTTCCAGACAAGACTCTCAGCTCCCAGGAAGAGGAGCTCCACTTGCCCCTTACTGCCTTCCAAGCCAGAGGCAGTGGTCTAGGGAACTTGGGCCACAGAGGCCTTGAAAGGACCCACCCTCGCCCCAGCTGACCACCAGTCTTGCTGGACTGCCTTCTTGGGTGGACAGGTGGACGAACTGGCAATAATTCCCAGGCAGACAGGCCTGGCCTCCGATCTGCCCTTCATTACAAGTGGGCTGCGGTACTTTAGCCCTTTGGAGCCTCAAGTGCAAAATGAGTAGCTCTTCCTTTTCCCAGCTGTCCAGATAAAACGCGTTGAGTGGTTAGTACAGGGGATGGCACTTGGTGAGGGCCTAATCACCAAGTTATTACATTAAATAACCATGGCTTCGAAGAGGCCAAGGGGCTGCACATTGCCCAGAGCTTCAGCCCGTAGCAGAATGAGAGTTCCGTGAGGGCACGGTCCTTGTTTGTCTTGTTCGTAGCTGTTCCTGAGATTACTGTCCTACCAGGCATATGGTCGGGGCTGAATGATGAATTAATGAAGTAACGAACGGGTGAATGACCAGGTCCCTCTCCGGGGAAGGACATTTAACTCAGGGGTCCTGCCTCTCTTTTGCCCCTGCCCAGGATTCTGCCCCTCCCCGCTTCCAGGCAGCGTGCCACACTCTCACCTGCCGTGCGCCTCAGTTTTCCCCTCTGTTTGCGGGCGGGAGTAAGGCCCCGCACCCATCCGCGCCCAATCCGCGTGCGCCGAGGAGGAACCCGCCCCCCACCTCCAGTTCTGCCAACAGCGCTCAGCCTCCGCCCCGCTTGGGCGGCTCGGCCCGGCGCGCACGTGACCCCGCCCCAGCCCGCCCCGCCCAGCCGTGCCAGCGCGATCTACCATTGGTTTCTCCAGGAGGACCCCGCCCCCGACGGGGGCGGAGCCGGAGATGCCCCGCCCGCCGCAGAGCGGGGCTCCTGCGTCCCGACGGTGCGCGGCTGCCGGACCGGGCTGGCTGGCGGGCGGAGCCGGGTCCGCGCGGCTGCTGCGGGGCGATCGGGCCGGGTTGCGGGCGGCGCCATGGTGAGCGGGGCCGGGCGGGCCAGGCTCTCCGGCGCGGCGAGGGCCTGCAGAAGGGGAAGGGGCGGCCCCGGATGAGGTGGGGGCGCGCGCGGGACGGCTTGTCCGCGGGCGGGGGGGGGGTGGTCTCTGCGGCGGGGGAGGAGCGGCCCGGGTCGGGGCGCGGCTTCGGGGGGAGGGTCTGTTCCGGGGGGCCGCGCCCGCGGGCGGGGGTTCTTTGTCCACTGCGCTGCTGCGAGATCGGGACAAAGGAGGCGGTGGGGGGCGGCGGCGGCTTTGCGGGGAGCGGGTGTCCCCTCAACCCAGTGTATGCCCCGCACCGCGGCCCGCAGTTCTGCGTCCCAGACTGGCCACCGGGCTTCTCGGGACACTTCGGGATTTTTTGTAAATAATCGAAGGCGGGGATCCTGGCAGCCTCCAGGGTAGTCAGGAGGATTCCAGGGGTGGGGGTCGGGGTCCTGGAGACGTCTGGTGCCCGTTTCGCAGGTGGGGAAACTGAGGACGGGCTGCGGCGTTTGGTGCCCAGTTCCGTCGGCGGTGACTGCGCGGCGTGGGCATGACTGGGTCTCGTCCCCCAAATCCCCCCTCCCCCCACCCCCCGTCAAGCCGACTGGAGTTGCCTCTCCAGCTGTCGTTCATCCTCCAGCTGTCGCCCCATGGGTCGAGCCCCTTCCTCCCTCCAGCTTCACTTAGCTCTTTGGTAGGGTCGGGGAGACGACAGAGTCGCCTGGCAGGGTTAAAAGAGAAGGGTACATGGAGCGCGCCTGGCACCTCGCCTGCACGTCGCCCGCGCTTGGCAGGCGGGAGCTGCCCGGGCGCTTGTCATCCCTGTGTCCCCAGCGTAGAGCCCTCGGCCCGTCACCCAGCCTGCTCCATTTGGGGGTGGGCTGGGGTTCATCTGTCCCCCTTGGCCCCTCAGGCATGGGGGTGGGGCGGTGGGGGTCAACAATATGAAATTTTAGTGTCAGGCTTGAAATCCCGGATTCTGGATCCAGGCTGCCTGGGATTGAATCCCTGCGCAGTTACTTTTGAGCTGTGTGACCTTGGGCAATTGACTTAACTTCTCTGAACCACAGATTCTTTATCTGCAAAGTGAGCAGAGTAGTGACTCTGGTTGTCTTGAGGCTGAAAGGGGATGATCTGTGTGAAGTGTTTCACTAAGTGTCTGGCACATAGTAATCACAGCCAAATTACTAAAGTTGTTTGGCAAGTAGGCTGACCCTTGGGCAGCCTGTGAGAATGATCAGTGGCTGATTCACAGGGTGGGGACGCAGGAGACTGACTGACCTTGGGGCAGTCCCCAGGGTGCTGCCTATACCAGCTTCCTCTTCTGCACCGGGGAACTTAGGGGGTTCTGGTGCGAGTTTCCTCTTCAGGAGGGAATGGGTGGGCGGTGGAGGGTGAGATGACACTGCTGCGGAGCTGGGCACAGCCCAATAATTGTTAGTCTCCATCGACACCTCCACTGTTTTGGTCTTGGCTTTAGGGGGACAGGGGCCTTTGTGGTGCTTCCTTGGGTCCCAGTGCCTGCTCAGGCCTGGCACAGAGCAGATACTCATCTGTGCCCTGGTTGTGCCCAGGTTGTGCCCCATCCTCCCTCCAGTCCTATGTTTCTAATCGAAAACCAGGCAGGAAATGTTTCTGGTTTGTAAACTGGGGTCCCCCAAATAGGCAAGAGGGTGGTTTTTTGGCATATGTGACAGGTGGCTTTGTTGGGGGAGGGGACATGACTTAACCCCTAGGGGCAGGGCTGGAAGCCACTGCAGGGGTAGTTGGTCCCCTGTAAGCAGGACAGGCCCAGAAGGTGGAGGCTGCGGGGCAGGGGTGGCAAGCTGGTGTCCAGCTGGGCCAGGAGACACTCACAGTGTGCCCAGTTAAGCGAAAAGGTGGCAGCGTGTTCCTGAGGAAGGGTCTGTTAGTGGCACTGGGCCTGGACCAGGTTCTGTACCCTCCTGGGAGGCAGGTTCTTCTGGGGAGTGAGGGGCAAACCTAAGGACTTGCTGTCCTCCCTGTGGCACCCAGGAAAGCATGGTGCCTGGTGACTTGCAAACACAGCGGCCCTGTAGTCCTTCTGTTTTTACATTTCTTATCACTTCCCAGCCTCCCCACAACCTGGCTGGGGAGGTCAAGGCCTCGTTCCCATTTTACAGGCTGAGAAACTGAGGCCATTAGGAGCAGCTTGCTTGGCTGGGTCAGAACAGCTTGTGATAGTGAGGGGAGGCATGGGATGGGGCAAAGAAGGGGACTTGAACCTGCTCTGCTGCTAGTTGGGCTCCACTGGACCTTGAGTGTGTGAAGGAACCTGCAGAGTGTGGTTAAGGCTTCGTTTGGGGATCCCCTGAGGAGGCAGAGGTGACTGGACCCCGCCTTAGATTGGGGAAAACCTAAGCTGTGGGCCTCCGAGGGTCAGGGGGACAGTGGGAGATGCCTGCCCTCAGCTCACTGGTGGCTGAGGCAGGGATGGTCCTTTTATACCCATTGGTGGGCCGGGGCACAGGGTGTGGGGATGTCAGAGGAGTGGCATCTGCAGACTGATGAGGCTGGATTTTAGAGCTTGTTTTTCCAGGAGCAGTGAGTGCGATGAGGGAGGAAGAAGGAGCAGGGGGGTGGAGGGAGGGTGGAGGATTGGCACCGTATGTTTGGGGGGATCCAAATGGCCTTGGGCTTCCAGTGCCAGCCTTTGTCCTGACTGAGTGAGCTGGCAAGGAGATGCTGCCGAGGTTGGGAGGAGCGTGGCCTGGATCCCACCCCCAGACTGCCCAGAGACCTCAGGCCCTGGCTGTGCCCTGGCCCCAAGGCTGGCCCAACACTCTGCATTTGGAAGACCATTCCCTTTGTTCTTTCTGCCCACCCTCTTCCAGGGGCACATCCTTTCTTGCTGATCACTCTTGGGCAGTCGGCTCAAGCTTCCTGCGCCGCAGTTTCCCCATCTGTGAAACTCAGATGGTAACAGTGAGCAGCGCAGGCCGCTGGCTTGTTGGGAGGCTTAGATGATTGTACTGAGTAAGCTTTAACTACTTAGATGATTGTTCTGAGGTGTCCAGGCTTCCCACGTGCCATGAGGAGCATCCATCCACCCAGCCCACACTGTGGCCCTACCTGTCCTGCCCTGGATCAGGGTGAGGGGTCTGTTGACTTGCAGGAGACACCTTGGCTTGGAGGAGCAGGAGGGAGGCCGGGGAGATGTGAAGCAAGGTGTGGGGTCCAGCCCAGGCCAGAAGGGCTCAGAGGGAACCACCGGCCATCCTCGTGGTTCAGGTTCCTCTGGGATCTGCATCTCAGTGGCCTCCTCCCCACCTCCCTGCAGCGTGTGTGGGGACAGCTGCCCCTCCATGGGCTCGGGCCAGGCCTGTCCAGGACCCACTTGCACACGTGGCTCCTGCCCCCATGCTCAGGCTGCAGCCTGTCCTCCCACGCAGGCTGCCAGCTCCCTTGAGTGTTGGAACCGGCGTGGGGACCCATAGTAGCTTCGGGATCAGGGGCCTGGCTCAGGGGTGGGGGTTGAGGACTGTTAATCCCCCGGGAGCAAGGTCTCCTCTGACTCATCGCTACCTATCTAGGCTGGGAGCACTCAGCAGACATTTATTGAGCACCTGCTCTATGCTGGTAATAGGACTGGGGGTCCAGCAGTGGGCAAGAGGGACAGTGCTCTCCTCCTGCAGGCTTAGAGTCCACTGCGGGTAGGAGACCGCAGCCAGGGAAACACATTCCCTGACCCAAGAGAATTTAGGTAGCAGAGAGCACTGGGGAGTAAGAGGAAGTAGTACAAGGTGGTGACCAGTGCGGGGCGGGGGTGGGGGTGGTCTGGAGCCTGGGTGATCTGGGAAGGCAGCCCCGGAGAGGCACCTTCTGAGAAAGTCCTGTATGAAAGGAAGGAGCCAGTCATGGGACACTCGGGGAACACTCCATGCAGAAGGAACAGAAAGTGCAGAGGCCTTGAGGTGGGAGGCGGGAGGGTGTGACGAGCTGGGGAGGCAGGGAATTTGGATTCTCTGCCTGTGCCAGGGAGGGTTCTGAGCAGGGGATGACGTGATCAGATTTTTTAAAAGATCAGTTCTCAAGAAACACATGCTGAGTGAATGAAGGAACAAGCACACACTTTCAAGGGAGGGCCAGGGACCGCAGGCTGGGTGTGACCGTGCCCTGGTTACCTGGCGCAGTGCTCACACCAGGTGAGAGGCCCATCCCTGGCTCTGCCCACTCCTCCAGGCCTGGGGCAGGGGGACCAGATAGGGTTTCGAGATCACCACTCCTCTCAGAGGGTCCCAGGACTGCTCTTTCCACCCCAGGACTTGTGGGCACCTCCTGGGCTCCCCAGCTGATTTGGTCCCTGGGGTCCCCCCTTCTCAGGTCTTGCTGCCATTATTTGATTTCTCACTTCCTGTCCCTGAACCCCCACCCCCACCCCACGCCCCAGACACACACACTTCCCCTTCCGAATTGATACCGACTTGCCTTCCTGTCCAGGAGCCCAGTGGGAGGGTAGGCGCCCAGGAGGCGCTGGACACAGAGGTCCAGGGGAGAGGGGGAGGCGGGGAGGGACGAGGCAGCTAGGTGTGCTCCCTGGTGGGAAGAGAACATGGGGGTTGGGACAGGTTCATCCAGCTGCAGCCAGCAGGCTCTCCTGGGGTTGGTGGGAGGTTACGTGTACCATCTGGAGGCCCAAGAGGACAGGCTGAGCGGGGTTATGGGAGCTGACAGCAGCCCTGATGGTGGCAGGGGAGACGTGAGGATGACCTGCGCACTTGAGGGCACAGAAGTGTGCAGAGCCACTCATGGAGCACACAGCCTAACGGGAGAGGCAGGTGCTAACCCAGAGGCCCTGACACAGAAGCCAGGGTTGCAGACTGAAGTTGGTGCCCTGGAGGGAGGCAGCAAGTGCAGCTGAAGGACTCCTGGACTGTAGGGGTCAGGAAGGCTCCCTGCCTGAGCTGGAATCAACTAGGTCAGGCTTCTCAGCCTCCACGCTGTTGGTGTTTGGGGCTGAATCTTTGTTGGGGAGCTTTGCAGCATTTCTGGTCTCCATCCACTCCATACCAGTAGCACCCCTCCCCACACACAGTTGTTATAACCAAAGATGTCTCCAGACGTTAACAAATGATCCTTTTCTGGGGCACAGTCGCCCCACCTAAGAACTACCGAACAAGAGTAAGGGGAGCAGAGCATCTGGCTGGGCAAAGGCCTGGAGGTAGGAGGGAGCCTGGAGTCAGGGGAGAGGGGCAGTGGGTGGGGATGCTTCACATCAGGCCCTGTAGGTCACCGTAAGAACTTAGGGCCTTTCCTGTGAGTGACCAGAACTGGCTGCAGTGGGTCCCCACAGGTGGACCAGCAAGCCTGTGGATAGTGATGGCAGCAGCTTGACCCTGGAGGTGGTGAGGAGGGGGCAGACTCCAGGGATATCACCTCCTCCTGCCCAGGACCCCTCTGCAAACATGGGCATGGGCAGCAGAGCAGTACTGGGGGCCTGCAGGGTTTTCCCAGGGCCTGGTCCCTGGACAGACTCAGGAGCGTTGACTTCGCTGGGTTTGACCTTCAGGCAAACCTGGTCCTAGGGTGGGGGTGGAGGAGACTACCTAGGGTAGGTAAGAATCATTTCTGATTAAGGCTGTCATTGCTCAAGGACAGCAGGTTCCATCCTGTTTGGATGGAAAACCTTCCCCTCCCAATGCTGTCTGCTTGCATTGATGTCAGTCTTCTCCCCAAAAAAACGAGTCCAGACAGCTGAGCACCGACTCTGTGCCTGCCCTGTGCCCAGGGCATTGTGGGCTCTTTTGAATCCTCATAACCACCTGGGTGTTAGTTACTATTATTTGCTCCGTTTATGGTGAGGCAGGAGAAATTTTTTAAAAAGTCCCCTGGGTCCCAAGAGCCTGCTAGCATCAGCACCTCTTGCCTCTATGGGCGATCGCTGGCTGGGCCTTGGGACATTTACACCCCCTCCCCGCCCCCACACAAACCGGCTGATTCTCCAGCTCCAGCCACCGGCTGCCTGACCTCTCCTCAAACTTGCCAGCAGGCCCTCCTGCCTTCAGAGCCTAAGCAGGCAGTGTTCCTCTGCCAGGAATGCTCTTCCCCAAGGGCTGGCCTTCCCGCATGTCTCAGCATCAGCATCGCCTCCCTGAGTATTGCCTGGCCCACCCAGTTTAGCATGGTGGCACTTGGTCCCCTATATTCCTGGCATTCCATTCCTCCATCGGTAGTGACAGGTGTTTGGTGTACTGACGCGTTTGCAGTCTGGCTCCCGCACCACGTGCTGAGCTCCGTGAGGGCAGGGGCCGGTCTGTCCCACCCTCCTCTGCCCTCAGAGCTCTTCCTGAGCCAGGTCGCCTACAGCTCCTTTGTGGGCAGAGGCTGTCGCCAGCTGCACCCTCTCACAGGTGTTCCGGAACTCATTGAGCTATATGTGTCGCCTGTTCGCGAGAGGAGCTGATGTCATTTCCCTGCTTTCGAATCCCTCGTCTCTGGCCATCATGAAGCACTGGCTCCTTTCAGGCTGTGAGCAGTTGCAGAACACCTAGTGGGTGCTGGGCTTCTAGAATATTTACTTTAAACAGACTCTCTTTCAGCCTCCGCTGCAGTAGGGCCACAGGTCTGGGGTGTCCCCTCTCCAGCCTCTCAGGTCCTTGGCTGAGTGAGGCTGACTGCCTGTCTGGTAGCAGAGGCACTGAAGGCATCAAAGGTATTAAATGGAAGTGGCCAGGGTGAGCGAAGAGAACGCTGGCGGCATCGCGAACAAAGAACCGCAAACGCCAACCAGCTGGTTTTTCACTAGGATGAGGGTGGGACGGACAGGCTTAAGAGCTGATTGAAAATAGACCCCACGGAAGAGCCAGCCCAAGTGAGCTGTCAGGGTCCCCAGTGATGCCTTACCTTGCTTTGTCTTTCAGGGCTCTCGTGTCCAGCCTGGGTTCCAGCCTCACTGAGCTGTCCCCACCCAAGGCCTTCCTGCGGAGAAAGCCTCCCCAAGCGCTGACCATGTCTATTATGGACCACAGCCCCACCACGGGCGTGGTCACGGTCATCGTCATCCTCATCGCCATCGCCGCCCTGGGGGCCTTGATCCTGGGCTGCTGGTGCTACCTGCGGCTGCAGCGCATCAGCCAGTCGGAGGACGAGGAGAGCATCGTAGGGGATGGCGAGACCAAGGAGCCCTTCCTGCTGGTGCAGTACTCGGCCAAGGGACCGTGCGTGGAGAGGAAGGCCAAGCTGACCCCCGGCGGCCCGGAAGTCCATGGCTGAGCCGAGATGCGCAGGCTCCTGGGCCTGTTTGCATCCAGCCGAGAGGCGCGGGAGGGGCGAGACCACAGACATGCTGCTGTCTGAGAGGAAGGGTTGACGCTCGCTGGCATGGCCTCGCTGGGCTTCGTCATCGCATGCACTGACTCCCGGGGTCCTGGCTGTCCCGAGCTGGGGCTCGGTGGCCCTGGGCATCCCCTCGGCCTCCTGGTGGGGCTGCCCATTGCAGGCAGTGGGCAGGCCTGACCTTGCTGGGGCTCATGGCCCTGTAGCGCTTTTGTTACTTGAATGTTTAGCTGAGCCTGTTTTTGATGGAACTACTACTGTAACGCGTGAACTCACAAGCCTGTGAACTGTAAATAGGCCCCAGAAGCACGTGCTTAAGCCTCTTTTGCTGATTTTTAAAAATATTGTATAGAGCACATGGGACTGTCTGTACGAGCGCTGAGCTGAGTCAAGGCTGTGGGGGAGGGTCTTAGACTTGTAAGGCCCACGTTGCACTTGGCAGGGGTCTCTGATTAACACGTGTATATGTAGAGGACGTGACAGGTCAGTTGTCAGCCTGGCAGCTGACCTGTTGGGGCGCTTTGGCAGTCTCTGCTTTGTGAGCAATGGATGGAGAAGCAGCACGGCCCCCCAGCCCCCACACCCCTTTTCTCTAGGTAGATTAGGTCGTTAGAGGCCAGTTCCTATTGCTAGTGGAGTTACTGCAAGGAAGCCACTGCAGCTGCTTGGGAGCCAGTGAAGGACGAGTCAGAGCACGAGCCCTGAGGGCTGCCAGGCATCCTAGTGGCAGAGCAGTTTCTGGCCCCTGTGGTCTTGAGCATGCTGAGCACCCCATCCCCACCCGGCTTTACTTAGGGCAGGCTTCGCTGGAAACACCAGAGCCTCGGCGGCTGCCTGTATCTGTATCCGAAACCCAACTGGCCCGGGAAAGAAAGTTGTTTTTTTGTTTGTTGTATTTAATACTTTCTGCACTGGAGGGGTGGGGGAGGGGACTTGGTTTCTTCCCCCTTCCCTTTTCACAAATTAGCTTCCTTTCCTCTCAGATTACCACCCACTTTCCTCAGCGGGCCAGCCAGAAGGAGGGGCCCCTGACTCTGCTCTAGGAGCGCCAAGTGCAGGGGAAGATCATTTCCCAAGTGCATGTGGACGCGGGAACCCCCAGCAGCCTAGTGGGCGCCCAGGGGAGGGTTGGGGGAGAGTGTGTTTCAGGTTCAGGACTTGGTGTTTTGCAAAGATGAGTTGGTGGCTCTCGGTCAGGCCAGTGACCCCCACTCCCACCCCTGCCCTGCATCTCCAAGGTGTCCCCTGTGTATACTTCAGTGAACTCGCTTAGGTTTTTAATTCTACCACTGTAAGCGCATCCTTAACTGTCATAATTAAAACATGATTTGTGTCGGCATCCTCTGTAATAAGCTGAGCCGCAGAGTGCTGGCCCAGAGCACCTGAACCACCTGCCAGCAGTATGGGCAGGGAGTTCCTAGGTGGCCTGGGGCTGCCCACTATGCCCCTCTCTGACCCCATAACTCTGGCTTCCTGCTCAGGCTGAAGGCAGCTCCTCTGGCCTCATCCAAATCTCCTCTAAAAAGCATGCTGAACTAATCTGCTTTCTAGAACCCCTAGGAGGGAGCTTAGGGAACACTTATTTTAGCAGCTTACCCCTGAATTAAGAGTCAAACATTCAGGAACAGCTTGGGGGGAGGGGAGGGGTAGCTAGTTAGGCAATTTGAGCTGAAGGCAGGTTTGAGAGAGCACAGGTGGGCTACTGAGGAATCCTTAAAAGGCAGCTGGGCTTAGCACAGAGGAGCAAATGCCTCTGGCCCCCACCTGGAGGTGTCCAAGCACGAGAGTGAGGCTGGAGACCAGCAGAGGCCCTGCAGGGTGGAGTGGGCAGGACACGGTGTGGGTGGGAGAGGCGCAGAAGTTCTAAAGGTGCGAACTGGAAAGTCAGGGAGAAGGTATGCTTTCTAATGAAGGACATAAGAAAAATGAGGAAGATACAAGGGTGTTGGACCAAATCCCCCTGAGTTTCAGGACTTCAGGCTTTCTACCTCTACTTTCTGCAGCCGGCAGCCGACACCTAAGGCTGTCCTTCACCCACGTAACCGAGGAGCTCCTGGGACTTGCATTTCCAGTCCCTGAGCCTGACCCTGAAAATGACCATCGCTTGCCTGTCACATCCGCCCTGAGCTGCTTACCGTGCCAGTGAAGTTTTGGTTTTGAGAAGATAAAAGCATCACTTTCTCCTGAGTTCCACTCCTGGAGGTTTCCTACCCACAACATCTGTGCTGCTTGCGTCAGGCTCGTCAGCATGGTGTCAGTGCCAGGGGAGGGCCGCTGGCGTGGCGGGACACCAGCGGGCGGTCTCTGGAGGAGAGTGGAAGTGCCTGCAGAACTGGTGAACAACCACATAATAGCTCTCACTGTTCTTATTTATCAATAGCTACTTTTTAAAGCGTAGACACCAGAGCCACACACTCACATGGCTCAGTTAAGTTATGACCTCTCATTGAATTCTTTCTGAATAGCCCAACTGTTGCGTCCACATTTTCTGATTAGTCAGTCAAGAAACTGACCTTTCATCCTGCATGTCACTGCAGAAGCAACAGGAGGGGAATGGGGAGGGAACTCCGACACTGAGCCACTAAAAAATGGACTAATTTTTCAGACAAATCCTCAAATGGACTGTGCTACTGTTTCTGTCTCAAAGCTACCAAGTTTGTGCAATAAGTAGAGGGGATGTCCCTGTTCAATAAAAGCTGAATGACATGACATTCAAATTGATTTTCTAGACCACTGAGAAAATCTTTATTTACAATAAATTTCAATAAAATTTGCATAAATATATTCCCAATACACAGTTTTCGCCTCTGATTTCTTCATGTCATTTTCAAAGTTAGTCTGTCCTGTTCTCGTTGCTCCTTTCGGACGCCAGCGTGGAGCTGATGTTGGAAGGTGGAGGAGTGCTGGTTGGCAGCCGGGGAGCACCCGAGGGCTCGGGGGATCCTGAGCGCACCACTTTCGGGGGACCGCGGGCTTCAACCCCGTCCCTGTCCTCCAGTTTCCGCTCCATGGTGGCCACCAGGAGCTTGAGCCACGTGTTTTCAGTGAGGAGGTTCTCCGAGGCATCAGCCAGCTCCTGGAGCTTGCGGGCCACCTCCTCGAGCTCCCGGGTCTTCTGCTCGTACAGGGCCTGCAGCTGCTCGCTGTGCAGCCGGAGCAGGCTGTGCTGCCTCTCCAGGGTGTGCTGCTGCCGCAGCAGCCGGTGCTCGTCCCTGCGCGCGCCCGCCAGCCGGGCCTCCACCTGCACCTGCACCCGCTGCAGGGTGCTGATCTCCGCCCTCAGCTTCTGGATCTCTCTCTCCAAGTGGGAGATGTGCCCCTGCTGTAGGACAGCCTCACTCTGAAGACACTCTTTGGTAGAAGGGTTAGCCAGATGTGTGGGGGCGGAAGCAGGGTATGAGTGATGCAGAATGAACCTCAGCAGGTTTGGAAGGGTGATGGGAAGGTCTTCGGGGTATTTCACACTTAGGTCCTTTCTGGAGAGACAGGGAGAGGAGTCAAAGATAAGAGAGTCACACCACCATTTTTAGTCCAAAACCAGACTGCCACTGAAGATCAGGTTGCTTATCTCATACCAAAAGGAAGTCAGCACAGAACATGTCACCTGGCACAAAGTTTTCTACAAAGCTGAGGACGTCCCATATGCTGTTTCTGTAGTTACAGTGGTTTATCTCAAAGGTGTGTCTGTTCACAATCTTCCAAGAAAGATAAGGGCTTCCAGGCCCAGGCCTAAAGCCAGTAATGCCAGACGCTGGAAGTGTGGGGAGAGGGGCCTCTGTGCTCTGAGAGGCCCAGTGGCGTGTCAGGAAGGGTGTCCTGGGGCAGGACTGCCACCCATGTCACTCTTGTGGCCAACAGTGCTTGCTGAAATGGGAAAACATTTCATCCTGGTTCCTCAGTAAGCATTTATTACACATTACCCATGGCAGGAGATCTCAACTGGGGTGACTGTCCCCACCAGCAGACACTGGCCAACATCTGGAGACATATTTTATTGTCCCAAAGGGGGAGGTGTTCCTAAAGCCCCAATGTATAACAGACCATCCAAGAAACCAAGGAACTCTTAGGAATTAAGGCTGCCTGGCTCTGAGAGCAGAGAATAAGGAAGGAGGGTGACACATGAAGGGTTTTCCCCAAAGCCTTGTTGCAAGTCCTGATGTAGAAAATTCCTTTTTAGAGCTTGTCATTTTGTTTGCTTTTTAAAAAAAAATTATCTCAGGGCCTCACAGGGTTCCTGCTCAGTTCCTGTTCGAGTGCCTGGACAAGTGGCTCCTCTGTGGCCCTGCACTGCCTTGTCTGTTAAAGGGGGAAAAAGAGTGTCATCTCCCTCACAGGACTGCTGAAAGGACTGCACGAGTTACCTGAAGGCCATTTCAGTGAATGTTAGCTTAAAAAAAAATCACACTGTTCTCAAAGGAACTAGCCAGAAACCCCTCATTAAAAGTCTGCACACCCTCTCCACACACAGAGTCAGTGGCCGAATACCTAAGAAAAGACAAAAGGAGTTCTATCAAAGAGTAGCCCTTTCCCTATGAGGTAAAAATCATAGGGAAATTTAAATCAGATATGCCCCATTTTATAAGTTTATGAAAATGTTTATGGTCCAGGGAAATGGAATAATTTTTAAAATTTGGGGTTAAGTACCTTAACCACGTCTTCCTTTAAAGCATAGTTTTCTTAACATGTAAGTGTTCTCCAAGTGGGGCCTCCCAGCCCCACTTCACCTGACAACTAAAAACATCCAGCCCCTGTGAGGTGTGGGTGAGGACGGACAGGCAGAGGCTGGATCCGCCACCAAGTTCTGCAGCACAACCTGGTCTCCAAGGACAGAGTAAATGTGAATCATCCCCAGCAAAGGGCTGCTGAGACGCCTTAGTATGGGTATGTGGAGACATTTACAGGACAGAAGACAACATTAGTGAGCATGCTGTTATAGAGTTTCTGGAGCGACCTCCATGAATCTTACCTGGTGAGTGTGCTAAGATGCTTTCAAACTTCTTAGAAGTAGCAACGATACAGAGTGCCAACAAACTGCTTCCAAAATGATAATCATTTTGAAAGTGTGGTGGTAAAAGGCCCCACTGCTTATGAGATTCTCCTCTAAATTCACCAGGAGCGTGTTTATGCACCTCTAGCATGTAAAAGGCCACACACAAAGATGATGAAAGGGGTAGAAGGTATCTCCTCCACAGGAAGGGCTGTAATACTGAGGGAGGGTGGGGTGCTCCTCTACAGAAGTGGGGTCCTTCCCCAGGGGACACGTTAGAGTGAGTCCCCACTCCGGCCCTGATCTGGCCCAAGGCTGGGCCAGTGCACCTGCGTTCTGAAATGTCGCGGCACAGGAAGGCCGGCCCTTCCAGGAGCAGAAGGAGGCCCAGACTGCCCACCGTGGCAAAAGACAAGCTCTTTCATGTGGTTTCTCTTTCTGGATTATACAATACAATGTGCTCACTGTGGACAATTTGCAAAGGAGGTAAAAAGCGTACAAGAGGCACCCCCCAGATCACAGGTCATCCTTGCTCCTCCAAAATCATCGTTGTCAATATTCTGACATCTTCCCTTCTGCACATATTTTAACCAAGTGCACGGGTAAATTTATATTTTACTAAAACACATACACACTTTCACATTCTTTTCACTAAAAATAACATAAGCATCTGTGCTGTGAAAAAGGTCTCATTGCGTGCTATCAGAAAGTCTTTTCATTTTGTCTTTTGCAAGCTGTCAGCTCATAGCCTTTGTCCATTTACCTTCTGAGTAAACTGAACGCTCACTTTGGACCAGCTAATGGGAAGCTTACTTCACTTTTGATTACCATTTATTTTTAGGAAATAAGAAAAATTCCATTCCAAAGCAGTAAGGCTTTGTTTTACCAAACTCTCTCCATTAAAATAGAATTGGACAGTCTTCTCCTGTTCAGTATTTACACTCTTGAATTTTCAATTCAAAGGAAACAGGAAAGGGCTACAGCGACCTTCCTGCAGGGCGCAGAGGAGCTCATCTCTATGCTGACTGCATCAGGCAGCTCTGGAACGAAAGGCACTCGAACACACAAGTCTAGTTGCCGAGAACTTCATGCAAAGGCATGTGCTGGGTGTTAGGACTTTGAGGCTTTTTCAAACTGTGTTTGGAATTTGAAAATTATGCTGCATTAAAGTTCATGCCCCACCTCTGTCCCACCCAGATGAAATGACTTGTGATACTGTCCACAGTTTCTTGACTGCATGGTACTTTAGACACTTCTTAGAAAGAAAAAGGCTCATCGCAACACAGCGAGCAGAAGAACTAGGTGAGTCATACTCTGTTTTTAGTGCGTGATTTGACAAGACCCTACCACCACAGGAAGTATTCCAGCAAGAAGTGCTTTGAGATAAAGAGGAAAACCGAGGAAATGATTCAATACATATGAAGGAAGTACTCTCCTAGAGAAACACGAAAAGCATGGCAGCGGCTACAATAAGTGGTAAAAGTGAGCACAGGAGATTAAAACATTTGTGACTTAGGGACGTCACTAAAATAATCCTGCAAATGCTTTTCCCTCTAAAGATACTGTCAAAGCCATGTGACTGGGTCCCTGAGGGCCCATCCTTTTAAAAACAAAAGGGAATCTGTACAAAGCAAACATCTGGTTTATCAGGCTTTAAAGGGCCAAGAGTTAATTTCCCTTCTACAAAACATCCCGATCCACATTCACTAGCTGCCAGGTTGGTGTCCCCTCGCTAACAGCCCATCCCTGCTTGCTGGGCTCTCAGGGAAGCTCTGTGATCACTGACCTTGGAATGCCACTGAGACAAATGTGAACAGATCAAGGTGACGACCCCGTGGGGACAATCACAGAAGTCTGCGCACTAGGGGAGAAGATGCAGTGGGTAGCAGAGACCCGTTTCCTCCTTGCACCAGAGGGCCGAGGTGGTGGTCAGCAAGGTTAAGTGAGAAACGACCCAGGGGAAAGCTCAGGCAGGCCGAGCCTGCCTCCCTGTGAGGCTCAGCAGATGAGCTGTCATTTTGCCCCACACGAACCTGGGGCTCTTTGCCGTCAATCTCAGCACCCACTGCATGCTTGTAAGGCCAAGAAAGTGCAGGAGTTCCGGTGGCCAGATTCAGGCTCACGTAAAACACACACTCTGGAGGGGCAAACTTGCAAAAAACACCACACTTGACATTGTGACACCAAAGCCCTTTACCCTTGGTGCCTAATGGCACATTTTCGGGACAATACATTTTATTCTAAATAGTTTAGTAGTAACTAGTGATTTACATTTCACTTCTGTGAAGTATCTTAAACCCATTTCATTTTCAGCAAAAGAATCCCATGTGCCCAAACATTGAAAAAAATTCAGCATTACCTGTTACAGGGGAAAAATAAGACAGTAGGAAGACGGTCAACCATAAACTCCCAAGGAAGATCATTCTGAGATACATCAATCCTGGCAAAGGTAAAGAAAAGAAAAAGTGTAAGAGCAGCTCAAGAAACTCCAACCTAAAAGAATCTCCTCTAGCAGCTGAAGAACCCGGAGCAGCGTCTGCGCCCACACTGACCGGCTCCTCCTCAGTGAGTGCACCCCAGGGGTGAGTCAGGCACAGCTCACGCAAGAAGCTCTGATACGTCCAGGACATTCAACTGTCCACCTAACTTAGGGGAGACACACTGTCCTGAAGGTAAAACTTAACTTCCAAAAAAGTCCCTCACTCACCCCTCAGGAGTAGTCCCCCTCCACCCCAGAGGATCTGGGCAAATGCTTTAACCCTTCAATCAGCTCTGGAAAAAGGAAATCATGGCACAAAGTATATCAAGCCTCTCTGAAAATGGAAGAAAACTGGAAAAGAAAGATTACACTTTATACTTTTAAGTCTGGGCAGAGGCCAAAAAAGCTGTATTTTCTTAGTAGATTTTACATTAACTTTCTAATACAGAAAATAATATCTGGGCTTAATTGGTGCTGAACTAGGCGGGGGCCCCTCCTGCAGCTGGCACTGAGCTGGGCAGACAGGAAGGCCTCCCCACCCGCCCCCAGGGGCTGCTCAGCTGAAGCAAAAAGAACATCCGAGAAGGAGGAAGCGGCCTATGGAGACTCAGCCAGGCGTCAGTATTCACCAGGGGTGCACACAAAAGATAGAAATGAATAATGAACAGGACAGAAGTTCTCAGAAAGTAAAATTAGGGGCGGGGAGGGTGAAAATCACAGCCCTGAATTTTTCCAAAAGGATGAAATTCTCAAATGATAAAACCAAATTATAATGTTTTTCAAAAGATTTACTAACAAAACAGCACTCCTGCCTCTATCTGTAAGTCTACCTAAAACATCATTAGAGTTCTATTTTTCAAACAAGTGGTGTTGAATAGTTTATTCTATAATCAAATGTTTTTCTCCCCCCCTGACTTTTACTTCAAAGAAACCCCAAACTGTAAAACTGAAAGAAAAATATTTGTAAACATCCACTGAGAATCCCATTGGGCTAACTGGGACCTTCCTCCTGGGATTCTCATTCAGGCTCTGGTGTATATGTCTACATATTGTTAAGAGCAGTAATCATATTTCATTCTCTGTTTTTTCAATTAGTTGTTATGAAAAGCATTGTCCTAATGAAGGGGTGAAAATGCCCAACCATAATTTACTCAACCATTTCTCTACTGCTGGATATAAATACTACTACGAAGAGGAGCACATGCTGCTCTGGAAGTCCTATTTCCTTAATTCCCCCAAGTGAAATCAACTGGGTCAAAAATCTATAACCATTTTTTGTGATTTCTTACCAACGCTGCTAAAATGCTTTCCAAAAAGTCTGCGCCAAAAAACTCACTTATTCCATTAGCTACATCTGACTGTGCCAGTCTCATTTTATCAACACAAGATTCTGCCACTTAAGAGCATTCATTAATTTAATAAGCGAAAATAATACTGTTTTAGTTTACATTTATTAGCCTACAATTTCCCCACTTGTTTATTTACTCTCTCCTCTTACATATCATATCCTTTCTTCACATCGCAGTCCTTCTCAGCCATTTCTCCCTCCACCTCTCAATTTTTTTTTATTGTGGTAAAATACACATAACAAAAAATCACCACATAACCACTTAGCCATTTCTAAGTGTTCAGTTCAGTGGTATTAAGTACATTCATCATGCTGTGCAGCCATCACCACCAGCCGTTTCCAGAACTCTTTCATCTTGCAAAACTGAAACTCTGACCCCTTTAAACAACAACTCCCCACTCTCCCCTCCCCCCCACCCCTTGGCAACCAGCTTTCTACTCTGTCTCTGTGAATCTGACTACCCTAGATGTCTCATATAAGTGGAACCATACAGTATTGGTCCTTTTGTGGCTCCTTTCACTTAGCATTAGCATCCTCAAGGTTCACCCATGTTGTACTATGTGTCAGAATTTCTTTCCTAAATTAAAAAAAAAAAAAAAATTGGGGTGGTGGTGGTGGTTAGGTTTATTTATTTAAATAGAGGTACCGGGGATTGAACCCAGGACCTCATGCATGCTAAGCACACACTCTACCACTGAGCTATATGCCCTCCTTCTTCCTTCCTAAAATTTTAAGGCTGAATAACACTCCATTATATGTACAAGCCACATTTCCTCTCAGCAGTTTCTTAAACCATTTTAATATCTCAAGGTCAGGAGTGAATGAACACGTGATTCTGAATCCTGGTCCCTCACTTACAGGCTGTACAACTCTGGGCAAGTTACCTAACATTTTTGTGCCTCAGTTACCTCCTCAGTAAAAAGAAAGTGGCAATCATACTTGTTCTATGGAATATTCTGAGAAGGAAGTCAGGTAGTGTGTACATATATAAATCTCTCAGCATAGTAACTCCTCAAATTTGGCTCCAATCATTACTTACAGACTACATAACAATACGTAATACATACATACTATAAAATATAGCTGCTGTCCTTTTTAAAGTCTATTTTCTTTATTTTCATTGTACTTTTTTCCAGTGGAATCTGTTCATTTTTCATTATTTTTTCAATTGTTTCATTTTGGAAAGTTTCCATCTCTCAAAAGGAACTAGCAAACCCAACCGTCTATCTTCTGTTATTTTTTATGTTAAATTCTATCTATCTAAAGGGTTTTTTTTGGGGGGGAGGAGAAGATACAGCTTAAATCTAAATAATTTCCCCCTAAAGTGCCTACTACCTTATCCATAAACTCTTTGAGCCTCGTTTTTAGAAAACAATAAAGATTTTTTATTTACTAAAGAGGCCACATACATTACCACGGAATCACAAAATTAGAACACGTGGGTATCAGGCAACCTTTCCCCTTACTTGTAGGAATGAGGAGGGAAACGAGGCCTGGTGGAGAGACCTGCTGCAGGTCCCAGGGCTGGCTGGCAACACACCAGAGACTGGCCACTTTTTGCTGGGCCAAGGCCCCAGTGCCGTGTGTTCTGGAAAGCTGGCCACTTAGGGGGCTGTTGGAGGCACCCGGTCAGCACTGCTCCCACAGGGCTGCACTCACCCTCCTCTGAACTCAATCAAGACTAAACACACCCAACATCAGGGAAGGAATTCACTAGGAAAACTATGGCATCAATGAGATTTTGTTCATGGCTTTAAGCTGACAATTCAAGGCAGACCCTTGCAAACCACAAGGCTAAGATGCAAGGAAGAGAGAGATGCCGCAGCACCGGCCTCCTTACCTCGCCACAGTGAAGGTATCCATCGGCAGGAGCCGAGCCAGCTGGATAAAGATGTGATTGAGCGACGGACAGAAGCCGCACCATTGTGCATAATAAAGCAGCAGCACATCCTGGGGGAAGAGGAAGACGGCTGTTACTCGGCTTCTCAGGTCCTCGCTGCGCTCAGAGCCCAGCAGGCGTTCAATAAATGTTGCTCAAGTACAAATTACAGTGAAAATTTAATCTTTAGATATTTCCAATTACGTGCTTTCTTATGGATGTTTTGCAGTTACAAAACCACCATGTAATTCACGCATGTTCTGCAATAAGACTGTCATACCGTCACATGGTTGATCTTCTGTACATCAAAACCAACCCGCTCACCCCGACAACTGCAGCTTTCGAAATTATTTTAATAGGGGCAGACGGCTTGATGTTTGCCTTGCTCAAGATTCCATACCTGTTTTTGAAGGACTACTTCCCAAAAGGTATCAGTTGTCACTTCAGTGATTAAATGCTGAGAAGGGAACTGGGCAGAGTCGCTTCCAATAAGATGCCTTTTCAAGGGACTGTATAGAACGCTGAAGTTTTGAATGAAAGACTCTAAAAATAAAGACAAAATGAGATCAATTCTCTCAGTACAAGGAAAGAGGCTGGCCTACTTTACATGCTACCTTTAAAAAACTGGGCTGGCTTCACAGGCCCACGTTTTTAACACTTCACCTACAGGCAAAACCGTGAACAGAGCCACCCAGGAGGCAGGGGGGTTAACTTTGGCAGCAGTAACTCAGCAGATGGCACTTTAGACAGCAGAGCACCTTGCAGTGTGCAGTGTTCTATCATGCACGGACTGCGGATTCAATGCTACTTCCTTCTAACAGGACAGGTCCACAGGCAGACGCCTGGGAGCCTAAGTCATCCACACGCCACAATCGAGCCTTCCACCTACAACACTAAGACCTTCACGCACAACTAGCGCTGCAGTAACTGCACAAGCACCGCAATGCGGGAGGTGTTTATGCACTGATTTGAGGACAAGGAGCTACGGCTTTTGTTTCCTTTATTAAAGTTTGTCAAGTTTCTTTCTTAAAAGGCTAAGGGAAAAAAAAAAAACTCAATTGTATTTAGTGGAAAAACACATAAATAAACCCATAAATTATCCTAAGCCCTACCCTGAACCAACAGTTTTACTCTCCTCACAAAGTCCACTGTCTTCAGATTCCTTTGTCTCATCTGAAGCAGCACTAATCTGAGTTTCACTTCATTTTCTTTTTTCTAACTCTGTCCATTTTGAGGGCCTAAGGAACAATGCCATGTTCTGCAGAGGGAGGAGGAAGTGAAGACCGTCATGTGAACACTACAGAGACTTCATCGTCAGCACCTGACTTAGCTGGCTGCGTTTTTGAAACATAAAACCAAGAATCATTTACTAAGCTGAATGAAACCTAAATTCTGAAACTGCCCCAGAGATAGCTGAGTCAACTCTCCAAAACGACGACACACAGTGTGTTTTTTTTAACAAGGACCCTTACAAATTCTGGCACCAAATACAGGACAAAGAACAACGGAGCTAGATGTTTCAGAGCAGATACGGAAGATGAAAAGAAATCTGAAGATGGCTTCTCTCAGATTACCCTTAAATTAGAGTGCACACATCACGAGCTCACTAAATGCCTGAGTATTACTGAACGGAAGTCAGGAAAATCCAATAAACACTTACGTTAAAAAATACAGGCTTGTTTCATTTTAAGGAAACTTAGTACACCAAAATGTAACTGCAGGAAACATGAATTAGGAGCAATCTGTATTATCAATAGAGGATGCACTTCATAAAGTGACCGGTCACAGGGTTCCTTTAAAGGAGGCTTCGTGTTTACAATATATAATTTGATGTAGAGGGAAAAAAACATCATTTACGTAAGTCTTTTCAAACGTGTCTAGTGTAAGAAGCAAGCTTCACCTGGACTTAAAAGACGGCAGCTAAAGTGACTATTATTTAGGGGCTTTGAGTTTACTCTTGCTTTCATAGTTTCCAAAACTTGAAAATAAAAGGTTTTCCTCCCCCTTAAGTTCTTTCTGTCTCCATCTGGCAAGCGCTGACTTTCCTCCATGATTCCAGCGAGGCTGAACTAACATGGCTTTTGAATTCTCACTTCCTTGTGTGTACGTCAAGGATGTCAGCGAAGGCCTGGGAACAGGACAGTGTGGGTTAGCTCACCGCCGCTGCCAAGCCCTAAGGGCGAGCTCCCAGAGGCTTTCCCATAATGGGGCCTTACCCCCCTCAAAATGAGGTTCTTGCTGGTGTGCACCCTGACGCTTGTTTACTGCACTTGACGCTTGTGTGTTACAATCTAGGGCCCCACGGTCATAGCAGCACTCCTTGGCGTGTGGTAAAACAGCAGCAGAACAAATTAGGTCTGGTGGCCTTGATACATATACATTTAAACCTGTGAGACAAAAAGTGAGGGCAGGTGGTTCTCATGTTTCACTGCTTTCTATTTAAGTTCCTTTAGGATGAAGCTGCTGTGAGGGCTCACATGGCGTCAGCCCCTGGGAAGTTAGCACCAGAATGGCTCTCCACCGCCCTGTCCGTCACCGTGACCAGGTTCCCACCAACTGCAGCTCTCGCTACCTTAGGAAATGTGGCAGGTGCTGCCGACCTGGAACGCTGGACTCAGCCCCTAAGGGCTAAATGACAAACTTATCCAAAATCTGGCGTTAGGGCGTTTCTGTTCCATTTGATAGACAAATTAGCTTCTTTAAAAATTATGACCAGTTGCAGTGTAAAGACTTCAAAGGGGCTTAGAGATGACCCTCACGGCTGAACAGAATGAGGTGCCTACATAAAAGTCACCTAGGTTAAGTTAAGCAAAACATTATGCTTTGGGAAGGAAACTGCCCACAGTACCTAGGGTGAACTTCACAAGAGCTTGTTTAGGATCCAAGATATAGTGAGACTCTTCTTTCACATCAACAATCGCAGCAAATTCTTTCACCTGAGCAGTGCTCGGAGCACCCAGCCTCTCTGCATATAACCAAAATAAATTTGAATCCAAAAGGTAGATGTTCAGAGTCTTGTTGGTTCTGCAGCTCAGGCCTGTGAAGTTTGTGCTATTCATGTCCAGATCAGGAAAGAGATACCTGTTCTCCTCAATGTGAGGAACGGAGCTGGGGGTATCAACCTCACATTTCTTCTCGAGGGAAGAAAATGCAGTGGTCGGGCTTTCAAAGATACCTTGTTCAGAACCAAGGAAGCCCGTCTCGCCCCTGTTTATGGTCCTGCAACATGCAGTGTAGTAGCTGAAAGGGCTGTAGGAACTTAGAAAATTGCTGCATTCTATGCTGTCTGATGCCACATGATAAAAGGTCTGCTCCTTGAGGTAGAAAGAATCCAGAGCTGCTGCCATCTCAAAAAAGCTGCACTGGGGCATGCTGACCGAGCTCGGCCTGATGCCGCCAGCGGTCTGGTTGACACACAGTTCACAGACGTTGTGGGTCCTGGAGATGGAGTGCCACTGAGGCAGCACCACGGTGTTGCAGCAGGGGGATGCCGTTATCTGCGGCGGGTCCGGCAGCTGGGCTGGGGGCTCAGGTGCCAGGGACTTGAACACCGGGGCGTCCACTCGCCGCAGGTGCTGAAGGAGCCGCTCCACCACCTGGTCCCCGTGACAGTTGTTGTACTCCAAGGCCACTTCGGTGATCTGAAACACAGGGCGGAGGTCATGAGAGGCATGGGGGTGACTGCGGGAGAGGCTCCACGGCTGTCAGACCTGGAAAGCATCCTGATCTGACTCACAAGAAGGAACCCTGGCCTGAAGCACTGTGTCAAATAAGAAGCTGTCACACAAAAAGCTATGAACAGAGAGGTTTGGGTTATTTTTCAGAACATGTCACTCTGCTAACAAACACTGAACCACCTGTTTGGAGATGGAAGAGGTCTTAGAGGTCGATGTCTCAGTCTACCACGTGACAAGAGTGAAGGCCAGACGGTGAAGCGGCTCACCCCATGGCACACATCCAGGTTGTGAAAGAACTGGTACAGAGTTCGAATCTCAACTCCCAGGTGAGTGCATTTTCCTTTATATCTGTAAAACTCCTCCAGACGATGTCTTCTTTCTTCATCTTAACGGTCTAAAAACTTCCCAAGCACCTAATGAGTGGATCAAAATATTTCACAGCATATGTTTCCAAATAAACTCATGCCTCGCAGGAGGCTACAAACTCAACCTGTCCCAAACCATACTTATCCATTTTGCCTTCCTCCTCCTGCACCACGCTCTCTGGGAAGTGGCATCATCAAACTGGAAAAAAACACTGATTCTCAACTTCTCCTCTGCATCACCGCAAGCCTCTAATGCAGACAGCTCTGACTTCAGCATCATGAAGCAGCCCCTCCTTTGTATCCTCCCAGCCACTGCCTCAACTCTGGCCTTCAATTGTCACAGACTGCCACCATTTTCTCCCTCCATCCTTCTTAATTGAGCCTCCACACTGCCATCACTTGGTTTTAAAAATACAACCCTAAGTGTGAGACTCTTCTGCCAAATGACATTCAATGGCTCCCTATCACCTAGAGAATAAAACCTAACACAGTCTGACCTGAGTTTGCCTTTCTGGTGTTGCCCCACCATCTTTAGACCAGGCCAGGCCCTCTTACCATGTCATGCCTTTAGAGGACTAGCCAAGATCTCCTCCATCTGACAAATGTCAACACTCTCCCCAAGACCCAGCACCAGGGTGGCTGCTCCAGTAGAGCTAACCCCACCCCAACTCACCTGGGAAGAGTTCGGTCTGCATCTCCAGGGTTCCAGAAGCCCTTCCCAGAGAGTCTCACAATTGTCTGTTGAGAAGCCCCTCTGCCCCACAGGCTTATGGAGGCTCATGGGCAGGGACCAAGTTTGATTTATCCTGCTATCCCCGGAGCCTGGCACAAAGCCAGGCTCACAACAGATATTCAGTAAACACCTGGCGAACGAAGGGCATCTCAGGGTCATGTACACACTCCCGCTTCTCGGTGAGAACCGCTTACCCTCACATCAGTGTTAGCCATTTAGATTCACATTTCATTCCAAGACTCTTCCATTTCCAAACTGAGTATCTTTCACCACCCCAGTTTAATGAGAAAGACAATCAAGTCATTAAAGTCTAAAGGCATTCATACTCCCTAAAATAGAATTGTGTGCTAAAATCAAATCCCGCCAGTTAGTTTAAAGGTGTTAAGTCACTCAGGATTTTGTTTCATTAAAGAGAGAGTGTGTGTGTGTAAAAACCATTTAAAAAATGCTTTTCCAATTTAATAGAAAACCCAAATTTAATAACATATGATACTTACAGAGTTAATTTAAGACATATACATTTGTACAGAAAAACAGGTTATTTGAATGGTTCTTGGGCATAAAAAAGGTTACTTTAGATGACAAACCAGTGTTTTCTCCCCCCCGCCACCAAAAACATCTCAGCCTTTTTGAAAGATAAGGCTCTGACAGCACATTGTACAAAAAGGTCAAGATTATATAATTTGTAAAGAGCCCAGCTGCCCTCCTGCCCTAGTGTGGTACTACTTTATATTCAAAGACATTAACAGATCACCATCCCTACTCCTGAAAAAAATCCACAAAAATTCAAGTACAGTTGGCCCTCCAGATCCTTGGGTTCTGTAACCACAGTTCAACCAACTACGGATCAGACAATATTCAAGGGGAAAATTTCCAAAAAGTTCCAGAAAGCAAAACTTAAATTTGCTATGCACAGGCAATATTTACATAGCACTTACACTGTACTGGGTAATATAAGTCATCTTAGAGACAATTTAAAGTATCCGGAAGGATGTGCATAGGTTATATGCAAATATTACCTCATTTTATATACAGGACTTGAGCATGGTTGGGTTTTGTTATCTGCGGGGGTCCTTGAACCAATTCCCCCGTGGATACCAGGTGATGACTGTATTTACTGCAGTCTTTTATGAAAAGTCCAGGTAGGAGTACAGCAAAATAACTTACAAGGTCTTCTTCCTTCACCTCTTTCATTCTTAATATCTCCCACAAACAAAGCAGCCATGTAAAGGATTTTCTCAATTGAAGAAAATGTTTTGTACAGTAAGGCTCTTGAAGAGTGAGGAATTCTTAGTTTTCTCCTATAAACTGAACCAGCTTTTACTTTTATATTCCTTTTCCGTAGCAGGCAGTTTTGAAAATGCATTCCAGTTACATTCCGTATGTGAATCACTTGATATAATATTTAACTTCATGTGAACTAATAAATGCTTCTTTCCGCTTTCTTGAATCGGGGAAATCTGTAAGTCTGAACACGATAACCATGCCTCTGTCCACCAGACTCATGTGCCGTGAACGCCTCAGAGCCGTGCTGTGAAAGCTCAGAACTCACACGGACTCTGCGGGCTGCGGTAAGACTTCTTTGATAAGCACACTGAGATAGATGTCTTATGACCACTCTAGAACTCTCTAGAGATGCCAGGGGTCAGCGGCCTGATGCCGTGCACAGTGCAGGCTGTGCTCTCCTGTGGTGGGGGGGTGCGTGTGTGTAAGAGCAGCTGCTGGGCCTGGACTGACTGAGCCCACCACACCCCCACCACAGCTGCTCCAAATTCTACTACCCCAACTCCGCTACCCTCACCCTACAGCGACCTCTGCTCAATAACGTAGGCCCAAAGTCAGGCCTAAAAGCTTAACAGAAAAATAAGGCCTAGGATTTAAATTCTTCCGTGATCAAGAAGCCTTTGAATTTAGAACTCACCGCACGTGAGGTGCTCAGTCCTCCCAGCCCGCCCGACCCTGATGATGACTCCCTGACCGCTGATCACTGTGTCACTGCTTCCCTGGTCACACGCCCTACTCCCCATCCCCCCACCACCACCAAGTTCAGGATCTTACTACTTCTCACTTTTCTGGAACAGGGCTGCCAGGAAAACTTTAATATTGGTAACGCACAGCTCTGCTGACATCTCTCCACGGTCAATGAGACTTTGATGGCTACGATCAATCCTGAAGTCCTCAAAGAAGCACCCAAGGGTCTCTCCTCCCGAGGCTTGTCTGGGTCTGCTCCAATCAGTCCTTTACGGGGACCAAACAACCCACACTACTTCCTAGTATCTAAACCTGCTACATCTTCCCCACCCCAGTGCCTTTGCTCAGGCTACACCTTCCCTTAAGTTTCTCTCAACCCATCAAGATCCGGGCTACTCCTGAGGGTCAGTCAAAACACTCGCACCTCCCACAGCCTCTCCTGCCTAGCCCCCTACTTTCCAGGGCAGCGCTCGCTCTCCTCCAGCTCCTCCTGGGGCTGGCCCTCCCTTGCCTTGAACTATAAGCAGGCTCTTGCTCCCCTGCTGGACAAGTCTCCAAGACCAGGAGACCAAGGCTATGCCTTCTCCATCTTTCTCCCCCATGACTCCCTGACGTAGTGCTCAATAAACATTTACTAGACAGACCTGAAATGAACAGGAGAATGTACCACACTTGGCTAAGTGATCCATAAACTGCTAAGATGCCGCCTGGTTTTCAACAACCTCAACTAGAGGCTGAGATTAAGGGGGTCTCTTCACCTCGCAGGGATACTACGGGCCCTGAGGAAAGGAGCCACCAGCAAAACCTTGGCTGAAAAAAAAAAGGCCTGGATGGAGGAGTTAGGGGAGATGGGGGAAGACGTTCACCTGGAAACAAAGGGTCGGAAAACAAGTGTCCTCCCACCAGGTGCCTAAATCCAAGCACGACACCCTGAACAGAGGAACTAAGCTCTGGTCACAAATACCAGCTAACCCAGGGCCCTGACATGCTCAAGCCAGGAAAGACAGAATTCTCCAGGGGGAAAATCCACAACCACAGCTAACACCTTGGTTGAAAACCCTACCTTCCCTACAAAGAGCTTTAAGGGCTCTTAATACTAGATTCAGTAAAGGAAGAGTGCCTCAGTTCATAAAACAGCTGTGTAGTGAAGATTTTCCAACAAAATTAAGTCATGACTTCAAGTCCTCCCTACTCAGAGAGGAAACAAAGCTATTTCATTTCTCTCTTCTTTCCTCTAAACCAGGGTAGCAGCACTCATTCAGAAGGCCCCCAGCAGGGGTAACAACGTCAACAAAGAGGCTCCAGAGGAGCAAAGCGAGGGGTCTGGCCTGGCAAGAATCCTGCCTCCCGTTCCCTCTAGGCAGGCAGACCATCAGGCTTAGGCGGAGGGGCTTGGGACAGGCAGCGTCTGGTTAGCCCGGCCAGTGGTGCACTGGCTGTCTGAAATTGGTTTTGACCAATTAAAGGATCCTTGAGGGAAGGAAAAAATAAAACCCCTAGTAAATCCAATTTAGCAATCCCAGGCGCTCTCTGCTGATTGTTATTGCTCTCTCTAAGTGCCTCCAAACGGTCCATGTATAAAATAAACTCTCACCCAGAGAGAGTGAACGCACCAGATGAAGCAGAAAAGGCAACGGGGAGGGGCAGTTGTCTCCAAAAACCATTCTGTGAGACATGAAAGGTTTAGAAAAGCACGGGATCCCAAGGTCACCATGGCCACTGCTGGCCACTGGGCTGAGGATGGCCAAACCCCTGTGACAGTGGTACCCCCTAGGCCACACCAAACCCTGCCTGTGTTGTCCCTTCCCTCTGCCCCTCCCCATGACATCAGTCACCAAAGGAAGAGGGCCATCTAGTCCTTCTCTGGAGAGGCATGGTTTGACTTCCCTGTCCTCCTCGACTCACCCAGACCTGAGAAGCTGTCAGTAAAGGTGGCTGGAGAGGCTGTGGTGGGTCCTACCCGAGGCTCGGGCTCTCCTGCCCACCTGCAGGAGAAGGGCATGATGGCACAGAAACGCAGCTGCCGTTGCTGGCAGCTGCTCAGCTACTAGGGGAAACTAATCTGAACATGGAATAAGAAAAGTCCAAGTTACAGAGGTTTTCCTATTCCTCATGAGATGCCTTTCACCACGATGATTCTTACCTCATCTATCAAAGGATGACTTTCGGCTAGGGGATTAAAAGGTATAAATAAAAAAAGTGCTGGTCCTCTCTTCAGCTCATTATTCAGCAGGAGACTCTTGCCGCCGTGGGGCCACAGCCACCGAAGGAGAGTCTCTCGGTTTTCCAAGGCCCACTTATAGATGTTCTCAGCTGTGTAGCTGATGACCTCCCTGGGGAAGACCTGTGAAGGACAAACGCACAGAGGATAAAAGGCAGGGCAGGAGCAGAGCACACCAGCACTGCCCTCAACCCCACACTTCACAGGAGAGGAAAATGAGTCAGAGCAGCGACGTGACCCGCCCCGGCTTGTGCCGCTAAACCTTGCCGCTATCTTTCCAGACAGAGCACTTCCTCACAAGTGGCTGGGAAAAACAAAGGCGGTTTCAAAAGGTGACTTTCATATCATGTGATTCTCCTCTTTCCCTTTAGACAGACCCATCTATCAGCAAATAATTCTCGCTGCCTGCTGCTGGCAACGATGACCTCTACCACCCTGCCCAGGGGGAGCTATCAAACGTTACTGAGTCTCTATAAAAGGCTCAGTGAAGCTCTGAGGGAAGAGAAATAATGGAGTCAAGGATCATTTTGAGGGCTACCTTGGTCCCTTGGGACCCTCCGTTAGGACAGAAGTTTGTATCTACTTTGTTCACCTGCGCCCGCAGTGACTAGAACACGTGGCACAGAGCAGGAACTCAACAGACATTTGAACGAAGTCACGAGAGACCGAGAACTTGTACTAGGCCACAGATCACACTCTGTACGTACAGAACGAAGGAGAAAGACTCCTAGATTTTTTGCTTAAGTTTTTCTATTCCACAAAATGAGATATTTTATACTCCTGAAAATAGACATTTAAACTGGCTTATAACAAAGATGTCCACTATTTCAATTTTTTTAATAGTGATATCCCAATAAGATTTCCTTTGATAAAAGGAATTCTGCTGCTACATCAACCAACCAGTTAAAAACTATGGAATTGATGCAGTAAACCCAGTATCTTTTGCAGTGTCATTCTCATGGTCCTAGCTTCTTTCCTCCATCTATGTTAAATTTCTTCCTCAGTACCCTTTACTACACATAAACATGACGTATGTGGGTTGTACGGCATGCTGCAAAAGAAGGATGAAGGAAAACGACAGACAGCAAAAGCAGATGAAGTCAAAAGAGGCTCAGACAGGCACAAGGAGGGCGCAGGGGAGGAGAAACCATCACAGCGGTGATTCCCAAAGTGGGATGGTGGGAGCTTTAAAAAACATACTCAATCATCATTAATAAACATTTCTATTTGTAAAACACAAAAATTCATTGGATTTTTGGACTGTAAACTGCGAGAAGTAAAGCCATCTATCTGGGCTACCAGAGATATGCAGAAATCAGGGTGACTGGCAACCGAGGGGCGCCCCCCGCAGAGGGCCTAACGTTGCTCTGAAGGCATGAGACTTGCACGCTGAGCCAAGGGGAGAGTGAGTTTAAAGGACTGGGTACACTGGGTGCAGGAATACCGGTCTTCACTCGACCTGTAAGTCACTGACACCATCAATGAAGTCAGAGATAGAAAATGCTTAAGGAAAATAAACTCTCAGTGATGGGACTGAGGAAGTAGCAATAAATAGAGCAGGAGCACAGGACTAAGCAGGATACAGATCAAAAGCTCAGAAAGCTGAGTTGGGGTTGGTCCACCAAAAAGCAAATAAAATCAGGGAACAAAGACAACAATGGAAAACCGAGGCTCTCTGGGGTGGGAAGCCATCAACTTCTCGCTGAGACTTGACAAGAACTTCAAAACCCATTATATCAGCTAAAGCTGAAAAGCATGTCACATCACCACTCTTGATAAATGGAACAAATGAACAAAGAACATCACCCAATGAAAGCTTAACCTCTGAGAACACGGGCCCAGAGTAACACTTCTCCAACAGAATAATTCTGCAATTTCATCCAAGAAGGAAAACTACCAAGGCTGTACCCAAATCTAAGAATATAAACACAGAATTTCTAGACGTTAAAGGGTCCTCTACGGCTCGGGTTTTTAAGCAGGGGCATGGCTCTAGAGTGGAGTTGCGGGAACTCTCAGTTTGCGTATAAAATCATGTGCACTCTCCTAGAGAGTGTCCATAGATTTTATCCAATTCTCAAGGAAGTCTGTGATCTAAACAAGATTAAGAACCACTGCGCTAATATAAATGTGATTTCAAAATACTTACAAGTGATGTGTTGAAATGTCTATGTAAATACACACTTCCAGAGTGTACTAAGGATACCAGTTTCGCAAGATGTTTATTTGTGATAACCCCAAATCGTACTGTTCCTAGGTAATCTGAAACAGAAAATTTTCCTTTATTAAAAAGAAAAAGCCTATGCCTTAAAACAACCACAAAACCCAATGATCAAATCCTGATGCACAAATTCCCCAGAGCAAAACTGTTTTTGGTCACCTAGCCTAGACAGAAAAGGAGGAGCTGAATAAACCAACTCCTGAAACAGACCTGACGTCTACCCGAGTGTCTCTGACAATCAATCACCTGCGCCGTGTCCGTCCAGGATGACCTGGCGTCATCTCCTGCTGCCCTGTCCCCCCCATCACTAGCCCTACTTCAGAGCCTTGGCACACA
Organism: Camelus dromedarius; assembly: GCF_036321535.1. NCBI lineage: Eukaryota > Metazoa > Chordata > Mammalia > Artiodactyla > Camelidae > Camelus > Camelus dromedarius. Next base: position 1,612,151 of record NC_087459.1, on the reverse strand, counting down.
TTCTTCTGTCTGGACACTTCCATGGCCAGTTTCTTCTCATCATCCAGATCTCAGCTCTGACCCGTCCTCTCTGAGAAGCCTTCCCTGACAACCTGCCTCAGGGCAAACACTCAGAGGATGGTCTGTAAGGGGAAACTGGGGTCCCCTCTCCATCAGACACCCTCTCTACCATCACTCTAATTTTTAAACAGTATTTATTAACATTTAAAGAATCTTACTGATTATTTAGATTTTCTTTGATCCAACTTCCTCTTAAGTTCTGTGAAATTAGAAACCTTGTTTATTGCTATTACCCCAGCACCTAAGGCAGTGCCTGGGCATTTGCTAAGTGATCAATAAGTAATAGTTAAATGAATCAATCCAGCATATACAAGGAACAAATACAGATTAGTAAGAAAAAGAAAGCAGTTAAAAATGGGCAAATTGGAAGGGAGGGTATAGCTCCAGTGGTAGAGCGCATGCCTACCATGCACAAGGTCATGGGTTCAATCTCCAGTACCTTCTCTAAAAATAAATAAACCTAATTATCTCCCTCCCCCTGCCAACCTCCCCCCTCAAAGAAGAAAAAAAAAAAGATAAAAAATGGGCAAATCACAGAAAAGGAAATGTAAAAGGCTAATAATACACTCAACTTCACTATTTCAGAGGAAAACAAATTAAAACAAAATGCTACTTATCAACCTAAAAATGCCCAAAATTTAAGACACAGGAAATATCAAATATTGATGACCAGTAGAGAAATGAGTACTCTGATGCAATGCTGGTGGAAAAGGTAAAATGGCAGCCACTTGGGGGAGCAACTTGCTGTACTGATCACAATGAAACACGGACAGCCTGCAGCCCCCAATTTCACTTCCCAGTGTTCACATATGTCCTCACACGCGAGGACAGTCACCAGGAAATTCTCTGCAGACGTTAAAAACAGTGGGGCAGGGCTACCTATGCAACATGAAGAGATCTCCTAAGACACGTGTGGGTAAAAAAGCAAGATGAAGAAAGATAAAGTATACCTGTCACGTGGAAAAAGCCTCACACTTTAATTTTTTCCCCTATAGACACATATGTTTAGAAATGTACACAGAATTAAAAAGGATAATAAAAACAGTTTTGTGTTGGGGGACATAGAACAAAGGAGACTTTATCCTTATGTGTGAAGCTTTCTTTTTCCCCCACAAGGAGTATATTTAATGTAATATTTGTGTGATTAAAAATTTGACTAAAATATCTAGTATTAAAGGAGGGTAGATAAGATGGTGTAGGAAAAGCTACATTTTTTCCTATCCCCTTTCTGCTTTATTAGCAGACATTAAATAAAATATCAGTTAAACTTTAAATGTTATCAAGTGATAGCTAAGTAGCTAAAATATTAAGGTATTGAACACACAAAGTTCCTAGCTTCATCACAGAGGAGTGGGGCTGAGGATGAGGTAGGAGTGACTGTGTCCCTAACACCACACTGGACAATTTAACACAAACCTGATGAGTTTAAAATGGCACAAAACCGAAGAAACACAGGAAGAATAAACCAGAAATGACAGAAGTGAGTTACTTACAGAGTGGGTGGCAAAGGGGGGGAAGAGGAAGAATGGGAACTGGAGAATAGGGGTGAGGCAGTCTGACCTTCCTCTGAGGATCAGACTTAGAACCATAACAAAGCTTCACACCCTGCACATACTCAAAAACTAAAGTCATTACACCAAGCAACACGTGGAGGGATCCAACGTGAAATACAAGCGCTAGCAAATAATCCTAACTGTACTGCAAATGCATCACACCACAGAGAAGGGGGTGCTGGGTAGGCAGAAAGAACTGAACTGGAGAAGAACTGGAAACAGTATCTTGATCAGACACTGTAAAACTGAAGACAGTGAGAGCCAGGCTTCTCAAGGCAGAAGGAAGGAGTCATATTAAGAGGGGGAGGCTAAAATGAACTCTGTGCTGTCAGACTGGAATCAGGGGGAATTAGTATAACTGCTTTTGATACACACACACACACAATGTATACAGAACTATCGAGGTAAGCATGTGTATGGGCATGAATAATACATGTCCTAGCTCCATCTGCTGGAAGGGCCTAGAACTAATGACATGTGATACCAAAGGGCATCTCTTACACCCAGATGTGGGTTTCTAAATGACACTCTCCAATAAAAGAGACCAGGGCTCCTTGGAGAAGAGCCTGATCCTACAGCTGGGTCAAAGAAAGAACAAGGTGAGCCTGAAACACCCTGTTGTGTCAGAAGTAAAGAATTGCTTGTAAAAGGATAGGGATTTGCTCAAAGGACACAAGATGCTCCTGATGGCCAAAGCTGGAGCAATTCGAGCAACAAATAACAACGATCAGTATTTTTCAAAACTGTCAATGTCATGAAAGACAAGGAAAGAGTGAGGAACTGTCAGAGGCTGGAGGAGACTAAGGAGAAAAAATAATTGAATGTGATGTGGGACCCCAGATTGGATCCTGGAACAGAAAGCAGACATTAGTGAAAACACTGGCAAAATTCAAATAAGGTCTGCAGTTTAGTTAACAATATGGTAGCAATGTTAACTTCTTAGTTTTGACAAAAGCACCATAATAAATGGTTAAATAATATGTTGACACTGAGGGAAACCAGATGAAGGTAGGCCATCAGGGAACTCTCTGTTTTATTGCTGCAATGTTTCTGCAAGTATAAAATTAGCTCAAATGTAAATTGAAAAAAAATGGCATAACATACAAATTCAGATCCCAAAGCTGTCAGAAGGAAAAAGCAAGACCCAAGAGAGGATATGAATTGGTAGAAGCAAAGACATCACTCTCCAAGAGAGTGCTGAATCTTGGTAGACACCCACAGATAAAAAGAGAAGTGAAAGAAAACCAGTCAGTAGGAAACTCATTTGACAGCCCGCCAAAGTCACCAAGATGATTTATTGGAGCAGAGGAGTAAGTAGTGACAGCCTGACTCAAAAGCTGAAAGGGGCCATTCAAAAACCTATTTAACTGCATTAATAAGAATGGACAGCCTGCCTGCACAGAACAGATTCTAACATATCCAAACATCACAATTTCAAAACTTTATTTTTCACACAGGGAAATTTACAAAAATGACACATTTTCAAAGTTCCTGCACATAGTGGAAATCTTGCTGGAAGAAGCAGCTTCAATTTGCAGTCTCCTGTGTACGAGGAGGACTTGACTTGGCAGAGGAAGTTTACAGTGTAAGAATGGTGCAAGAAAGTAACACTTCTCATCTCCACATCCAGAACCATCGCCCTTAAGCAGGGCTCCAGGGCTTCCTACAATAGGTCTTTGTCATTTGTAAAATAAATAATTTTGCCCTAAAATTAATGAAGCTTTAATATTTTAATTAAGGGCTTTGAATATGTTGAATAATTAAAAATTCAGAAGAATGCTCTCCCCTCCCCCACCAGTGGTCCAACAGTGGCATGACTCTCTTCAATTAATAATAATAATTTTAAAATCTCAGTTAAATTCTGTTAGCCAGGTAACTGGCCAGTTTACAGTCTCTATTAGCCACCCAGTGCAAGGTGTCAGAAAGACCACTGCAAGATATAACGAGATCTTCAAAGAACATCTGGGTGCAAGCAGTAGTTACCGAGCAGTTCCTGCAGCTGGTCACAAACACTTAAGTAAGTCAAGGTGTCTGCAGCGTGAAGACTGGCTTCTCTGTCACCTGCAACAAAAGGTGCTGAGTCCTCAGCCCTGTGTTCCTCAGCTACAAGGCAACCCAGTGTGCACACAGCCACCACGTATGCCCACGCATCATGTCCTTCAAGAGACGTGGGGTGAGCAGAACCAACACTACCACGCCAACTGACTGTGAGCTTTGAGTAACAAACAGCCTTGCAAATCTCATTTACTTATTGCAGGCTTACCCCTTGCTATCTTTTATGAGGTTGGGTTTTTCTCCTGACACTAACAGAATGCCCCAACCCTGCTTCCCACAGCACCCCCGTTGACCTTCTTGTGCCTTCCATACACCACTGTCACCATTTACCTCTTGGCAAGCACCAAGGATGCACCGAGACTGGGAAGATCTGAAATTCCATCTGGTTTCCATTCAGATTCATCTGGCTCAGTTGGATCTTTCTGGTTTGCATGAAGATTTTTTGTTTTTGGTTTTCTGCATAATGTTTTAATATCAGACTTCTTTGTTTTGATTAAAACCATTTGCTTAGTTAAACTGAATTTTTAATATTAAAACTTCAGTTCAGTACTAAGGTAAAGCATATGCATTCTATGACAAGACCTCAGTGAGGCAAGATACTAAAATTCTCAAACATCCCAGAAAGAATAAGAATTTCTTTTGTTGGCAAAAGAAAATACTTTTTTTCCTTTTTATTGAAGTATAGCTGATTTACAATATTGTGTTAGTTTTAGGGGTACAGCAAAGTGATTTAGATACACACACACACACATTTTTTTCAGATTATTTTCCATTAATAGGTTTTTAATTGTGCTTTAGGATTAGTAATAAAGGGTCCTGCCAGAACCAAAGCTACACAATTCACAATCACCAGCTAACAGACTCAGACTACCAGGAGCACACTCTGAAGTAGTAACCCAAGGATCTGCCTGCAGGAGACTCATTTTAGGAGATAACTGCTTCTCCCTGGGACACACGAATGATAAGGTCTGTATCCCGAGCTGTACAGTCCTATGCAGTAGCCACCGACCACATGTGGCTAATGAGCACTTGAAGTATGAGCAACTGAGGGACTTAATTTCTACCTTTGACTTTAATTAATTTAATTTAAAAGTGATACTCAACTTAGTTATTGGAAAATGTTTAAGGATGCTTAAGACAACATTGGTATGTAGCCTGAAACTAATATAATATTGTAAATCAACTATATTTCAATAAAAATAAAAACAATATTTGGAATGTAAATCACATTTTCAACTGTAAATTTTATGAAATCTAAATACAGATAGAGTATTTCCAAAGAAAAGTTAGCATCTGAATTAAGATGTGCTGCTAAGTAAAAACGTAAAAGACTTGGTTCAAAAAAAGTAAAACATCTCAATAAACAATATTGTACTGTGTGACACAGGGAAATATACGCAGGATCTTGTGGTGGCTCACAACAAAAGAGAATGTGACAATGAATGTATGTATGTTCATGCATAACTGAAAAATTGTGCTCTACACTGGAATTTGACACAATATTATAAAATGACTATAACTCAATAAAAAAATGTTAAAAAAAAGTAAAACATCTCAATAATTTTATTCTGATTACATTAAAATGCTACTAATTTGGGAGCACTGGGTTAAATGAACATACTATTAAATTAATTTCACCCCTTTCTTCTTAAATTCTAATGCAGCCACCAGAAAATTTTAAAATATCTCTGTGGTTGGTGTTAAGAGTTCCACTGGACTGTGCCAAGGATGAAAAAGCAAGACTCACGTAACTCAGGAAGATTAGGCTAAGATAGGAAGTCCAGTCTCCAGTAAGTCTTAGTAATGGACAGTTATCTGGGAAGGATACATAAAACAATTTCTCCAATTTTTCTCATGAAAACCCCTCCAATAGCAGAGAACGATTATTTTTAAGAATGTGTCACACTCTCTCCTTCAGAAAGGAAAGGGTGAGGCTCTAGACCATGTAACTCTAGGTATAAACTGCTGAGATTCTGAAATTAATTCTCTCTCAGAGGCCTAGAGCAAACAGCACTCAGTGTCCTACAAAATAAGGTACCCAAAGATGCACTGAAAGAATGAACAGAAATGCCAGAGCTGAACAATGTGGAAATTTTTCACATCAAGACTGGCCATCTGCTCTCCGGGAGGCTTCCGTGTGAGTTAATCTCTCAGGAATCACAGAACAAAATGGAATCTCAGGTCAAGAAAAATACTGACAAAGATAACTGCTAACCAGTAAGTCATGATATACTTCAGAACGAGATACCACGGGATTAAACCACATGGCTTTTAATCAGCACGGCTAAGAAGTCTTTTACTCCCTGGGAAAACCCTCCCTTCTCTACTCCAGGAAGTAGCGACATTCAAAAGGCAAACCTGTATGGTGGTACCTCCCCTGATGGAAACAATCCTCATTTTACGCTATACTCTGCCATTTTTACTAACTTCCGCTTTCCCACTCTTCTTTCCAACGTTTTGGACAAGGAAGAGAAAGGAGAAATGACAGGATTATGTAAAAAGGGACAACCACCACCCTTCGATGTTGCATAGGGAGTCATGATTATTCACTAGATGATGACGACTTCACACATTTTCAATGTCTACTTCTCGTCAAGAAGACACCACTGAAGTCTGAGGGAAAATAAGAAGCCAATGCTAGTTGCTAAGTGGGAGACACAGCCAACCAGTGCAACAGGAGTTCCAGGAAGGGAGCTGATGGATGGAAATCCCCATTTGATGTCCACAATGTACCAGACATCATGCTAGCTGGGCAATATTTACAAATCCCACAGGATCTCAGCTAGGCCTTGAAAAATTAGGACAGCAGATATTAACTATGAGTGCAATGCTAAATGCATTCATCAAAATGAAAAGATCATCAAAGAAATGTGATAGGGTACAGAAAAGTCTGTTTTCAATGTACGAACTATAGCTATTGCTTGCAATTTTCCCCTAGAAATGTAAAATTGAGATCTGTATATTTTCAAAAATTCTTAATATAAAGCACAAAGCAATTATCTAGAAAAAAATATCTGGAAGAGAAACAACATGCACATTCTGGTACTTGCCGAAATATTGCTAAACTCTAAGTAGACACGTAACTCGTTAGCTGTGACGTTTTTTCTTTCTCGTGAGTTAAGGGAGAAGGGAAAGACAGAGCTAAATACGCACTGTCATATACACTAGTACGCTCTAGTTAACGCGAGCAGTGGTGTGAGGGTGTTTGGCTTGCTATCTCGTTAGTACATATGACAGTGCATATTCAGCGCGACAGTTTACGCTCCTCTAAAATTGTGTACTTAGAACTATATTTTTCTTTTCCGCCTCCCTAAATGAACCTGGGGGTTAGAATGCGAACATCTTTGAGAAGCCATTATTCTGCTACCACAGTGTCCTTGAGTTTGTTAACAACCTCCTCTGAGCCTCAGTTTCCTCACCTGAGATAGTAGCATTGAGATAACAATAGTTCCTACTTCAAAGCGGGGTGGCAGTGAAGCCCAGATCCTCCAGCTAAAATGCTGGACTCTCAGAAGGGCTCAGTCCAGTATCAGCTTATCGTGCTCAGCTTTACACAAAAAGTGGTCAAGTGGAGACCAGAACTGGTTTTATCTACACTGAGTTGCTTCACTATAAGCTTGTGACTTTATCATAGAAGTTGATCCCTGAGAGGTTTTCAAGATTTTAACATTTTTGGTTCTTTGCCTAGGAGTCTTATTTCAGCTTCAAAAAACCAAAACAAAAAAACCCCAACAACCTTAAAGAAATAAGATAAAAACTCGAAGCATGCATATACATATTCCTAAAACAGGACAACTTTAAACAAGTAGAAAAAAAACACACAAAACAATTAGAAAGTAAAGACAGTGTAGCTTTTCAAATACATGGCTTTAAGGAATCAAAGTATCTACAAATGACCACCAAATTTGGTTCTGAGCTTCCCACACACCTTTGGCTTTTCTCAGCCCCATCTATCTTCCACTCTCTCACTCCTACACACTTACCTGAAGGCTGATTCCTCATTCTCCTGGGAAACCCTTCCCACCTTCAGCACCATCTCCTCCAAGTAGTCTTCCCTGATCTGATCCGAACACCCTGCCTCCACGCTCCCATGAAGCCTGTCACTGAAGTGTCACTGCACTCATATTGTAGGCAACCCCACCTACTGACTATACTAGCTGGTGGCACTATTGATGGTGAAGAACTAGTTTTGCTCATCTTTATAGCTGTAGCACATAGTGGATCCTCAAATGTTTGTTGAAGTGGTAAGGCGTGCTTCTCGATCTAACTCAAAGTGCAGGGATGCCTGTTTTTATCCTTAGTTTTTATCTAGCAGCATTTACAAGCTTTAAGAGATGCCATAATGGGAATAAAAGCATTTCCTATGAAATATGATCACACATTTCCTAAAATAATGGCAACATAATTTAAAAGTCAGTTTTAGGTATGGGAACAGAAAGAATGGAATTTCTGATGCATTTATTCTAATGTGTATTAATCAGTACCCAGAGGGTCTCAGAACACAGGCAGTTAGTTAGAAAAAAATTTCCTTCTGTAAGTGAGTATAGTGACAACAAATGAAATTATCTGAGAAAAACCAAGTGATCTAGAACCTGTTTCATTCACAGAGAACTGTTAAACCACATGCCTGGTCCAAACTCCCAGGAGTTAGGCCGAGGAACCTGAGAAAAACAAAGCAATCTCAGAGTCAACCTTGCCTAAGAAGTCAGTCCCTTGTTTTTTCAATGCCTTTAAGAATGTCACTTACAGGAAAAGACAACCCTACCCTTCGGACCTCTTGATGTTGCATGAAATTTCACAATCTGATAGAATGCTCTAAAAAAGCTTTTCTCGTGAACTAGAATATGGAGGAGGGAGCTTTTTACGTGTCCTGACTCGATTCTACAAGCAAAGCACAGCACCATCAGATGCCACCTGATGGAGTAGAGGGACCCTACACTGTAATGCCGCCTTCCTCCAATAAATTCCTATTAAAAAAATTCATTACAACAGTATTTTCCAAAGGTGTTCTTTAGAGAACTGATGCCGCAAGGTCCCCTGTCAACTACATTTGGGAATTCCTAAAGGCGCTAGAACGCAGTGGGAACAACAGCTTTAGTTTAACAGTTCACTGGATTTTCCAGATGACAGTTAAGTACCAGGCGAATTTCAATTCATTTCATTAGGATTCATTAGGGGGCAGGGAGAAGCCAAGAAGAAGGAATAAGGAGACTGGATCAGGCAGAGGCTCCATCTGGTCCTACTGTGAGTGATTCCCGCACACTGGTCTACGGAACCTGAGAGGCCAGGTCGGAGGAGAAGTGGTGGGGCAGGGATCGGAGGTAACTTAACCCATGGCCAAAATCATTCTCACTAGAGCAATTTCAAGGTAAAGTGTCCTTTACCAGTCACTCAAACTTTTAGCTACATTGGTCAAGCAGGGTGTTTGAGTTGCAGGAGCAAGAAGACAAAACCTTGGCCTCAAGGCACTCAATTAAGTATCTGAACAAACCAGTTCAAACTCTGGTGAGACAGAGCTGCAGTCAGTTCTATAGTGAGAACACCCCAAAGTACAGTCAACTCTTGATATCCGCAGGGAACTAGTTCCAGCCCTCCACTCCCCCTTGAATCCCCAAATCCATGGATGCTCAAGTCCCTTATGTAAAACAGCATAGTTGTTTGCATATAACCTACACACATCTTCCGGTATACATCAAATCATCTCTAGATTACTTATACCCAATACAGTGAAGTGCTAAATAAACAGCTGTCAATACGATATAATGCTAAGTAAGCAGTTGCCAGGTGTGTGATAAATTCAATCTGTGCTTTCTGGAACTTCCTGGGATTTTTTTTTCTAATATTTTCAATCCAAGTTTAGCTGAATCCACAGGTGCAGAACCCATAGATACAGAGGGCTGATTATACAAAAAGAAGCAGGCACGGAGTGCTCCAGGAAAGGGAAGAGGAATGCCTGGTATAGATGCTTTTCAGTAAAAGAAACGGTACCGACTTTGGGTGCTTTCAGTCAGTGGCTTTCTCATTAAACTACCACAGATTTTTCGACTCCTACTTTACTCGCCTGCAATGTACTTCACACTTGATGCAGCCTTGTAAAACAAGCACTTAACCCTTACCACCATCCTCCCCAATGTTACAGACAGACAGAGTCAAACACAGAAAAGTTAAGTGTTTTGTTTGGGTTTACAGACCGAGCCAGGGGCAGACAAAGGCTAAGAACCAGACCCTGCCAGCGCCCAGGCCACTGTTTCCCACCAGGAGGCACTGCATCCCTTTTGAAGGTCAAATGAAAAACACGATCAAAAATTGTTGCAAATTTTCTCTTTTAAAGAAGTCACTGAATCACAGCAGACTGTAACATTTTACCAGAACACATTTTTACAGCAAATAATGAAATAAGCATAAGATGGAAGAAAATCAAGTACACAACTTGAAAATACAACCCCTCTACCAAATTTTCTTTAGGCAAAAGGAGAAAGGGCCTGTCTGCCAAGATCAAAGGTGGAAAGGCTCCAAGGGGAACTGGCTCTGCGGTCTGGGAAGTATCCTGAAACACATACAGATTGCCAGCCCACTGTCAATCCTTCAGCACTCTGAGAAGATTAACCATTAATGAGGGATGCGTAAGACCTATTATAAAAAATTGAAAGGAGGGGAATAAATGAATAATAATGCTGTGATCCAAGAAAGCGAAGCTAAATTTTATGAACATGTCAATTACCTCCAGGTCAATTTAAACATTTAATAAAATTCCAACCAAGATTCAGCCAAGTGCATAGATGGATATGAGAGAATATTTGAAAAAAAAATAAAAAGCAAATATTCCATAAAACACAAGAACTAGAGGAGGCAGAATTCAGACTTCACTAGGTAATTACATACAAAGCAAGAAATGAAATTATATTTACTCATTAAAAAAGAGGTATCTAGACCAAGAGAAAACACAGAAATGGACCCAATTACACATAAGAAACTACTTTGTGATAGAGCAGGCATCATTAAGATGAGGGATAAAGAAGCATTATTTTGTAAACAGTGCTAATTGTTTAGCCAATGAGGAGGGAGGAAAACCAACTGTGCTCTGTATTTTAAGCTAAAGTAAATCCAAATAGTATTAAGTGCCAAATACCTTTAAAATTCAAGAAGAAACTGAACTGATTAGTGATCAGATAGATACTTAGAAAAAAATAAATTAAGAAAAACCCCCACAGATTTAACTATATGAAAATACAGAACTGCTATATGCAAAAAGTGATAAAAGTAAAATGGCTAGGACAGAAACATAACAAAGGGTCGCTGCCCACAGCAGCGAACAGGAGTGTCGACATAAACTGATGAATCAGCACCAAGGCTGAGATCAACAGGTAAAGGACCCAGGTAATTAAGATGAAAGGAAATCGTTAAAACAGCAAAAGAGAAGTCAGTTAAATGCGAAGGTGGTAAGTAAATTTTCCCTAATTTCCTTTATCATAATGTGTAACAATATCATACTTCAGACAGTCTTAAGGGAGTGTCAAAGTGTCACGGAACCGGACCCTACAACTAAACTCATGCCATTCTTGAGCGTAGGGAACACTCCCCTCTTAGCTCACCCCCAGCACCTAGGCATGATGCTTCATGTATGCGTCATTCCCAAAATATCTGCAGACCGATGGTCAGCCAACTCCAAGAAATGAATGTCAGAGAGTGTCCTGGCTATTTCTAAGGCAATGAGAAAAACAAACAAACCATTAAGGCAATAGAAAGACATGTGCACTTTATATACACCCATGGCTTACTGAACCAGGACATCTGCTCTCTACCACACAGTCTAAACACTCCCTCAGCTGAGCTCGCAATAACCAGCGTTAAGTGTGTCAAACGTTCCTCAGGCCTCAGTTTGTGTACACAATCGAAACACAACAATGGCCTAGAATTTACATTTCAAACTGTCCCATTTTTAAAGAAAAAGTGTGCACGTGCTTCTCTTACTGAACACCGGCTATTAATAAGTGAAATACCGCTTGCCTTCAGGGCAGGAGGAAGAAAGGGGGGAAAAAACCCCAGATGCCCAAGGTAAGACTTACTTTAGGTAATCCTTTAGAGTACACACACTATAGAAAAATCATTCTCCCAAACAGATTTGTCTTTTTCTTCTAAAAATGGGTCACAAAAATGGGGTAAAAAATTATTAATGAGAATGAACTCAGTTCTTGCAAAGTTCATATGCAAAAGGAATTTATAAAACCCAACTAGAATAACAAAACAGGGAAGAAAGGGGTAAAGGTAAATTGAGCTAGAGTTACTCTGAGAAGAAATTTCATGTAATCATTTGTCAAAATTAGTGATTTGACCAAAGAAGTTCATTATGTACCTTCAAGTAGTTTTTTTAAAATCACTTTCCTTTGCTTGAAAAAAAATGAAAAACAGGGGTAAGTCAACTATACTTTAAAAAAAAAAAAAAAAAAAGGAGGAAAAAGGCTACTATCTGGTACTTGGAAAAATTTCCCAAAAAGCAGCAAGATTTTGGAAATCTCTGAATGAAAAAGCAATTTAAAACGAATCATTAACACACAATACAAGCTAACTGGATAAAAAAAAAATCCTTTCAAATCTTGAAATAGCTTCTCCAACTCAAGAACTTGAATGTTACCATTTTAGTGATTGGCTCTAGGTTACCCTTTTATACATAATCTTCAGTTGAGATCTTCTTCAAAGGACTTTATTTAGTTTTCTAAGACCATTTTTGAACATCTGCCTAAGCTTCTTTAAGTTGCTAGTATTTTGTTTTCAAAATTCAAACTCTGACTCACTAAGTCTTCTTGGTCACCTGAAGCCATGCAGCTCAAAGTCTTGGAAGTGGACAGAAGATATGCTTACTGTGACAGCTTGATGTCCTCTCCCACTGTCCCCCACATGAAAAACATGAACACGGTAGATCCTCCATGCATAAAACCTTAAGATAATGTATATATTAAAATGGCCAGTCACATAATCGCTTGATGTATTAATGGTATCCTATTACAACACTCCTCTAAATATTAAAGCAATGTAATAGCCAGTAATGGGAAGATGGTTACATATTTTTGGTTGACCTACTGGGGGAAAGATGATATGGCCATCAATCTGGTCACTCATTGGGCAAATGGTGATTGAGCCCCTGCTATGTGCCAGACGCTGGAGAAAGAACACTAAACTGAAGACAAGGTCCCCACCCTCAGAAATCTCACAGTCCAGGGAAGACGACAGACAGTAAACAAATCATCTCGTAACTACACACAACATAAATACAAGCTGTGTTAAGTGCTATGAAAGAAAACAAGGCATCCAAGGGGGGAGACTGTGGAAGCGATATCTGAGCTGGAACCTGATGGATGATGAAGACGGCTTGTTTGATGGGCGAGAGCTGGGCCCTAGGAGCTGGGGAGGTAAGGGCACATTTCAAACAGAAGGATCAGCACATGAAAAGGCCCAAGTGTGAGGAAGAAGGGGTGAGACTGGACACCAGTTAAGAGTCCACTAGTCTAGTCTAGGGGTGGGGAAGGGGTTTGGACCAGAGTGGTAACAAGGAGATGAAGACAAGTGAGCAGACGAAAAGTATCTGACAGAACTGATGCAAGGTCATGGCTGATAGAAAGAACACGGAGCAATGTGAAAAAATGGCCAGGATACCAAGTTTAATTTAAAAAGTAGAACTTCAAATGATATATGATTTAGCTAAGTAAAAAAAAATATACATATGGATTTGAGAGTAGTGAACCTGGCAGAAGACTTACACTGTAATGTGACATGACCTTTATACTTACAAAAATACTTCTTGAAGGAAATGTATTCCTAGATTATGATGCATCCAACTGACAATACAACCACTAAAAATTCTGACCAAAACTTACAATGTCAAATGAAAAGAGATTGCAATAAAGTTTAAAGTGCAAAATACATCATTGCTGACACTGTGTGATCAAGCTGTATTTTTAAAAAACTAAACATTTAAGAGACTACATATGAAATAGCACAAACTTTTGTCTGCCAACAGAACATAAAACAATGTAACTATTTAATACAAATACAGAGACAAAGAATCAAGAAAATTAAATATATATTCATAAAGATAACATATGTAAAAGAAGATACCAATATACATACATTTCTGTCAAGGTACTAATGTCTTAATATGAATCGTGTTTACCTTTCTTTAATGAATGCAATGCTGAAGTGAAGAAGGTCACATAACCAGGAGGCTGGGGTGAGCCACTGAACTCAAAGTACCCAAGTACTCCAGGCTGCAGAACAAGAGCAGAATTAGATGACTGGGACATCGTCAGTCACTGCGCAATGGGAAATATTTTAAAACAAGAAAGACGTGCCACTGTAATTTAACAATCGCAATTTGTTGCATTTCATTTTTTAAAAGTCACATGAAAAATGTTGCCAGTTAGGGCTGACCTTTCCCTCCAATTAGTCAGCAGGGCAAGGGATGGAGTTGCAGCAGCTTTACAGGGGCAATTCGGAGCTGAAACTTCCTTCCCTCTCCCTATGCAAGTCTTTCCACACTCTGTGGACAGTTTTCCTAGGTCCCTGGTTTGAAACCTCACCATCAAGTTCAAGCACTCATTTGGTTTTGTTTAGTAACTCCAGGCAAACTAGGTCAATGATTTCTTTGTAAACTTTCTTGCATTTCTTCCTCAACCTCTTCCTTTCCTCACTCTAAACACACCTTTATACTCACTGGAAATCAGGTTACCTCTGACTGAATCCACTGGTGTTTAAGGCCATCCTTTGAGGGGCTCTTTCCTCCCCCAACACTCAGAGCCCAGCATTCCACACTGGCGGCCCTTCTCTCTTGTCAGATCAGTCTACTGAGAGCCCTCCTGTTCCTCCATGCCAATTTCCAACTGCCCATTCCATTTCCCCAAGTTTGTCACAGAATGCCCCTCTATTCTGCAAACCAATTAACTGTCCCGTACCAGATACATTCTGCCTTCCTGTTCAGAATTTCTTCCTTCTTAGAAGGCCCTGTGGCACTCATTTTGTCCAGTTTTGTTCTATAATTGTATGTCTTAAAAGCCAAAGTGTGAGATGCTTGAGGAAACAGTGCTGGGCTTAGAATTTCAAGACCTAAGCTCAAATCTGACAGCCGAATGATCTTGGGTGAACCCTTCAATGTGAAGTCTTAGTTTCCTTATCTGGCAAATGGGGACAGTTCATCATGCAGTTTTTGAGAATAATGAGCTTGATGAACTATAAAACACTAGGCAAATGTAAAGAGTCCTTTCCAGCCCTAAAGCACATAACAGCATTTTCTTAGTAAGTAACTGTGGAGCTGATATGATCACTTGGACAAAGATCCGAAAGGTAAAGTGGAAATCTAACCTGTCGGTGAAGTTTAAAATTGGTATGTCATATATAAAAGAGGAAATTTCTGATCTGTAGTGGAACAAACTACCTTTCAAATCTAAATCACTTATGTATTCTCATACGATTCCGTTATAATGGAATGATTTATCCATAAATAAACTAATTGGTTTTGGTTCTGGTATAAACTGAGACAGTCAGAGTGTTTAATGTTAACATGTTAAAAAAATCCAGAAAAAACCTAATTTCTCAAACAACTGAGGAAATCAGAAAGCAAAGTTGGGGGAGGGTACAGCTCAAGTGGTAGAGCGCATGCTTAGCATGCACGAGTTCCTGAGTTCAATCCCCAGTACCTCCTTTAAACATGAATAAATAAATAAACCTAATTATCTCCCCTCCAAAAACAAAAACAAAACAAAACAAAAAAAGAAAGCAAAGTTATCAAAATAGGATTTTCTTTTGCTAAACTCCTTAACATGTTTTTAACAAGCCAATTCAGAATTGGCTCAAAGCAGAACTATGCAGTGTTTGGGTTCTCAAGATATCAAACCAGGTTCTGATGAGCCTTTCTACCACAAACAAAGGAAGACAAGCTCTTCAGAAATTTTAATCAGTAAATACTGGATACAAGATAAAAATGAAAAATAATGGAAAGAAAACAGACTCATTTAAACTTCTTTCAACTTTAACCAATCTTCTAAATCAAAACCAAATGGAAGAAATTCATTCTAAATATTAAGAAATGTTTCATGGCTAAAAATTAAATGAGGTGAATTTCAGCTCTCTTCCCCCATCATGTTATCTCAGGCGGCTTCACAGGAGGAGACACATGGCCCATAAACATGTATATGTCGACATGCATGTATGCAACTATGTATGTGTTTTGGTATACACACTAACGGAAGGAAAAACAACCTGAATTCTGAGTCTTCATGGGAAACCCAAACAAAACCTTTAAAAATGAATAAAGGTTAGACCATTTGCAGGGGTCCTTTGCAGACCTCTCTACAGTGTAAGGGTTTATTCTTGTTGATGACACCACTGCTGCACTTTCCCAAGGGGCTATACAGCTTGGATGAAGACACCTCTATCCTCAGAAGATCTGATACTGAAGTTTCCAAGTAGTCTGACCAAAGAAATTTCACAAACAATACAAAGTGAACAACCCCATAAGCAAAATTATTTTTACTTTTCATTGCCAAAGAAATGAAGATCATAAGATTCAACAACTATGTGAGAGGATTAAAGTTTGTATGAATTATAGAATACTAGCTATTTAAAATGCAAGAAATAGGCAAAGTTTTTGAAACAGGTACTGTTTTTCAAATATTCACAATACTGTGACAATCTGTATTAAATTTTGAAAGGTGGCATGTTTAAGAATGTAACTTAAATGAACATTTCAAAATAATAAAAAGAGGAAATAAAATGAAGTGATAGTTATCTGTTTATGTCTATTGAAAATTATCATTTAAAAGTATTAAACTGGCTCTGGTTATGCTTCAGGTAAAACAAATTTTGCAAGCATTTCCCCAAAGTTTCAGTGTCTCCCCAACCAAAACTGTATTTGAGAAATCATTATATATTTCAGAGTTTCCTCCACAGTTCTTTCTTAAATCTGGAAAAAGGGAAGTTTGGGAACAAAGCACATACACTTCACATACGTGGACCTTTCCAGGTCTACGTCCCTTGTTGGCTTGGCTGTAAATAAACCCAGGGGCTGGTTCAAAGCAGACAACTCAGACCTGCCTAATATACTTTTGAGGCTCTTTTTCAGATGAGCTGGCCGAGCGTGTGGGCCAGCCTGACACTGGACTGAGGTTGGGGTGGAAGCCCTGCTGGTACACAGGCTGTCCCTCCTCACACTGATGCTCACCAACACGTACAGATCACCTACCCCAGGTTCCAGCTGCAGTGTTTCCATCGATCCCTCCCAGATGCTTGGACAGCTGCCTGGTGAACAAAACTGACTGTTACTGTTCCTCTTCCCTTCATCTGCCCAATAATCAGAGGTCTAATCAGGACACACAATGGTCACAAGGCACCACTGGGCCCTCATCTCCTACCACTCTCCCCTCTGCTCTGGCCCCACCAGTCCTGTTCCTCCCTCAGGACCTTTGCACTTACTGTTCCCACCTCCTGGAGCACTTTCTCCAAATCTCCTCAGGGATGGATCATATCACAAAGGTTTCACTCTAAGTTTCTGTTCAAATGTCATTTCCTCAGAGAGGTATTCTCTGCCTTCTAAAGTAGTTACGCCCTTCCTCCCTACACTTAGACCTATCTTTTCACCTTTCTTTCTTTTTGTAGCACTTATTGTCTGAAATTACCCTGTGTGTTAAGTTTCTTAGAGCTGCCATAACAATTACCACAAACCTGGTGGCTTAAAACAACAGAAATTTATCTCACAGTTCTGGAGGCCAGAGTCCAAAATCAAGGTGGCAGCAGGGCCATGCTCACTCTGGAGGCTCTAGGCAAGGATGTTTCCTTGCCTTTTTCCTAGCTTTTGGTGGCTGCATCACTCCAGTCTCTGCCTTCATGCTCACATGGCCTCCTTCCCTGTGTCTCTGTGTCCTCTCCTCTCATAAAGACACCAGTCACTGGATTTAGGACCCACTCTAAATCCACGAAGATTTCATCTTGAGATCCTTCACTAATGACATCTGTAAAGACCCTATTTCCAAATAAAGCCACATTCTGAGCTTCTGGTGGATGTGAATTTTGGGGGAATACTACTCAACCCCTTACAATCTGTTTATTTGTTTTCCTTTGTTTTCAACTCTGTGAAACAAGTCCGTGAAACAGAAGCTCTCTCATTCATCACTGTATTTCCAGCTCAGAGAGTGCCTGGTATAAAAAAGGCACAAAATAAAACATTTATTAAAGAGCCAATGAGGATAAAAGGATAAATAAGACAAAGCTCCTCCATCAAGTTTACAATTTAGTGAAGAACAAAACAGGAGTAGCAGCTTATAACTTGACCCAGTTTGTGTGTTTTCAATTCCATTCCAAGATGTACAGCATCTTCAGTACCTGCTATAATAAGGAGGCTGAAAATAGACTGTTTACAGGAGGCCAGCAAATCTTCATCAGCATTAAAGATTTCTTTCTTAAGTGAGCACCCTTGGCAGTGTGGCATAAATTTCAGCAGATGGTGCACACGCCCTCTAGTGGCCATGAGAATGGTTACTCCAGTGGGTTTTTTTACTCAATGGCAATTGAAATATTTCTGCACTAACATTAACTCACACCTAGAAAATTTAAAACTACCTAATTCACAGGGTTATAGAACTATGAATTGACAGAAACAGTATCTATTTAGTTGCTCAACATTCAGAGTAGACTTTTACTAACCAACAAAAGGATAACAGTAGGTACCAAGCATCCTACTAGGTTTTCCTCCAAAGTGCTTAGGTTTCTGTCACCAGGCAATTTACCCAAGGCCCTGCTTCTCCCTCTAAACGATTCCCAAGCCTTTTCCTATCCCACTTAAATTTAAAACAATCTGGCTTATCAAAACTGCTAAGAATAAAATGGATGTATGCTAAATCACTGTCCTCAAGAGGGATAAACTATACAAATTCATGGAAAGACTTCAAAAATATTTTGACTACAGATACAACATAAAAGAGTTCTAAATAATACTGTGGGCAATCGGTGGGTAAATCATAAGGTACAAATTAGATGATTCTATCACATGGTTTAAAATATAAAAAAAGAGAGCATTACTGATGTAGAACCTACCAATACTTAAGACCAATGATGTTTGAAAAATAGACAGAAGAGCCATAAAACTAGTGACTGTGAAAGTGACATCACCATACTCAGTCCTATTCCCTTCGCAATGAACTTAATGTCTACCAAAGTAAAAATGACACTGAGGTATGTTTGACTATGCTGTCCACAAGTAATAAATTAAGTTGTCCTGTCTGTATCTTAAATAAGTAGGAAGGACTTTCAAGGAAGAGGAATTCTACAATTGGAGTAAATGAAGAAAGCAGAGCTTAACATGGTTTGCAATGAACTGATTTAAAGCTTTTGAGCTCCCTCTGCAGTGTCCATCAGCAAGTTCACTTCATTTTAGCTACATTCATTATTTATAATGCAAGTATGATTTTAGTGCATATCTGGGAAGAAAATTTAGACTCTACTCTGCCTCCATAGTGTAACGATCATACACAAAACACTCCCAGTTCTGCAGAATGAATGCAAAAAGCCATTTAATAGCAGGAAATGGTACAACTCTGCTGCTTTAACTGTAAGTCAATAGCTACATCCCATCCTTATCACTAATTATTCTCAGAACCATTCCTAAAAATGAAGGGAAAAAAGTTACAAATTAAGAAGCTAACTTTCAAAATTCTTCTTTCATGAAGGAGGAAGGTTCAAAATTGACAAAATAATTAAATATTTAAAGTTTTAACCTCTAGATACATAGTGAAGTTTCAACTCAGAGACCTTAAACATTCCTTTGGGTACGAGGAAGAATTTTGGGGGACAGAAGTCCTGGGATACATTCCAGTCTCCATTTAGGGTAAATCATACCCTCTCTGTACCTTATCTTCTTAATCTGTTGAAAGGATCTGCAATTTCCATCTATCTCACATGGCTGGTGGGAAGATTAGAAGTAAAAGCACTTGAAAACTGGAGGGCACTTACCAATGCATAGTTCATTCATATTTTGTTTGCTAATAATGTCTAAAGTATTCTGGAATTTATAGAGTTAAGTATTTATAATATTCACCTTTAATGTTTCTGCAATGTTCAGTAAATTAAAGGCCAAAACTGTTTTCCTAAAAATTGTATCTGGGTTCAGTGTCATATTTTACAAATATAAAAACTATAGTGAATGATGAGCAATCTGATTTGGGCAGGTTTGAGATATCTAAATTGAATAAAATATTTTCCATTGGATAAAAACTTCTACTCTTCCAGGTAATTCACGATCAAGTCATCTGAAATAGGCTTTTAAAAGGATTCATCTGTGGGACTTATAAAATTCAAATCAAGATAGAATTACAGCATTCTTCTTTATAACAGCAATATAAGCACATGTGAATAGAGTTCAGCATACATATAATAAAAGCTTATGTCAATATACAAAGTTGTTAATTTCAGGGTATCATCACTTCCCAATAGACACTAACTACAGAACCTTATGATGATCCAGACTGTTCACAAATACCTGGATTAGAGACAAATTTATAAGTAATCAATATTGGTTTTTTTTAACAAGGGGAAAATTATCAAATGCACCCCTACAAGACTCACAAACACATCTAGAGACCTACACAAAACACAATGCTATCCTAACAAGTCTTACAAATGCCACAAAAACATTCATTATTTCAGCCCAATTATGGTATACCTAAATTTAAACACACTTGATATTGAAATCCATATTTATAGAAAATATAAATTAGGAGATAAGGCTCTTGATCAAAACAAGTATTTTTCATAACAAGACTTCTTTAAATTAGCAGTACCCTTAACATAGTTAGGATGCATGCTTTTTTCTTGGGGGAGAGTGCTGCAGGTATGGACAAACGACTTGAGTAAAAATTAGAGTATCAAGGGCAGCTCTACCGATTACAGCATAACTCACTCCTGGCTCTAGTTCCCATACATAAGACTCTAGAATTTACTAATTAAGGTATTGCTTAATTTTCATCTTCTCTCTACTGCCACTGTCATAAGCAAATAAACTTGCAACAATTTGATTGTGGCATTCTGTGTGCTACATGAAAAAAAAAAAAGTGTACTAACACCTGTGAGGCATCCTTAAGGCTTATAGGGGAAACAGTAATTTAGCAGTGGTTCTCAGCCGGGGTGATTTTACCCCACCAAGGGACATTCGATAATGCCTGGATATTTTGCAACTAAGGAGGCAAGGGGGTGCTAACAGTCTAGTTGGTGGAGGCCAAAAATGCTGTCAAACATCCTGCAAAGCATAGGACAGCCTCCCACAACGCAGAATTATCTGATTCCAAACGTCAATAATGCTGAGGTTCAGAAACCTTAATTTAGAGGAATGTCTAATAGTGTATTAGGCTCCAGAGTGGGGCCTCCAAAGATTCTTTTAACTTTCCTATTTATTCAACTGTCAAAACCATGATGGCGGTTTCACTTCTGGATCTGAAATTTTATCTTTACGTTATCTTAAAGAGAGTGAATGAAATTGTATCACTTCTTCCCAGGCAGTATTTGGTATGTTTCACAAGACAAGTGGTTTCACAGTGTCATGCTGAGCTTGACTCCCAAATTCTTTCACAATTAGTCAAATATTGTCTCTTGCCAACCCAACAATTTCACCTTGGTGAAAAGAAGCTCAGCAAAAGATGATTCTCACAGGCTGAAAGCCATCTACAGCTTTTGGGAGGCAGCCACAGGGAAGGCCAGTGAAAGCTATAGAGAGTCCCATCTTGGCAGCACTCTCTTGGGTCCCACCTTAAAGGCAGTCTCAGCATTGTCGCACGTCTTCTAATTAAGTAGGGTGCCACAAAAACAACGTTGAGTAATGTCACTGGCACAATGGCGAGTCTCACGTGGACTCAATGTTAGACCTGGAGCATGATCTCTGAAAGCGCTGCTGAAAAGCAGGTTCAAAGAATGCAGAGACTCAAGGGCAGGAATCACCCCTGCTGCTCAGTCACAACTGTGCACTTGTCCCTCTCCCGCAGATCCAACTACAAACATCTTAGAGGCACTAAATGAAAAAGGATTAAAAAGATTTCTGATATAGATGTTCAAAGCCATTGTCTCAAAAATACTTTCCCAATCAAAAACTCATGAACCTTCTTCTATCAGCCTATTTCCAACCTCAAAACTTCACCAAAGCCAAAACAGTCAAAAGGGTTTATCTGAGCCTACTCCCTTATTTCAGAGATGAGAAATCTGCATAAAACTCAGAAATCAGAGACTTGCGAAAGTCAGGGCTAACACTCAGGTCTCCAGAGACCTAGTTGAGTCCTTCTTATCACATGACCTCTGCTGAGATCTGGCTCAGAACTCTCTGGATACAAATCTCTGACAGAGCTGGAAATAATAACGAAGCTGCCTCTCTGTGCTCTTTTTATAAGGCTAAACAATCTCAATTTTCCCCACACTTTTTTGGGTAAGGGTAAGCACATGCTATATGTTATTTGTTGACGCTCCATAGTGTCAACTTCTCCCATTTCTCTCTCTACTTTTTAAAGGACATTGAGTGAAAATTTGAAGGAAAAAACAGAGGGTACAAATCTGGGCACAGTGTTCTACAAAAGTCCCAACAGAGCTTAACTGAAGGAAGACCTCTTGGATCCTACCAGTCACTTTTTATCACCTAACTACCAAAAAAAAGGTTTTCTTTTTATATAAGTAGCTAATTCTGGCAGGTGTTATGCACTTTTTAAGTCTCTCAGTAGTGCAAACTATCCAGGATTTCCCCACAACTTCATTTTTACTGATAAATTTCCATTTATTAGGACTGTATCCTAGCAGGCATCTTCCGTTTTATCTCATTTAATCCCTATTTCACAGATGAGGAAATGGAGGCTTAAAAAGGTTAAATACTAGCCAGAGGCCACAGGGCCAATAAGTGATAGAGATGAGTTTGGATTCAGGTCTATCCGAGCCCTGATTCTTCACCATTTTGCTGTACCACCTTCAGTGACTCTGCCTGTCATCTGCTGCAAATCTATGTGAAACACACATCACAGAATTACTGCACCTAAAGTTAAAAGGAATCTCAAGAAAACCCTGTCCCCTGCCTGCCCTAAGTCACAGACCCAGTTAGTGCTGCCAAAGGAACTAGGCGCAGATGCCCCGCCTCCCAGCGTAGCAGCTCCTGCCCATCAGCCTCCCACGCCAAACAGGAACAAGCCCACAAAAGGCATGGAAACCCTCCATCCACATATGAGTAAGGAAGCATTCACTCAAATGCACATCCAAGAACCACAAGCAGAACAACTAGACAGTAACACTGCTGCTGCTTGGGTAATCTGCTAATAGTTAACGCATCAATAGTGTTTCTAACGTAACTGAAAAAAAGCTGTAAATGATGTTCTGGGGAAAGAAATTCAAATCCCACCTACGTAAAATATACATAGTGCAAAAGGTAAACTTCAACTGAGTCACAATTACTAAATTCTCAATTAGCAAGGTCTGGATTCATAGTTTTTTATCTCTATCAGGTACTTCTGGTCTTGATTTTTTTGCAGCTAAGTATCATTTTCACCTGTGTTCAAGTATGATTTTACACTTGATTCAATGAATTTTTTTTGTGGAACTATTTTTATAATTTATTGAGATCATTTTAAGCTTTATACTGGCCTCTCAATAATAAGCTGTCCTGAACATGCATTTGAAGATCCTATCAAAATAATTCATCAGGGGTTGAAGCTGACAATAGGAAAGCAGTAGAGAAGCCATGTTAGGAAATCTTCTGTTGATGAGCCTTGAAATAGTTATGCACTTAATAAAACAGAAAGGAACATATTCTTAGTTTTGTTTTGTTTTGTTTTTAAAGCTAAACTACAACCGACAAGAAAAACTAGGTATCTCATAGTAAAAGCATCAAATAAAATTTTTAGAACTCTGTAGCTGCAAATAAATTGTAAATTAATTCTTACACCTCTAGTTTAATTGTGAAACAAACTGAAAGTCTGTCAAAAATTCCCAAATAAAAAAGACAAGGTTTTCCAAGTATTCTATTCTCTTAAAACTTATGCGGCCAAACCATCCCTATAATCAAGTATCTCAAAAAGCATTTAATTGGGGTTTATCTATAATGTGATATTTTAATTGCTACAAATCAGGAGGTATAAAAACCCTTCTAACACAAACAATCCAGTGCAACCCAGTGAAGCCTGTGGGAACAGGAGAAGACAGGAAAGATAGGTACCTCGTAGTTTGAGAGGAAATCTAGTAACTCTGATTGAGATGGGATGTAGAGAAGTGGTTTCATCACCCGGCGGACAAACTTCTCAATGTAAACAGCACTCATGGGGCCTTTGTATTCGATTGGTCCAAAACTAGTACCAAAAAAATAAAAATAAAAAAAATAATAATACACCATGCATTAAAACCTGTAATGTAAAACTGAAATCACCCATACCACAAAATGAAAACGTCTTGTTTTAGGATCCCAACTGGTTCACAGTTAAGAGGCCTCCGGGAGGTGACCGGAGGGCCGATTAAGAATAAGCATTTTATGTGAGGGGACATACAAGTAAGTGGTCATTACTCTTTTACATGAGCTTAAATCTGCAAACTGAATTTCAAAGCAAAAAAAATGCACTCTACTCCCTGAAAAAAAATTCTCACAATAGTATTTCTTTAAAAGACAAAAACAAAACAAAAAGGTAATGCTGGAAACTGACCAAATGCTAAAGGATTCCAGAATCTTAACTATACAATTCCATGTAGGGGGGCAGACATTTCTTTTCAAGTCAGTCTGAAATAAGGAACAAGTTAAGCAGTTGGTCCACAGCCAACTAACTACTAAAACGTAGTTACTAAATATTCTCAAAGGCACTTACAGAAAGGATCATTAAGTGAACCTTAAACCTATTTAAAGCTTTACTATAACAACAAAAAATTATATGAAGGTATGAAATCAGGGACCTGTATAAATGATCTTCCTTATTTTCCCCTCCAGCTGTGCTTGGGGATGCAAAGGAATTTGATTTAGTATTGCTATGCAGTACTTCCAACATTCAGTCATCTTCCTAAGCTAATCAGAATCCTCACAGGGCTTTCTTCAATCTTGCACAATAGAGACATTGCTCAAATACAACTGGGTGGTATGTGGTGGGGGTGGGGGAGTATGGTGAAATTCAGCAACTCCATAACCATTCTTCTCTCTAAATAGAAATTGACATTAAGCCTACTGTTAATAGCAACAACAGAGAGCACAGTGAAGAATTACACAAATGCTGTGATCACAATACTGTAATATATGGTTACAGAAATCCACACACACATATAATGGGATGAGATAAACACAATTCTTCAGCGCGCACTGCAGAATATGATGCCAGACAGAAGAATATTAGCACGAAAAAAGTAAAAATAGCATTCTACATGCACAGCTGGTAGACTGGGTTAACAATTCTACCAACTCAAGACTAACAGCTAATTTGTTAACTAATTGAACGTTAAAAATTACCACCACCACCAACCCCACCAACCACCACCAATTTTTAATTTAAAGGAAGAAATCAAAAAATCATCTGATAACTTATTTTGTTCAGCAACAGGGAACCAACCAATCTGGAAGCCTCATCTACTCAAGCAAACAAGCTCCGGGAGGTTCCCTGGTGCGATGTGACAAAGGTCCCAGTGACTTGCTGTAATGAGAAGATCCCAGGATGCGGGATGTGAAACTTGTTTTACCAACACACTACAGCCTTGCCTTAGGACAAGCTGACCTAGGGCAGCTGAGATTTGCAGTGTTTTGAGAAAACTACTTCTGCTTCAGAGCCTTTTATAAACTGCCTTTGTAACTGGTATCAACACAAGTCAAAAAAATGGAAGCCACTTTCACAAAACAGAAAAGTCAGTTAACTTCTGTAAGCAGTTACTACTAGTTACGCCATTACACAAACAGAAGCAACAACACACACACACAAACAAACAGCAGCGGTCTGCCCAAGGGCCACAACTGCAAGCAGCGGTAACCAGAAGACCCTCAAGACGACAGAATGTTTACGAGAGAGTTTAATTGAAGGAACACATTTCACTCGTATATGTATGTAGAAAAGAGAGGGCTTGAAGATTCTTAAAGAGAATACAAAAAGGCTATCTTCTGGGTCTCACTGTGCCTTAGCACTTTCTTGTTTTTGGTACACTGGGAATGGTAGATGTTGAAATGAGTGTTAATGGGTCTGAACTGACTTCAACAAGTAAAACTCCAACAGGCAAAGATGAAGGGCAAGCACTTCAAGGTGACCACCGACCTCAAATTCCTCATCTGAAAAACGAGAGGGTTGGACTAGGTATTTCTAAAGTTCCTTTCGTGTTCTTTCAACCTTTCTATAAAAACTAAGAAAACAAACAGTCTAAGACGACATTGCACACTCTCGTACCCCAAAATGATACTTGTACTCAATTCAAGGGAACTCTTACGATTTTAATGCCACATCAAGTTAAGTCTACCTCTGGGCAGCTGGCTTGGTTACATACAGTTGCAATGTCTGTACTCCCTGCTAGGCATCTGTGCCCTATTTCCTATGTCAAAAAAAAAAAAGAAATGCAGGGATCTCTCTAGGGTGAGCTCATCACTCATTACAGAGTACTGAGTTTTAGAACCTTCAAGTATTAACACCTTACACTTACACTTACCTTAAAAAAAAAAAAAAGAAAAGAAAAGAAAAAAGAAAGAAAAAAAGTAATCATCAGAAAGTTACTCTGAGAAAATGTTCTTGTATCCACAGGAAAATGTGAGGGTGGAGATGGGGTAGGAAAGCATATTTTTCGCCCAAGTTCTATTTAATAGCTCCTGAGAAACAACACTATGTGCCACACAATGTCATGTCATGTTAGAGACGTAGGAATGTAGTGGAATGTGACAGATAATCCACAAACGAGAGTTTGCTGCTGTTTGTTATAAAACCCCATTGATTAAGATCCATGAATCTTAGAGGAAGGAAATAAATAAAGCCTAAAAAGTAAAAGCTCTTACTGGTCAAATCTTCTTATCCCATTTTACCTTCAGTAACAAACTTCAAGCCAAGTACATTGAACAAAGTCCAAAGTCCCATCTCTTGTCTCAAAAAATCCTTCAAGTCAGAGTTCAGACATTACTTCTCCTCCACAGCAAAGTCTGGGCAGTACTCCAAAATCAAACAGCAGTATTTCTGCAGCAAAATGAGTACAGTGGAACCTGAAGTGGCATAAGGACTTGTTACTTCAGGCCAGATGGATGCCATTTGGGGACAAAATTTATGAAAGCCTTTAGGGTTTCAGAGCTCTTTGGAGTTCAGAATGATGGATGATAGGACTGTGGACTTGTTGCAATTTTCCTTCCAAATGAAAAGATGTTAAGACACCCTCCTGACTGTGCTATGATGCCAGGTAATGGGATAAGGACTTTCATCTATTTTTAAACCATAAAATACTTCTAGAACGTCTGAAATGTACAACCTCTCAGTGGAGTAACCAGTATTATTAAAAACAATGCTGTAGAGGATGTGTAATGACATGAAAAAAAATGTTCATAAAAGAAAAAGCAGTTTAGAAAATAGTATTACTACATGATCCCATTTTTTTAATTTAAAAAAGGGAGTGGATATGTATATCACAGGAGGGTAAAAATCAAAACACATGGTGATCATGAATGGCTGACAAAATCACAGACCCTTTATTTTTGCCTATTTGTTATTTTCTCAATTTTCTACAGTGAATACTTTTAAACAGAAAAAAAACAAAACTCACCTTGAAACTGACAGACTTAACTGGAATTAGACACACTACTTAAAAGTTCTTACCTCCGATGATAGAGATATATTACAGGAAAATAGAAGAAATGTTTCTGTTTTCTGCATTTCCCCTGGTTCCACCAACAGTTAATTGCCACAAACAACACCTGCAAGTCAAAGAAGGTCTCAAATGACTATAAATAACAACTGAAAATTTACCAAGGTTTAAAACATTAAATTATAGAA
Organism: Camelus dromedarius; assembly: GCF_036321535.1. NCBI lineage: Eukaryota > Metazoa > Chordata > Mammalia > Artiodactyla > Camelidae > Camelus > Camelus dromedarius. The sequence goes on along the minus strand of NC_087459.1, from coordinate 1,584,505 downwards.
ATGGAACTATTCCTCTCTGAAACAGAAAGTATGAAAAAAATTATTTTGAGTGTTCAAAGAAGGTCATCATTTACCACTACAGTGAAAAAGAAAGACTCTTATCTACAGTGTCCAGCTAGGACTCTGAATATTTTGGAGTCTGTCCCAAGAGGAATGCTTTAGATTCTGAAGTGAATGAACACCAACAAACTTTTTCTAAGCATGAATACACTAAAACTTAGTAGAAGGAGACATCTTTCGATAGTCAAACTGAGCATCTGAGAATGAAAAAAATCTTTACAAATGAAATACCACAAATTTCAAAGGAACATTTTTAAAGACTATATTAAAAACTAATAAAGATAATAGATGATTAAAGCTATACTCTAAAATGTACTATCAGATATTAAAAATATGGACTAAATATACATTCATTGGTAGATGCTGAAGTATTTAAAGAGTAGTGTCCCAATGCCTGCAATTTACTTTGAAATGTACTCAAAATAAGACTGATTAATAGACTGGAGCAGAGTTTCTCAACTTTGGCAACACTGACATTTTGGGCTTGAACGTTACAGGTTTTTGTTGCCGTTGTTCTGTTTGTTCGTGTCATGCGGGACTGTCCCACACACTAGACGCAGGATGGTATAGGATCCCTGGCCTCTACCCATTAGATGCCAGCAGCATCTCCCTCTCAAGTGGTAACAACCAAAAATCTCTCCAGACAGAGACAAAACTGTCTCTAGTTGAAAGCCATGATAAATACATGACAAAACAAGCATAATAAAATGTTAATAGTAGAATTTAAGTGGCAGGTACTTGTAAAATTCTTTTACTTTTGCTATGTGTTTAAAATTTTTATAACAAAATACTGAAAAATATGAAGAGACTACAAATGGAAAGTCACTTTCAGGTTCCTCATACTCACTAGACAGCAATGCCGCACAAAACAGAAGAGAGTCTCAAGAATTCCTTTAAGAGTCTATACAAAGGAAGAGCAACAGTATCTTTACTAAAAGCTGACGTCTCAAAAATAGGGCACCATCTATCACGTTTGCAAGTTTTATTAAGGAATGTTGCTCAGTTTTTGCCTTTTTCCAAAAATAAACCTGCTCCTTTTCCCTACTGAGAACACAGAACCGTAAGCTCTCAATTTAGAAGGAGCTGTAAAAATCTTTGAGAAAAGCAGTGCCCATCAGTTGTGGATAGCACTGAAACCTCCACCACTTGTCCTGGGATCTTTAACAAACTGCTCGGCTCTCTAAGCCCAAGGTCCTGCTTCAGGAGAACGGGGCTACCAGCCTTCTGGCTGGTTGTGATGGCCGGGGAAGCTTAGCGCATGCAGTGGGCAGAGGCCGCCGTACTTATCCCACAATGCTCAGAACTGCTCTGCACAGGGAAGTCACCCCCATCATCCAGAGCAGTTTTAAATGTCCTGCCAGACACTGATGTTGGGGGAAATCTGTTTGCTATTATTCAAGCCCAGAACCCAACTCCATTTTATACGTGAATCCAAAGCATGGCTTTTGTGTTCACTGCACTTAAGAAGGCAACTTCTGTTTAATTGAGGGCAGAAAGTACTGTTTGGTTCAGAACTTTACCAAGAGCTGTTCACCACTTAGAAAAAAATCATATCACTGAGAGCAGTGTCCCCGTGGCACCTGAGTCGCCAACGCATCACACCTTTACGGGTCTCCACCTGTAACTGTCCTCTTCACAATGGTTCCACATGGAGGCACAGAGAACTAACTTGCCCAAGCATTTACATACTGAAGCACATATGATTTAATTATACAGCACGGTTTTTTTCCCCATCTTTATGTTACCCACCTTTATGTTGGTGCATAAGATTGGCTATTTTGAAATTATATGTATAAGGAAGTTTGATCATCTATGAACTCGTTCTGAGGACAGAAAAAGGGACATCATAAAATACTTGTTGTATAAAAGACAACTGGGACCCGCTGGATTGAAACCACCGCCACACATAAGGCCTATGTATCAATTGCCTGCCTATCCCTCTTGTCTAGCACAAAGGTGGCATTCATTAAATATTTACTGAATATAGTTCTGGTCCAGGTATTTAAAAGGTCAGCCTGTTACACTGTAGTCATGATACACGTATTTCTCTTACGTAAAATAACTAATCAACAAAGATCAAATATATATTCAACAGGACTTTCAGTCTCCTCACCCCTTTCAGCACTGAAACCAAACAGCATGGCACCCTGAGATGAGCACTGGCTTGCATCACGAGGAACTGCAGAATCCGCTCCCTTTCCTGCCTCTAACCTACTATGACCATCACAATCAGAAATCCCGCTTCTTTATAGAAGGCTCTGCAATTTACAAAGTAAGGCTCCTGGCCTTCACCCTGGCAAAATCAGCCATCTGGGTAAGTGTCCCTAGGGGACAACCAGCTCTGCACATGGACTGACAGTCATTTGATTCTTGGGTGAACGTCAGCATTACCTGGTCTGAAAGCTGACTTGCTGCTTGTTCAATTTCTGCCCTGGCGGCGATGGACTGTCCACACCACGGAGCGTAGAAGAACAGCAGCGCCACCTCCGAGTCCCGGCGAACGTGCTCTGCGTAGTCCAGCTGCCCCTGGAAGAGGTCAAGAACCGGAGACCTCGAGGAGAAAAAGCTGACAGGTGGCTTTGCTGGTATGATCACATCTTTTGCTCGGCTAAAAAAAAAGAGCAAACACAAACAAGATTGCTTAGTTTCTCTTCTTCTAACAACAAATTTGTGTGGAAGAAGAATGAAGCTTAAAAGAAAAAACTTTTGAATAAGAAAATGGAGTTCCCAAAACACTGTCCTGGAGCACAGAAGTAAAATTTTGTGCTAAGTTAAGGCAACATTTGGCTGAGAGAATGCAAGACATGAATAACGTGTTAAAAATGATTCTCTAACATTATCTCCCCAAGTGTGGGGTGGGAGGGCAGGGGAGAGCAGAAGAGAAGGGTGTCTGAATAACTCAGATTCTTGCCTTCTCCACCCAAGAAACTCCATCCTCATCTCTCTAAAGCCTTGCTCTCCACAGGAACCACTGATCTCCATGGCTTCAGGGCCACCGGTGAGCTCACTCAGAAATAAGGGGAGAGAGCACACATGGGACCACTAATCAGCATAGAAAATGCTTACAATCAACTCACATTTAGTTTATTAGCTGGAGTTGGCCTGTACTCATCCAGGGCACTCGGGTAAAAGTAGTAATTAAATAAAAATGTAGATTTCTCCAAATATATATCATGATCCAAAGGTTAACAAAGATGAATAACAAAGCAACAGCCATTTAACTGAAAAAGTTTCCTGAGTATGTACTTGAAGTTCCCAAAAGGGAGAGGTCAGGAGGAGAAACAAAACACTGAGTAAGTGGTCAGAAGTCACAGAGCTGCCACTACTTTCCCCATCAAGACAAAAATGTCTTGGCTGAGGTTGCACCCTACCAAGTTAAAAAATCCTAGTAAACACACTAAGCTGTCCATATATCTGCACTAATGTGGTACAAAACCATTATAGCAGCTTGGCTGAGAAACCAATAGAGGAAATAAAAATGGAACCCTCAAAATATTCAGTTAACCCAGAAGAGGGCAGAAAAGAACCAAGAAAGGAATAAAGACCAGAAGGTACAAATGGAAAACAAACAGCCAGAAGGCAGACTTAAACCCAACCATATCAATAATTACATTAAACATAAAAGGACTAAACCCCCCAATTAAGAAGAGATTACCAGGCAGGAAAATGAAGCAAAACCCATATGATATCTAAAAAAACAAAAAATAAAAACCCACATTTTAAGCATAAAGACATAGACAGCATGAAAGCACAAGGATGGAAAAAGACAAACCACATAAACAGTAAGCATAAAAAAGCTAGAGTAACTCATTAGGTGAAAGGATAAATAAACTGGGGTGTATTCTTACAATTAAATGTTACTCAGCAATTAAAAAAAGAACTGATACATACTGTAACTGGAGAAGTTTCAAAATAATTATACTGAATGAAAAAAGCCAGATGCTAAAGAATATGTATAATATGAACACATTTATATGAACTTCCCAAACTGGCAAAACTATAATGAAATAAATCACATCAGTGGTTGTCTGGAGTTAGGAGTCAGGCGGGAAGACTGACTGCAGGAGGGGCACTGAGGAACAGTGCTGATGAGAAAAAAGCTTGGCTGATCTGTCACCTCCTCAGTGAGGACTACCCTGATGACTACCGAAGCAGGTAGCTCTCAAGTTTTTTCCTCTCAGCTTCCCCTTAGCTGCCTTCATAGCCCTCACCATAGTCTGTGACTTACTTATATTACCTGTTTATTAACTATCTGTTCTACCAGAGCATTAACTCCATGAGGGCAAGGACCCTGGCTCTCTGTCACTGTTAGATCCTCATTGTGCAGCAGTTCCTGGAACTATGAAGTTCAGTAATTTGTGAAATGAACAAACCTACCCTACTCATCTCACCTGAACACAGGTGAAAGCAAATTAAACACCAATCCATATAGACATATATTATTAAGAACAATCTGAAAGAATCAAAATGTTGGAAGGCCCATTTGCCTTACTAGGGATGAATCTAAGGATGACCTAATTGTGTTCTAAGTTTATATGTGTTCAAATGAACCTGGTTTCTCAGAATATAGCAAAGTAGCAGGAAGGAGGAATAGGACGGAAGGCAATGCCAGCTCTGAGATAGGTATGCAGCAGCCAGCCAGATATTTAGAACCAAAAAAGAAAACACACAAATGCCCGAGGCCTAAGCTACTCTGAGAGCTCTGGGTCATTTAGTTTGAGGAAAAGAGTCCACACCCTTCTCTACATCTAGAAGGTGTCAGCTTTCTGAAATGAGACAGTTTTAAATATATTACTTCCCTATTTTAACCAAAAATTATTAACATCATAAAGTAATGCTATTAAAAGAGCAAATTTCCTGTTTATTCAAACTAACATTTTAACCCTGCAATCAGGGAGCTTTGTCTATGTAAAAGATCTTTACGACATGAAAAACTCAGTCACTGACACAATAATTCAAAAAAATGCTCACTGAGCAAATGTCACTGTGCTTCAGGCACTGCACTATAGGTACCAAAGCCACAGGAGGCGAACATGTGCTCTCAAGGGGCTGACTTTCTCAGGGAGGAAGACAGGCAAACAACCAAACCTGTAAACAAACACAAAACCACACAAAATGATCACGCTCTGCGGGAGAACTTAACAGGGTGATGTGACGGGGGACCCGGAAGCTCCTCGATGGGGTGGTGGTCAGAGTAGTATCTTTTCAGCTGAGACCTGAGTGACACGAAGACAGTCATGCAGAGGGGAGGAAGGCCTGGCAGCAATTAAGTGACACATTTTCAACAGGTACAAAATTCTGCTCTGATTATTTTTCCACTATTCAAATCTCATGTTAAGTGTTCAATAACACAACCTGAGGGAAAACACAGGTCTGTGACATCCAAACAAAGGATAACCATCAACTTAGTATTGTTGCTCTGCATGTTCAGAACAGCTCAAGTAAGCGAGCCAGATAAACCTGTGGCCCATCAAAAGGCAAACATTAACCAGGCAAGAGAAACATATGCCTCTGCCTCATCAGAAACATTCACAAGTTTCCACTTAACTCCTCAGTTTGCTAGTTTTTGAGAAACTATACCTAGATCAAAGATTTCCTGCAGCTTTGAAGTCTAAGTCTCAGGCACCCAAAACTCAAGAGTTGGTCACAAACAAGGAAGGCCTGCTGCAACTCCCAAGTTTTGTATGAGATTCATACTCCTTCCAAAGAGGACCTGTAGCAGCTTTGCGATTACAAAAGGAAATAAAACAAAATGAATATATACCCATATAGATAAAGAGACAGATACACAAACATACACACAATTTTCTCCCTCCAAATCAGGGTAAAAACAAAGTGAGGCTCAAGTCAGGGAGAGTAAATGGATAGAAAGGCAAGGAGGACAGAGATTAAGTGCGCAGAAATGCACAATTATTAACAGCATTTCAACCCCAAACCAATCTTTTCTTAATGCTATCTGATTTGAACTCAGCTAAGCAACGAGACACTAAAGAGGGCTGTCACTTATTTCAGGCTTGGAACTATTAATAAAAATCAAGTTTTAAAAACTCTACTCTCCTTTAAGCCTCTGTCCTCGTTAACACAAAGATCTTAAAAGTAAAACGGAAAAGAGGGGCAGAAATGTTACAGCCAGTTGTAGGGCGGTAAAATAGTATCGTAACACCATTCAATCAAAGACGACTCTAAGAAAGCCAGCCTGAGTCTATTAAAAGAATGTCAAATTCGCCAGGGGCACAGAAAGGAGCTAGCCAGGCAAGCAGCCTGTTCACTGGCTCACTCCCCTTGTCCGAAGCAGGTGGGGATCTTGCTTGGTCTGCTCCAGTAACTGGATTTACACTCTTTCTTCTTCCTGAAATCTCAAAGGACTTTCATATCAAGTCATGTTGTCTCAGAACACTAGACATTATTACTACAGACAGATAAACTGATGCAAGTAAGCTCCCCACTCTTAGAAGAGAGAAAACCTCTCTCCCTAATTTGAACCCAAATAATTTCCACCTTGCAGTAGTCTGCCTTGTAAAACAATTTGTGTAATTTCCCTGTGCTGGACATGATAAAGAACAACATTAAGAACCTAGTTCCTCACATTGATTATAAATCAATAAAAAATGATTATTATAAATCAATAAAATGATTATAAATCAATAAAAATGATTATAAATCAATAAAAAATGTTTAAAAAAAAAAAAAAAAGAACCTAGTTCCTGATAAAAAAGGATTCAAATTCCAGGTCAGCCACTTAATAGGTGGATGTGATTTGGGGCAAGTTTTGCAACATGATCAAAGTGCCACTCCGTGTGTAAACTGGAAGGGTATACCCAGACTTTACTGGGGACTGAGACTTAAGTGATCCATACTAGGCTCTCAAATTATGGGTTAAACGAATAAATACATTCATGTAATCTGTAGTTCCCAAATAGGTGATTCTGTTCCCCAGGGGACATCTGGTACTGTCTAAAGACATTTTTGGTTGTGACATCTGGGGTGGGGGGCCAGGACTAGGGGGAGCTACTGGCATGTAGTAGGTAGAGGCCAGGGATGCTGCTAAACATCCCACAATGTATAGGAAGTCCCCCACAACAAAGAATTATCTGGCCCAAAATATCAACAGTACGGAGGCTGAGAAACCCTGCTGGTAGTACAGCACCTGGCAGATGGCAAACACTCAATGATAGTTGTAACTTACTACTTTCCACTACAATCCCCAATCCTTTGACATCTCTTTGACAACGGGAGCCACATGCTGTGTTTAACAGACTCAATAAAAATGTTTCCAGTTGAAATCCTCCTCTTGGCCAATATGCCAGTCAATGGCAACATAGATTTAAAAACTGGAGTCCCAGGAGATACTCTGTGGATTTGGCAGGCCAAAAGTACTCCTGAAATTTAAAGTAAATTTCCTAATTGTGTACTTTCCCAAAGAGAGACACGTTAATTTTCATTTTTCCTGCTCACTATGCTTCAGCCTACTCAGGCCTTCCTTCTAGTTTCAGGAAAACACCAGCCCTGTCCAGCCTCAGACCTCTGCACTCGCTGTTCCCTCTACCCTGCACACTTCCTCCAGATCGCCCCAACGCTGGCCCCTTCCTCTTCCTGGGTGAGTTTCCTATGTAGCTCCCTTAGGAAGGCCTTACTGCTTCACCCTCATCGATTCTATTTCCTGCACAGCACTTTCTGAAGCCCGTTAAAACTATATTAAATTTACTTGTTTACCGCCTGTATCACCCCATGAAACGGAGAGCAGGGACTTTTACCTTCATCGCTCACCTGGATGAGTGCTCCACACATAATAGGTGTGGATAAAGAATCGTTAGATTGCTGAGTGCATGAATTCTCAACGCCTGGGACGCTAATGGTCTGCACCTACCCAAGGAATAGGGAAAATAAAATGGGAGATAAATTAGGGTCCTACAGCCTGGGCGCACGCAAGTGACAGGTGCACCCCCAAGAAACTCCAACAGGTGACAAGCAACTCACAACCTTGCCCACCTTCGCTGGTACTAAAATAAGAGGAAAGGGCGCCGGGAAGCATCCCCAAACCTCGCCAAATGGCTGGCTGGCCGGGGAGGAAGGAAAGCGGCGAGCAGGGCCGCTTGGCGGAGGAGGGTTAAGTCCAACGCTCCAGGCAAAGTCAGGCCTGACTTCCCCAGAGGCCACTACGACCCTCGACCCTGAGGGCCTCAAGCCCGTCACGCGCCCCAGGCCGGCACGACGGGCTCCAGGCCGGGGACCAGGGGTTACGGACCGCCTCACCTGCAGGTGAACTTGAGGGCGAGGAGCAGCGCGCAGCCGAGCGCCACGGCCCCGCAGAGCAGCTCGGGCCGCCGGCGCGCCATGAGGGAGGCGCCGCGCAGTCCGCGGCGGAGCCGGCCCTCGGAGGACGCAGCCGGGGCCGGGCTGAAGGAGCCGGAGCCCGCGGGGCCGCCGCCGCCGCCACCCTCGTCCTCGGCGTCGTCGCTGCTGCTGCTGCCGCCGCCGCCGCGGCCTCCGCATTCCGACATTACATGCTCCCCGTCGCCGGCTTTATACCGCCGCCGCCGCCGTCGCCGCCTTGGGCCGGAGGGCCCGGCCCGGCCCGTCGCTCCCCAATCCCGCAGCTCGCGGAACCGGCTAACCCGGACCCTCCACGTCAGCCTGGCAGCCGCCACGGCGCCCGCCCCCGCGCAGGCGGCTCCGCCCCCACCCGCAGAGTCTGCGCGGACACCGCCTGGCAGCCCCGCCCCGCGGAGAGCCACGCCCTCTCTCTCAAGGATTCTGCGCAGACCCCTCCCCCGCCGGCATCGCCGCTGCCGCATGGTTACCCTACAGGCCCCACCCGGGTTCCTGCAGTTTGCGCAGGCGCCACCGTCGCCACGTGCCCGCCGCCCCGTCCGGGTCCACTGAATCTGCGCAGGCGCGGGCGCGTAGCTTCCCGCTACTCCTACCCCTGGTCTGCCCCGCGCTGACAAAAGCAGCTTCGGTTTCCCGGGAGTCCTCGTTTTGACCCTGTGAGTTTTAAGAGCCGTAACGGTGACAGCAGTCGTGTCTGATAGTGTTACTACAGGTCCCGGAGGACGTCCGTGCCGATTATTATCCCTGATTAACGGAAGGAAAACACGTACAGAGGCGAAAAATGCCCCCGGAACGAGGAATGAGGCTGGAAATATCATGGCCTCGGTTTACACATCTATAAAATGGGGGTGGCATCAGTACCGTCCTCACAAAGCTGCTTTGAGGATTTAATGAGTTAATTGATGGAAACTGCTGGGCTGATAGGGCATGCTCAATAAATCGTAGTTACCGTTGTCTCCCAGTATTCATGACCTGCATTAAGTGCTGTGAGCCCGAGCACCGTCTCCCAACACCAAGGCCCTGGGAGGAGGGTCTTTGCTGCCTGTACTCGCTTTACAGATTGGAAAACTGAGGCTTGGAAAAGCCACCTAACCGAGGCCATAAACCTGGTAGGCGAGGAATTAAGACTCAAAGGCAGTCCTCCCTGGTTAATTTAAGAAGCCGCTCCAGTGACCCACTGCTGACTAAATCCTCTAACTCTAAACGTTAGGTCCTTTCTAAGTAAGTTTTGTGATTAAAAACTACAAGTCGAGGAAGGATAAATTGTGATTTGAGAGTGACAGGAAGGGATTTCCCTGAGAGAGACGGACAAATGTACCTGGGGCAAAGAGAATGTTCATAATTACACACCTGCTGGGGCCGCAGATCAAGACTAGACCTCTGCTGTCAATAACTACATACCAGACAAATAAAACTCGGAGGGAACTAAGGCAGTATGATGCCACACAAAAAACAAAAAAACAGAAGTTGAGATGAGCCCCCATCTGTGCTGCAAGCCAGCCGAGTGACCCAGGTGCAAGGCTTCCAGGGATGTAAAACGTGCTATTAATGGCCACCTTGCTGAGTGGCCCAGAGCATTCAGTGTGTTAACCACAGAGGGCCAACGTGTTGGTAGCTAGTATTCACCTGCCATTTTTGCTATTTGTTTTCTGTATCTCGTCTTTTTTTGTTCCTTCTTTACTCCCTCCTTTTGTATTAAGTGGATATTTTCCAAAACACCCTTTAATTCCTTTACTGATTTAAAACTTTTTTTTAAAGTTATATTCTTAGTGGTGGCTCTAGGGATTCAAAATACATTTTTTCAGAATCTATTTCAGATTTATACTAACTTAATTCTGGTAAGATATAGAAAATGCTCCAATGTAGCTCCATTTCCTCGTCTTTTATGCTATTACCACTCTTTTTAAAAATCTGTTACAAACCCAATAATATAGTGTTACATTATTATTTTATGTTTTATTATATTATTATCTTGTTTTAAGCAAAGAAGAAAAAATGTGTTTAAGAAAAATTTAAAAAATACAGTAACTTTATTTACCATTTCTAGTTCTTTTGATTTCTTTGTGTAGATTTGAGTTACATGATATATTACTAACAAGAACAAATATGGTCCAAAGTCACCGATACTCATTCACTGTACATTACTAGGACAGAGTCCACCCTATGCTTCTATAAGACACCTGTTGTTTGCACGGACCTTTATAAGGTTCAAAGTACTTTTGCTCCTTGTGGGTTATCTCCTAATACCCATATCTTATGTCAGTGCAGGGCAGGGTCCCACAGGCCAGGAGACCACCCTGGATCGGTAAAAGAATGTTTCCTTTACTTTTCTCTTTCAAGACCTCTGGCTGCTGCTCTGGCACCAGATTTTCTTCTGAAACAATGATAAATTCATTTCAGAATACTCCAGGCCATCTGGGTCAGGTGGCACTACTCTTGAAGGTTAGGTCTGCCCTAACTTGTCCACATCAACCAGTAGCTAAACTTTCATGGCCACTTTTTTATACCATTATTTAGGTGGCAGCATTTGAGTAGGGGGCAGGGGGGAGATATATCTCCCAAGTATTAATCCTTTATTAGGACCAAAGAGAAATAATGCTTGTTGACTTATTTTTTTAATCAGCGCTCTTTTCCTTTTTTTTCTTGTGCAAATAATCATCATTTCCCCCCTGCCCAAAATTTTATAATTCTGTTTCTAACTGTCTCATTTCTACTGTTTCTAAGCCAGATCTGGTTATTTTTAAGAGTGAGTTATGATGGTAAATCAGAAAGCAATGATACCCACTTGCTTCAAATATTTTATTCTACTTTGTCTTTTCACCGGTTTCCTTAAATCTTAGTCTCTGGTTTGGTATTCTGTCAGTGTTTCTTACACAAGAAAACTCATATTTTATACTCTGTAGTTTCAACTAACTTTTTAAAATTGAAGTATAGTTGATTTACAATATTGTGTTGATTTCAGGTATACAGCATAGTGATTCGATTATATTCCATTATAGATTAGTACAAGATATTGAATATAATTCTCTGTGCTATACAGTAAATCCTTGTTGCTTATCTATTTTATGTATAGTTTGTATTTCTTGATCCCTTACTACTAATTTGTTCCTCCCCACCTCCCTCTCCTCTTTGGTAACCATAAGTTTGTTTTCTATGTCTGTAAATCTGTTTCTGTTTTGTATATAGATTTGTTTGTATTATATTTTAGATTCCACATGTAAGTGATATCATATAGTATTTGTCTTTCTGACTTATTTCACTAAGCATAATATTCTCTAGGTCCATCCATGTTGCTTTAAATGGCAATATTTCATGCTTTTTTATGACTGAGTTAATATTCCTATATATGTATGGTATATATACACACATATAGTGCTTGTTAATTGTTAAAGCTTCCAGGCACTTACTTACCAAACAGGATGTGCCTAACAAGGTACAGGTTGGCAGGTAACCAGGAGGGAGCCCACACCTTAAGCCTGGGTAAATCTGGACAATGGTGCTATTTCTTGGAGACTTTGTATCAAGATTCTAGAGCTCGCTTTCCAGAAATTGGCATTTGTCCCTTGCAACAAATACTCACAAGAAACCCATATTATATTATCTCTAGGTCAACAAAGGAGTGTTTGAACCTGCACCAAGTCCCCAGGGAACATGCTCTCCTTCAGTTTTCCAATTGATGTAGGTCCCTGGAACTAGGTGGAAATACAAACAGTCCTCAAAGAGCAGATGGCTGGCCCTGGGAAGGGTGAGGGTGAGAAGGGTGAGCACTTCTGGCACCAAGCTGCCCACCTAGGGTGTTTCCATCATGGGTGGGAGGACTGGGCAGAGGAAGGAGTCCTGAGCATGGTCAGGATCCACCTGCCACCTCCCACAGGCCGCTCCAGGGCTGATGGGGGCAGCTCATTGCAGCCAGCAACTTGCATGTGAACTTTTCCTATTCACAAGAGCCAGAAAGGGTAAACAACCCAAATGCCCATCAACAAAGGAATGGATAAACAAAATGTGGTAGATCTGTGAAATGGAGTATTATTCGGGAATGAAGGAATGAAGTACCAATACATGCCACAGTGCGGATGAACCTTGAAAAGGTTATGCTCAGTGAAAGAAGTCAGATACAAAAGCGGGCCACACAGTCTATGATTCTACTGATACAAAATGTCCAGCATAGGCAAATCCATAGACAGCAAGCAGCTTAGAGGTTGCCTACAGCTTGAAAAGCAGAGGGAGTGGATAGACTGGGATGTGGGTTTGGTTTTGTTTCGTTTCTAGGTAATGAAATATTCTAAAATTCATTGCAGTGATTGTAGCACATTTGGAATCTACTAAAAACCATGGATTTGTGTTTTAAAAGGGTAGTTATTTGAATTGAATCTCAATTTGTTAAATGTTGAGAAAAAAACCCACCCTCTGGAGATAAACATACAAGTCGACACACTAATTGTCAGTTTCCCCTGCTATTAATATTGGGGTTTTGTTCCTTTGTCCCCTCCACCACCACCCCGCCACACCACTCTCTCCTCCTTGCCTCTTGGATAGGGGTGTGGCTTCACCCTGGAATTAGCATTGACCCCCTGATGCTGCGGCCATCAGGGTTCTTAGCTGAAACCAGAGCAAGAAACTGGGTGATGGAGGTAGAAATGAAATTTACTGAAAAGATGGGTCAGAGCATAGAGAACTGTGAGAAAGCTGAAGCACAGAAAATTCGGAGTGGGGGTGGGGGCAGGGTGAAAAACAAAAAAATTCTCATCTTAACCAGTCACAGGATTTCAAACTTTAAGTTTCTAGCCCAGATCCCAAAGGTTAAGACAACCAGCTTTTAAATCTGCAAGCGAAAACAGGGACAACTTTTTACCATCTATTCTCTCTGGAAAAAGAGGACAAAAAGAGTTTGGAAGTACGGAGGAGAAAAATGTAATGAAGACCATCAGACTAGGAAGACCTAGCAGAATTATAACATTGCCAGTCTGTTCTGCAGAACACTCCGAACAGATGACTTATTTGGCAAATAAGATACACTCCTAATGCACCTGCCAAATAAAACTGGTCCCAGCTGCCTTCCACACAGGGAGGGAAACCCATCTCCCTCCCGCTGTCTTCGAGGGGCCGCGTCTGGTTCTGCTGAGCGCCCACTTCCCTCTCATCTCACTACTTGCAGCCACACCCTTCCCTCCACCCAGGCTGGACTCAACTCATAACAAAGGCCCTTTTCTGTTTGCTCCAAACCCCACTGACTCAAGGTTGTCATGAGAAAGTGGGTTTTGGGTTCGTCAGCCCTTCCCTCCGACTCCCACCCCCAAGAAGTCCTCTGCACTGGAACCTCCTCCTCATGGGGTGGTGGGCCCACGCCCGGCGATGACTCTTCTCCCTAGATCGCCCGGTCAGGAGCAGGTCTGGCTCTCAGAGGACAGCTCAGCCCTTTCTTTGTCTCTGCCAGCCCGTCCTGACCATGCCTTCACTGGTCTTTCAACAACCAAAACGGCCCTCTAGAGGGCGTTGTGCTAGATAATTGTCTCCGTGGAATCCCACAGCCCGCGTCTTAGCTGACCGTGGGTCTCCCTGTGGTCATTCATCTGAGTGAAACACAGAAGGGCCCCCAGAGGAGTTGGCATGTCGATCAATAAGAGAACCTTTGAGCAACCCGAACCAGGAGGAGAATGGGACAGAGTGAAAGTTGCCACCATGTCCCTCTAACTTACCTTTTGTCACGAATTGCTTAAATAAAAGGTTAAAGTTTAGTACCTCATTTCAAAAATTCTTTGTGGGGAAAGGATTACACCAAAAAAATGAAAGACGTCTATATATAAAATCTTTATTACAGGCAATATTGGTCCATACACTACACGATACCAACAGTACAAGTTTAATCTTTCAAAATCATCATTTAAACAGCAAAAGACCAAGAAATAAAATTTGAGTCAACTGATTATTTTTCAAAATAGTCTCAATGCACATTATCCTCAGTTCCCTTATTATAGTGAAACATACAAATACAGAAAAATACCCCATTTAACATATACTAGTGTTAAATGGTTATTTGGCTTAAAATCTTGAGTTAAGAAAATCCTTTTTAGCAACCTACATACAGAGAAGTAGCAAACTTTATATTAGACAAATTCGTTCCGCTTAAAACGTGTGGAGAATTTCATCCATCAGGTGTTCTGATCCTAGTACAGTGTTTCTCTCTCACCATCATGGTTCTTATCTGAGGGACCAACTCAGGGAGTCGTCCCAGACATAACTTTATCCTCTTCCCCAACACAATTCATCCAAAAGTCTGTTCAACAGATGACAACCGGCAGCGGTCACTTAGCCATTTGATGCCAGCGGTGCCACGAGAGCCTGGCCAGACCTGTCAAACAGCCCGTTTTCCTACCTACTGTGGTTGCTGCTCAGGAGGGACGATAGACGCCAATACAAGCAGAAAATCTGCAGCTCCTCTGCTACGTGCCTTAGAACACTTTCAATTTTTCTGGTCAATGCTCTGATTAGGTAACATACATACAAGTCAGCATATTAGTTTAAATCTTTAAACAAAAAACTATATTTTCCAAAGTCATTATCATTGGGGGCAATTAAGTGATCCTTCCGGGCTTTGTTGAGCTTCATCTTTAGGGCATCTCTTCTCTCTTCCCACTCGTGGAGCTCAGCATTGCCATGTGCAAATTTACAGCTGCTTCCTTCCGTGCAGGTGCCATGCATATACCTGTCGGGACAAGTCAGCGTGGTGAGCGAGCATCCACGAGTTGTTTCTACAGACCTTAAGATGTGCTCTTGGCCACCTTTATGATCTGCACAAAACTTTTGGCTCAAGATCTCAAGCCTAGAAAAAATGGCTATTTTATAGCCTTGACATCTGCAATAGAGAAATTACTACCTGAAACCATCTAAATGTAGTATTTAGTGAAAAACACTGACTGCACAAGGAGGGAGAGGGAAGACTAGACCCCTTCCTAATGCAGTGGAAAGAAGTCAGGAGTGGCAGGCAGTAAAAAATGTCTTCCACAGTTCTACATATCACGTGGATCTAAATTTGGAAATCAAATAACAAACAGCAACAACAAAATGAGGGGTAATTCAAAATTACCTCACTTTCTGATGAAGAAGTCCCTAAGTAAACTGAAAGAAGTGATACTCATATTTTCCTTTGACCTGAAAAAGTTCCAGGTTTACGCTTGAAATATAATTCAAAGGCTGTTTAAAAACTGATGAACATGTACTACAGAAAAGGCTGTGGTGAAGGGTCAGAGAATCACTGCTCAGCTCGGAGACTGGGAAAACCTGAATGAACTTACTTCTCTACTAGGTTATCTTAAGACGTCTCGTGCCAGGACAGGCAGACTAGTGAATCTTTTCACGTAACACAGAAGAGTAAGGAAACATTCAAGGAGCACCTAGAACTTTGAGCCCAAACCCAAGCATCCAGGACTAGAAGACTTTTACCACCCAGATATCCTGTCTCCTGACATGATGACTGTGAAAATTCATGCAAGATCAGCAGTTTTCATGTGCGGAGTGGAAGAGACCTACGTACCTATCACAAATACTAAAATACCCTGTTGGAAAGCGGTGCTGCCAGCAGTACTGGTCGTCTTCGGTGTGGAAAACCTTTTCTTTGTGCTTCTCTGAGGAGATGTGGCCTTGCCACTGCTTCTCACTGTTACAGTTCTTCCCACACATCCAGCAGTGAAAGTCCACCTAAGGTGCACGGAAGACACACGTCCCGTCAGTGGGTGCCGTCTGGGTGAACCGTGGCAGGTCACACGTGTGCAGGACACCAGGATGACTAGACATGACTCCAACTAAGACCATGACTCTCTTTTTGGGGAGCCCATCCAGTGTGGGGGTAGGAGGGCGTGGGAAGCTGGGCAACATGAAACTCAGTCAGAAGCAGGACCAAGAGGGTCCCAACAGTGGGAGGTGAGCACACAGGAAGCGGAGAGCAGAGGGATTGTCAGGGCTGGGTGTCCAGGCAGTCTCTGGCAAGGAGCTGGTGTGCACACAAGGATGTCTGTCGGCAGGATAAGGGGCCAGGTTCAAAGGGGGACTCTGGGCAGGCTTAATACCACGAGGAAAAGCAGAGAGGTGTGAAAGCCCTGGGTTTGCCCACTGTGGAAGGAAGCAACTCCGTTCGTGCACGTGAACTGAGCACCTACTATGGGTCAAGGCTTGTGCCAGGTGTCAAGGGAGTCCACATGCTGGAAGGATGCCACCCCTGGGGCACAGAGCCACACAGAAGGAACTTGGTGTTGTCACAGATGCAAGCTTGCAGTGTTTGAGTGGTATTTCCCAAACGCCCTGGGTAAGAATGATCTGCAACACTGGATAAGAACAGGTTCACAGAGACAGGTACATCTCATGACCCAGCAAGTTGGGGTGACCCTGCTCTGGAAACCCAGGTGGCACTTAAGAAATGGTGGTGAGGGAACCAGCACTGAGCCTTGGCAGAGAGGGCAGAGTTCACAGGGCGTATGGTGGGCAGAGACACGGGGCAAGGACAGGTCATGGATGTGACCCGGATCTGTCAGACTCAATATGGAAAGGGGCCAAAAAACAAAACAAGAAACACCAGCAGAATAACACAGATGCCTATCAGTTTAAAAAAAACATACCAGGCAGAACTACAGATTAGGAATAAATAGTCAAAGATCTGTAAACAAGGCCTGGAAAAACACACACTGGCTCTGGTCCCTCTGGGAAGGGGGACAACTGGGGTTCCAACTTTATCTGTGACATTTTATTTATTTTACAGAAGCAAATACAACAAACTGTTAACATCAGTTCATTTGTGATGGAGGGCTTAAGACAGTCATTGTTATCCCCTTTATGTTTTTGAAAAATTTAAAACAAAGCCAAAACATGGGTAATTTAATGTCTCCATAGGACCCAGAGGCCGAGGCCAGACTGCACGAGGGTGAGGAAGGAATGAGGACGCGACTGGGTGGGGAGTGGCAGCCCACACGTCCCCAGCACCTTCCCTGGCCCCGCCCTGGGATAAGCACACAGGCGCACCACACATCACACTTTGAGGCCCCATCACAACCACCCCCTTGGAGACCATCAGTAACCTGCTCAGGGTCACAGGCTAGCTAGTACAGACAGCAAGCAGGACTCAGACTCACAATTTTCTGGCTCCAGAGTCAGAAAAAGCATCCGGGAAAGGAGTTTTTAGGATGGCGAACCTTATACTAACAGCAGGGAGCCCACGCAGAGAGAAGATGAAGATAGCGGAGGAGGGAGCCCAGTTTAGGAGAGGCTGGGAAAGAAAAGAAGGGCTTGGAAGCACAGGGGAGGCGAGCCAACCGAAGGCACTTACCGTGACTTCCGCGTAATCTGTCGGCATGTGAATCTGTTTTCCGTTTTCTTTGTTTGACTGACTGGCTACGTCACCACTTTTTTCACTTTTCTGGCTCTTTAGCCAGAGTTCATAAAACTGCTCCATATCTTGTACTAAAGAAAATGAATTCCTTTCAGCGGCAAATACTCGAATACACCATTAAATACACACAAGAACATGCACTCTTTTTGTATCAGTCGGTGAAATTTTCAGAAGAAAATCAAGAGGGCTGAACGGAGATTGATCGCGCTGGACACAGAAAGTTGGTCCCCATCCAAGCAGTGGGGAAATTCTCAGGGATAAGAACCAAATTCAGGACTGTGAGACTACAAATACTAGTTTTCAAGATTGATTTAACTCTTCCCTGCATTTGCAAGACACTTTGGGTGGGTGTTTAAAGTTTAGAAACCATTTTAAGGGCATTGCTACAAGGGAGAGCCTCGGCGTGGCTTCGTGATGCCCCGTGTGTAACACTCGTTATCACTGCCGTGACCACACAGGCTACCTACGTGGCTTGGGGGACCTGGAGCTGATACATACCCCACCGTTTACCGAGAAAGATGAGAAACATACTACTACTGGACCGAGACTCTGACCCTGATGGGAGTCTATTAGTCAAGTCACAGCCCCAGAGGACTGATGCTACAATTTATAACAGAGCCATGACCAGGTTCTGGGCAGTGGCTGCAAGCTGCTTTCTATTGTAAGAAGTGTACCCGGCATTATAGTCAAGTGATAAAACCAAGGTTTCTCAACCTCAGCACTGCCAACGTCCTGGGCCAGGTAATTCTTTGCTGTTGGAGGCCACCTTGTGCGCTGTAGGATGTTTAAGAACATCCCCGATTCTACCCACTAGATGCTGGCAGCAAAGCCCCACGAGACATGACAGTAAAAATGTCCAGACTCTGCCAAACGTCCTCAAAGGGAGAGGGGTATGTGTGGCAAAATTTATCCCTACTTGGGAGCCACTGTGTTAAAAAAAAAAAAAATCTGGTAACGAGGATCTGGACAAAACTTGGCTTACTGCCTGCCCGAGTATTTCTTACAATATGCTATCAGGCTAAGATTAGAGGTAAACTAGAAAATTCTTCTTCCTTCAGACCAGTGATAGCGGGAGTCATCGCAAGAGCCCTGAATGCAAGGACATCTTCAGTGAGGCCTAGCTGTGTGTGCCAAGGAAGACCATGTGAGGGAGTCCTGCACACACAAGTCACTGAATTTTTACATGGTTGAACTATGACAGGTGACATGCTTAAATCAAACTGGTTCTTGTAACCCAGGGATCACAGCTCTTAAGCAGTTGGTAAACTTCCATCTGTTTACTTAGAACTGAAGAACAATGATCCTTATAGTAAAACCTTCTCTGGTCAAAAGTGAAAGGTCATCTGAGGCTCCTCTCAAAGGCTCTCACAATCAACCTGAAGCTTGACCAAGATAAACATTCTCCCCTTGGGCCTTTGAATATGGGCCTGTTCTACCAGTAAGGGTTCCCTGAATAAGCCTCCCATCCCAACCTGATTAATTCAGGGGTGACTATTCACAACAGGAGCAGATGATCTGATTTAAGCGGCTGTGGGAGGACTGAACTTCCCCAGATTGTTACTCAGAAACACATCGATTACATCAGAGGATGATGACCTATGTATTCATATCCAAATATGACCTAAGCCAACATAGCTGGAGGTCAGATTCTGCTCCACTGATAAAATGGCATAACTGTCTGGAATGCAGACGGCTTTCTGTGTTCAAGGTAAGTTGGCATATTTACAGAGGAAAGAAACTTTCAGGTGAGCTAGACTTCCCAGATGTCAAGGCCACAGTTAATTATCAACTTACTCCCATTCTCCTTCATGTAAGTCCACACTTCTCGTTCCTCGGGACTATGAGCAAAGGAACAGTTTCCAACATACTGACATTTTTTCCCAGAGGCAATATGATTGCACAGCTGTATAAAAAAATATGAATATGCTCTAAGACAGAGTCCACTTATTAAAACTGCCTAATTTTTACATATAAGCAAAATAAGCATTATTATCCATCTAATGCTGAGCAATATAATTTTTAATTAGATTAATTTGATTCTATTCAAATTGACTATAAGCCCAAAATACATGACATGATAGTACTATTAATCCTTCTGTCTCAAAAATTTTCAAAAGAAAGTTAAGTATGAAACTGGAATATGGAACATTTTCTTACAAGAAAATGTCGACAAACTCACTCAGCATATCTGGTTTTAACACAGCAGAACATTTTATCTCCACATTGCAAGCCTCTGGCCCCCTCAGTCGGACAGCCCTTCTCTCCCGTTCCTGACACCCAGGATGCCTCCTTAGCGACACTTGGGAAGCAGTAAAGACACTGCAGACTACTCCAAAGGTACCAAACAGTGTCAGAAAAAGCCTCAGACATTTAGTTCATTTATAACCAATACTGGCAGCTAAACTCGGCCATCATTCACTAGCCATGCACTGTCTAAAGACAATTATTCCACTAACCAGGACATCCAGTTATACAGCGTTCAAATAATACTTCTTCTGGTTATTTGCATTTTTATTTTACAAAGTAAATACAGTGATACTGGTAGAAAATAAAGTGATAGCCATCAGCAGATCACAGACTTCCCTAAGACCCATGACTATCAAGAACTAAGAAAACCAACATCACTGAGAGCGCTTTCTTAAATATCATCAAAGTACCTGTCATCATAGAGCATAAATCTGAGTACAATCACTGTTAGCTTATCAGTTTATTCGTGTTTCAACAGGAGCTGGCCCTATATATTAGTTTACATGATAGTAGATGCTTAGCATTGTTTTTTTGCTAAAAATCAAAAAGCAGTCAACCTGTTAGCACTGCTTCTTTCTTCCCTTGGACCAATGTCAGTGACCTCACCCGTACAATTTTCTCCGTGAAGTCAGTAGTCAATAAAACATTCCTGTGATGGACTTTATTATAATATTCTTTCCCCAGTCAAAGCCCAATAAGTACTTAGGTATTACTTGGGAAACAATTATCATCATCTTTCAAAGCCCAATGATAAGGAGCAGGAAGAGGAGAAGATAAGGGAGAAGGCTGCACTGTGCTGGATTTTTACACAACGCCATCTCATGTATCTTCCCGAGGGCACAATCATTCCCACTAACAGGTGAGCAAACTGAGGTTGAGTAACTTGACTAGGGCCACTTGGGCAGACACTGAAGCCCAACCTCTTTCCACTTCATCAGACTGTCTAAACACACACACACACACACACACACACACACACACGCGCGTGCGTGCACAGTATTATTTCTTCTTTTAGAAAAAGAATCCCTTAGCAATACCTACTACGGTAGGAAGAGGACAAAAAAAAAAAAAAAAAAAAAGGAAACAAGCTCCTGTAACAGCACATCCGAGATTAGAGAACCATCGGTAGTCCTAGGCAGCTGCCTCATGAGCTGGAATTTTCTCGGTCGTCTTTGTTTTAGCAAAGTTTGGAGGAACACACACCCGTAGTCTCCACTATCTTTTAAAGCACAAGATATCAGTGGTTCCAATAAACCTTCCTCCCCTTCTACATAAGCCATTGATTAAATCATTCAAATCTGTGAGTCTGGAACAACTGGATAAACGCAAACATACCATCTCCTTCAAAGCCTGGCCTTGTAACCTACACCTGCATAAGTTTTAAAAAAATGCAAGGTACCCCGGGTGATGGGAAATGAACCCGCCTCTTCCTCAACTCCTTCCAGCAATCCAGAGCGGAGCCTCATTTACAGGGGGACTCAGCAATCCAACTGCACTGCTTCTCTTGGCAAAAGGTTCTCCCCACATTTCCTCTGCTGGGGCAGAAGGCTTCCCACCTGCCAGTGCTCCAGGTGTCCCGTCTGTGAACTCACACATTGAAATCCCTCCAGACCCCCTCTCTTGTGAAGAGGAAAGCTTCTCCACAATCGTCTATGACCTCGTAAGGCACCAGAGGGACCGAGATGAAACGTGCTCCTTGTGAGTGAATACTGCCCTTTCACTCTAAAGGCTTCTGAGGAACATGCCCCTCTAACATGGAACATTTCTCCTTAGGGCTCTACCTTAAGAAAACCCTACAAAGCTGCTTTAGGGAGCGTCCATTGCTTCAGTGAGAGAAACAGGCACAATGAAAACAACTCATCAACAGCATCTATAATAATACAGAAGGCCCTGGAATTGATATCAAAGCTGAATCAAATTTAAATGAAATTCTCTCCCATTTGCTCCCAGAGTAATTCATCTGAAAAATAAGCTGAGTTAGGACCATAACTTTTCTCAAGTCCATTGTCTGCCTACTTTTTCTAAGTAACTCATACAATTCCAATCAGTCTAAAAACTGACACAGAACCACACATACAAAAGGGGAAGGAAAACGAAAGGACCACTTAAATGTCATTATTACGATGAGCATTATTTAAAAGGCTCTAGTTTCCAACTGAATTACTACTACTTTCTAATGATTTGAAATGCCTAATAAAAAAAAAAGTGGCTTAAAAATTACGTATGTACATCAAACTGTAAAGGCATTTGTTTCTTTGTGGGGAGAGGACGGATGTTCATCCACTTCTTACGTTCAATAGACATCACTCTCATCGCACGACGATCTTTGGTCCACCTAAGAAAAATGGAGTTCAGAAAAAACAAAAACACACTGGCAAAGGCATAATATAAAGGGGCAGGTACGAAGTTTGTACCCAAAGGACCAGAGATGCTTTTCCTCAACCCTTCTAAAAGAAATGCCTTCTGATTCTGTCATTTCATTTCCTGTTGATATTTATAAACAAACATTCCCTAGGAATCCTAAACAAAGAAATGATAAAATACAGGGGAAAAAAACTATTTAATTTTGTTGAATTCTTAGCTACTAAATCCTAAAAATCTCTTCCCTTCTGCTTTGCAATTAATCCGAAACTGTCTACTTTCCTCTGCTCTCTTCAAAATCTTAATCTTTTTTTCTTATATGATTTTATATCCATGAAACAGATCATTATGAAATAGGCACGATTTCCACACACACTCTACTTACGAATGCCTTGCTTTTGCACTACAATATTTTCTGTTTTTGTCTGGTTCAATGACTTGACCATTTCTCAGACACTGAGCACATACAAATTTTATCTTCATATTAAGAGATCCAGGCATTATTTGATTGCCAAGTACCTTAAACAACGAAAAGATTAGTTTTAACTTAACAGAAAACCAGGTTTCTGAGAACACAATTACTCAATTGCCATGCATTTTTTTCCATAATAGCATACAATTTCTGTTCTTATTTAGTTTGATGATGTGACCATTATATATATGATTTGATGACGAGCTCTCCAATTTTCCACCCAAATGCAAGAGAATATGATAAAAGCAGATTACAGATGTCAAATCTTAATCTAAGGAAGTCAGATTTGGAGTTAATGACTATGATTTGTGTGTGTGTGTGTGTGTGTGTGTGTGTGAAGTTGGTGGGGGACAGATGGCTAAAGCAGTCTGGCCAGCTGGTAAGCAAAACTGCAAACACAACCCACCTCCCTTACTCCAAGAATCCCCATAGGGCACAACCACAACTGCTCTGCCAATCAAGCTGAATAAGAAAACTGCATCTAGAGGGAAGGAAATGGCTCAGTGGTAGAGTGTGTACTTGGCATGCATGAGACCCTGGGTTCAATCCCCAATAATTCCATTAAAAAAAATAAGAAAGAAAAGAAAGAAAAAAAAAGAAAGAAAACTATATCCTGCACTCTTGGCAGGTATTATAGGATATCTAAACTTTTTTTTTTTTGATGATGATCAAAATTCAGAGTTTTTTTTCACATTAAGAATTCTTCAACTCAACAAACATTATGAAAGTAACTGGATTGTACGTAAGCATAATCTGCTTCTGCCAACAACTGTCAACTAGGCCACTCCAGAAAGGGTACCAAATGCAGAAAGCACACGAGGGAAAATACCTGAGCTCCAGGTACCTTTGCTTCCAAATTCTGCCAGTATCGTTTAGATTCTTGGGCAATAGCATCATGCGAGATACCTGGGAAATGCAGGAGCCTCTCTTAGATTCTCTGCACAGTAACAGTCACCAACCTAGACACAGTCAGACTCAACGCTTTAATTATCCCCAATTGGCATAATCTGTCATCAAGGGTGAATATCCCATTACTCTTCCTCAAAATGGACTGTTTACAAATGGAGCTCTTGGAGCCTTCTGAGGACTCTTTCTTCCTCACAAATCCATATTGCATATATGAACTGGCATCAGCAATTACTTACACGAGACCACGCTCTAAAAATGAGGTAGCTATACAGTTGAAAGCTCAGGCTACAGTCAACAATGTTACCACACCAGGTTGATGGTGAAGGGTCTCCAATACCATTTCAACAAACCCTGACTGCTCTTGAGAAGACATTTCTCAACCATGCACAAACCTACCTGTTTCATTTTGCAATATCCAGACTTTCAATTCTACAAGACTATGTGCATAGAAGCACTCATCTTCCCTTAAACAGCCATATCGAACCTCATGTCGGCATAAATCAAGCTGACACTGACCATGAAAAGAACGTATTTTGGAATATTTTACTGTTGTCTCTCGCAAGATGTGAACAAGGCACCTAAGAGGAAAATGGAGTGACATTTTACAATTGTTCTGCTGTAGCTTTAAAAAATGTATATACACATATAAAATGTAAAGTTCTAGACTGAAAATACATTTTAAATTTTTATCAGAAAAAACAAACTATATGCAACTGTTGGATTAACTGGGGAAGGGAGAGGATAATTATATAGTAAGCTATAAAATACCTAAATCCATGTCATGAGAGGCTATAAATCAATGTTCCTTTTCTGTATTGAATATCAATTAAATAATTCATTTTTTAATTCCCAGCAAAACCTATTAGCCATTTAAAAATAGTCATCATCTTTCAAAACAAAAACAAAAGGAGAGGGGGGAATGCCTGAGGAGATAAAACTCCAGTTTTATTTGGAGCTAAAAACAGAATCTATGTTGTCACTATAAAAGTCAGAAACAACCAACATACTTATTGTCTTCAAACTCATGCTTTGTAACCGGATGAGAACAAGAAGTAGAATTATCTTTGTTTCTTTTACTTATCATTCTAGGCTTATGATCAAAACATTTCTGAAACAGAGAAGAAGAATTATCATAAAAACGTAATACAAAATGCATCTTTGGTACCATACTTAGTATGTGCATACTTATACATTACATGCTTATACCAATTAACACTCGGTATGAAGTCTCAACATCATTCTTAGGGATAACGGCAGTAGCTAGAGTTGCTGAGCGAATGCTTTATCATATGGCTGGACCCGTGCTAAGGTACTTTATACTTCTGGACCTGCAGGTCAGGAACTACCACCCATTTTACAGCCGAAAATAAAGTTTGGAGAAAGTACCTCACAAAGGAATATAAATTCTCCAAGATGCTCTTGGAGAAGTTTGAATACGGTAAGGTTGATCTTTCCATTGCCACCGAAGAAAGCCTCCCTACTGAATGCCCCCTTTCGCTCCAGCGTCCAGACGTCAATCTCTTCTTGGCAATAAGCAAATGTGCAGTGGCCTGAATACCTGCATTCCTCCTCAGCAGCAACATCTAGAAAGACGGAATTAAAAGACATTTAAAATGTGTGCCATTGTTTATTTTTCAAAGTCAATGAATATTAAACATGCTTAGGGCACCGTCTGAATTTTTATAACAATTCATGGATAGCTTCAAACAATGATACGTGCATCACTATGCAGGGGAGGTATTACTGTTTTAAAAAAAAAGAACCCAGCACCACGAGTCTAAATTATTTTTACTTCAGCCATTCAAAACTCCTTCAGATGAAGTGGTCTGACAAAAATGAAATTACTAAGTTTTCTCAAAAACAACTTAAAAGAGCAACATTTCCAAAGCCTCAGTGTTCTGATTCTGTTTCGACTAAGTCAGAGAACCTAAAGTTTGAGACAGTTTTCTGTTTAAAACCTAGCCAAGTTCCCAGTTCCATAAAGAACTATAAAACATTCACTAGACAGGAAGTTAAAAACAAAGGTAGAAATAATATAAAAAATACTAATGTCTCGATCCAAGGAACTTACTGTCAACTATCTAAATATTTCTAGTAACAATAATACTGGAACCATTATAACAAGTGTAGCAAATCATTTCTTACTTCTGTAATGTACACCAATTAAGTAATTGTAGCACATACCTTTACATATATAATAAGGTCCTTCATAATCTGTTTTTGTTGGTCTTGGACGTATTTTTTTCCATGATTTATCTTCAACATTCTTTATCCTACCAATTAAAATATCTTTCTTACATTTATGATCTATATTAGCATGGTAAGTGAAATCCATTAACTTAGGGCCTGAAAAAGATGTAAAACAGGATTGCTCATATGCACAAAAAGAACCATTTCATTTTACAGGCACGTTTATAAGCAGATGTGAGCAGATGGATAATGATTATTAAATTCCCATTTAAAATCCCATTTTCATATCCCCCAAATGTAAGCAAGTTACTGAAGGCATTTTTGCCTTTCATGCTGTTTGCCAGACAACACAAAGTTCATTCAACACCACTCCTCCCAAAACATAACCCTTATTTAACTATTAGAATTCTGATGGTTTCTAAAGGTAAAGAACATAGTTACATAAACAACTAAGGAAGAAAATAAATTTGGGTCCAGTTTAGAATAAATTGTGTTCATATCACTTGATTTAGGGGTAAAGATATGAAAACAATGTAATGAAAACTACTTTAATTTTCATAAAATTATCTCATATACCAGTTTTACAGTGCTTTTTTTCTAGTTCTTGAAAATGATCCATATACTTAAAACATATACTTAAAATATAAAGCATCTCATGAAAATTTCAATAAGCTTTCAAAATCAGGTAAGTATTCTATTCCATCTGATTCTATACATAAAATTATACCAAATAAGAGCAGAGACTGATCCTATTAGACTTCAAAGGCCCCTAACCAATGACTGCTGCTTCTTTAGAAAGAATTCAAATGGAGACTGAAGAGTCACAGCAGCTAGTGTTCCCCACACATTCCTAGGAACTCTCAGATTATTGACTAGTTTAATACTGACTGCTCCCTTGTTTGGTCCTGACCTGATTTTACAAAACAGATCTGGCAAGCTTGTCTCAGTTCATGGGTTCCTTCAAGGGGGTGCCTTGGGGTCACTGAAGAAGGCGGTTTAGTTACTGCACTTCCAAAAAAGTTTCCAAAGTCATTCCTAGGGTGACTTGAAATTCCCAGGAAACTCTCAGAAGCAAACAAACTGCCTGGTCCATTCATCTGCAAGAAGAATAAGGAAACAAAAAACAAAAAAAAAACAAAAAAACAAAAGACAGCCAACAAATATTGCACTATCACTAAAGCAGGAAACAAATTCATCTGAAAAATAAGACATTCTGCACAGAATGAAGTTGGCACTATTCTGTCCTCACTACATTTCTATTTAAAAACCATTTCCTTCTACATTTTCCTCTTTGAGTCTCTAGGTCCCTCCCCCAATTTTTTGGATGCTCCATGAGTTGTTACAAGTGATGGGTAATTGTTCTGCCTCATCAGCCAACACGTTTTCCATGCCCTGATCTTGTTATTTCCTAGCTGTTCGTGCTATGCTAAAGCCTCTTACACTGCCTGCGATCGTGATTAATTTGCTATGACAGATCCAGCCTTAAACACAGAGCATTTATTACTGGATGTTCTGCAAGAGTCTTATTTTAACACTCTTTCCCACAGCACACACAGAACTTCAGGGAGATGGTCACGTTCATTCAAATAACTCAGTTACTTAAGTAAAAGACCTATTTTCAATTTAAGCGATGAATTTACAAAAGAGGAAGTGGCACTTACAAGTAAAAGGGAAGAATTACTGTTGTTAAGCGTTGTTCCCTCTCTAGAAGTTGAGGTGGACAGATCTAAAATAATAAAAAAACTTCAACAGACCTTTTCATTCTAATCACGTAACAAGAACAGCAGGGCTTAGCAGCTGACTATGGCTTCCCACGTTATGTTCCCATCCCAGCTCCTAGAAGCTTTCTTGTTCATTATCGACACTCAAAGAGGGCTCCAGAGTCTTTCCTTTCCTCCAGAAACCAAGGGCACAAATCACCCTTAGACAAACAAATTAAAATAAAAAGCAATTTTCAGAAATATAAGCTAAGAAGGGGCCTACCAAGTGGGACTGTTAGAAAGACTAAGAAAATAATTCACATTCAAAATGGGGAAAAGAGCTTCTCCTTTTGAAAATATGAAGCAGGAACTCACCATAACATTAACAAAATTAGTAAGGTTCAATTACTTTCTTTTTCTTAGTCTACCACTCAATCATTTTCTTTCTCTCCTCTGTCTCTCACAAATTTTAGTCTCTTCAAGCTGTCAATCTTTAAACCAATTATTTTTATTTTTGTCCCTTTAACTGTACCAATGCCTCAAAAAAAGATGAAGATTTTTATTGTTAAAGTATGTATTAAGCCTAGGATTACAAAAACAGGAGTCAAGCCAAAAACTCAGCAATCCTTTGTAAAATGAAGGCACTAGGCAGTTTTCTGAACTCAGTGGATTAAGCCTAAAATAGATGGATCTAATTATTATCATTCTAAACACTGGTCTTAAATTAGTCTTTAAGTATTTGCCTCATTCAGAACTTAAAAGGATAACCTGTCTTTAAGACCCTTTAAGATAGGGTAACCTTGCTAAGAAAAAAATGTTAAAAGTCACTTCCCCCTACCCTGCGAATAAACAACAGACACCCAGCTTAACAAACCCAGTGCCACAAACATTCCTGTTCTCACACCGTTGCTTCTTGATCTCCACAATGGCACAATTAAGTCCAGGTGAATTTAAAATGGAAGTTTTAGTTTTTACAGCTACAATATATTTTCAGCTACAATGAAAATAATTCAAGTACCAACAACCTATAGTTAAACAACTGTCACATCAAATTGTCTATTTAAGAAAATTAACTGTTCATTGTTTACATAAGTGGCTCCATTCTTACCTCGTTTGGATTCACTCATTGAAAATGAATTTAGAGAAGAACAGAAATCTTCTAAGGACGAAGTCAACGGTGGATACAGCTCCGAGAAGGAGGGTGCAGGAGCGTACCTCGCACCAATGGGCAAGGTGCCCAAAAGAGACGCTGAGAAGGGGGTGCTTGGGGTGACATTGGCCGTTGGGAGGGGACCTCTGACTAAAGCTGATGGCTGGGGAGGAAACAAGACCTAATTAAAATCCATGAAACTCAGTTCCAAGCTGCTGAACTGCTTTTAACATCAGCATATAAAAACAAATTATTCCATTGGGTGATTTTGCCGCGTAACAAAGTTGAAACCAAAATCAAGACTCAGTGGCGGAATCCAAGCTACCGAACTTGTTTCTCTTCAAGTCTACTTTTTGAAAAAGGATCGAGGTGTGATGTCTAATATTGTTGTAATCCAAATGTGACATTTATGTTTCATTTTCAAAACGTCCTTACGATTCCCTACCCTTACCCAACAATAAAGCTCATGAGAACTGGCTTCATCAAAGAGAAATTGTGAGGACTGGGGGGGGTGGGGGGGGAGTGTGGAACAGAAGGAGGGGTGCTCCAGAGAAGGGGGCTGGGGCAGCCTGGAAAAGCTGGGACCATCTTTCTGGAGACGTGAATGTACAACCTCACAAGAACAAACAGAACACTACTTTCCCCTTCCCCTGCAAAGCAATGATTTATTGAGAGCTTCCATGTGCCTTATACTATGATAAATCATATACCACCTAGTTAATTCTCATTACTCTCTGAGATACTCCCTACTGTGACCGCCATTGTACAGATGAGGAAACCGAGGGGCTGAGCGGTGAAGTTACTTGCTTAAGATCACAGTGGTAGGAACCAGCCCCCAGCCTGTCTGCTTTTCACATCTCCTTCTCTCTGCCATCTCCTCGGGGACGTCACTGATGTCATCTGCCCTGGAAACCAGCTCTGAAGTTCTCCCTCATTATCCTCCTCCCACTGCTGCTGCCTCTATTTTAATATACTTTATGGCAGAGGTCAGTGGACTTTCCTATAAAGGGCTGGATGTGAAATATTGCAGGCTTTGTGGGTTACATGGTCTCTGTCGCAACCACTCCACTCTCACTGCAGCGTCATGAGACGCTTTCACATGCCATAAAATATTATCCTTTATTTTCTTCTTTCAACCACATAAAAATCTAAAACCAGTCTTGGTCTGCGGGTCATACGAAACAGGCAGCAGGCCACATCAGGCCTGTGGACCAAAGTTTGCTGACACTTGCTTCAGTGTATATGTTTACAGGAGAATTATCCTTAAGGAATGAAAAGTCCTTAATCTATAAACTTATTTTTCCTTAAATATCAAATGCCTGTTCTTTGTCAGAAAGTTAAATTTTCCTTTTCCATAATATGTGATTCCTAGCATGTTTCTTTTTTTATTTAAAAAATGACCAAATTAGCCAGTTAACACTGGAAAAGGACAAAAATGATTTCCAAGAAACCGAAAGTTTAGTCTGTAGGCAATACTGAAAATAGCAAGTTATACTACAATTAAAAAAAAAAATTAAGCCCGCCTGTAGAAGAAAAGAGTCACATTGAAATTTACCATAACTGTTTCATTAGTTTCAGGTGCAGAATCTAGGAGGTCATCTATTTCATCTCCAAGGACCATATCTCCATCATCCAAAAAAGCTTCCGGCATAGTGAAGGGGATCTTTCCTCCATTTGCCAACACTGTCGATGGCAGAGAACTCTCTTCCACTTGCAGTGGCAAAATAGAAGTTAAGGGCATAATAGGAACTGAGGCCAGCTCACTTCCAACTTGCTGAGAAAAACTGGATGCAGGTATAGAAACAACAGGAACTGCTTCTTGCCTTGGAGTTAATAAATCTGTAACATGGACGGACATGCACTCACTTATTTTCAGGGTATTTACATAATACTAGGGTTATATAGCCAATAACAGAGAAAATGAAGAGCTAGGTAAAAACATGAAAGCAATTATAAACACAGACACAACAGTAAAAGTAATTCAAGTAGAAGAGCAAAACTCTAAAAAGAAATTATTTTACCCAGAAATAGATATATTCACTCGTGAAAACCTTTCCTTCTTTCTCAAAATGCCTGGGCCCCATTTGGGTGGCACTCCTAGACAGTGCTGAGGCCATAGGGGGCATCGAATGATTGCTCACTGACATCTGGTATTATCATCACTCACCAGCACATCCAGAGGCACACAGGTGGTTTTTGAAACTATTCTTGCTTTAATACTGATAACTACATAGCAACCTTATTTGACAACACTGTAACATATATAATGTCTGAAGCTGGCACTTCTCAGATTAAGATGACGTGTGTGAGAACACATACCTGGCTCGATATCTTCCACAGAACAATTCAAAGCCTAGAAATTAAACCAAATAATAGATCATAATATTTTCAGGATTCTGAACTATAAAGCAAGCTATAAAGCTCACACTAAGAGAGCAATGCAGGTTCTCATATTTGACCTCCTTCCAATGAAGATCCACAAAATTTGTAAGCTTTTGTAGCATGTGGGGTTAAACAGTGCTGGCCTACTGGTATTTATTTCTTGTGGCCCAGTATTTCTCAAAGGATATTCAGGAGCCTTCCAGTTCCAGAGGGACTAGTCCAGCCACCACTCCCTCCCCAACTCACAGCAGCATCTTAACAGCTCCAAGAAGACTTATCTTTAAAAAACAACAACTTGTTAATTGTGTCCTAAAATTAGTATTTGGCCCTGACCCACTTTTTCTAATAAAACCTAACATCTATTAATATCCTGTAAAATGCTCCTTTGGACTTCAGGAAATGCTGATTAAGAGTAAAAAGATACTACTTGAGTTCTTTGTTTTTTTTTTTTTATAGGACAGGAAGCTCTGGCCACTTATGTGTTTAAGGAATAAAGAGGTCTCAAAAATAGACACAAACCAAAAATATTAAAAGCAGAACTGCTAATGCTTCTATCTTTTCTTCTTCTTCTTCTCTTTTTTTTAACATTACAATTCTTACAGAAGTAATAACCTTACCTTGGTAGCCCCATCCCCAGGAACTGATTTCAGTGAGAGCTGAAAGAAAATTAAGATACTAATTTAAAACCAGAACTGACTCCAAGTTACAAAACAAAATGAAAATACCTTATGGAGAGAACTCCAGCTTACCTCGGCTCTAACATATGCTTTTCTTATTTTAAATCCCAATTTTTGAGCTAGTTCTTGAGTTAGTTTTATTACATGTTCATCCTGAAAAAAGTGAGAATATATGATTAATGGGGGGCTGTATTTACTAACCATAAAGACAAACAGGCACAACTGTTATAACTTATGTTCTGCTAAGACACTTGCTTTATGGGCAGCTATTCCTACCTGAAGCAGGTGGATGGCTGGCTGGAAAATGTGACTGCTTAAATTCCATTTCTCCACACAGAAGCAATGTAAATGGTTATGATCTAAACAAATAAACTAAAACGTAAATTCCATACCTGAGGCACTGCTAAGGAGCACTTTGCTACAGCGTCATAAGCCTCCTTGTATCTTCCTAAATCACTTAGGGCCTTAGATTTCCGATACAGAGCTTTGCAGTTACTGGCATTTAAACTGAGGACTGTATCACAGTCTCCCAAAACTTTATCATGGAAACCCTGGTATGTAAGACCAAAAAGAGTTAGCAATCAAACAAAATCATGTCTTGCAATGATGTCTTCCTGTAAATGCAAACAAATTCAGACCCTCTTTTTAAATTGAAAGTCGGTGGTATTAATTTTCTCTTTAAAATTATTTTCATTATGAAATTTCAAATCCACAAAAGTAGAAAGAATAGATCTCTGTGAACTCACCACCCAAATCAGACAAATGTTAACCTTTGGCCATAAAGGCCCCAAATCTTCAAGAAATAAAATATTCTAGGTATGGCTGATGTCCCCAGATGTCCCTCTCCTGTGCTATCTTCCTCTCCATTGTACTTACCCCTTTTTGGAGCTCATTAAAACGCTAAATGGAAATGTAACACTTAAATAGCTAGTTGATGAGGAATATCTTATAGAAAACAAAACAAATCATTAATGAACGCTCATGACCAAAGAAGCAGGTGACAACGTGGATACTTTATTCTTAAATTCATGGTTAAAGTTTACTGAATGTCTATAGTGAAAATTATAAGCATATCAAAATACTGCTTTTTTAAGTTCAGACTTGTGAAAAACTTGCGTTAATTCTTTGGAAGGTAACTACTGCTTTGTGCTAAAAAAGCTCCGAAGAGGACTAACTGAATCTTGTCTAAGAAGCAGAGATCCTTGATGGGTACCCTGATCTCTGAACTCCCGTATCTTCCTAGACTGATTTTTTAATAAGTAGACATAACCCTAAAAGCCACACTCAAATGGGAATCTCCAAGGACCAGTAACTAAGAAATTATTTTTAAAATCCCTAAGCATGTTTTCTAAGCTGATTTTTCAAAGCTTCAGGCCACTCTAAAAGCAGTTGATACATCTTTCTTAAAAACTGAAATTAGAAAATTGACTTTTATGAATGTATTATGTTTTTTGAAAATCTTTTTTCTCTCTAGGAACATTGCTCTAAAAATCACAACTCACCATATTAGAATAGCAAGCAATACGATTTATATATAGTTTTTCAATGATTTCTTTAGGGATTAAAATTTCTTCAGACTTCGCATAATCAGCTATACTCAAAGCTTCTGAGTATTGGCTTACAGAGTTGTTCCAATCATGTTCTCGATAAACATCATTTCCTTCATTAAAAAGATTTCTCACAAGTGCACGTAAATATACCTTAAAAAAAAAAAAAGAAAGAAAGAAAAAAGAAAAGAAAAAAAGTTACCATTCTTGAAACCTTTTAAGGAACAAGTCAGAGTGTAAGCAAAT
The DNA here is from genome assembly GCF_036321535.1 of Camelus dromedarius. Classification (NCBI taxonomy): domain Eukaryota; kingdom Metazoa; phylum Chordata; class Mammalia; order Artiodactyla; family Camelidae; genus Camelus; species Camelus dromedarius. The sequence goes on along the minus strand of NC_087459.1, from coordinate 1,550,857 downwards.
TTTAAGTTTTGTACCTAAAACTACAGAGGAAATAATCTGACAGAGCAACAAGCACTGTTGTGAGAAATTCTTAAATCCAGCAGAGTCACTGCTACTCAGCTAGGGTTTCATTTTGCTTCCTTTTTCCAAGAGAAAATTCAACATCTCATTAAGAAAAATGCTGCAAAAGCACTTTGTCAATATTTGTCACATCTCCAACTCTGTGCCCAGGATAAATTCCTACAAGTGGAAACTCTCGGTCAAAGAGAATGAGCATTTTAAGGATTTTGACTAATATTTCTAACATATTCCAAAAAGGCAGTAACAATGAATGCTTCTAGCAGCTTGCTCCAGAGCACCCCCACCAACGTGTGCACACATAAAATCTACCACAAGTTACTGAATACAGTTCCCTGTGCCATACAGTAGGACCTTGTTGTTTGTGGTATCCTTTTTTGTGTATCTGATTACCAGTGAGGCTGAACTTCCCCACATTTTCACAGACCATTTCTTCTTTGGTAAATGTTTGCTTAGGTCATTTACTGATTTAGGGGGAAGAGATGTTAAACCTTTTTCTTATCGCGTAAGTATACACATTCTTTTGGTCGGGACAAAGGTTCTCAAGTTCCCTTGATTTCTATCATTGCTTTAATATTTTAAAAGTCCTTTCCTATCAAAGGATCAGATAAATATTCAGCTCTTGTCTCATTTTACGAATTGACATCTCAGCTGATGAAAGTAATGAAGAAAACTGTCAAGATCAACTTATAACAACTGAGGTGACTTCAGACGTGCCACTTAACCTCTCTGGACCCCGACTGCACATCTGTAAAATGAAAGCATTGTTCCAGGTGACTTCTAGCTCTAATACTTTATGGTTCTACATCTGTTTGGAAAAGAGGAAGGAAGAAAGGAAGAGAGAGACTGAATGAATGGAGACGGAGGGAGGGAGGGAGGCAGAAAGAAAGACGTGACATTCAGAAGCATCAAAACCCTCAGAGACACAAGGCTACGGGCGAGCTAAGTCTGCAGAGATGAGGGCCTTTAGTCCAAGACCCAGTCAACTGGGCTTTCTCTGTTTCTGACTAACCAGATTTACCTCTAGCTCGCCCCTCTTATTGTCCAGTCACCCCTCTACTACTGTTACAACTTCAAAATAAAATCAGAAGATACTCTGCCCTCTCCTTCTCAACATATTCTGTCCCACTATTTTCAATGAAATGAAAGGCTAAAAGTAATTGTCAAGGGGCTCAAAATAAATTAATTAAAAACTATACGAATAGAGGAAAGAAAATACAAGACAACTGTCCAAGTTGCTGGAAAAAACAATTTTATGGGTTAGCAAATTTTTTCTGTAAGCCCTCAGGTAGTAAGTATTTTAGGCTTCATGGGTCATCTGGTCTGTCTCAACTACCACACCGTGAAAACAGCCATAGATAATACATCAACAAATGGGCGTGGCTGTGTTCCAATAAAACTTTATTTACAAAAACAGACAGTGGGCTGCATTTGGGTTTGCCAACCTGGCTACATACTACAGTTCACAGGCTATTTGCAGAGCTTTCCAGCAGACCTTCTCAGAGACCTTACCGCATATTGTTCCTGTGTTCCTGGATACGACAGCGGTGACCTGAGAAGAAGAAACAAATTAATTTTAATGATTAGGCTCTTATCAGGCTTTGTTCATTCAAAAGTCACCTGAGCTCTCTATTCTGTTCCACTGATGTATTTGTTCACCAGGTCCACACTGTCGTGACCACTGCAATTTAACAGGAAGTCTTGAACTCAGGTAGTGTTAGTTTTCCATCTTTGTTCTTCCCCAGTACAGAAGGCATCTTCAGACTGAGGCTCTATTAGCTCACCAATGGTTCGAAGCACATTTCAAAGACCTACTTCTCCTTTAGGACCTCTATTCACATATAACTGTAGTCATGAAAAAAAAATCTGAAACTATTCCTTCATATTTTCTTGGGTAAGAATAACATTTTCCTTTTAAATGGACTTCTACTAACAAAAGCTCTAATTCTTCAAATGCCAAAAAATTTTAAAAATAGTACAGAAGCACTGGCACTGTTCGATCCAATTTACTGCAGAACAGTGGAGAAGGATGCCTCCTTCCGGGAGGGGCAAAGAGGCCCTTCCACCTGGCCACAGACACCCGAGCTGTGGTCCTGTCACTGACGTGCTTTAAGAAGGCCAGTTAGTGGGGGAGGGCATAGCTCAGTGGTTAGGATGCATACTCAGCATGCAGGAGGCCCTGGGTTCAATCCCCAGTACCTTCAGTTAAGTAAAAATAATAATAATAAATAAATAAACCCAATGACACCCCCCCGAAAAACAAACAAAACCAAAACCAAACAAAAAAAGAAGGCCAGTTAGAGACCGAGCTTCTTAACAGAACAGTGTGATCACAAAAGCCTTGAGTGCTGACAGATGTTCATTTTCACTCGTCAGAACTGTTCCTAACAGATTAGGTTCAAATTCCTCAGCTCCCTTAGTCTAACGTTTCTTGGGGACACTAATGGGCTTTAGCCCTCAAAATCAGTGACAGCAAGATCCACTTCAGAACACAAAGAAATCCATGTCCAAGAGCAAAAAATACCACTGGAACGAAATCATCTAATTTCAAACCCAAATTAACAGGATTTATGAAACACAAATAAAGGTTTCTTTCTCTGCAAAATGCAGAGGCACACATAAGGAATGACTGTGTGATGAGAACACAAGGCATGAACTGAGCCCTTACTGTATAAACTGTAGTCCTTCCTTAATGTTCTGCTGCCTTTTTCTTCTCTCCTCGGACACACTGGACATGTTATCCCACACATCCACTCTCTAAATGAGAAATCTGGAAAGAAACAAGCAAAAATTATATAAGGTGCAGGGTTCCCAGGCCCCAGTTAAAACACCCATAACCTAGGTCTTGTCACACCTTTAGTGGACACACCCATCTCTGCCTAGGGGACTAAGGTCCTCAACGCCCAGGACACCATCTGAGTCAGGTCTGTGATCCCCAACACAGAGGGTTTTCACACTCCTTAAGGCAGAACAGCCTTGCAGATTTTGTAGGCCCCTCCCAAACACCACGCAGGAAAAAATCATCTCTCTCCTCCTCTTGTCTTCCCTTCTTCAACTGCAGATTTTGTTTCCCGCCTGTCTGTACACACATGTATACAAGCATGAGAACAGCGCCGGCCTTGTTTTGGTTCTGGAGGCTCTCCAGAAGTGAAAAAGTTTCACATCCGCTTGCCTCCGAGGGACTTTGACTTCCTTGCGAGCAGAGTCTAAACCTTATACATATTTTGTTACACAAGCTTTTGAAATAGTCCTTGTTGACGCAACTGGTGGAACAAGGATCTAAATGAAGTTACTTTAATTGGAATTCTCCGGAAGGTAAGGGTTTACCTTCAGGGGTAACATTGGCAAATGTCAACACCGTTGGTATTTATCCCAACTAATCAACGTTCGTTAAGCAGTTCCCAGAAAGCTGAAGCACAGGGATAAAACGGCTCCCAATGTCCTAGGCCAGGGTTTCTCAACCATCACAGTTTGGGTTGAATAACTCTGTTGCACAGGGCTGCCCTGCACCCTGTGGGATGTCAGCAGCATCCTGACCTCTGCCCACTAGGTGCCAGGAGCACGACCTCCTCTAGGCTGCAGCAAACTCAAGCGTCTCCAATGTCCCCTGGTGGGGGTGGGGCAGGGTTGGGGGGTCCACACAATCACCCCTGGATGAGAACTACTGAGAGCTAATCCTAAAAAGACCCATGTGACAGACACGGAAATGGCAGCCATGTTTCAAGTACACAGCTGAAGTGTTTTAGTTTCATTATTGTTTACTGTTTGTAGGCAAGTTTTACTTTTAAGACTACCGTTTCCAGAGTGTAGAGTAGGGATGGAGGTTGGAATGCCCCAGAGGCTGAGAACTGGTGCTAATTCTTGTTGTCTTTTGAATACTTTCAAGCTCTAAATATTTTGATCTTGTATCTAAAAGTTGGTTACTTTACCAGAGTATTTATATGTGAAAGGATATGGTATCTGGGATTTGCTTTAAAATTCTATGCCTGAAATTTTCCAAAATAAAAAGTTAAAAAAGGCCATGACACTGATATAAAATGGCATTATTCCTAAAGTTTGTTTTTAAGATAGTTGAGCTTAAAAGGCGATAAGTGGGTGAACATGAAACAAGAACAGCAAAAGTACGGAAAACTGCCCCAGCTGGATGAGGGGGAGGGATACGGGCTTGTCCTGCTCTTCACTTGGACACATCTTACCATTTCCATCATATTAAAAAAAAAAAAAGTAAAGTCATACATATATGTACAAAGTTCTTTAAGGAGGCACTATTTCTAAGAGAAAGAGATACTAAATTAACTCAATGCCTGTCAAAAATGAAATGGTTGAATAAATGGGGCTGGGGAAAAAAAGGGTTAAGTACAGTGTCTACAATAGGACCCTGTTTTGTTATTTAAGAAGGAGGCTATATGTTCTTATTTGCTAATGTACACATGAAATAGCTCGAAATGGAATCATAGCAAGTTATAGCAGTGGGAGAAACCCAGGGCCGGGAGAGGGGTGGGACAGTGTCTTTCCACTGCAAACCTTTCAAACTTTTTTTTTTAACCTTATAAATAAATTACCTCTGGGAAAAGAAAGTATTAAAAGAAGTCTATGTAGCTTCTAGACCCTTCCTTAGAAAGCTGACTTAAGGGACCACCAAGCCTTTTCTCTATTTTACTTAGGGCAGAGTCAGAACCTTAGAGCTCAAAGGCACTTGGGCGTCCAGGGAGGTCAGGCCAGAGGGTCAGGGACAAAAGAAAAGCTGACAGCAAGAAGCATTCCGCCGTCCTTCAGTGAATGGCAGACCTCTCCCAACCTCTGTCTGGCTGGGTGGGGAATTAGTTTGAGGTTCACTCAAAGTAAATCTGTTGGCTCAGGAGGACTTCTGGGTAATAATAATCCACCAAGTTAAGAGCCTTAGAGCTATTTCTCCAGAAAGTGCTACAAAACCTTGAACCTTGGCCTCTTAAGGACAAAGGGCAGGTGGCAAAGAGCTGACAACTCAAGTAAGTGATTAAGAATGCAGATTCTTAACAGCATGCAAGAAATACCATGCCTCCTTCACTCATTTAAAGATTTGGGAACATAACTTCAGGTAATATTTAAATACAATACAACAGAGCATTTCATATTCTGTAGTTTTCCCCCCTAAATTTTATTACAAAAAAAAATTTTTTTACAATGAACAGCATCTACATTCTACAATTAAAATTTTGCTCTATTTATCACATCTGCCCGTCTTTACCCATCTGTCCATCTTTTTGTCCATCCATCAACCTAATTTTGGTAAACTGCAAAGCGAGTTGCAGACATTAATTGTAATTCACTAAACACTTCAGCATACATATAATTATCTGGAATTCAACATTTGTTTACAGCTTTTTAAAGTAAAATGCACGCATTTGATAGTGATTTTTGACAAATGATACACTCATGTAACCCAGACCCCTGACTTGAAATACACCACTACAGTCACTCCAGAAAGCTCCCCCATGTCTTTTCTCCAGTCAATCCTTGCCCCACCCTGACCCCAGGCAATCACTGTTCCGTTTTTTTTTTCACTACAGATTAGTATTACCCATGAAATAAGCCTTTCCTTACATCTCTTTTTGAAAAAAAGAAAAAGATCAATGCTTTATACACCATCTTATTTTTGGACCCAGTCAAAACCTGGCCTCAATTTTAAAGTGAGGAAGAATTTGATGAAGTTAGTCCGACAGCCGCTTTTCTTACTCAAACTCAGCAGGAGTTCACTCCCTCCTTGATTTGGGGGCTTCGCGTCCAGCTGACTTCCAAACATGAAAGCCCTGGGGCTTCATCAGACCCTGTTTTCTCCCCGGGCCACCCTCTCCCCCCAGGGACCTCCTGCACCACCCAGATGTTAAATACCCACATCCAGGGCCCCCGACAACTCCCCATGTCCCTCCCTGGCGGAGCTCCCTCCATACGCTCTACTGGGAAGTTTCACTTGGATGTCTCACAGACATCGCACACTCTTCAAAAAGTAGGCTTTTAATATTATGACCGTGAAAAGGAATGTCTCCTTCCCATCCCTGTCACTCAGCCACCCATTTGCCCTTCTGAGGGCAATCTATCAACCATTGTTACCAATCTGTCCTGACAAAGATATTCTATGAGCAATGCTGCATCTTGATTGTAGTGATGGTTACATGAATCTATGCATGGGATAAAACTGCAAAGACACAAACACACACACGCACAAGTGAATGTAAAACTGAGTAAGGACTGTAGTCTAGTATAATATAAATGTCAATTTCCTGGCGCTGATATTGCACTACAGTTATGTAAACGGCACCTTTGCTGGGAGCAGATGAAGGGTTCACGGGATTCTATGTATTACTTTTGCAATATCCTGTGGGTTGCTAATTATCTAAATAAAAAGTAAAAAGTATCTTGTGCCTATGTTAGTTTTATAGAAACCGGGCATCCTAACATGTTCTGCTCCTTGCTTTTCTCAAATGGTACCTAGTCTCGAAGGTCAGTCTGGATCAGCACCTGTCAAGCTGCTCTGCCTCTGACAGCTGTGCACGGTGTTCCATGACACGTCTGCACCGTCACGTCACCAGGCCCCTAGTGATGGGCATTTCGGTTGCTTCTAATCTTTAAAGTTCACCAGGTGCACAGGACATTTCATAAATGCCTAGCTTCAAAGAATTTCCATAGGATGAAAGGTATATGTATTTTTCTTTTCTTTTCTTTAAATAGACAATTTTTTTAGAGCAGTCTCAGGTCTACAGCAGAATGCATTTCTTAATTTTGCCAGATGCTGCCAAGTTTTACCAAACGATGCTACCCACCACCAGGAAACCCGTCAAATGTTTCCATCGCTGTCAACTAGGGAAGTGACAAACAGTGTGACAACTGTGTTTGGGGTTTTGTTTATTTTAATTTTTCTATCACTGGTGAGGCTGGGCATCACTTCAGATTTGAGAGCTGTCTGTACTTCCCTTTCTGTGAACTGTTTCCTCATCTCCTTTGCCCATTTTCCTTCCAGGCTGAGCTTCTATGGAAGCTCTTTACATGTTGAAGAAAGCAGTCCTTTGGGATGTTATTATTATTTTCCCCAATTTGATATCAATCTTATGACATTGGTTATGGTACATTTTGGTGGCAAAAGTTTTATTTTTAAGTAGCTGAATTTATCAATACTTTCTTTTATGGCTTCTGGATTTTGACATACTCAAAAATGCCTGCACCACTCTGCGATCACAAAATAATTCTCCACGTTTTCTTCTAGTATTCTCATTATTTCATTAAAGAATTTTTTAAAAACTGAATCCACCAGTTTACTGTAAGGAGTGATGTAGGGATATATATATATTTCCCTCCCAAATAGCTACCAGTTGCCCAAACACCATTTACAAAAAGACCATCTATTCCTACTGATACATATAAGGCCCACACAAAATTCTGGGTCTGTCTGTGACCTTCACTCAGCATTTTTAACTGTAATGCTTCCCCTACTCCTATGCCCTCCTCCTATGCCTAACCCTTGGCCCAAACTTACCTTTTCAGTAACAAAACCACCTTCTGGCCAGTTGCTCAAAACAGAAACCTTCTTTCTCTCACCACTTCCAATCAATCCACTGACAAGGCTTCTGTCGGTGAAACTGTCAAAACATATGCCGGCTCTCAGCCCCTCCTCGGCCACCTCGGCCCAGGGCACAGGTGGATGTCGCAATACCCTCCTTTCCTGTCTCTGCTCTCAGCTCTCTGTCCTCCCCGCTGTCCCCTCCCCCATTCATTTCCCACACTAAACTGAAAGGAATGCTCTTTAAAAACCCAAATCAGTTATTACAGCTCTGCTTAAAATCCTCCCATGGTGTCCCTTAGGCACTTAGCGTAAAATCTAGACTCCTCATCATGATGCCGCCCTCATCCGACCCCCCACTCGGCTCCTGCCACACTGGCCTTCTTCCTGTGGGTTCCTGGAATGAGTGAGTCAAGGGCTCTGAGGTTCCGGGACCTCATACTTCCTGTTCCCTCTGTCCACGACACTCTTCCTAGATCTGAACGGAGCTGGCTCCTTTCACCCCAGAGCCTTGGCTTCAACGTCAGCTTCAGAGGCTGTCCCTCTTCACCTACCCTAGCACCACACCCCACTCCCACCCTGTCACTCCCTTCAAGGGGATCCCTATTTTTCTCAGTCTTGACTGTTTCCACTATCTGGGTCCAGGGCAATAAATGGCTTGAATGAAGTGACCAAGTGGGAAGAGAATGCTCCACCCAAAGCTCAGGGGCCTGAGAGTTCGGACTGGGTCCAGCTGCTCACTCAAGGCAAGCGTAACAAAGGATGGGGCCTGGGGGACATAACTACACAGGAGCAGGGGTCGCCAAGGGGGACCCACCTCCTTAGGGAACAAGGCTGGGGATGAATCAACAGAGTGGGAATCAACCAGTGACAGTGACAGGCAAAAACCTGAAAGAGTACAGTGAAGGGTTTCATTCATTGCCAACAGTCAGACACACCCTCTTCTCCTTGAACCAGAAGGAAACGGTGGAGTGGTGGGGAGGTGGGGAAGTTTGGGAAAAGTATATCTTAAAGCAAGAAACTCAAACTGAATTTCACTGTATTAACTAAACTCTTGCAAGCTGGAACATCACCTTTCTGGAATTGGCTGATTTTAAAACTCTGAAGTTTTATTGGCGGAAACATCCCCAGGTCTCCATTACAATTCCTTTAAATGTTTATTCCAGGCCTGTTGATTGATGTCGAGTACAACTCCAGTCACTAGACATGTTCAGATCCATGAGATTGTGGACTTACACAGTAACTTTAGAAACTATCTCCCATTATCAGAAGACACCAAGGAAAATGACTACAATGAATGGTATAGGTAGAAATAATAGCTGACACTGATGCTCTTATTGGATGCCAAGCATTGTTCTTAATGCTTTACATGTATTAAATCACTTAATCCTCCTAATAACCCTAAGAGGTAGGTACTGGAAGCCACCAAAGCACAGAGAACTGACATAAAGAGTCCAGGATCACACAGCTCAGAAGTGGCAGAGCCGGACAGGCTGGCTTGGAGCCTGAATTCTTATCCACAGAGCTGTTCCACACCACCAGGGCCAGTACCAGTGCCGGTGCCGCCTGGAGGACGGCGAGCACGCCTAAGTTCGCCCTGGGCTGGGTCTGAAAGACAGATACAGCTCTGACAGGCAGGCAGGAGCTTAAAAGCCACCCAAGAGGAACAGAATAAATACAGGCCACTGCACACGCAGGCACACACAATGACGTGTGCAAGGGGCATGATTTAAAGCTACTCAGACAAGCAGAGGGTGTCCACGGAAATGCCTCGGGCACGGGGAGGGAGGGCAGCGCTCTGGGATGATCTTCACATGGAAATATGCTCCGCCCACAACATCATGTGTTTAGATCCAAGGAGTAAACATTAAACAGCCTTATTTACAAGACCTCTTCACACAGGACCAGAGAAAGTGCCCCAGGGGAGGCGGTGCAGTGCTTGTGTTTTTGCCTGAAAATGTATTCCTAAATTTTAAGTGAAAAATTACAATTACCAATCTGTATTAAATACTATCCTCAGACTCAAGCCTCTCCAGGAAATCGCATAAACAAACAAGCAAACAAAGTAGTTAAAGTAACATTCCTGTCAAACCCCAACTTGTAACAGATCACGCTGGTAACACTTGCCAAACTGTGTGGCTACACTGCACCCCACAGGGACCACAGATCCAGGGAGTGCAACATTATTATAAATGTTCTACCACCTTCTTGAAGCAGTCAGTCTCCTACTGGATACTTTATGAGAAAGTTTTTCCCTTTTACTGACAATGAAAACCATATGATGAGGGCTGTGCTAAACAACATGGGGAAGGTATTTTCATATTTTTGCCCCCCACCCCACCTGGAGCTATTCATTTTGAAATTGCTGTCAGATACAACATGTGCCAGGGGCCCCTTTACTGTGGCCAGCCCTCCCAGAAGGCCCAGGGAACACCTCACCTCATCCATGAACTCTGTATGGGAGGAATGAACAAGTAAGATGGGTAATCTTCCAGACCAATAGTTTGCCCAAAGTCACCCAGACCCTGGGTCAGTGACATGCCCAGGACTCTAGAAGGGGCATTCTGAAGGGCCAGATTCTGAATATCCCATTCTAGATTCAGGTAGTCTAATAAAATACAAAGGTTCCATTCCCTTGTTTGTGAAACAGAAAAATTTCTGCCTCTCTTACTCCATCCATTATATGGTTCCCATGGCTTTGCAAGGTATATGAAATTAATTAGTATTAATTAACTAAACAACATGTCACCAAAATCAAAATTAAAAAGCAAATTTCTTATTGGGGCAAAACCTCATAAAGTTAAGTGGCCTTGTTTCTTTACATCAAGGAAATTTTTCACCTCAACATAATATGCTTTTTTGTGTATGCGTGAATTAAAACAGATGTATTGTCATAAGCATGAATTTTGAAACTTCTGGATTAGTGTTTTACCTATTTCTCCCCCTAAAAATGCTATCTAAAGTTTTTTTCTTGAATTGTAAACACTTCACACTTTGGAGAAAACAAATTTAACTTCCAATCCTAACACTGTGGAGAAAAAGTATTTTCATTAAAACACACACACACATTTCAAGATACTATCTAGAAGTCCACACATCATACTTTCTCTAGAATGCCCTTCTAAGGTATCCGAGGCAAAAGGATACAGACATCTGTTTCTATCTCATCCTTTATTGGAATGCTCACAACTTTTCAAGTCACTCTCAACATTCCTAGAGTTAAGATTCTATAGTAATTGATTCTCCCACTCACAACATTGATTTAACCCTTCCAAATTGGCAGGTTTTACAGTCAATCAAAATTAAGAACTAGGGGACAGTATGATCGACAACCACCATTTTTATTGGCAAAAACTGACAGTATCTGAGGACAGGGAAGGGAAAGGGTGTAGGTCAGGGTATGACGAACCCCCAGGCAAAAGTCACAGTTACTTGGAGGAAGGCATTTAGGTGGCAGATGCCCTGAAAATTAACACGCTCTTTACATCACACGCACTCACATATTGAAAATATTCAGCTTCAATAACTCAAGTGATCGGATTCTAAGTCGAATCTTATTTCCAGACTCCAGCAAACAGAAAAATTTTTTTTCAACCAAGAACATGCTGTCCATTAACTTGAACTATTCTGTATATTAGGACAAGATTCTCATTGAGCAATCAGTTCAACAGTTCAGCTGAGGGTGAGAAGGGAGGGGCAGGGGGTTCTTTGAGAGCCTAGGAGAGAGGAGGCCACATGCCATCGGAGAAGCAGGAAAAGATAAGCAGATGGCATGGGCTCCCAGCTATCCCTGCCCCGACTCGGATGCTCTAGTTAGTTGAACGCTGTCCAATAGGAATATAATGAGAGTTGCATCTAACTTAAACTTTTCAAGTAGCCATGTTAAAAAAAAAAAAAGCGTAAAATGAAACCAGTGAGATTTTAGTATTGTATTTCAGTTAACCTAACATGTTCAAAACATTATCATCTCAATCTGCATTATTTAAGCAGAAAAAATTATGAATGAGACATTTTACTTTTTCTCTTTTCTAAGTGTTTAAAATCGGGAGTCGTAATATTCAGGAGTGCATTTCAATTCGGTCTAGCCACATTCCATGTGCTCAATAGCCCTTGCAGTCAGTGGCCACCTCCCTGCGAAGTGCACATGGAGTTTAGGCAGACCCTCGGTCCTTAAATACCTAACACGGTACCCCCTTTTATCTCTACATGTCCGGACGGGGGGGAAAATGCCCGACTCCCGATAAAGCCACCCAATCAGGGCGCAGGCGCGACCTCTCGGGACCAGCCAGAGCGTTCCAGCTTGACCACACCCCTACAATGACCGTCCCCAACAGGAAATTCACGCTAATGGGAACTGACAGATCTTCATTCTTTAAGGGTGGGAAAAAGAAATCTAAAGCCTGGCAATCTCCGTATCCACAATAAAGGCAGGAAACCATTCGCCGGGCGTCCTAGACGGGCGCCCCGCACCGAAAAAAAAAGGGGGGGGGGGTGGTTGAGGGGAAGGACTAACCCGAAATAAACGAGCCACACGCTCCCCGCTCCTCAAACCCAAGGTACTGAATTAGGGGGTCTCCGATCACCAGAACATACACAGATAATGAAAAAAATACATATTTTTTGAGTTAAATAACGAGAGGTGCTTTGCCAACGGAAATGCACGCAGGCACGGGATGGAGTGTGCTGCAGCCCTCTGCGCCCCACTTGGCGGAGACGCACCCCCAGGAAGAGCCCCCCGCCGCCCCCAGGCGAGGGACGGGACCGGGACTCGCCCGCCCGCCAGGGCCCAGGCGGCCGCGCGCCCTCGGACTGCCCCCACACCCGCCCCGCAGGGGCCGCGCGCCCTTTGTGGCCGAGCCCTAGCCCCCGGGCCGCCGCTTCGCCGCGGGGGGCCGTGCGCGCCGCCCCTCCCCCGCCCGGCATCCGTTACCGGCCGCGCGCGAGCACGAGGAGGCGGCGGGCGCGCGCCGGGCGGGGGCGCCGCGCGGGGGAGGGGCGCCGCGCGGGCCGGGCGGGCGGCGGGGCCCGGCGGCGCCCACCTACCTGCGGGGACGGCCGCGCCGGCGGGGAAGTAGCGGCGCGCGGTCAGCGGGCGGCGGCAGCGGCGGCGGTGGCAGCGGCGGCCTGGGCGCTCGCTCGCAGCTTCCCTCCGCGACCGGCGGTGGCAGCGGCAGCGGCTCGGCTGTGCCCGCGCGGCGCCCTCTGGCGGCCGGAGGCCGCGCCCGCCGCCCGGGAGACGCCGCCATTGGCTGCGCCCGCGAGCGTCGGCGCCGGGGGCGGTGGCGGCGCCACGTCGGGCCGGGCGGCGGCGGCGGCGGACCCGGCGGACCCGGCGGCGGCGGCGGCGGCGGCGGCGGCGGCGGCGGCGGCGGCGGCGGACCCGGCAGCGGCGACCCTCGGCCCTGGGCTCCGGGGCCGCCCCCGAAGTGGGCGCGCGTTCTCCGCCGGGCTGGGGCCGTGAATGGAGCCAGTAAAATGACGAGCGGTGCCCGAACGCACTCATTCTGAGAACCGATTAGTGGTGGACGTGTGATTCAAATTTATGGGCGCCGTGGGTGTTTTTTTTCTGGGCAGCGGCCCCGGAGCAGAAGAGTCGGGAGTTAGAACAGCGTCTTAACAGGGAACTGACCTAGTTTCATGTATCGAGAGGGCTCCCCTGAGACACTGTTTATTTAGCGAGTCCTTGTCCGGTGCGTCCTACTCTGCTAGTTGTAACTCTTTGAAGCGTCAGAGCAACCGTTGTTGCCCCCATTCCTCCAGCTGGGGAAGAGGGAGCACGGAGCTCAGTGGCAGCTCTGGGACGGAGGGACAGCCTCGGACGCTTGGAGGGCCTGGCTCCCTGACCCCAGGTCCCCGCCCAAATGCCACCTCATCCACCTGTGTTTTCAACAGCCAGCTGTGCTCTGGGGCTCAGCAGAGGGCAGGGCAGAGTCCCTACCCCGTAATGGGATGGGCAGTGGCGGCGGGGAGCCGCAGAGCTACAGAGAAGACCATTTCAGGCAGTAAGAACCAAAGAGACTACAGCAGGGTAGTGAGACCGTGATGAAAGTGATGGTTCCACCTAAGTTGGGGGGATGAGTCAGGGAAGGCCTCTGAGAAGGTGACAGCCGTGCAGAAATGTGCAAAGGTCTTGAGGCCAGAGTTTGGTGTCTGGGGAGCAGGAAAGGCCTCTTTGGCTGGGGTGTGTGAGCAGAGAGAGGTCTGAGTGTCAGAGAGGGGCTACAATTGGAATATGGAGTTTGTTCTGTGCGGCACTAATGAGTCTGAATTGGGAGTGACCTGACCTGATTTACGTTTTAGAACGTTCTCTCCCGCTACTGTGTAGCGACTGGGCCATAGGAAGGACTAGACAGGGAGCCAGGAGACTAGCTAGGTGGCTCTGACAGAGGTTTGGGTGATGTAGATTACAAACCAGTTGCGTGAGTCGGCTCAGACAGTCATAATGAAATACCACAGACCTGGAGGCTGAAACAAGAAATTCGTTTTCTCACGATTCTGGAGGCTGGAAGTCCAAGGTCAAGGTGTTGGTAGGGTTGGTATCTGGTGAGAATACTCTCTTTGGCCAGTAGATGGTCACCTTCTTGCTCTCCTCACATGTCTTCTCCTCTGGGCACAAGCATTTCTCTTCTTATAAGGACACCTGTCATGTTGGATTAGCCCCCGCCCCCCGACTTCATTTAACCTTAATTACCTCCACAAAAGCTCTATCTCCAGATAAAATCATGTTAGGGCTTCAACATGTAAATTTGGAGGGGATACCATTCAGTCCATAACACCAGGTAAGCCCTGTGACAGAAACATTCCAGGAGAGCTGGCAGGGTGGCTTTAGGGGAGGCCCCCCTGAGGAAGGGTTTTACACATCACTCAGGTCTCAGCTCAGACATCTCCTGGAGAGGCTGTCCCTGATGGCCACCTAGGATTGCTCATTAACCCAGTCCCCTGCTCCCTCTTTACAGCACTCATCACTGTCTAAAATGACCATGTTTAATTATTGGGGTACTTATTTGTGGTCTGCCTCCACCCCACTAGGACAGCAGAGACCCTTCTTGTTTTGTTCTCCATTCACAGCCCCTGGAATAGTGCCTCGCACTCCATAAACACTTCTCGAATGGATGTCCCTGGGAAATTTGGAGCTAAGAGCTGTAGGATGAACAAGAGGTAACAAATTGCAGGGGTTCATGGAGAGAGGAAACATTTTAAGTTGGAAGATGCTGAAAGGCCAGGGTGGCTGGACCACAGAGAGCTGGGTGGGGTCTCAGGGAGATGAGATCACAGATAAGCAAGGGTTAGGCCCTTAGCTTCATGTAAACCTACACAAAAATGGGTGTTATTCTGCCAGCACAAGAAAAAACTCTGTGGGATTGTGTGAGTTTTCCATGGCTGCTGTAACAAATCACCACAGACTTAGTGGCTTAAGACCACACATACTTGTTATCTTACAGTTTTGGAGATCTGAAGTCTGAAATGGGTCTCATTAGGCTAGAGCCAAGATGTGGGCAGGGCTGGTTCCTTCTGGAGGCTCTAAGAAAGAATCTGTTCCCTTGCCTTTCCCAGCTTCTAGGGGTCGCCTGCCTTCCTTGGCTGGTGGACGCTTCCATCATCTTCAAAGCCAGCAATGGTCGGTTAATCAAGCCTTTCTACAACGCATCGCTCCGTTTCTGCCTCTGATATCACGTCTCCTCTGACTCTCCTGCCTTCTTGTAATTACATTGAGCCCATCCAGATAATCCAGGATGATCTCCACATGTATATATGGAAGAGTTCTTATGGCCAGAACATTTGTATTTTAAAGAAGAGAAGAACAAGGCCTGTTCTTTTTAGATAGGTTCTGTTTTTCCTAAGGTATGTTGTGTTTGTGACTTCAGTCTTCTTACTCACCTTGGATTCTCCACTCCCCTGCATGCTGTCCTGTCATTTCTCAAGCGAATAAGGAGGCAGTATATGAGTCTATTTTTAGTTACCTTGGTTTTCCCTTCAGCTGGGCACCAAACTGGGTATCTTAGTGAAAGAACCCATCTCCTAGCACTCATCTGGAAATCTGGGAGGGAGTTTTGGGCCATGGGGATCTCTGGACAGTGGCTCCTGCACCCAGGCAGTGACAGCAGTGGTAGTTCTGTTTCATGTGTAAAGTCCTCCAAGATTCTCAGCTGAAGCTGGCACGTGCCCATGACAAAAGTGGTTTTTGTTTTATATATTCACATCCTAAGTCCCCTCAAAAAAAAAAAAAAAAGATGTTCTAT
Source organism: Camelus dromedarius (assembly GCF_036321535.1). NCBI lineage: Eukaryota > Metazoa > Chordata > Mammalia > Artiodactyla > Camelidae > Camelus > Camelus dromedarius. The sequence continues at coordinate 1,535,026 of NC_087459.1, read as the reverse complement.
ATCGTTATAAATACCATACACTCTCACTCAAGCTCCTCCAAATAAATATAAAATCAATGTTATAGAATAAGTGTTTGTGTCCCCTCTCCCAAATTCATGTATTAGAAATTGTAACCCTCAATGTGATGTTATTAGGAGGTGGGGCCTTTGGGAGGTGCCTAGGTCATGAGGGTGGAGCCCTTATGAATGATATTAGTGCCCTTATAAAGGGAGGGAGACGATTTCTCTGCGCCTTATGTGAGGACACAAGAAGATGCCTATTTGCAGACCAGGAAGAGGGTCTCACCAGACACTAGATCATCTGGCACCTTGATCTCAGACTTCCCAGCCTTCAGGTCTGTGAGAAATAAATGTCTGCTGTTTAAGCACCCTGTCTGTGGTGTTCTGTAAGAGCAGCAGGAATGGGCTGAGACAGTGAACATCTAAGATACAAGCAGCTGGGCAGTAGGAGGCAGCACAATGGTGGAAGGAGAGAGACTTTAAGAAACATAGATTAAGTCCCAACTCACTCCTTACCCATCTGGATGGCGCTGGACCAGTTTCTTACATCTCAGTCTTGAGCTCATCTTTAAATGTGGCTAATAGTCCCTCTGCCATGGTGAGGATTAAATACCGTGTATGTAAGGTCACCTGCACAGAGAATGTTCAGTAACCAGCAGTTATGTTTCTCTAAAGGTGTTGACTAATGAATGAAATAAGCATAACCTTGGGGGTGGGAAGAGGTACTTGCAACCCACCCCACCCCACCCCCAGATACTGTGACGCATGCTCCCAAGCTCCCCTGGCAGTTACTGCTTTTGGAGAAACTGTTCCTGGAGGGCATGATGAAAGGGTGACAGATTTCTTAGGTGCTCTGAGGTGGAAAAATAACTTGAGAGTCACTGGCTTGAAAATGGAGCCTGAGAGAGAAACCCACAGTCTCGAGGCCATTATCATGGCATTACCTACAGAAATGGATTGCCCACAGGGCCAACCTCACATAAGAATGAATAATAAAAACGATCTGTTGCAGCTATTACATACCTGTGCCAGAAAAGGAAAACCCTCAATTTTATAGCAACTCAGAACATGAAAGGCATATGTTAAACGTTTGTCAAATGACCCCATGATATTTTGACAAGCCACACACATTGAACTTTGTCAATGCTCTCTGCTGGAACCTAAATGTGCAGGTTAATGTTATTACATTCCTTCTTGAATAATCAAGTGAATTGAGTAATCGCTGTGGATCACCTGGGCTATACTTCTTCCAAATTATGCTTTGATGAAATGCTAATGTATAAGAAAGATACAAAAGATATTGACTGGACTCCTTTACTTGGCTTTGTAGGTACTATATGGATTATGCATTTGCTTCTTCTCCACTTTCTCTTGGTATTTATCTAATGCTATTCAGCTTTGAAAATGGCTTGCTAAAACTCTGCCCATGGGCTGGTTGCCTGAGCATCCATTTAAATGTGTAATGAACTGCAAGCTAGCTCCTAAACATTGATTGAGGCAAGAGAGCCCTAATTATGCCCTAATTATCCAAGGGGGAAGAAAGGGAGCAGATACATAAATAATTGGAGAAGTAATAAGACTTTATGTCTTCCTTGTCAGCATTTTTTCCAGGAATTCTTAGGTGCTTCCCTGAAGGATACTCTGCACAGTAGTAGGAAAGCAGACCTTTGCCTTCTGAAGTGCTTTCCCTTGGTTCTCAGCCTGGATTTGATACTAAGTTTAGTGCCACAATGTATCTATCACACAGTTCCTTGCTTGTATTTGGGGGGACACATTTAATATTCAGAAAAAGAATTAATCCAATTCCTAGTAGCTTCTGGGGATAGAACATGAGAAATCAGGAGTACTCCCTCCCTAGACCCAAGTGCAATTCTTTCCCCTACTTCTTTCTGCCCCCAAAGTTGGAACAGAAGTGTCCCTTTTCCATGTGTTCCGTCTTCCACTCCATGCCTATTCCCAGCTGGTCTTCCCTCCCGCTGTCCTGTGATTAATCCTGCCCATAATTTCTACTGCCTCCAGCCTCTGGAACTCAAGCCACCTGGAACTGGTCCTTCTGGAATTGTGGATGAGATCCAGGGAGCTCCATTCATCTGTTCAACAAATAGAAGTGCCAACTACATTCAGGGCAGTTTGCTGAATTCCAAAATCTACAGTCACGGTTCCTACCCTCAAGATGCTTAAAATGAAACTTGCTATTTGAAGATATGGGTTTTGGAAACAGACAATAGAACAGGAAGGAGCATGGAGACCCCTGTAATGAACCAAAAACACAGATTAAGGGAATATATGATCTGTTGGATGTAGAGTCCAAGATCTTTGCCTTCGACATGTGAGATTGTCAGGATATGGGTAAATGAGCATTTACATGAAATCAGAAGAAAATTCACCACTGACTGCAGTTTAAGAGATACTGCCTCAATTAAAGGAAACTGCTGTCAGGCTCCTTTAATCCAAGTAATCTACAATAGAGTGCTTTTTTTTTTTTTATCGTGCTCAAGGATCATAAATTTTACTTGGTCTTTTATAGCCTTTGGCAGGGTGCCAAGGCTTATTAGGAAATTGCAGAAACCATAAATATAAAAAATGTACAAATTCTCCCTTGAGTAACTGCATGAATGTTTCCAAAAACATGCCCAAAGCCATTTTTCCCTTCTGTGAAGTTGTTATAAAATGTACTTAGCACAAACCTACATCTGCTCTAGACTGATTTATAGCAGAAATTTAAATGAATATATTTTAAAGACATTTACAAAAAGAAATACATGTGAATAAATTCTAAATCGGAATCATGGTCATCTGCTTGTGCTATAAACTTTAAATATCAATTAAAAAAAAAAAAAAAAAAAAAACCCTGAGCCAGCTCTACTCCATAACATTCAGCACCCAACCTTCAAGCATGATATTTAAGACATGTGTGTTCACTAGAAGAGATATTTCTAGGAACACACACTGCTACAGGTGCATATGTGCAGAGAGCCAAATATCCCTGTATGTGTGTGTGTGCATGTGCGTGATGTTACAACCAAAAATATTCATATAAGTATGTTTCACATAAATTTATTGTGGGATGGATTTAAATCTCTTGTTTCTTTTCTAGACTAAACATACCTATCTAGGCTTTAAACATTCCTGGGTTCAACATGACCTTGTAAGAGCTTTCTTTGCTACTCAGTTCAAATGTTGATTTTCCTCACTTCATCTACAGTATCATCAAAGATTGCTTTTCTTTAGCTTTGATCAGGGAATTGGTTGAAACCAATTCTACTAGTTTATCCATATTAGGTGTTACAGTGTTTTGACACCTCTCTTTGTAGGAGGACATCCAAATCTAGCAAAGAAGTCCCTGTAACTGGGGGAGGAAGGGGAAACAAAGTCTTAGTGACTCAGTTACCCTTTGGGGGGCTAGTTCCTTCTCAAACACTTAACTGGTATTTTCTTTAAAGGAGTTCATGAATGGGTATGTCAAGAATTTTTTAGTGGCAATGATATTTAAGTGGTGAACCCTATTTACATTAGATTAAGGCAGAAAGCAAATTTATAAGCTCATGTAATTTAATCATCTAGGTAAAGTCGGCTTTGCTATCATCAAAACCCAATCCTTCTCCATCTGTCAGCTTTACTTTTCATTCTTGGGCAAGTCCTCCCCTTGTGGGGACAAGAGGGCTGCCAGCTTTTCCAGGTTTATGTGGCATCTTCTCAGCAACACCCACAAAAATTCCCCCAAATGCCCAAGGCCTGACTCTCATTGGCCGGAACTGGGTCATATGACCATCCTCAGTCAATCACTGCAGCCAGAGGGATGCTGTCATATACTTACACTGTATACAGTCATCTTAGACAGTGATGACTGGCGTCATACAGACTTGGCAACTTACAGTCCAACTGCCTACTTAGTATCTCTTCTTGGCTGTCTCAGAAGCATTTTGAACACAACATCTCAAAAATTGAACTCATGGGCTCCCCCTCCCCATGTGCCACTTTCTTAGGGGAAACTTCCCTAACTTTCCTGAGTAGATGAAGTCTGCCCAGCAGAAGCCTTCAGAGTATCACATACCTCCCTCTCAGCACTGGACACAAGTGCAAGGTTATGTTTGTATATTATTTTATTCATGTTTGTCTCCCTCACTGGACTATAAGCCCCAGGAAGGCAGGGATTGTCTTTTTTCCTCATTGTGACTTGAACACAGATATTCAATAAATATTTCATTGACTGTATTAGTATTTATCAATGTATAGCTATTTATCGAGAAATGTTTCCCACTGCTATAAAAATACTCCCTGAAAAAGGCAGTTTGCTGGTAAGAAATTAATCCAAAGTACAGCAGAACAGATGGGTTGTGGTGGATAGAAAGAGCTTGGTTACGAATATGTGCTCCTTGATGCCAACTGGTCTGCAACAGAGATCCTAATGGGAACTGAAAAGGCTCCCCTGAAAGATTTCATGAACATGAAGGCTCTTGGAAGACACACAAGCTGAAAAGAACACATGTAACACTTTATGGGGGGAAGGTATAGCTCAAAGTGCTAGAGCACATGCTTAGCAGGCACAAGGTCCTGGGTTCAGTCCCCAGTACCTCCTCTAAAAAATTAATTAGTTAATTAACCTTATTACCTTCCTCCCCACCCCCCGCAAAATGCATTTTATATATTTTTAATTGCATGTGCATGCATTTATATAATATCTTATATTTCTGTTCAACATGAAAGCATATCTTTCTATTCAATTCTACATTTGGATTCTTCTAAAGTATGTGACATTACTATTTTTCTCTTAGGTTTTATATAGATTAAAAGGCTGTAATATTTTCATTAAGTTTTCAAAGCTATTACATTTTTTATCAGCTGAACGATTCTTAAATTCTGTAGTGTCTTACAATTTTCAAAATTTTCACACACATGATTTCATATAATCACATAATAACCCTTCTCCTCTCCTACCCCTGTATTGCCCCTCCCCCTTCCCTCTCCCCACTGGTAAACCACTAGTTTGTCCTCTATATCTGTGAGTCTGCTTTTTTTTTTTTTTTTAATGGAGATACTGGGGATTGAAACCAGGACTTCGTGCATGCTAAGCACACACTTTACCATCAAGCTATATCCTCTTCCCTGTGAGTCTGGTCTTTTTACTTTCATTCACCAGTTTGTTGCATTTTTTACACTCCACATATAAGTGCTATCATACAGTATTTGCCTCTCTCTGTCTGACTTTTTTCACTTAGCATAATGCCCTCCAAGTCCATCCATGTTGCTGCAAACAGCAAAATTTCATTCTTTTTATGACTGAGTAGTATTCTGTTGTATATATACACCACATCTTCTTTATCCAGTCCTCTGTTGATGGGCACTTAAGTTGCTTCCATGCCTTGGCAATTGTAAATAATGCTACTCTGAACATTGGGGGTGCATATATCTTTTCAAATCAGTATTTTGTATTTAGTTATGAAAACATCTTTTATTTAGTTATGAAAATCAAGCAATTTTTAAATAACATTCTGTCAGGACTGAGATGTCCCTGTGATAAAAGTAATCAGCTCAGGAGGAAATAAAACAAAGACTGATAAGATCAGAGAAAAGGTCAGAGAATGAAATGAAAAGACAAGGAAGGAAAAGTCAACAGTAAGATGTGATCAACCAGGGAGCAAACTGTCCTCCAAGGACGCTGACTCTGTGACAAAGTTCAGTGTTAACAAACAAAAGTAGCAGTTCTGGTGGAAAATTTTGTGTTATGTGCTTTTTACCACAGTTTTTAAAAAGAGTAGCAACTCTGGAAATCATATGCCTTATAAAAGGAATGAGATAAATTCCTAAAAGGCTGTGAAGTAAAATAGCTCCAAAACACTGAGGAACTGTGAATAGTTTAGATAAAAGCCATTCATGCTAAGAATTCATTTTTAAAGGAAAAGAGTCCAGGAAATACTAGAATATTGCAGATCAAATGCAAAATTTAGGAGAAAGGATGTGGGAAAAGTGAACGGCATTCATGAACTGTGGAAAGAAAATAAGTGAATCTAAACAATCACAATGTCAAAAGATTAAAAAGTAAAAGTGCGAGGGGGGAAAAAAGTAGTTTCCCCACTAAACCCTGAAAGCTTAACTTCAGAATGTTCTGAGAGCATCCTGGTAGCAGTTTGAAGCCGTCTGCTTTTATGTATCTTAGCAACTTCAATTTAAAGAAAGAAGATGACATCTGACATCTTCTTGGAATTCTGTAATTATTAGATTACTCATAGCACATATGATTTCAGTAAAAAAAAATCAACAGATCATGATACAAATTCTATTTATAAGCCAAAAACAGACTTACGGACATAGAAAACAAACTAGAGTCACCAAAGGGGAAAGGGCAGGGAGGGATAAATGGGGGTTTGGGGATTAACAGACACAAATTACAATATATATGATAGATAAACAACAAGGAGCTACTGTATGGCACAGGGAACTATATTTAATTTCTTATAATAACGTAAATGGAAAAGAATCTGAAAAGAAAAGAAAATATATGTATATGAATCACTTTGCTGTACACCTGAAACTAACATTGAAAATCAACTACACTTCAATAAAATTTTTTTTAAAAAAGGCCTAAATAAAAAAAATCAACAGGTCAGTGTAAGCCAATACTGTTTCAGTCCAAGTTTCTAAAACAAGCTATCACTAAACTTTTGTTTTGCAAGATCAGGACCAAAGTTTGATAAACATTTAATACAATTTACATATTTATGTGTGTACACATATATGGGCAAACATTATTTTGTGGGTGTAATTATGGATGTTGCATGAACTTTCAACTTGTTGTAGTTAAACCAATCCAGGTTAAAATGACAATTCTGACTTAGTGAGCTCCAAATTGGGAAGGTTTTATTGTATTGGCAGCGGCTGATATTTTCCACGCCTCCATGCATTTTCTTTGGTCTCTTCTAGCTTTTTGCTACTCAAAGTGCGGTCGGTGGAAAGGTGACATTGGCACTTTGAACTTGTTAGGAATCTAATTCAGTACACCTAGGGCGGGGCCTGAAGTGGCTTTTTGTTCTTACAAATTCTTAGGCCATGCCAGCACTACTGATTCATGGAACACACTTTTGAGAAGTGAGATTCCTCTAAATACTGTTCTATTTGCCTTTAAATTCCGTTCCTTTTCTTAGGGATTTTCTGTTTTCACCTTTAAAAAGTGTTGGTTATTGGGATTTTGCAATGTTCGAAGTCAGAAAAAACTATGTTTGAAGATGGCAGTTTTATATTCTTTATTTTTTAAGATGGTCAAGTCCTTTCTTCCTGAATGACAAGTTTAGAGAAAAGAGGAAAAAAAAAAGGGGGGATTTCAGAGGGTTATGGCAGACCACTAGTGACACTCTGTGGCCGGTTCTTGAAATTACAATAGCATTTTTTTGGTTCCTTTCAAATGTAAAATTAGAAAAACTGACATTGGTTTTAAAAAGTCAAGAGTCTGTCTCCTCTGACAACCCCCCCTCCTCCCCACCGACACTGACCAGATAACTGACTAATCCAGGATGTCAGTTGCTGGTTGGGTTCCAGGTGGAATGTTGGGGTGTCCCCTGGGGCTTGTTATGGATAGTGGCTCCACGGTAACTGGGCAGAGCCCTGCAGTGGATCAGTGCCATGGAGGGGCGGCTGTCCTCTGTGGAGCTTAGCTTTGGGCTGATCCTTAGGAAGCTGAGTGCGGTCCTGGTTTCGCTGCTGCCCAATGGCCTGTGTTCTCAGCTTATGTTCCAGAGCCTCCACTGGGAGGCAGCGTTGAGTCTGCCTGCCCTCACCTTATTTGTGGGTATCTTATTTACTTTCAGGCTTATGCAGTCTGTTAGAAGTCAACTTAATGGAAGACATGAAAAGCAACTGGCAAAAACACTGGCTGCACAGATCAAGGAGAAATGCCGCCTGATCGACAAGCTTTGTGTGGCTAAACAAGAGTGTGCCAAGATGGAGACAACTGCAAAGAACGCCAGGCTAGAGAAGGAGCCAGTAAACACACCCAGCCTCGCTGACACTTACAGAAAGTTGATGACGGGCAACCTGAGTTCGAGGAAAGAAATTGATTTTCTCATCCGAGAACTGAAGAAAGAGAGATCCCTGCAGTCTACATGAGAAGAGATGGAGGAGATGCTCACAGTGCTCAGGTTCCTGGAAGAGGTCATGCGAATCAGCACATCACAAGGGGCTTGTATAAACCGGCCAGGGGACCAAGCACCAAGTCCCGATGGCCCCTTTCCCAGGAGTGGGCCCTCGTATTAAAGCCATGCTGTTCCCTCCCCTCCACTCAGGCCTCCCAAACTGCCAGGCTGCATGCACTCACTCAGTCAGATCTCCACCTGAGCTGCACTGAGGCCAGTGGATGGAGGGCAGTCCCCTCCTTTGGACCAGAGTTCCTCCAGCTTTACCAGTGAGCACAGCAGTGAACTCCTTCATGGTCAACATCTCTCATCGAAAATACATTGGAATTCCCAGATCACACCACGAAGCATGGACTTTCTTTATATTCAGTAGATGTTTGGATTCTCTCTTATTAGTTGTGAAAGAAATGTTGTAATTAAGACTGATCTTCTACTTAGTTTGAATCTGTATTAAGCCTCATTTCTCAAGACAGTTTGGGTAACTATCACATATCAGCAATGTAAGTGAAGTGTATGCATAGTTATTGTGTGTACAAATATTGCATTATAATTTGAAAATGTATGCAACTTGTCAATTTAAACTTTTAGATGGCCATAGCATTTATTTCTAGAGTTTAACTCTGAAGTCATAAATTTAAGTCAAAGAGCCTTTTTTTAACCTTAGTATATATAGTTTAAAAAAAAGACAAACTTTTTAAAGATGAAGTTAAATTGTACTCTTAGAAGAAACTTTTATCATTTAATTTTTATGTTCTGCTATAGCAATATCCGTAATAAAAAAATAAATTTGATAAATTTTAAAAAAAGAATTTTATTTTCCTCTAACTGGTCTTGTTGGACTGAGTTTTAAGGTCTTCTCTAGGACTTCAATTTTATTTCTCAAGTTTCTTTTCTCACCTACCTGAAACCCATCTATTTGGGTTATACCAAATATATTTTTGGTAATATATATATTTCTCTTTATTAGAAATAGGTGTCTTCATAGAATTTCTAGTAGTTTGGAAGAAGCTGAATGTGCTAGAATCACAGCATGTGTGTCAGCTGCACTATCAGCATTCTAGCTAAGGGGAGTTTATTGTTCCAGTTTTAGTCATTATAACACAGTCCTGTTTAATACTGCATGATCTATGGGTTGCCATAAACGTGGTACAGATTGGAGTGCTAATATGACATAAAATGAAGTGTCTCGTCTGAATGTTGCTTTTGTTTTGCATTTAACAAATTAGTATGTTGACATTCATCACTGATGGATTTCATTATTTGCTGAAAGGGTTTTAAGGGGTTTGACAGCATGAATGGTTTGTCCTACAGACTTTTTAGAATTGATAAAAGCATCTTTGTTCTTTGTACAAAAGCACCACAGATAGCTTATTGATGGACACACAAAAAGGGATGGCTTGTGTAGCTGCAACATAAAATAAACCAAGAAAATAATTTTTGAGTTGCTAAAAAAAAGTCAATAGTCTGTGTCTTAATACTACTTTTTTAACTGATTACTCTGAAATAATTATAGATTCACAGGAGGATGCTAAGAAATGTATAGGGAAGTTCCTGTGTGCCCTTCCCCCATCCTCTTCCAGTGTTAGCATATTATGCTACCAAAACCAAGAAACTGACATTGACCAGAATTCACCAGTTACACATGGATTCATTTGTGACAACACCATTTTGACATGTGAAGGAAACTGCAATAGATCTATAAAATTATTTTATTTCGGTGGTTAAATAGTGTTAAATTCTATGACCAACTGGAAGTTCTATCTCAGCATTGTAACAAAGTAAAATCAATCTCATATTCTAAAACTTGCAATTTTATTGAGTCAAATACTGCCAAAAAAAAGTAGGACATAATGAAATAAGCACTGGACTGAGAACCAGAAAGCTCAGGTTGTAGTGCTTGGTTTGACTCCAAGATAGCTGGAAAACTTCGGGCAAATTGTGTAATCTCCCTGGGCCTTATTTTCTTCATCTGTAAAATGGGGGGAACTGGACCAGTTGATTTCTAAGATTTCTTCAAAGTTAATGATTAACAATATACTCTTCAGTCTTTCATTCAACAACTATTTGAATACCTATTATAAGCTTGATGCTAAGAATGCACTGACGAATAGTAGTTTTCTTCAAGGAGCTTGCAGCCTAGTACGAGGAGACGAATATGTAAATAAATGTCCAATGTGCTCTGATGAGAGTCATTCTCTGTGCTGTCCAGTGCAGAAGCCATAGCCACAGGTGACTATTTAAATTTAAACTAAATTATATCAAGACTTCTGCTTTTGGTTAGGATGATAAAATGGGGGTCAGATATACCCTTCTACATAAAACACCTAAAAGAACAGATGAAACATAGAAAACACTGGTTTTCAAGTTATTGGACATCAGACAATGTGGGACTGATCCCTGGGGGGACAGGAAGTTAACACACAAGAAGAAACTACTATGGACTGAATGTCTCCCCCTCAGGTGCATATGTTGAACACCTAACCCACAAATGTGATGACACTAACAGGTGGAGCCTTTGGGAGATGAGTAGATCATGAGGATGGAGCCCTCATGAATGGGATTAGTGCCCTTATAAAAGGCGCCTCGGCTCTCACCCTCTTTCTGCCATGCGAGGACACAGCAAGAAGTCAGCAGTCTGCAAAGACCCTCGCCAGAACCGGACCATGCTGGCGCCCCGATCTCAGACTTGCAGCCTCCAGGACTGTGAGAAGTAAATTTCTGTTTTTTCTAAGACACCCAGTCTGTAGTGTCCTGTTACAGCAACCTGAACAGACCAAGACAGAGCCCTACGGTTATCTCCATCTTCCTGCCTAGAGAGTGTGTCCAGACTGTGTGCAGGGAGAGGGTCCAAGTAGACCCTGGCGAGTTCCCTGATTTGAAGAGATGGAACTGAGATTGAGGGGAGGTCATAGCAAGCACACTTCTCACGGCAGAGGACAAGTGGGAGAGAGAACCAGAGATCTGCAGAGGGACCCCCTCAAGTACTCAGGAGGTCACTAATAGTACCTGTGTGTGAGGAAACCACCTGAAGCCAGGGGAAGAACCACCCCTGAGGATGCAAAGTTGTAATAACACTCAGGACTCACACAGGCCTGGCAATAGTGCCTGCCCTTCCAGCCAGAGAAAAACCTGTTGATTCAGAAAGCACTGAATGGGGGTTTCAGTATCTGCAAAACAGCTCAAAGGATTTGGCTCAGAACGTTACCTGCAGCCCTTGAGAAGGAACTAAAGGTCCTTGCCTTTGTTAATGGCTAACCTGTTATTTTGTCTGTCTTGACTGTTTTCTTTGTTTCTGCATTTTTCTCACTTCTCTGATTAAATTTATTCTCTGGAACTCAGGAAAGTTAATGTTTTTCTACAAACAAGAGGCAAGTGGAGGATATGGGCAAGGGTGGGGTCTGTTCCAGGAAAGCCCCACAGGGTCCTGCTCGGTGACACTCCCAGTTCATCAGACAGAACAGCTCACCAAAACCGCCCCAAAATCAATAAATCAGAAATGCCCTGCTCAGCCTAAATTGATAATTTTTCAGTTGCATGTCCATCTCAGAATTAGATTCCCTGGCAAAAAGAATTTTAAAAGTTTCCTCAGATAATTATGTTCTGCATCTTTGGCTGAAAACAATAGGTTCAAATAATTTGAGTTATTAATAAAGTCTACACTTTCTCTTCATGAGGTGTGTGTGCGCATTAATGGAAATAGTCAAGGAAACAGAGTTAAAATCCTAATGTCATTAGGCATCTGAGGCTTTATAGACCTCCGTGGCTCTTGGGGTATTATAAATATCACTGACACCAGCAATTTTGTGAAGAGCAGTGATAAAGCTGCTGTCTGGAGATCCTCACAGCTTCATAACTTTTGAAAAGAGGGGAGGAAGAACATTGGTATAAGAAACAAGAAGCGCATTTCACGGTGAAGTCTGCTGTTGTGAACTCATAAATCACGGATCTGGTTAGCCTTCCATTTCCAGTGCATACGTGTGATTTCTAACAGATACTAAAAATAATACCAATGAATGGTCTAGAAGGTTGTTAGGGGATAACTCATGGTCCTGTAAGTTAAGAAATGTCCCTGATGACTCCAGTCCTGATGATCAACTGAAATCTTCTTTGTCACTTGCAATTTGAAGTGTATTATTTTCCAAAGCCCTTCCTTTATGTTATCAGTTATTGCACCATCCCCCAAATAATCTATTAAAGGGAACTTCCATTTGTGCTTCTTTTTTTTCCGTATCAGTTTGAGTGACTGTAAAATAATCCTGGTTTTTTTTTTTTTTTTGGCCATACCTTGTTTCTAAAAAATTATTGTTAATTGTGGTAAAATATGCATAACATAAAATATACCATTGGAACCATTTTTTTAATTGACATATGGCTGATTTACAATATTGTATTCATTTCAGGTGTACAGCAAAGTGATTCAGCTATATATACACATTTTCAGATTATTTTTCATTATAGGTTATTACAAGATATTGAATATTGTTCTCTGTATTACACAGCAAATCTTTGCTGCTTGCCATTGTAACCATTTTTTTTCTAGTTTTTTTTTCATTGTAATCATTTTCAAGTGTACAGTTCAGTGGCATTAAGCACATTCACATTGTTGTACAATCTATCCACAGAACTTTCTGCATTTGCAAAATTGAAAATGTGGGGTTTTAACCTCCTACGTGTAAACATTGTTTCCATTGTCCCCATTATAAATGATCTACCTGTAGACCTTTCCTCTCTGTCTTCCAGAGTTTTTCGCTTTTCAGTTTCTGCCTCCTTTTTAATTTCCAGGAGTCCTTGCCTTCCTTATTGATCCTTCATACAATACAATTCTTATTTCATTTTGTGATACCTGCTACTCCATGCTTGAGGATATTAATTACAGGTTGAAAGATAATTTTTTTTCCTGTTTCCGATCGCCTGCATCAGCTCCTTCTGTAAATTATTTTTACCTCGTCTGTCATGGGAGAAGAATTCCTCCAAGGTCCTCAGTTCTGGGTTCTGTCTTTCTGTGTCAAGGGCCGTTGAGTAGGACTTGTTGACTGGTGAGATTTCTAAGATGAGTAGGTGGCATGGTGAGTCTATTTCTCCATGGGAGACCCTGAAATGTCAAGCAAAGAGAAGGAAGATAGTCTTTTTTTGGGGGGGGGGTTAATTAGGTGTTTATTTATTTATTTAGGGCACAACTACAGAAACTATAAGAAGATTATGGTTTCTAGGGGTTTGGGGAGAGGGAGGGAGGGAGGAATGAATAGAGCATAACGGATTTTTAGGACAATGAAATTGTTCTGTATGATACTATAGTGGTGGCTACATGTCATTATGCATTTGTCAAAATCCATAGAATGTACAACATCAAGAGTGAAGCCTAATGTAAATGATGGACTTTGATTGATAATAATGTGACGATGTTGGTTAATCGATTGGACCAAATATGCCACTGATGAGGGATGGTGAGGGGAGGGGAGTATATATGTGTGGATGGGGAGGGCTATGTGCGAACTCTCTGTATTTTCTGCTCAATTCTGCTGTGAACCTGAAACTGCTCTAAAAAAATAAATACATAAAAGGAAAAAAAAACAGAATGTTCAAGGCAGTTTTAAAAGGTCCAAAAGTGCAAAAATATCTAGGATTTAACATAAAATTATAGTCAGGTGCTTGTTGTTGTTGCCCCTAGTTCATAACAGTTATTCTAAGCCTCTGGGTGTTTGTAAATTTTGATAATTCTTCTAGGCTTAAAGGTGAATTTTCTGAGTTTTGATGTGCTTCATACAAGGCAAAGATTGCAATAATAACAATAAAAATAATTCCAGAAACAGCCATTATCATTGCAAGAGGAAAAGGTATATGATCAGATAAGAAAGCCACAGCAGAAAGTTCCAGGAACAAAACAAATACTCTAATAAAAAACAACAACAAAATAAAACACAGATACATTTGTAAAAAGTCTGTAAGAAAGCTTCCTGCCGTATTCTCAGCAGCCAGCTGAGTTCCAGCCCTTGCATTAGGTACACTACGTCTCCTGAGCTGACTGGTTATAGAAAGCATCACTTGTGGATTGTGGAATTAAATAGAGAGCCACCAAAATAACTCAAGTCTTGATTGGTATTTTAACAGAGAAATGGGTTGCTTGGCATTTTCTGAACACACCAGAACCCACGCGAAAAGGCTTGACTTCTAATTAATGGGGTTATTAACCAACTCAAAAATCAATGGTTTTTCTTAACCTACACAGACAAAAGCCTCTTACTGAGAGAAAATCTGAGCACGTTTTGCTGCGCAATCACCACTCTTCCTCATTTCAGGAAAGTTAAAAAGACCTTGGCCCAACACAAAATGATCAAATCCTAGGAATGTGTACAATGCCTGAAATATGGTTCTACATGTTTCCCCAAATGAATAATCAAGAATTCCTACATCAGAGTGCAAGTTTCATTTGTTCCTTTTAACTTGAAAGAACACTATTATGACATTGAGTTCCACATCATATGTCATCAGAGAAATGCAAATTAAAATAAGATACCACTACCCACGGATTAGAATGGCCCAAATCCAGAACACTGACAACACCAAATGCTGACAAGTCTCTCTCATTCATTGCTGGTGGAGATGCAAAATGGTACAGCTACTTCGGAAGACAGTTTAGCAGTTTCGTACAAAACTAAACATAGTCTAATCATATGATACAGCAATCACACTCTTTGGTATTTAGCTCAAGGAGTCGAAAACTGACGTCCAGACGAAAAGCTGCACATGGATGTTTATAGCAGCTTTATTCACAATTGCTAGAAACTTGGCATACAATAATAGTAATATTCCAGGCAATGGACTATTATTTAGCACTAAAAAGAAATGTGCCATCAAATCATGAGAAGATATGGAGAAATCTTAAATGCTTATTACTAAGTGAAAGAAACCAGCCTGAAAAGGCTGCCTACTGTATAATTCCAACTATATAACATTCCAGAAAAGGCAAAACTATACAGAACAAAAATATCAATGGTTGCTGGGGGTTCTGGAGGTGGGAGAAGGGGGAAAGGAATAAAAAGTGGTGCACAGGTGATTTGTAGAGCAGTGGAAATACTCTGTGTGAAACCATCATAGTAGATACGTATCATTATACATTTGTCCAGACCCATAAAATGTACACCGAAAGTGAACCCTAATATAAACTATGGACTTTAAGTGATAACGCTACATCAGTGTAGGTCCATCAGTAGTAAAAAATGTACCTCTCTGGTGGGGACTTGAGAATAGGTAAGGCTGTGCCTGTGGTGGCTGGGCTGGGTAGGAGGTGTATGGGAAATCTGTAACTTCTGCTCAGTTTTGCTGTGAACCTAAAACTGCTCTAAAAAATTTGTCTTAAAAACAACAACAGAATACCTATATGTGTCCATGTAAGAATTATCTAAGTGTAAGGTTAGTGAGGAATGTCTGGGTAGGACCCAGAGATGGAAAAACCAGATGTCTTTGCTCTACTGATATTCTCTTTTTTTTTTTTTTTTTGGAGGAGGGGAAGTAATTAGGTTTATTTATTTATTTGTGTTTGGAGCAGGTACTGGGGATTGAATCCAGGACCTCAAGAATGCTAAGCATGCGCTCTTGAGCTATACCCTCCTCCTCTCTGACTAGTTATTTGCCATGCAGGGTTTAGGAGTTTCCTTTGATAAGTTTCATTTCTTGTAACTTTTCAGTAAGTCATGAGGATAAGGAGAGAAACTCAGTAATCTTCCTTTTATTTTTGAACACTTTTTTTTTCTGATTACAAAGATAATTCCTACTCTTCTTGAAAAATTTGAAAATTATAGAAACACTTAAAGAATAAAAACAAACTATAAGTCACCACTTAAAGATTAACTGTTACTAGCATTTTGTGGAAATTAGCATTTCCAGTCTTTTGGTGCACATATAAACTTTATTCAGAATTGGAAAGAGACTGTATATAATATAACTTTCTCTGTTCTGTTAATAATAGTAAACATCCATGTTTATTAATTTAAACAATGAATTTAAACATTTCTTTACGTGTTTTTCTATATCATCTGTAATGATTGCATAGGATCTGTGTCCAAACCCTAAGGATTTAACCAAATCCTTACTCTAATAATACTATATTAAATTTGTTTCTTGTTATTTTTCCCATATTAGAAATCAGTACCTTTCTTATATATAAATCATTGCATTCAACTTTGATTGTTTCTTTAAAATGAGCATCTATTCCTAACAGTCTAATTGCTGTGTCAATAGGCATGACCACTTAGAAGCTAAAGCCCTTCTCTAGGATGCAGGCTTAATGCTTCATTGCAGGCAACAGGTGAACCTGAGTTATAAGCTTGTGATCAAATCAGATGTGACTTATTAAGCAGCTACTATATGCCACTTTTATAAGTGCAATCTTGTAAGTATATTAATTCCCATTTTATAAATGAGCAGTCTGAGGCTCTGAGAGGTTGAGGCTCAGAGAGGTTGAGGCTCAGAGTGCTGGTACAGAAACCGTAAAATTAGGATTGAAACTCAACTCCATCTGGCTCTAGAATAATTCCCTTTCTGCTATACCGGGGATACACAGTTTGCTCATGTTAGGGCACACTTAGAATATGTCAGTATCTGTGCGGTACACAGGGATAGACTGGAAGGGATTTAGAAGCATCTATATGAGATTTGTGGGGAGAATTCAAAGTGTTTTCTGTATTTTAGGATTTTATTAAAATAAAACGTAAATGTACAGTTCAGTCGGTTGGTTTTTTTTTTTTTTTTTTCTTAGTATTTTCACAGAACTCTACAACCATCACTACTAATTCTGGAACATTTTCATCATCCCAGAAGAAACCATACCCTTTAGTCATCACTTCCTGCTCCCTTCCTCCCCATGACCTTGGTAACCACTAATTTACTTTCTGTAGATGGCTTTGCCTATTCTGGACATTTTATATAAATGAAATCTTACAATATATGATTTTTGTGTCTGGCTTCTTTACTTATCATAGTATTTTCAAGTTTCATCCATGTTGCAGCATCTATCAATATTTCATTCCTTTTATGGCTGAATAATATTCCATTGAATGGACGTATCACATTTTCTTTATCCATTTATCAGGTGATAGACATTGGGTTGTTTTCACTTCCTGTCTACTATGAATAATGCTGCTATAATCATTCATGTACAAGTCATTTTTGTGGCTATATGCTCTCAATGCACTTGGGTGTTCCGTCTTAAACTCTTTCAGGAAACACCACACTGTTTTCCAAGGCAGTTGTACTGTTTGGATCCCCCCTGCAATGGGATGAGGGTTGCAATTTCTCCACATTGATCTTGTTATTGCCTTTTGGATTACAGCCATCTTAGTAATGTGAAGAAGTATCTCATTGTCATTTTGTATTTTCCTGATGACTAACGACGTCAACCATCTTTTCATGTGCTTGGTGGCCAGTTATGTATCTTCTTTGGGCAAATGTCCATTAAAAACAATTGGATCATGTTTTTATTATTGAGTTGTAAGAATTTATATACTCTAAATAGACATCCCTTATCTAGTACATGATTCGCAGATACCTCCCGTCATTCTGTAGGTTGTCTTCTCACTTTTATGATGGTGTCCTTTATAGCACCAAGTTTTAAATTTGGGTGGTCCAATGTTTCAATTTTTCTTTTATCACTTGTGTCTTACTTGTCATAGCTAAGAAACATCCAAGGTCATGAGTATTCCTGTTTTCTTCCAAGCACTCAAGTACTTACATTTAGGTCTAGGATCCATTTTATTTTCCACTGGTTGAAAAGACTCTCTTTTCCCATTCAATTGTCTTGCCACTCTTGTCAAAAAAAAAAAAAAAATCTGGATTCTTCTATTCTATTCCCTCGGTCTGTCTGGTTCTTCTTTTTCTAGTTCCTTCCCATGATCTCCACTAGCTCTTCCTTCCAAAAACATACATTCTAAGTTTAAAAGAGTTATTGACAGACATCAAAAGAAGTTCCCTAGCCCCTGGGCTCACCTCCTTGCAGCCAAACTGCTGCCTCTGTAACAAAATTCTGAGGATGCTAGGCTGGGCTAGACTAGGATTCTCTTGAAGTGCAAAGTTGTGTTTTGCGCGTTAGTTTTCCAAGTCTAGTACCTTGGCAGTTTGTAGGAACTTAATGGTTCAAGGATATGTGTAAACAAGTTCACATTGTAGAGCACAGGGAACTATATTTCAGTATCTTGTAGTAATTTATGGTGAAAAAGAATATGAAAACAAATATACTTATGTTCCTGTATGACTGAAGTACTATGCTGTACACCAGATATTGACACATTGTAAACTGACTATACTTCAATAAAAATAAAGAGCTAAAAAAGTAAAAATAAAACAATAGAGGATATACGGATATGTGGATGGCTGAAAGAGTGACATAAAAATTTGGTGGCCTAATGACTGAGGTCCAATGAAGTTTTTGAGCCCATCATTGTAAGGTTATGTACACTGGAGGAATAGACCGTCAGGGAAATCTCTAATGAAAAGTTGATTGTCTAACTTACATCATCAGCTAATGTCTTTTGGACAGCTAGGAGACATCTTTTTTTAGGTGAGTCAAAATTGTACATATGACCTACTTCCTGTAGCTTCAAATATAGAAAATGCCTTTGGTTACACAAACAAGATGTTAATCTCTTAAGACGGTGTTGAGCTAAGATGTAGAATCTGGAGGTAAATATAACCACATAAATAATTCGCTGTTTTCTCTTTCCAGGACCATTATACTGAAATTACTATAACCAAAACTTTTTTGTGGTCTTTGATCACATGCATTAATTCCCTTAGGATCCAAGGATGGATGAGGGCTTCTTAAGGTTCGTGAAGTCCTAGCTGGAAATCTTGGTGTTTTGACTGCTAACACACTAATTGCAGGCAAGGAAAATATAGCAAATTTAAGGAGAAAAAGATGTAGGTAGTAAAGAACCTTCCAATATTTAATTAATTGGCAAAAGACTTCTTCGCTAATTAAACCCTTAAATACCCATGAAAGTAGGTACAGTGTTTTTGGTCTGGTGATAAGGCAACATGACTTAACCATTTCTTCACACTCACATTTAAAGATTTCTCAAGGAGACTATGAAATACAATGTGAACTTTATTAAACACTTGGACAGTCTTAAACACATTCGAGGCATTTAAAATATTTTCCATGCTTTTTAACAGTTTCTCTAAAAAATTTAACTAAGATTCAAACATTTCTACATGCAAAAATGTTGCACATTTCTCTCACCAGATCTGGTTTTGTCCATTAAATCTCTATGGCATGGAAGCTGAATCCGGAAAGTTCAGCACTGACTTCCAGTGAAACATAACCCACATACTCGACCTCTTCACCCACAAAAGAATGTAATTTACTGCATAGATTTCCAGTACCCTTCCTGGCCGCTAGGTAGGTCATTATTGGCTCACGGCCCTCTCAGCCAACAGGTAAGGTGCCCCCCATACTTCCTAAGCCTTGGAAAGCTAGCACTCTGATTTGAACTTTTTCACTACAATACAGAATTGTTCCTAATTCCTCAACTTTGGTCTTCTACT
The DNA here is from genome assembly GCF_036321535.1 of Camelus dromedarius. NCBI lineage: Eukaryota > Metazoa > Chordata > Mammalia > Artiodactyla > Camelidae > Camelus > Camelus dromedarius. Next base: position 1,515,362 of record NC_087459.1, on the reverse strand, counting down.
ATCAAAAAACCAGCATTCTGCTCAAGAAACAAATAAACCTGCTCTTTGCAATATGGAGAACTACGAGAACTCATGGGAAAACCAGAAGCACAATGGAACAAGGTAAACTTCTACATCATATTCAAGAGACTAAGCTATAAAGAACCACTTGGTTACAAAATCTCTCGTTGCCTGGAGGATGGGATTAAAAACCACACAGCTATCCCCAGAAAACCGTCACACAGAGCATAGACTGCATGACTCCGCAGGTGAGTTTGCCGGATGCAAAGCAGGAGACTTAAACCTTCACCTTTGAGTAAGTGAAGCCAGTCTCTCCCACCACCTTCCCATAGAACCTAGTGTCTATGGAAGACCAACCAGCTAAGCTACACACCTACAACACATTAAATGTAGTACACTCACTTTCAAAAGCCTAAAAGGACAGTGGGATTATTTTGTATTTTAGGGGCTTTCACAATTTAGAAAGTTAATATTGAAATTTAATTTGTGCTGCTAAAAATCAAAACCTGCCTTGACTCCTTGACTTGCCAGAGAACTACGTAAAGCTCTTATTCCTTTAGTCATTATGTTCGTGAACCACATGATCTTTGAAAGTATGCCTTCCCCTGGCCTTTCCTGTGCTATAGTGAATACATCACTCACCACTAGAGATGTGCACCCCAGTTCAAATCCAGGAAAGGGTCGAGTGCCCGAAAAGTCATGTACTGCCTCTTTGATAATGACCCAAAGTTTCAGTCTACTCTCCCGAGCTTGCTACCCTACAGTGGTCACATAGACGTTAAGTCCATATAGGGTGAGGAGTAATCTGGAGGAAGATGGAAAGGCTTATGGAAAATAAATTATTTTCTTGCCTCTAGCACGCAGGATTCAGTTCAGTGCCTCTATGAATGACTCCATCTTAATTTCCCTCAACAAATACAGGCTAACCAGGTGACGTGCAACCTTGGCTGCTAACTACCATCAATTATTTTAACTTTGATTGCACAGCTTTCCCAAGACCCACCAAGGTATACCATCTCGGTACGAGGGCCAAGAAACTGGAGTTGCTACGTTCCATGGCTGATTTGCACGCAGCAAGCCCATCAGAGGCCTACAGACAAGCTTTGGAAATGTTTGCGCAGATTACTGTAATGCAGCCTATGTGAATGAATGGTTTAAAGCAGATGAGGAAAAGGGTCGCATCGTAGGCATTCTAGTAAAACCCACAAGATACGGAATGCCAACAGTATACTGAGAAGCAGGTATTATACTTTAATAATAAAAAACACAACCAGAGAAACATTTTCTATTATATTAGCAAATACACAGAAGAGCAATGAAATAAATGGATTTACTTCAAACTACTGGTTCTCACACCCATGAACATACATGAGAATTACTTGTGGAAGTTTTAAAGAGTCTAGGCCTCACTCGGAGGCTGCAGTGGGGGTCAGGACCCAGGTATTTTTAAAAAGCTCTTTGGATAGCTCTGATGAGTTTCCTGCTGGTTGAGTCTCTGATTTTAGGTTAACTGGGGTACTTTGGATTTTTTTGGCCATTGTTTGGGGGTTTGGGGAGCTTTTTTTGCAGATTTGCTAGCAGTAGTGAAGAACTTGGCCTCTGGCTTTTTGGGAGATTGTCTTGGGTCTTTCTTCCCCAGCGAAGAGTTTCTTTCTTTCTCCACCTCTTCTTTGATTTTTGCCTTCTTCCCTGTGCCTTTACCTGGGGTCTTGGGCTCCACAGCTGTCGGGGTCTCCAAAGCCGGGGAGGCCTTTCTCTTCTTCCCACGAGGTGTATTGGGACCAGGACTCTTCTTTGGAGACTTCTTTCCTGTGGCATGTTTTTGTATCTAAAGAAAAAGAAAAAAGTTAAGTCAGGGGACAAAGAGGAGAGGGGACAGGACGACTGACAATGTAACTTCAAGATTCATTGTCCTCAGCATGATGAACGAGGAACAGCTTTTTTCCTTCTACCTTGCAAACGTTTTGTAAGGTAGTTACATCCTATCATTCATGGCTGTAAAAAGGACTGCAACACCTTCTGTTCCAATCAGAGGAAAACCATCTTTCCCCATGGCTGGGGTTAAGGGCTCCTGGAAGAACACACTGGGAGCACAGCAGGGAGACCTGTGATCTAACCCTGACTATTCTTCACCTTCAGCTGTAAACTCCTTGCACATGGGTTAGGGCAGGGGGTTGGTTCCCAAACAAAGTGTGTAAAAACCAATGGTAACTGTTAGAAAAATCCATTTCCCAGGATGTGAGTCACAGGTCCTTTGATGGGACTGTGCTCAAGGCTGGGAATTCTGGATTTTCCAAGCACTCTAGATGATATGGCTGATGATTTAGGTACGGGCTGTGCCATAAGATGTGCCATGAGCCCCTTACACGGGTCTTGTTCATGGATGGTAGGGGAAGCCCTCTAGTCTTCTAGGGACCATTTCTTCCCTTATTTTCCAGAGGTCCCCTCCAATAGCTGGATGGATACTATAAGTATGAATAAAAGCAGTATCAGAGAACCCCACAATAAAAACTCAGTTCCTTTACATCATCTCCCCTGAAACCCATTAAGTCAGATTTCTGTTAGGAACCATGCAAGGCAGGGTATTTGAAAGGTTTCAGATGAAGGATCCAGTATCCAAGTTTCCTCTGGCAAGTTTTCTGAGATGAAGTATGTGGTGACTCACCTTCAGAGACTGAACCTGCTTTTCAAAACCATAGGCAGGCAATGTTTCTTAAAATTATTTATCCAGCCGAGTCTCCCTTGATTCTAAGGTACACAAGAGGCCGTGCTGACTATAGCCCACTCCCATACCTCAGAGGAGGGTAAAGTCAGTCGGGGTAACTAGCTCAGGGGTTCTTGGGGTTAACCCTAGTATTTTTCATCTATCTCTTCACAATCGTTGGTGGAACAGGTCTCACTTGAAAGAGACTTCTACAAATGACGACCCCCAGCTGCGAAGCGCTGCCTGTACTCAGTGGTGCCTGCCTGACACACGGGGGCCCGGAACCTGTCCATGATGAATAAAAACCATTAATGAAAATACCTCCACGTTTCCTGCAGCTGGAGTTTCCCTCGCTGGTACCAGGAGCGGGATTTCCTCTTCAGATTCATCTTGTGGTTTGGGCTGGGCTCTTACTCCACTGGCCACCTTCTGGGGTCCCGGGTCCTGTGCTGGAGCACCACCAGTTTTGGGGGCCACTTCATCTGTAGTTGGGGCTGATGCAGCCTTCCCAGCCTGTTTCATAAGTTTTTGTTTTCCTTTCTTCTCCCGTTGTTTTTTAAAATATTCTATCCTCTTTCGGCCTTTCTTCGCATCCTACCCAAAAAATTAAGCATAATTTTAGTAGGGGAAACTTTTTGTTGGTAAATAAATGGCACAGACTTAGCACTTGCAGTCAGGTTATTCATAAGCTCCCTGAAAGGGCCTTGACCTGTACAAGACCCCAGTAAACGAACCCCACCACCAGCACCTGAACCCCAACTCCAGCGTCTTGGAGTCACAGCCAAAGATGCATTTTATGGGGTAAATTATACTGAGAATCTGGGTATCTGAAGTATGCAGTCACAGGTTTTGTGGAGTCAACCCCATTTACAGGCCAGTCACAAGTCATCCAGACTACGTAATACGTGATGTGAATCAGCTGGTCTTCCGCGTGTGCAGGTCCCACATCTACAGATTCAACCAGCCTCAAATCAAAAAATATTCAGGAAAAAAAGAACCCAAAAAGTTCCAAAAAGTAAAACTTGAATTTGCTGTACTCTGGCAACTCTTTACATAGCATTTACACTGTATTAGGTCTTATAAGTAATCTAAAGGTGGTTTAAAAGACGTGGAGGATATGCACAGCTAACGTGCAAACACTACGCCCCTTTATACAAGGGCCTCGCAAATTTTGGCATCTGTTGGGGGAACCACACCGACAGAGATGGGTGACTGGACATCCCCATGAAACTGTCGCAAAAAACAAAAACAAAAAACCTGCTTTTTTTTATTCCTACCTCAGTTTGTGATTAAGAGTTAAAACAGTAACACGTTTACATAGCTAGAGGCCCATCACCCTCACCACACAGTACTGTTTAATAACATCTACAGTGGCGTCCAAATTCCATCCTAACCAGCAATTCCAACATCTTCACAAAGCCCTCAACTGAATCTGCCGACACATGGCAAAAAATTCAGACTTCCTGCTTCCACTTATAGCAGTCTTGTTATTCCGGATTCTCCTCCCAATGAAAATGAGTAAAAAAGTGGGGCAAAATATTAAATTTTTTTTCATAAAAGCACTGACAAGCTGATTACACTATAAGCAATTTTTGCCCTGAGAGTATTTGCCTATGCCTAACTTTCAAGAGTTGTGTAAGAGTGGGAGCAGGAGGGCAGGGGTGCGGAAAGAAATCAAACCCCAGCGTCCACACCAGGCAGGGATTCTAAGAGAAAACTCCCTTCACAATAAGCTGGGACCCCAATGAGTCAGACCCTCAGGGTAGAGAGAAACAGGAGGCTGAGCTGTGAGGATTTATCATGATGGGTGGGTTTTTGTCATTGGGAACCTCAAGCCTTGAATGTGCTTTCGGTGAGTGCCCCAAGGTGTGTGGCCGTCATAAGTGTAAACCCTCTGGGGAAAGAAAGATCTTCATCCCTCCCATCAGATTAGCCTACAAATAACTTCCCAAATGGAATGACCACCACAAAGTCCAAGATAACCAAGCACATAAGGCACCAGCAGGGAGAGACAAGCAGCTGCATCACCTATTATGTCAATTATCAGACAACAGAACAACGACACTTAACACGTTACAAGAATGAAGACAAACTGGAAGAATATTCATAGATAACAGGAAACCAAAAAAGGTACAGTACAGCCAACTTGAAAAAGAACAAAACATGGAAATTACAAAAGTAAAAAAATAAAAAGATCGTGTCTAAAAACTCATTGGACACAAGTATGTGGCTGGAGAAAGACTGAATAAACTAGGAGACTGGTCCAACTGAGAGCAAACAATTTCATTTTCTCTCCTGTGGCTCCTTCTGCAGTAGAACCAGGAGAACAGAAAACCTACCCAGCAAAACCAAGGGGTATCTGTCAGCCTCATACAATCTTAAAATCTGCCTATAAGTAAGCAAGGACTTAATAGACTAGATTCTGGTTTTCCTCTTCCTCTCAGCTCCCCTCACCACCACACAGGTCCCTTCTGAGCCCCATCAGTCCTTCCGTTCTCTCTTGTCCAGCCGTGTTTACACCCAATTAAGCCTGTCCAGGGTCTGGATTTGTACTTACTTTCTTCTTCTGACTCGGTGTGCGCAGTCCCTTGGCTTCACCCCGGCTGCTGACAAACGAAGAGAAGACAGGCAGGGACACCGATCTCTCGGTCTTCACGTACAAGAGCTTCACGCTCTCCCACTTCTGAAACAAGAAGAGTGACATCAGCTGCACATGCTTTGTTCCTTTTAAACAAACAACTGGTTAAAGCATCTGCTAGACTGTACCTCCGGCAGTTTCTGTGAAAGCCTTTTTGTGACAGCAACGACATTTTCGACGATGTGCTGAACCTGCATTCCAGTGTGACCGATGCGTATGGTACTGAAATTTAATAAAGCATTAGACATAAAGATTTAATAAAATTTTTTGTTTTTCAAAATAAAGCAAAGGCAAGTATGTGAGAAATACACACACAATCCTGAAAACATTTCAAGGTAGAAAAATTAAAATCTTTAGGTTCTCGATTTGAAAGGAAGATGATCATCTTTTATGTTCTAAAAATGCTGTCCTCCTGACATATGTCCTACCATTAAGAGGTGACTGAGGAGTTGGCGCCTAACCATGTGAGGGTGGGAGGGTCAGCGGCAGGGCCAAAGGGAGCTCTACCTTCATCCTAGAAAACACAGGTCACTGAGTCAGCCTGAGCACAATTACCCCCAGGAGTGGCTGTTCTGAAACAGAACTCCCCCCACGAGGACTGTAAAGGTCCACTGCCCGGAAGCAGCTGCCATCTCTAAGACAAATATGATAGTATGCAGCGTCTTCTGGCCAAAAGCAAGACCATCCCTTCAGCTGAGGCACAGTGCAGACACAAGCCAACAGGGAAGCCCAGAAGTGCCACTGCTCAGCTACTGGGTCTGCTGGTCCCTGCCAGTCCCCATCCTTCCTGCCATGGGAGCTGACAGGCAGGCTGGCTGTTGGTGAGGTGTCTGCAGAACGAGGAGGACACGGGCTGGTGCTTCCACCTGCCTCTAGCCAAAGGGGCTCTGCTCACTCTGTGTGCCCCCTGCCACCAACCTGCAAGTACACCCCGGGCTTCCCAGATGGAAGGATGGCAAGAATTGGGTGTTGTGGGGAGGAAGACAGAAAACTACTGTTGGGGAAAGATGGGAAAAGAGATGAAGGAATGGTTTAGACTTTGTATTCTTATTAGTTGTCCAGAATTTTTCTTAAGCTGTGGGTTTTGGCTTGGAAGAACCCCTGGGGCAAAAGACAGCTACTCCTTCACCTGCCTTCATGATGCTGCCCCCTTTCCCAGCTGTTCACTGATCCCATGAACCAGACCTCTGACCTTCCAGAGCCACCACTTTAATGTCAGCTTATAATCAAAGGAGGAGAGGGGCTTGGGTCCAGGCCTGACCATCAACTCTTCTCAGCTGCTTAATTACAACCAATCCGGGGGGTCCCTACCTGTTGGCAGAAGGCAACACCAGAGTCCACCAGTCTTGCCTCGCCATATCCTGCTCCGGCCTACCTGGAGACACTGCTGAGGACTGGCCTCTCTGGTGAGCAGAGTCAAGACATTTTGGTGGCCCTGTTTTATGATATATGTGACCACTGGGTAGACATGGGCTCCTGGGGTCTCTCTGGGAGGAAGGGTTGCACCCTACAGCCCTGCCCTACTGGCAGGTGCCCATCCCTACACCACAGACCACCCCCCTCCAGTCATCAGATTAAGTGTTTAATGAAATGCTTTTGAATATGCTTAAAACTCCCTTCCTCCCCACAAACTCAAACTTAACCTGCTTCTCAGCCTAATAAATAAATTTAAAAAAAAAGGCTGAGCCACACTATCCACCTGGAAGCTGGAACGCACTCACTGCCCTAAAACGTCTTGGTTGGTATCTGGGGCTGGGTGTGGGGAGTCCACCCAGCTCAGCGTCCAGAGAAAAGAGAAGATCAATGCGATAACACAGACACTAGACAGGCTGATGGAACAGGAGGGACACGGAATTCATTAAACAAGAAGTTAAAGCAAGACTGAAGTGGACCTTTACTTTAAAGGATAATGTGGTGCCAGTCAACACGAACGCCCAGTACCACAAATGTTCTCTAAGCATCAGTCTTATTCTCCTGCTTTCCTGAGTCTAGAGGTGCCCTGTCTAACAGAGTCAACATTAGCACTAGCCACACGTGCATTTTTAAACTGAAAATAAGTTAAGATCAAGTAAAGTTTGAAATTCAGTTCCTTGGCTGCAGCAGCCACATGTGGCCAATTTTCTTGTGAGTTTGCACAGCTATAGACCATCTCCATTACTGTGGAAAGTTCTAGGATGCAGTACTGTTCTCGAGAACTGAATACTCCTAAAGAAAGAATTTTCGTTTTAACAGAATGATCTGGTTTCATTAACACTATCTTATACAAAAAAAGTTTGTAAAATCATTATTAAATGTAAGATTAAACAAAGGCACACGTGAATGCCTTCTACTTACCTGCAAGAACCACTTTTAGAGATGTTTAAAACGGTTCCCCCGACACAGTCATTGATCTCTTTGGATAAATTCTTGGCCAGAAGGTTTACAGGCACTGGAACTCTAGAACGACACACAGGCATTTAGGGCAGCACACACACACCTACAAATTTCATGCTACTCAAGTCCTGTCATTGCTGGGAAACTCACTTCTTTCTATTGTAGAAATGCTTCCCAAGGTGTGAGGGTAAGAGCCGTCTGATTCTAGCATCGGCAAGGAAGAAGTTGAAACTACTCAAGAGGCGCTGCTTGGCTTCATAAGCTTTATATTCCTTTTTTAAAGTTCGGAGGGGTATAATCTGGAAAACGTAAGAAAATGTAGAAACATGAATCTGTACACAAAACAGCAACAGACTCACAGATGTAGAAAACTTCTGGTTACCAGGGGGTGGGGGGAGGGACAAATTAGGAGTGTGGGATCAACAAACTCCTACATATAAAATAGATAAGTGATAAGGATGACAGCACAGGGAACTATACCCAGTATCTTGTAATAACCTATAATAGAATAGAATCTCCAAAATAAACAAAAACCCTGAATCACTATGCTGTACACTTGAAACCAACAATATTGTAAACCAACTATAATTTAAAAAAAAAAAAAAAGAAAGGAAAAAAAGTGTGAAAACGTAAGTTAAGAACCCAAACAATAACAAGAAACACTGGGACAATTTGTATCCAGATTTCAAAATGCGCCGGAGCCACAGTTGTGTGAACACGTGGGTGTCTGAAGCAGCATGGGCTCAAGGCTGAATGCTGGGGGCACAGGGGCAAGGGAGTCGGGACCCTCCCTGAGAGAAACTGGACCAAAAGCTACAAAAAGCGCGAGAAGTGCCAAGTCAGAGGCAAACCTGGGACGCCCTGGAAGTAGAGAGGAGCACATAACAGAGCAACCTTCTGGAAAATCTTTTAAGGTATAGAAGTTACTGATGTAGACACTGAGCTTTTAGGAAAATAAACCTCAACAGCTCATCCGTCACAGGGAAGAGGGAACTGCCCTACCTAAAGCCAATGAGAATTAAATGAAAAAGAGAAAGTTTGAAATCAAACTCTTAAAAGAGAAATATGTACCAGGTGATATAAGAATGTATTACTTGTCACTTCAGTTGAAACTAATCTTTGAATTGCCTTGAAAATATTAACCTGCTCCCTACCTGAGAAATGGTTTTAATCTTATGCTTGTTCAAAAGCTTCTTATAAAAACGTTCTGTCTGTTCAGGAGTTAAATTCGGTTCGTCTTTGGTAAATAAACAGATATCTGCTAAATCTGATCGAATACAATGAGGCAAGGACCTGCAAAATACACGAGAAAAAAATGAGGAATAAAGCATTATAACTGATAACATATGTTTATATTCCGTAGGACACAATAAATTCACTGTTGTTTCAATAAGCTTCATTCATGCTTTTTAAGTAAATATGCTACTGAGAACGTTTATAAATATATCCGGTTTTTAGTAGTACACAGGAGAGAATTAAGATTCAAACACTAAATCACCACAAATATCTACAAGCCAAAAAATCAATTAATATTTGGGATACAATCAGAGTTGAGATACAATCAAAGACACTCAAAACAGTGCACATTCTTATTTTATATGTTGCTATATATGCACATGTACCATAATGTTTCTTCAGAACTTTACTCTGCAAAACACCCCTGGGCTCCATAAACAACTTAACTCTTACTAGATGAAACAGAGAACGGAGAAAACCAACAGGGACCAGCAAACATGCATCAAGTTGAGTCTCAAAGAGGAAAAAAGGATTCGCCCACATTCTAGGCCTACATGTTCCGAGGAAACATCTCCTCGGTTTAGGAAGAGAGCAAGCCACAGAAGTATGACTTGGCAAAGGAGATGGAGGTGCTGCGGAGCTGGCTCACCAAGAAGTGAGCAGCTGGGAAAATATCCTGGAGAAGCTCAGAGGGCTTTACAGAAGGGAAAAGTGCCTGGGCAGAGGTGTGCAATCAAGAAGACACACCAGATACATAAAGCAAAAACTAAGGCAATTGGGCTGCGGCAGTTTGTGAAGGTGAGTTAAGAGAGAATCTGAAGATCAAAAGGGTCTTTCCAATTTGTAAACATTCTTAACCCACACTCCCACCCCTTTTTCCTACGGGGAAAAGAAAAGAAAGAAGCTATCCCACACATTGCTTTCTATAGCGGAGCTGCTCTTCTGACACCCAAGAAATGAGAATTCCAGAGAGGCAGGGTTGCCAGACAGAATACAAGACACCCAGTTAAATCTGAATCTTTTTTTTTTTTTAGTATAATTATGTCCCAAATATTACATGGGACCTACTTACCCTAAAAAATTGCTTGTATTTTTATTGTTAAGTCGGGCATCTCTGACATAAAGAGTCCTAGCAGTAAGAATGTGTAACCACCATGGGTTTCTTTTCTACAAGGAGTTTGCTGCCAAGTTTTTTTTTTTAACAGTCTCTGTATAAAAGAGTGAGTTCAGAACCTCAGGAATTTTAGCTTGGAACTGGCCTGACGTGGAAAGATAACATAATCTATGAAAATACAAAAGCTGTTTACTTTATTCTAAACTCTGTCCTCTCAAAAACCAGGTTTTCCAATTCAACATAACTGCTCAGGTTAAACCAACCACCATATATCCAGAACACTGGTGAAAAGTTCTGGAAAATTTAAGCACGTCTGAATTCCTATGGGACTTTTTTAGGTACAATTATTTCAACTCAGATACTTTGAATCTGCAAAGTTTCCACTAGAAACTAAGTTGCCAACTGTTAAAAGTACCGCAGAATGCAGATAAAACCAGCAAAGACAGAAAACCCGAACTTACAATTTGACCCGCAGTTCTTTACTTGGAATCTTCCATAATATCACCATTAAAAAGAAATTTTCATTCTCATTCAAAAGCAATCCATTCGGGTTTTTCCTTGATCTGGAATGTGCCAAGAGAGCCTCTACTGCCTTTCTAACCTGCAAAGTGGAGATACTCAAGTAAGATAAATCTCAACCGAATTCCCATAATTTACCCCTGCTCAAATTCTATTTTAGAAGGTAACCTCCACAACCATATCCATCAGGATCCTGCAATTTGTACTCAGAGGAATGTAGACACCTCAGTATCGGCTAATAGCATCGTCTACAGAAAAGAGCCTCTTCTACGTAAGACATTGAGCCAGATGGTAACACGATTCCCCTGCGCTCGACGTTGAAGGCAGTAATCCTCGTAAAAGCGCAGTACATCTGTATCTAGCATTTCCTGCGCGCTTATTAGGTTCCAGGCCCCTGGTCACCGCGCTTTACGTGCATCACCTCCTCTGACCCTGGAGAGCAGAGTAGAAGGCAGTAGAGCGCATTTAAACACGAAATAACTGAGCCTTGTAAAATCAAGCGACTGGTCAAAAGTCAAACGGCAGGGAAGCAGAGCCAGGTGGATCTCACCTTAGAACCCAAATTATACCTGCAATCCAACTCAACAGAGCCAGGGTGCAGGGCTGGGGGAAGCGGGCACCTACCCACGCGTATAAAGGAGCGGACGAGCGGAGGGCACCGCGAACCAATGACCCTCCCAAAGCTCCGGAGGCGTCTACTCAGGCGCGGAGCCCGCACTCGGCACCCCGCAACTCACAAGGCCACGGCCACCCGGCTTCCGAACTCTTCCCTAGGGGCCACACACCTGCTCTTCGTCCAGCTGCTCCAGTGCGGCCGGAGTCGCAGGAGTCGAGGCTGAAGTTGCGGTGGAGGCGGACGGTGGAACCTGGGCCGAGGCCGAGTCCTCCATTTCTTCTTCACCTCGTGCAGATGCGCGTGCGGATCCCGGGAGCTGGCTCCCCTTGCGCACGCGCGAACCTGGGCTCGTAGCCGGAAGCCGGGGGGCGGGGACCAGGCCCTTGCGTCACATCCGGGAGCGCGGGGTCAAGCCCTGGGGCGTCGCGGCGTAAGGATTTGGCGGGCGCGAGCAAATTGAGTAGTCGCTCTGCCAGAGGTCTGAACCTCTTGCCGGAAAGGACGCTTCTCCTTCCCTTCTGCTCCCAGTTTCCGTAAGACTCTGGGAGCAGCCTGGCGCCACCTTGCCCCCACGGAAGAAATCCAGCGAGCGCCCGGGGGCGTGAGAGGAGGCCTGTCCGCCCACCTAGTGGGACCACCCGCTCCCCCTGGACCCAGACTCGGGGCAAGCGGCGTGGGGAACGCGGGGAGTCCTGGCCCCACCACCCACCTGCCGGGTGACCTTGAGCTGCCCAGCCACAGACTCCTCCCCAACGAGGCTGGTGACAATTCCGTGGACTCGTGCACGGGAAACACCAGACGCGTAGTTAAGCGATGTGGAGGCCCGAACGATGAGCTGGAGCCAGTCTCCTGAGCTTCAGAGCTCACTGAGGCGGGAGGTAAGAGCATATACTTATAAGCATGTAGGCTGGGAAACAAGAAAGTCTCCCTCCTTCCCTATGGCCTGAGAGGTGACCACTGTTACCTGTTTCTCCTGGAACCTTCCAGGGATGTTCTAGACATGTTAAGGAAATACTTAGACTTTTTTCTCTTTATGAAGGGTTGGGTTTCAATTTAATTTTTTTTCTTTTCTTTTTCTTTAACACAGGTAGTCCCCTAGTATACCCGTTGTTCTCTGTGTTGTCCTTTCCTCATAATGTATCTTGGAGGTTGTCCAAGTCAGTGCTTTATTTATGCTCTGCCTCTTTTTTAATGGCCGTTTTGCTTTTCATCATGTAGATTAACAGTTTATTTAGGAGCTTTTTGATGGATATTCAGAATGGTCGTTTTTGCAGCTAGCTAGGGCAGATTCTGAGAGATGGAGTGGAAATTGGAGGCTTGAGCGTCAGTTGTTCTCAAAGAAATGCTCCTTCCATATTGCCAAAGCTGGAGGAACGGGCGTTTTGCTGCTGGTCTCTAATACTGACTTTAACTTTAACCAAGAACTTGTAGGCGTGTTCTTAAGTCTTTAGGACCTACTCCACTTGTCTACTATGTGATGGAATTCGTTCTAGCACAGTGTTATGAACTGCTACATTAGACTTCATGTATCAGTGTTTCCTAGTATTCTGAAAAGAGTCTTAGGCCTGTCAGATGTTGTGTCGCCTGAATTCAGGTTTGAGAATCAGACTTTCAGGCCAGGGGAACAGCATGAATTCAGGTGACAGAGGATGGTGATGAAGTTTAGAAGTACTAAGTGGCTGGAGAAGAAATGTGCAGAGGGGAGAAATGGGAGATGAGGCTAGAGTGGTAGGTTAAGGATTTATTATCAAGCTGAGGATTTATACTTTGGAGAAATCGTACAGTTACAAGGTTTTTGAACTGATGGTAGGGAAGAAGAGGTAGTGATGGATTATGTTTTAGGGAGGTTAATCTGGCTGTGGTATTGTAGTGGTTAAAGTAAGGTCATATACTCACAAATTCTTTGAAACTTAAGTGATAAAGGTTCATTCCCCTTGAGTGTGGGCTGGACTTAAGTGACTTCTAGCAAACAGAATAGAGCACAAGTGATGGGGTGTCACTTTAAAGATTAGGTTATAAAAAGACTGTAGTTTCGACCTTGAGTGTTCTTTTCCCCTCTGTCTCTCCCTCTCTCTTTTCTTTGTTAAAATTACTTGCTCTGAGTGAAGCCAGTTACCATGTCCTGAGACGACTCAGGCAACCTGCTAGCAGGTGAGCTTGAAAGTGGATCATCCCCCCAGTCGATGATTGAAATGACTGCAGACTTTTGAGAGATCCTCAGTCAGAACAATCTAGCTGTTCTGCTTCCAGATTCCTGACCCACCCACAAAAACTGTGAGATAATAAATTTTATTTTAATCCACTAAATTTGGGGTCATTTGTTATCCAAAAGTAGGTCATAGAAATTTGTAGACCTCTCATCTTCAGACCCATCGACTGTGTTGATGTAGAAATCCTGTTTGGACCTCACACCCAAAATAAATTCCACCGTGAACTCATTATCAGTCCCTCAAACCTGCTCATCATACGATTTCGGTCTCATTGTTCACACCACCAACTAACTGCCTAGTTATCCAAGCTAGAATATGGGAGTCATCCTTAATTATTTTCTCCTTATCCCCCAAATGTAGTCAATAACAAAGTCTTATTTATTCCTTTTAAATATCTCTTGCATTTATCCAGTCTTTTTTATCCCTTCTAACTTGTGATGCAAGCTATCATTATTTTTTTTCCCTGGACTATTGCAGGAGCCTCCTAAGTTGTCTTCCTACCTCTAGTTTTGCATCTTATAGTCCATTCTCTGCCTTTCAATGGGAGTCATTTTTGTAAAGTACAAATGTGATCCTATCAAACGATCAAGCTTAACCACCTTCATTGCATTATCATTGTCATTAGGATGAGGTACAGATTCCTTAATTTACCTTATATATATCCAAGTGTGCATCTGTTGTCTGGTATCCTATATCTGGTTCTGCATTTGTCCTGGAAAAAAGTGTCCCAGTTTGAAAAATAAATTATATGGTCATCCTCAACATGTTAGGCATTCTTCATCTGCTCTCTCTCTTATTACCTCCTTAACTTCATACACTGCCACTCACCCCATTCAGTCTGTAGATCCTGGTTTCAACTCTGCAGTTTCCACTGTCTTCATATCTTACAGCATGCTGTATAAGACTTGAACAAAGATTGGATAAACAAGGAGGGAAATTCAGATTACTCCAAAATTCTGAATAACTGGGCAAATGAGTGGTTTTGTTAATAGAACTTGGGAGAGCAGGAGGAGCAATAGATTTGGAAAGAGAAAATATGAGATTCTTTTTCAGTATTTTGAGTGTGAAATTCCAGGGGTACATTTGTGTGGATCTGGAACGTGGAGGAGAAAGTTCCTGAACCAAAGAAGGAAATGTGGGAAGTCATGGAAGTGATGGTTAAAACTGGAAATAAATGAGATTGTAAAAAGAAGTATAGAGGAAGAATAGGGCTGTGGAGAAACCCTCAATTAGGGGACAGGAGGAAAGAGCGCCTGCAAAAGAGAGAAATAGTTGAGGATGTAAAAGAAAACCAAGAGGGTGCTTAGGAATGGAGATATGAGGATGTGTTAATACCATCAAGTACTGACGAACTTCTAAAAGGCCATTTGTTGAGAAGTTAGGTCACGGTGACATTACAGAAAGCAACTACAGTGAAAAGATTATGAGGAATGTGAGTGATGGAAGAAAACAGAACATTTTAAACTTTTACCATTAAGGCTAATGAAATAAGTGAAAATACTTTTGTGTCCCAGAGGATTTTTTATATTGCCAATTCTCTTTAATCTCAAGGGTAATATATATAATAGCACTTGCTCATCTCTCCATGTAGCATCTATTGAATTACTTGTTAGCATTTTTGGTTTCCTCAAAGATTGACCCTCTATGGCCTTATCCTATTCACTTTCAATCCCTAGGGCCCAATTCATGTATAATGCTTACCACCAATCGGTTCACAACTTAACAGGGCAAAATAAGGTGTGCAAGGCAGGATGTGATAAATGGTATAAGATGCCACATGAACTCAGATTGCTTCAAAACTGAAAGAATAGCAATAGTAAGAGGAGTTCTCTAAAATTAGTGTTTCACCTTGCTGTGATAATTTAATAATTGTCAACTACTTTGTTTCCTCTATGTCCTAGATTGAGTTCTTTGCAGACCTGAACTGGGGTTGAGTTATCTTGGGTACACACAGGATCTGCCTGGCATGAGGTGAGCAGACGCTGAATCTGTGAATCCCTTCCTGCCTTCCTAAGGCTTTACTCCTAACTTTCCTTCTCCTATTCTGTTATCTTCCTTTTCTCCTTCTCCAGTAGCTTCATGTGTGTTCTTAAGATATAGCGCCATGCTGCTTTTCCTTCCCCTACTCCAGCCTTTTTTTGGTCCTTTTGTAGTTAAGTGATTTAAAGTGCTTTCAAATTTCTCCTAACTCCTTAGTTCCACTTATACTAGTCCTGTTCCCTCTAACGTCAAGAGTGACCTTTTAATTCAGTCAAATTAAAAAAAAAATTCTCATTCTTGATCTACTGTATTTGAAACCACTCATGTTCAGTGAAATTTCAAGCAATTTTATCCTTTCTTAAATATCTATGCCTGCTATTTATTAAGACATGAGTTAGCCATTGGTGAGCACTAGTTTTAAATCTGAAATATACTGTTTTTTATCTATAGTTGCCACAATATGTTATACTGAGTGCATACTGAGAAGGAGAATTTTTGCCTGATTTTTAACAAAAGGATCATATCACAAATAGTAATTAGAATACAGAAAGGATGCTTGTCAGCTACAGGATTTGTTTCCTTGTTTTACGTAATCCCTTATTTCTAGTAGAAAACAGGAAAATATTTCACGCAAGTAATTGGGTGCACGATGCCTTCAGCGAGAATTTAAGGGAAAGAGATACTCACGATTACAAGAAAAATTGCACTTGTAAGATTAATATGTTGAATTTAGAGGACAGATTAAATATAAAGAATAAAAAAATATGCCATGACAGTATATGATTTTTCAAATTCTTCATCTAGCTTCAAAATTGAAAATAGACAACCTTGTCACTAGAGGTAAAATAAAAATACTTCCTGTAACCTGTTTTTTCACATGGCCAGAGACTAGTTGATTTTTTATTTGTCCTTTTAAATTCAGAAAACTTTAAAATTTATTTCATTGTAATTTGGCTATCATTTATTCTAGATTGGGAGATACGTAGTTCTTAATTACAAAGCTACAGCATCCAAGGTATTGATGCAATTTTTCTGCTTTAAGATGCACTGACAGAAAGAACTTGTGTATCTGAAACTGGCTCCATGTGCCATTCTCTACTGTCAGTGTTCTACACACTGCAGTACAGTGTCTGTGTGGTTTGATACCCAAACATGACATTGAGGACTACAGAG
Organism: Camelus dromedarius; assembly: GCF_036321535.1. Lineage (NCBI taxonomy): Eukaryota > Metazoa > Chordata > Mammalia > Artiodactyla > Camelidae > Camelus > Camelus dromedarius. The sequence continues at coordinate 1,498,799 of NC_087459.1, read as the reverse complement.
AAAACAGATAGACTATGGAGAAAACAGACACACTCAGGGTATGATACAATACAGGTGATAATAAACAGACAAATCCTTCAAAAGGGAAGATGACAATTTTTATTGTTATTACAAAAGCAAATTTTTTAAACTTCAGTCATTTGAATAATTCCAAGAGCAGACTAGGGGCTTAATCCTCACACAGGCACCAAGTCAGGCACAGTAGGTAGCTACGAATCATAAGAGAAAGGTTTCTTTACCTTGGGTTCCCATAATTCCTACCTAGAGCATTCTGCCATGCTTTGGAATTAGGTTTAAAATCCAGCAAACCTAATCAGTTCCCTTTAATTCTGCTTTTAAAAAAATGAGAGCTAGGTATTAACCTGCTGTCTAGTGAAAACTAGTCACTAAATCCTGGCCTGAGAGAGATCCACGTTTCCTTTAGAACAAAGAGAAGAAAGTAGTTTAACGAAGAGATGGGTCAGTTTCTGAGAGCCCCATCTGAATGCTTAAAATGCAGACCTACTGGGCTCAGACCTGTTTCAGCTAATGCATGTGGATGATCACCTGAGGAGTGCAGGAGCTCCAGCTCCAGCACAAACTCTCTTCCCGGGCAGCAGAAAGAGGTAGTAGGGACTTGGGCTGACATCTGAAGCACTGAGCTAATGTTGGCAGAGGGGAGCCTCAGGAAGCACAAAATGTCACTCTACCTTTGCTGTCCACAAACCTGAGGTTTCCATGTTAAGTACTAAAGGGCAGTGGCATGTGTGACATGGCAGAAAAGACAACTACCATTCCAAGAGTCGCTTAAGAAATCCTGTCTAATTTTCTGCCTAATCAGACATGGTGCCTATCTGTTTCTCCCTTATTGTAGAGAACACTCCAACACTCCCACACCTTCAGGCCCTTATAACATTTCCTTAGTGAGCAACTCAGCTAGCACATTATTGTTTCAAGGAAGCATAGGATTAGAGGTATGTGAAAAGTATTTACTAAAGGGAAGACTCAGTATGTCCTAGGATATGGAAACTCAAGAATATCCTAGAGCCAAAACCATCAGAAGTTGAACCAAATCTACCCTATCTAAAATTCAGCAGTAAACTGGTTCAAATGGAATCCAAGACTACAGGAAAATAGAAACACTTCCTATTCCATTTACTATGAAATCTAATTTAACCAACTGACTGCTAAATTTAAATCTACTAAGTCTTTGAATTGTGCATGTGTAATTACATTTATTTATTTAACAAGTTGCTGCCATGGCAAGATCTCTAGATAAAGAAACAAGATCATAAATGTATTAGATGACATCTGCTAGAATCACTGAAAAATTAGCTGGAGGAAATATAAGCCATATTGTTTGGAGACAGAAAATGGTCCCCTAAATTCTGTTGATTGCTATCTACCTTACATAGGTCTGTGAGAGGATTAATGGCACAGTTTATTCTGTAAGATAGATCAACACTGAACATTTAAAATCGTCCTATAAACAGAGCTATAGTGCTGTTACCAAATTTTCACAAAGGGTTTTTTTTTTAAAAGTTGAAAGTTGCCTGATGTTAAGAGCTGTAATAAAAACTGTCCCTCGACTACCTTAAATCCCTACCCAAAGCAATGAAGCTGTCATCCATGAAGCAGCGGCCCAGGAGGGAGTCCATACCAGTGAGGAAAGGTGCTAGAGTGCTGTCATGTGGAATAGCCATCCAAGACCATGGGGTAATTTCAGTCATAACTAATGTTTCTGAAGATTGCCAGGCAGTTTGGCTGATGTTTTTCAAAAGTTCTTCATGGAAGCAGGTTTTGACTTTAAGTTCACTTTTTGCTTAGGTTGCAAAACTGCTGCTGGTAAAGTATGACCCAGAATATCTGCAGCACTTGAGCTGAGGATGCCAGTAATGTTCACTTGCATCACATTTCAAAGTCCATCCCATATTGTAAAAGCAGTTCTTGCAGTTTATGTAACTAGCAGACAAGTATGAATTAGCTCGTTACAGTGAACAACTTGTATTCGTTTACAAAGTTTTTACATTCAGTTATCACATATTTCAAGATTTTCAATTCAAAACAAATATACGTGGGCTTAATTATTCAAGAACACTTTACTATTTGTCACTTAATTTCATGGCATTCTATACTCAAGTCCAACTCTTCTGATTTGATTTTACACATTCTCATTGGGTAAGTCTTATTTGCAAATTAAAAACAAGAAATAGATGCTATATTTTCTCCTCTCCCACACAGTTAGAAATATTTGGGTTTAAAATGGCAATTACTTAGATGTTTATTTCGATCTTTCTTAAATTCACTTCATTAATTTAAAAAAACTATAATTAAATAATCTAACATGAAAGCTGTATAAAGAACATCATTAATGTAAAAAGAAACAAAGAAAACTGTGATTCCAACATATCTATGCTAAAGATAAGAGAAAAAAACTTTAGGTCTATAATATCCTAATCTGCAGCCAATTACCCTATTTTTGCATTACAATCAACAATATAAACACACTTGCACTCTCAGAAGACAAAATGACAGCATAGGAATCTGTATTGCTTTTTAAAGGTCCCACGTCTCCATACACTACTAGTTAACTTCAGACATTTCATTTCCCCATCCAAGTAACTAGGCAGTGTAACGAGGAGTTTAAAATGCGTCAGCTTTAAGTGAGCATTCTTCCCAGAGAACTTCAGAGCTCACAAAATGTATGGTATTGGTTAATTTACAGTGAGGTTTCTTCTAAATAATCTAATTATTTGCATAAATGTGCAAGAATCCATTGAAATTTTTATTTCATAATTACACTTATATTTATTCTCTTTTATTTTTTAGAGGTAGGCCCTTCACAGTGGATATCCATGTTGTTTTACTTGAGTCTTGGCAACATGCACATAATATTCTAAAAGTGTAAATGTTTTAAGGGCAGACATAACTGATTTTTAAAAATGGAAATCTGTATCTGGAAATAATTTAAATGACTCTTGAGCTTTTAAAGATTAATTAAAATCCAAGCAATTACTAGTCTTCTTATTAACTTGGAAGTGCAAAAAGAGTTATTATGTAATGTTTAAAGCTCCTACATATCCCAGAAAAATAAAAGCCCAGAGACTTGCAGACTTAATAAAATTTATTTAGCTTTCATGCACTCTAATAGCCATGAGTATAGTTACGGGAAACTGCAGGACAGTAGCTATGCTCTGTCCATAAGATGTAGCCTCATTCATGAAATGAACAGGAAGTCTATAGTAACAAAACAGGATTAGATTAATTTTTATGTTTTGTGACTAGAAATAGTCTGCCTAGGCTTTTCTTTTCTGGGGTGGAGGATTACAGGGAAGGGACATATCATTAAGTACACAATTAACAAAGTATCTTACTTAGATAAACCAGTCTAAAAGAGGCCAAGTCTTTGACAAATGGCAACACTCAAAATCAAGGGAGGTTCCAATAACCCAGAAGTTGTCCCTTCCAGTTCCCATTTATTCTTATTAAAAATTTCAAAGTCATGACAGTCACAGCTGAAAGTCAGCCTTCAATCTAAAAACCCCCAATGTTACATTGTGGTTCATCCAAGTCATAATTTAGCCAATTTCAGCTCTGTATTTAAGAAAACAGTCAATTTTAAGTAATTGAGAAAAACTTACACTGTGCTTGATTCTACTTAATCAGTTAACTTTAGTCTGTGCAGATTCTGATGGTTCTAAATATGTGTCCATTTAATTGCTGGATGAGATTTAGCTTTTAACCAGCAAGGGTTATCCAACCTTTAAAATTAATGATAAAAATAGTAAACCAAGTAATTTGTAGAACTGGCACTTGCAGTTGATACGGTTTTCATACTAGATGCATGCAGCTCTTATAAATACTAAAGGAGGCATTTTTGCCGTATCTCAACATGCTTTCTTTATTGTAAATTCCATTAATTTAACAAGTTTATGTAATTTTTTGTAGGGGTACAATTTCATTATGCTTTATACTTATAAAAACTACAGTATGCTTTTCTTGTATTTTGAAACCACTTACTGTGTTTAATAAATCATGTTAAAATATAAATTGACAGAAAATAACTGATAGACCTAATAAAGCAGTGTCACAGCTGCATAAAGATTCTGTATAGTATGCATTACACCCAGCAAAGAAGTGGTCAAACTAATTCTTTCTTTTAATACAAACTTGAGCATTGCTTGTAAATGCCTCATTTAAAGTAGTGGATAGGGAAAGAGTTTAGAAAAGTCCAAGTAATAAAACGTATTCAATTACTTGGTAAAGTTAAAAAGCTAATGTGACAATGTTACATCCAGATAAAAAACATTATTCCAAAGCAATTCAAATACCGAAAAGAGTTTCAAATCGAATATTTTATTAACATGGTAGTTGTCTCTGTAACATGTGCACACACACTCGCACACTCAGAATCATCTGCCTGGGGAGAAAAAGGCTAAGTATGCCTAAGGGAAAATGAAAAATAAAAAAAATTTCTGGTAGGTTTTCATTATTGTAGGCAATTATGTCCACATCACTTAGAAAGCTATTGCCAAATCTGTCCAAGGAAGCAGAGTTTGAGAGGGGAAGAAAAAAATCTTGGGAAAAAAATTCAACAGTGTGGCATAGCAGAGCTCTCAATATGAGAAAGCTGACATAATGTGGACTTTCGCTGTGAATTTTGTCTTTGCAAAATATGGGGAGAGGTTTGTCAGTGGGCAGAAAATAAAAGAAGGTGGTGTGAAGTAGGCTTTTGCAGTCAAATTTCCTCACAGTATTGTGCAGGGTCATCAAGAAAATGTTTAGTCTTTCTCTGGAACCAGTTTCAGAACTTTTCCAATTGCAATGGTCTTACCTAGAAATGAAATTTTTAAAAAACCTTTTCAGTAGTTAACAGCAAGGCTATGTAAGATATTAAAACATTATTTTAAATCATTATTTAAAAATGTAAGCTACTAATTTACTGGCTTTACCATTAAAGGCATAATTTCCAATTAGGCAGTCTTAAGTGGAAGGGAGCTGAAAAGATACGATTTTCTTTAACAAAAACCTATACTTAGACAAGTAGAATGTGGCTATCCATAAAACAGAATACTATTTGGCAATAAAAAGGAATGAATTATATACAATACATGCAACTACATGTTTGAACCTCAAAAATATGCTGAGTGTAATAAACTAGACACTAAATGCCACAAAGTATATGATTCTGTTTTATATGGCATGTCCAAAAAAGGCAAACAGAAAAAGTAGATTTGTAGTTGCCTAGGGTTAGGGGTAGGAATAGAAGGTGACTTTGTGGTTTTAGGGTTCCTTTTTAGATATCCTAAATGTTATAAAATTAAAATGTAGCAATGACTACACCTCTGTGAACATACTAAAACTCCTTGAACTGTACACAGGTCAATTTCATGGTACATAAATTATCTCAATAAAAGCTGTTAAAAAAATGCTTTCAAGTCCTATTATAAGAGATACAAAACCCATTAGGGGTCTTGTGAAAAACCTAAAAGCCAAGCTACTCTTTAGAAAAAAATAATTCTGGGGTTAAAAATTCTTGCTACATTAATTTCTTCTGTCTGCCTGATTTTATCAGGTTCTAATCAGTAACTAAAATTCTCATTTTGTTATATTAATAGGACAAACCCAATAACCACTTTCACTGTCACCAAGAAGAGTTTTAAAATAATGACTTTAAATAGATACCATCTTTATACAGATTTCTCTGAAATTAGGCTCAGGGACCATATTCATCATATTCCCAGTGCTTAGCACAGCTCCTGACATTCAGTAGATACACAGTGACATTTCTGCTGAATGGAACTGGAATATGTGAATTGACCATTTATATTTCAACTGAACCATAAAGTTTTACGTAAAGTCTTCCATAGTCTTAAAATAGTTATCTAAGTTAACAATCCACAGAGAAATGTTTAATAAAAGTCATTTGGTTTCCATGATATCAAAATATTTGATGGCTGTGAGACAGAAAAATTATAGCTATTCTAGTTCACTCGGGTAGGCAAAAACGGACACAAACACACACACACAAACATGAATATTAAGCCTTTGAAAATACCTATGTACCCCTTTTATCTCCCCATTTCAGTGTGGTTAATGTTAGTCATATTTCATTTTAAAATGATTTCTTCTGAGCACAAAAGTGATGTTTACCTCAGAGGCTTGCTTGGCAAAACTTGATGTACAGGATAAGCCCTTCAAGATGAGCTTTAATTACACATATTACAAAGGATTTCGTTACAGAAATGTCTTATTTAGTAAATAAAATGATTCTCAAAACCCACTGCTCGCAAAATATCAAAATTAAGATTCTTTATCTAGAGCATTACTACTAAAATGTATGATCAATTCTGTCTCTGTTGTTCAATTCATTCAACTCATAAAACATTTATTATATGAATATAGAACTTATATCCAAGTTTTCTATGAACTTGTAATGTACACTATACTCAGATGAAGATTACCAAAGCTAGTAAGCATCTTAGATATACTGCTAGACATCAGTTTAAAAGCTTACCCTCATCTCTTAAGGTAAAACGACCCATCTGAGGGAAGTCTTTAAAGGTCTCAAGGCAGATGGTTCCTGCTGTCCTTAAGCGAGCAATGCATACTTGATCTTGTTTCACAAAACGGGGTCGAGTCTTACTTTTTTCTCCTGATTTTTTGTCTACCAAGCAGATTAAGGCCTATCCAAGAAAAAGGATGAGATCAGAATAATGCCAAATAAAAGAATCTTTAAGAATAGAAGTGTAAATAAGAATACATCACTGTTGCTGGTCAGAAATTATCAAGGTGTAATGACCTTAAAACACGCAAACAAAAACTCCAATTATCTTAAAACTCACTGTTATTTCGACTTCTTCAATACAGGTATGGATATGCAGCACCGCATTATAACCTGGGCAGATGATGGATTTGTGCTCTATAATCACTATCTGTCAAACAAAAAAATTCACATCTTTATCCCTAGGTAAAAAATAATCAAATGTCTAACTCATGATCTTAGTAGGGTACCAACTTAAAGTTATTTTTGTGTTAGAAGTGACAGGTCAGGCCGCCTCACCTCTAAGCATGAACTTTGATATCCTTACCCTAAAGATCTTCTTGGTGAGCACCCAAACTTTAAAAACACAGGCAGACTGTCTTCTCCGGGAAGCCTTTCCTCTATACTCCCCACCAAGGAATTAAGTTAATCATTGCTGTTCCCATGCTAGTTTTTTTTCCTCCTAAATATGACTTACAGTTTTATCCATTTCCCAATATCCAAGGGCCAAAATTAACAACCTTGTATCTGGAATCAAAATCTAACCTGATCAGTCATATCTTATAACAGAACTCAAAAACTCTGTGAGCTATACCAATCATTTACTCTGTCATTCTCCTGGGCAGATCAGGTTGCTAATGACATGGAGAAATTAATGTGTTTTTCTGTCTGGAAAGTTATTTGCTCTGAATAAGCAGACAAACCATGACTTCCAAGGCAACTAGGTTCTGTTCTACTTAAGGTGAAAGACACTTTGGGCAAAATATAAGTATTAATATATATTTATCAACAGGAAATAATAAAAGGGAACTTAAAAAAATACTACCTACCAAGTACCTGTACCATCTTAAAGACCATATGTGTATAAGATATATACATCACAGCTGTTGTGATCTATATATATGGTTTATTTCAATTCCCCTTCTGCACACAATGGCCTGTCACTAATCATCAGGACACAAGGCATTTAAATTCTAGTTTCATTTAGACAGTAAAGATCACCATGACAACTACAATAACTAGTTTACCTGGGCATCAAATGTGCGACCAGAATGACAAAGATTATTAGGATCACAAAGTATGAATCCTGGAAGAATCTCCTCCTCTTCAATTCCTTTCAGTCTGATTTTGAGGTTTTCACCTGGGGCTACAGAATCAGTTTCTACATCATCGGAAAGGATTCCAAGAACTTCCACATTGTGCTTAAAAAGAAACCAAGATTAGAGGCTTTCTGACACATTCACTACACTACAGAACAGAAAATTATCTGTTTGCTGTAGACTTGCAGGTCACATTTTTCTGTGGATGTTGATTAATGAAAATATTTCTTCGAATATAAAACCTTATTACATTCGTATGACACGAACTTAACAAAAATTCACATCCTTGAAGTCCAAACTGTCAGTTAAAAGATTAATTTGTCATCTTCTTAATACCACATCCTAACAATTTCCAAATAGAACAAGTATAAACTAGCATTTGCTTTTTTTTTAAGCCTTTTCAAAATTAAAACATTAAATCTAACATTTGGATTTTTATTTTATGGATGTAATTATTATTAAATTCCAGGAGTTAACAGACATAGCTTTCATTACCTGTCAATCCCCAAACATCCAAAGAGTGTACTTTTCTCTAAGTTGTTTAAACAACTAAGCTTTAAAAGCATACTGACCTTAACAGGTACAGGGTTTCCTTTTGGGATGATAAAAATGTTCTGGAACTAGATAGTGGTGATGGCTGCACATATGAATGTACTAAATGTCACTAATGGTAAAATTTACCTGTCTTTTGCCATAATAATTTTTTTTTTAAAGAGCATATAGATGGGAAAGAAAGTGTTAAAACAATACCCACAAGTATTCCCTTATTCTCCATTTCTGCCCTTGGAGATAATTCATATTTTTAAAACACATGGCAGAAAACAAAACAAAAAATAACAGCCTTCAAGACAAAATGAACTTTCTCATGATGGCAGATAAACGGTGGAGAATCCAGAATCATTATATTCCATACCAGAATTCTGTAAACTGTCACTTGCTGAACTTTTAATAGTACCCCACCTCCACCCACATACACAAGTAATGGCTTTCTTTCCCAAAAGGCAGCTCCACCTATTGATACCTGTCCATTGAAATTCACTACAAGAACTGACAGAAACTACAGCTGGACTTGTTAGCTAAATTCTTTACAGTAATGGGATACACTAGCAGTTCCACCATATATAACAAATATTGTTTACTACTTTTTGCCCAAATAATATAGCATAACAATTTCTCTCCCCAAATACGGACTTTTATAGCTAAACACAATATAACAAGTCTAATCTCTAGTCCATCCATATGCAAAATTAAGATTAAGACCAACAAATTCTTAAGTTTGTGAAGGATTCAAGGATTTTGCCTACTCTAAGTATAATACTACTCACATAAGTGAAATCATACATTATTTATGTTTTTGTGACTGGCTTACTTCACTTAGTATAATGCCCTCAAGGTTCATAAAACATATGTTGTAGCATATGTTAGAATTTCCCTCTTTTTTAAGCTGAATAATATTGTGTTGTATGTATACATATTTTGTTTTCCCATATTCATCCATCAGTGGACACTATAGGTTGCTTCCATGTTTTGGCTTTTGTGAATAATGCTGCTATAAACATTGGTTCTTCAAGGTCTACTGTCAATTCTTTGAGGTGCATACCCAGATGTGGAACTGTTGGATAATTCTGGTTTTAATTTTTTTGAGGAAATGCCAGTATATTTTGTATAGAAACTACACAATTTTACATTCCTGCCAACAGTCCACAAAGGTTCCAATTTCTCCACATCCTTGCCAGCATTTGTTATTTTGTTTTGTTTTTTGATAGTAGCCACCCAGGGTGTGTGTGTGTGAGGTTATTTCACTGCAATTTTGACTTTTATTTCCCTAATGACTAGTGATGCTGAGCATCTTTTCATGTATTTTTTGGCCATTTGTACATCTTCTTTGGAGAAATGTCTATTTAAGTCCTTTGCTCATTTTTTAGTCAGATGGTTTCTTTCTGTTGTTGTTGAGTTGTAGGAGTTCTTGATATAATATGGGTATTAGCCCCTTACCAGATTTATGATATACAATTAATTACCCCCATCCTGTAGGTTGCCTACTTCTTAATTTTTTAATGTAAAATAGTCTGGCGTCTATGTCTTTTAAAATATTTAATTCTACTCCACTGAGACTCGGGGAGACTAAAGTGAACTGAGTTTTTCCAGCTTGATTAAAAACTGTAGGATTACCGCTTAGTAATGAGTAGAAAGTGACAGCTTCCCCAGAGCACTAGTATAGCAAGGCCCCTTGCCTACAGCTGTAGCCCAGCACTAAGTTCACTTGCCCACAGTAAGCTGTACTTTTCTTTCTACTACAATAAAATACTCATAGAATTTACCTCCTTTAACCATTTTACATTGTACAATGCAGTGGAACCTAGTACATTCACAGTATTGTACAACCATCACCAGTATCTGGTTCCAAAACATCTTCATCACCCCAAAAGGAAACAATACCCATTAAGCAGTCACTCTTCATTTTTCTTCCCCCAGCCCCCTGCAACAACCAGTCTGACTTCCATCTCCACAAGCAAACTTGACTTCTGAGACTGCTCTGTAGACAGAATATAGCAAGGATTCAAACTGACCATTATTTTCATTCATCATTGACCTTCAGGTTGCAGAGATAATTAATTACCTTAGAAAAAAGATACTATGTATAACTGAAAAATTGTGCTCTACATTGGAATTTGACATAACATTGTAAAATGACTATAACTCAATAAAAAAAGTTAAAAAAAAATACTATGATAGGATATTCTGGTCTCCAATGCATAGGGCATCAAGAAACCCCAAAGTGTAATTTGCAAGGTTACAATTACACCTGAACAGTACATTGACAATAGATACCTTTTCTAATTCACTGTGCCTGGCAAAAGCATGGTAAAGAAATTCTCAGTTAAATTTAACAGAAATCTCTATTTGGAGGTTCTGATGATTCAGGCCTATTTTCCTACATAAACAACATCTATGGAGTTGTTAGAGAGGTCCTCTCTGGAAAACAGGTAAGTTTCTTAGTAACGTGTCATCTGCAATTATCAGCAATTGAGCAGTCAGAAATAACACAAAGGAATAGTTCATGGAGATTTTGCATGTTATTTAATGAAACCCTCTCCAATAATGAAGAAATTACAATAAGGTAGAAAGTTAAGAGAAGACCCATTTATGATAAATGTAACTCCTCAAATTAGGGGCATTACTTGATCACATTATTTTATAGTATCCAATGTAACTATGTAAAAAAATAAAAGAAAGCTAATTATATCATGATTAAACTCAAGTTTTCATCAACCTGGCTCGATACTAATCCAGCATGTTAACAGAAGCAAGTCACTTAACCACATCAGATCTCTGTATACTTCCTGTAAAATAATGGAGTTGAAGCTCTCACAGTGATGCATCTTTTAACTCTAATATGGTGCTAATACTGTCCCTCCTCCATTTGTCAATGAATAACACTACTTTTTTTTTTTACTAAATTTTGTACTTGACATTAATAGAACATAATCCTGGATTTTAAAAATTAAGTTTCTTTTAATGGATATTCGTAAGATTTTGAAAAGTTCTGGCTCCTTGATAATATTTTCAAGAGAAAATCTAAATGAGAAAGAGCATTACTAATTCTTACCTTGTTTGGCATCATCACAAGCTGCTGGCCTTTACAAATAGATCCTGATTCCAGCTTTCCCAGGACCACAGTGCCCATATCCTATTTAAATTAAAAAAAAAAAAAAAAATCAAGGTTCAGATTTTCATTACTACTCTATAGCAGTTCAGCAACCCAAAGTGAAATCTTGCAGGGCTTATTCATAAAAGAAATCTTTAGCTCAAATGGTAGAATGCTTAGGATTAATCTTAAACACAGGTAACAATCGCTCTATAATATCTGTGTCATAAGCATTATGTGTAATTATGATACTAATAAATAAGTATGACTCAGATTAAAAAAGAAAGCATGGTGCAGGAGACTGTAAAATTTTGTTTGAAGATCTCAATTTATTTGTTCACATTCAGGTTCTTTGAAAAATCTCTAAGTCTTTTCCCTCTTGTGTAAAATTGGAAAAATGCTTGTTCAAGAAATTTATCATGGAGATAATGAAAGAATGAGGTATTTGAGAAGGGCAAAATATTACATATTGATATTGCAGTAACTTTAAAAATGAAGTTGAAAATCTAGTTAAAAATATTGAAGCTTTTTTTTTAAAGACTAACATTCAGTGTTGGTGAGGCTATGGTAAAACCAGCACTCATATACTGCTGGCAGTAATGTAAGTTAGCACAGTATTTTGGAAGGCCATTTGTCAGTGTCCATCATTTTAATGTACAAATCCTTTGAGTCCAACAGTTTTACTTGTATGGGTTTCTAAAATATGATCATTGGCTCACTGGAAAACAGTTGAAATAAACTACTGATTAAATTATGGCCTAATACCACTGAACAATATATAACCATTAAAAAAAGAGATACCTATGTTATGTTAATTATTAAAGTTGTTTCATAATTTAAAACAAAACACAAAATAATTTATCACCTCCCATTAAACCCAATTTTTTAAACATTTTGGGTACCTTGTACTTATCCACAATTGGCAGCCTGATTGGTCCATCAACTGATCTGTTGAAATTTGGCAAATTATCCAGATATGGAATAAATGGTAATCCACTGAGAACATAACAATATCCATTAAAGGGAGTCAATATAAATGTCAAAATTTTAAGCAGTTATATGACTATAACTTTATACAAAAATGTGGTTATAACAATATTTTCATTCCCATATACTCTTCTTATTCAACCAATTTATTATCCAGTTCATCTTATTCCTCAGAAAATAAAAAAAAAAGCTCAGTATAATAAAAAGCTTCCCTATAAACTTAGATTCAGAAAAATATTTTGTAGCAAATAGCCCACATGTTGTAATAAAATTACTCCACTCTATTACTTAATTTTTATGGAGTTTCCCAGCTCTGAAATCAGAATACTATAAAATTACAGTATATGAATTTAAAACTTTAAAACTACAGTATATGGATTGGGAGGCTTAATATTGCCAAGAGAGCAATGCTCCCCCCAAATTGATCTACAGATTCAATGCAATCCCTATTAAAATCTCAGCTGCCTATTTGCAGAAATTGCAAGCTGATCCTAATGTTCATATGGAATTTCAATGGACCCAGAATAGCCAAAAACAATCTTGAGGAAAAAAAACAAACAATTTAAAGACTCACACTTCCCAGTTTAAACACTCACAAAGCAATAGTAAATAAGATTTCACTTACAAAAAAATTAATCCAAAATGAAACACATACCTAAATCTTAGAGCCAAAACTATAACAAGCTTAGAAGAAAGTAACCAGATTAGGTAATGTGTTCCTAGGCATGACACCAAAAGCACAATTAAGAGAAAAAGTAAATAGGGGGGCGGAGGGTGGGAAGGGATAGACTGGGATTTCAAAATTGTAGAATAAACAAGATTATACTGTATAGCACAGGGAAATTTATACAAAACGTTACGGTAACTAACAGAAAAAAAAATGTGACAGTGTGTATATGTCCATGTATGACTGAAAAACTGTGCTGAATACTGGAATTTGACACAACATTGTAAAATGATTATAAATCAATAAAAAATGTTAAAAAAAAAAAGAGAAAAAGTAAATAAACTAGACCTCATCAGAATTAAAAACTTTTCTGCTTCAAAGGACACCATCAAGAAAGTATTAAGATAGCCCACAGAATGGGAGAAAATATTTGCACATCATATATCTGATAAGGGACTCGTATCCATATCCAGTGCATAAAGAATTATAACTCAATAACAAAATGACAATCCAATTAAAAAATGAGTAAAGGACATGGTATTTTTAATGCCAAGGTTACGTCAATATTTTCTTACATTACTTACTAAGACACAAACTTTTTTCAAAAGAAAGAAAAGGTTACTTACATGTACCAAGGACAGAAATCTGATTGCTCTTTAAGATTTGCTCCAGTCAGTCCTGAGCAGGGCATGAAGTGAATGTCCTTTTTGGGATTGAAGCCAACTTTTTTCAAAAATGGCACTAGTTTCTCTTTACATTCTTCATATCTATTAATATTTATAAATAACTCAATTATAATGTAAAGCAACTGAACTCAAGTTTCATCATTAAACAAATGAAGGTTTAGAAAAACCCCAGGGGGGAAAAAGCATACAGTAACAAAACCATCCTTTATTGCACTAATATGTCTATAAAAAAACAGTAAGACATCCAAAGTTTACCTCTCGTTGCTCCAATTTACTGTTGGATCATCCATCTTATTAATAAGCACAATTAAGTGTTTTACGCCTGCTGTCTTTGCCAACATTGCATGTTCTCTTGTCTGTCCTCCTTTTTCAAATCCAGTTTCAAACTCTCCTTTCCTGGCAGAGATTACCTATTCCAAGAAATCAAAGTTTATTCTTATACATTCAGGTACACTCTTCTAGCAATAAAACATCTTTCTTTTCAGTTTTATCAGAAGCTTCTTGCAAGAAAGTAGAAGTAACTGAGTTACAACATATATACTTTTTGAACATCACAATGTCTAAATGGCTTAAGGTTCTGGTAAATGTTTCTTCAGAATCCCAATTTTCCAAAATCTAGTATGCCTTTATATTTTACAATTTAAACATGTATTTGATTTAGTTCTAATACACTGACCACACACACACACAAATTGCAAAATGACTAAAGGCCTTAAAACACATCATTTCTTACTCATTTTTGTACCTACAGTACATTTATTGGGTACAAAATGGGTAGGCCTGGCATTCAGTGAACACTAACTTCTGACACAGTTAATAGATAATAGCAATGGTAGAGAAAAGCTAAAATATTTTCATGACTAAATCAAATTACAAAGATTTCGAAAATTGTGACTATGTATATTACAGTTCCCTGTAACCTAAATTCTAGCTTTTAGAAGGTAAATTCAACTATTTAAATTTCATATTGGGCTGCTAACAAATACACAGATGAATTGGAAATATCTTTCTTACCAGTACAGCCAAATCAGCTTGAGAAGCACCACCAATCATATTTGGGACAAAACTCTTGTGGCCAGGGGCATCTAGAATTGTAAAATGCTTCTTTTCTGTTTCAAAATAGGCACGACCCACTTCTACTGTTTTACCCTTGTCTCGCTCTTCCTGATTTGTGTCTAAGGCCCAAGACAAGTACCTAAAATAATTTTAAAATAAGAATAATACTGGTAAGAACATGAAAGTTTTAAAAATATTCTTCAACCATTAAAGGTATAATTGATGCCATCCAGCTTTATGTCCCGCATACAACATTTAAATCATGAACAGGACTGGGTAGAAATGAAAATTAAGTGACTAAAACTTGTATTATTGTGATTCAAATGCTTGGATCTTTTACATATATCCAGAGTCATAATTATATATTCTATAAGCAAACATTATTTATAACAAGCTGACAATATAAAGGAACTTATTACTTATCTCATGGTGATATTGGCACTGGTACTAAGTTCCTTAATATTTCATTTTTATAATCATCTAGCACAAAGTATAATACAAATCACGGCTATCTGAAGGTATTTCTCAAAAGTGAAGACCACTAACCTGCTACGTGGGAGCAATGGTTACTTGCTAAAAATTATTTCAGTATTTCTTTGCCATAGAAAAATTACTTACATAAGTTCAAACCATCCATAATAGCAGGTGTTAATTTAGATTACCTCATCATCTGTATTACAAAGTAACCTATTTTTTAGTATTATATTGAGTAGGCTTTCTTCCCCCTTATCACAGAATACAATTCAAAAAAAAGACCATCAATGTCCTATTTAGATAAAGCTTGTTAAACTCAAAAACAAAAACAAAAAAAGTAAGGTTAGAAAGAATGAAAAAGTTGACCCTTTCACCAAGCAAAGGCAACCACTGTCGATAATTTCATCTATTTTCTTTCAAGTTTATTCACATAGTTAATGATCATATCCTATGTATTATTATGTTACCTGCTTTCTCCTCAAATTCCACTATGACATCAGTTCTATTCCTGGTTACTGTAAGTTCTAGAAATGAAATTTTAGTGGTCAGGTAATAACTCAAATAAATGGATGTCTTATAATTTATTCAACAAGTCCCCTGTTATTATCCTGGATGTTCAGATGTTTCCAGATTTTTTTCTGTTAAGTTATGATGTCATCAGGAACTGATCTACTGGGTCATATTAGAAGGGAAACTTTTCCTTTGTTATGACACCATTTTTAGACCTCATGAACTTATATCTTAGTAGACCTCAAAAGCATTAAGCAGAGTTTTCTTAAAAGTAATTTATAGTGTCATAAAAGTTTACCAAGTTTCTCTGTTTTTTTCTTTAGCTTCTCTTTCATATTTCTCAAGCGTCCTTTTGTCAACCATTCCAGTCAAATACCTGAAAACATTTCAAGAAAAGAGAAACAAACATTTAATTACTCACAAATTATTCAGCTGTGAAGCTAAAACCTTTAAAGCTCTTGAGAAGAATTTCAATTCTATAAAACACTACTTTAAAGTAAAGGCACCACTGTGGTAGATGCTGAAATCATGAAAGTTTCAGTGAAAAAGATATTTACAGCCTCAAATTAACTCTCCCAAGATAAAGGGGAACAAAAAAGTATCTTTTCAGTGGAGAATTCTAGCAAACACCAAGTAATCATGGCTAATACCACCAGTAATAAATAAAACACTGAATATCGCTATCATGTGTGCCCTGATAGAATGCTATGATAAAACAACATATCTCCCGTGATATTCTTGTCCAAAATGCATAACCTCAATCTAATTGTTAAAAACATCAGTCAACCCCAAATTGAAGAACATACCATAAAATAACTGAATAGCACTCTTCAAATTATAAAAGTCATGAAAGACAAGACTGAGGAAGTGTCACAAGTTGGAAGAGATTAAGGAGACGTAACAACTAAATGCAATGTGGAATTCTAGAACAGAAAAACAACACTAATGGAAAAACTGGTTAAATTCAAATAAGATCTCGAATAGTATTGCACCAGTGTTAACTCCCTAGTTGTGATGACTGTACTATGGTTATTTAATGTTAACATTAGGGTAGGCTGAATATAAGTTATACGACAATGGTGTACAGTTTTTGCAACCTTTCTGTAAATCTATTATTTCAGAATACAAGTTTTTTTTAAAAAAGCAAATGTAAGTACTATATAAAAGAAAATAATTCCAACAGTGTTGTCTAAGCAATTAAGTCTTACTATTTCAATATTTAATATTTAAAAACTATTAGTCAAGGTGAGATTATAATTTTTTAAATAATTCCTTAGTAATACCTAACTGCTTCCTTTGACTCAATCCAAAGCCTGTTCCCCTTTCCTCTCTGTACATTCTCTGTAGAGTCATCTACAGCGCATACTTCTAACCACTCTGACTGTAGAATCTTAGTGAAATGCCAATGAAAATTCCAGCCCATAAGCAAAAAATATACATTCTCCTAAAATAACAACATACGGGCCTGTCACTTCCTTCCAGAGCCTTAGTTAATGATTCATGTGTAATAGGGTCTGTTGTGGAAATTTTCAGAATTGACAAATTACTGATTAAAATTACTCAACAAGGCAAGACAATGAAGATATGCCCTCTAGATCCGCTGATGATGTAACTTAAAGAAATGGGTCTAATTTAGGAGGGATTAAAAAGACATTTTAATTAAAATATTTTTCAATTCTAGAACATATCACTAAAAGCCAACCATGGTATTTTCATACATAGTTACCTTCTATATATGCCAAAAAATTATTCAGCACATTAGCCAGACTACCTGTCTTTGATTAAATCCACAAAAATTTAAGGAGTCAATGAATGAGGAAAAACCAGTTCTCTCAGATTCATTATTCCCCAGAAAATTATATTTAAAGCAGACTAAGATTCTTATAATCTAGGGTTCTATATTAGTTTTTATTAACAAATCTAAAAGATAGCTTTTAGAAATACATTTAATTAATGTTCCATGAGTCTTACAGTGATAACAAAAGATATTTAACAAAAAAAGACTTACATTATTTGTCCTCCAATGGTTGACTTGCCAGCATCTAAAAGTAACAATATCAACAATGTGCAAACCATAGGTATTAAAAACAAACAAAAAACCCTCAAAAAACCAACCCAAAACATAGTCACTTTATACACAAATACAACTAAAGGTCCATTTAACATATATAATTACAGCTCGCAAAAGCAACTGCAATGACAGGAATCTGGGTCATAAGCTCTGGGTAGTTATCATCCCCTTGGGAAGTGAGGCTAAGACTCCCTGCAGCATAGCAGTGACTTAGAGCTACTTTAACTGGTGAAAAAGGAAAGAATTTTTTTTAAACAGATTGCTCCCTGAGCTTCTGCAGCAGCAATAGAATATAAACTACCCAAGGAGAGCCTCAACAGAGAGCAAAAGTAGCCAAAGACCTGTGAACTACATTTAGGTAGTCTTTTTCGCTTTTAGCCAATACAGGTGTTCCTTGACAAATTTCGAAGGAGTTCATGCTACTAAAAATGTAGAACGGTTGTATCAAATTCAGGGGAAAGCAGAGAGCAGATAAAGAGAAGAAAGGGGGACATATAACTCTTTATTTTCTTCTACCAATTTTTGGCATAAGTCAGATTGTCAAGAGAATATATGAGTAAATTAAATAGGGTTTTGTGTGCTAAACCAGCAACACGATAACATCCAGAAGCTACTCCAAATTAATTTCTTACACACAAAATTTCACTACCTAGTAAAGTTAATACCACAAAATCAACTGAAGTTCACGCAAAAATATAGGTGCATTTTCTAGGATATTAATTAACAGATACCAAAATCTACTGAGTCATCATCAGCAGTCTAGAGACCAGTTGTGCATTTCATATAAATATAAGGAAGCTTATTTTCTTCCAGCTTCCACGCTGGAAGTGTTGGCAATTTTGGGCCAGTAAGAAATCTACTGAGTTAAAAATGAAAACATTTTAGATTAATCCAGTACAATTTCACTAAACATCTCCAAGTAGCTAAATAAAATGTTCTGTGTTTGATGTACCTAATAACTCTGGTCATTTCTTACCATTGCTTATGAGTGCAACTTACCTACATGTCCGATAAACACTACATTTACATGTTCTTTCTTAGGAGCACCTGGCGGTGCAACCACAGATTTAGGTTTTGGTATTTCCTCTTCCTCCTCCATCATCTCCTGGGCACTTTCCTCTGTGGGCCTTCCATCTCCCAAGGAACCAACCCCTGGCTCTGCTTCACTTATTTCTTCTTTGTGCTCCCATGATTCTTCTGGGGACATTTCTGTCTCCCCGTTTTCTACTGAAATAAGACATTTTAGCTTAGTAATCTGAAAAAGGTTTATCATCTGTACACACATGCTTTCAAACAAGAAACAGACCTTTGCATAATCAGTTCCATTTCCTAACGTCTAGTGGCACAAAAGTAAGAGAACAGAAATGGACAAGCTGACCTCATTGCTGACATCAGAGCTCTGACTCAGACACTATGAGAGACTGCTATTTTAATGAAGCTTCAGCTTGAAAGGACAAACAAAACACATGAACAGGAGATCTAATATTCTTAACAGTTCCAGTTATTCCAGCATCAGGATGTCCTGACAGTGGAGAAAAGGGAAAGTTCAAAATCAGAATACTAAAAAGTGTGAAAAGATTTAAAAAATCTTTTCTTTTTCCTCTGCAAGTAATGTAACTTTGTCATCAACTTTATTAATCACCTTGGAAATATGAAACCCTTAAGGGTAAGAAAGTTACAAAGGAAGGAAGTTTTTCTCAAGGTAAATGGATCAAGTACAACTATTCCAACTGACTTTAGCATTTCTCTACTCACTGCTTTTGCCATCACATTTATCATGGCAGTGTTAATGTCCAATTAGATTTGCTTTCTAAATCCTAATAGCAAAGACTCCATGTCAGTTTTAAATGTAGGCATTATAATAATCATAACACTTACATTTGCACTTTAAATCTTGAGAGTGAAAGAGTTTCATATTACTGTATTAATATGGTCAGAAAATTTCTTACCAACAGGTTCTGAAAGTTCCATGCTAACAGCTGAATTTGAACCTAGACAAGAAATTGAGATATAATATATATTTACAAAATAGTACCTAGTACTAGTACCATAGAGAACTTAATGTTTTCTCAATTAGATATTCAAAGAGTCCCATCATAGAAAATTACCTTCACACAATGACTGTTCCTCTTGAGATGGTTCCACAGATGCTGTTTAATAGAAATAAGTTCTATTAAAAATTGAGACCTATACATCCATTTTACTCATCTTCTAAAATACCATAAAAATAGAAGTTCAATAACAAAACAAAAACCTCTATAATTCAGACCAATGGCAACTAATTCAGGCTTTCAAACTACAAGTCTATTTAACCCACTAAAAATATCTACCAATTTAAAAACATTTTCAGTAACTGAAATGAGTCGCAAAAGCATGCTTATTCTCTAAATTTGCTTCATAAACTTTTCCTTTACAGACATTATAAGAGTAATCTGCAGCCCAGCACAGATCAAATTAGTAAGATTTTGCTTGACAAATACACATTCCTTCTCCTGATTCTCTCAGTAGCTCTAGCCCAAGAATGCAATGATAAGTCCAAGATTCTATAATCATACATGTTATCATCAAGATCCTTGAATAAATTCTATTTGATACCAATAAAGTAAAAAGGACATTCATATAAAGTATCTGAAATGCATACAGGCCCTTACATCATCTCAGAAAAAGTAATTACAATAATGCCAATTTTGTCCTATATTAGAATTCTAAGGTCAAGCAACAATCCAGTTTGCACAACTGTCACACTGTAAATCTTATGACATCACTGAAGAGATATATGAGAAATATATACTGATAGCCCAGTATGTAAGTTTATTTTTTACATCTGATAAACCTAAATGATACTCCAACATGTAAGTACTTTTGCTTTAAAAATCTACAAGATGCAAAAAGACACCAAAGGAGAATCCTGCACAACAAGTAATAAAGAATAGTGAATTCATAACCTGCAAAAAAACTCGTACTTAGAATCAGTGCCCAGAAAGTATTAACGTCCACAAGTCAACAAAAAGTTTTGGGCCCAATCTTAAAGAACATGAAATGTTGAAGAAAGTAATTCCTGACCCTGAAAGGTAAGGGGCAACTTTTTTTTTTTTTTTTTTTGAGGAAAGAAGTGACAGTGCCAAGTGTCACTTAGGAAGATCATTCTATGGCAGTATATGGATGAGCCAGAGAAGTAAAGACACTAAAAAGCAGAAAGACCAACATCACTACTTACAATAAAGAATGCTATCAGGACAAAGGAGCAGTATGACTAGAGAGGAGTGGTTAAGTGCAAAGATAAAGGAGGCGATGTCTGATAGGAGTAGGAAGAAAGGAAGAGTGAAAGGTCTAAGATGACTCCATGTGGTTAGGGTATTAAAAGAAACTGGGGGGGGGGGATCCTTTGAATTAGGTTTGGAAGGGTAACAGGAATTGTGTACTTATGGGTGCATAATGCAAAATCTGTTCATGGTTTTATTTTTCAAAACATCTTAGTTTTATAGTATGTTTGTCTTAAGTTTATAAAGTTGACAGAGATAGAATCAAGTACCAAGAGCAATTAAGTGCTTAATATACATCTAATGATGATATTATTAAAGGGCCTCAAAATACGAAGTTGACCAGTTTCCCCATGGCAGAAAAAACTTTCCATGCATTCAGACCATGGGTGACATTATGAATTTAATGGCAATGCTAGCAGCATTTGCAAACTGATGTGTTTGGAATAATGAACCAGAAAAATCACAGATATAGCAAGATGTTCCTTAAATTTAAGCTTCTCAGTATAGTTGTACCCAGGCTTCACACACACACACAAACACGCGGGCGTGCGTGCGCGCAAACCCTTCTTGTTCATTCTACCCTGGTCTTATTTGTATACACATCACATCCAGGTTTTACTGGCTACTATTGATCCTGGGCTTAGGATTCTACTAGGCCCAGTCATTTGTTTATGGTTAGCAAACAGATGACCATTAGTGCTTGATTTCTCAAGTCCTGCAGGGTTCACATCTGCTAGTGAAAGAGAAGTAAACCTCCCAAGGAATGAAATTACGGTTTCATATTTTCTACTGATATCTCTATGTTCAGAAACACACCCCTATCAGTACTCAGAGGAATAATCTTAATTAAGTAGGAAAGTTATCAGAGTATACAAGTGAATAAAACTACCATACCCTAAATTAAAAGGAGAAACTAATACTGTAGTTTTAGATAAAGAAAGATTAATGAACTGGTTGTAATACCAGGTATATTACCACAGGTTTTAAAACAAGAAGTGAAAAGATTTTACCAGAAGACAGTCAGGCAATAGTACAGCCTGTGTTTTAACACAGATGATAATCTGGGTCTTAAAACTGCTAGTTAAATTTGATCACAGTGAAGTAAGCCAGACACAAAAGGCCACATGTTATACCATTCCACTTACATGAAATATTCAGAGGCAGAAAGCAGAACTGGTGGTTGACAGAAGCTAGAAGGAAAATGGGAATGGGAAGTAACTGCTTGATGGATACAGGTTTCCTTTTGGGGTGATGAAAATGTTTTGGAACTAGACAGAGGTGACAGTTTTACAACACCGTGAATGCACTAAATGCCAATGAAATGTTCACTTTAAAATAGTTTATTTTATGTTACACAGATTTCAGCTCAATTAAAAAAACTTTTTAAAAATTTTTTTAAAGATTTGATCATGGGTCAAAGGACTTCAACATGGAGATTCCTATTTTGCCAGTTCAGTACAGCACAAGTTAGTCAATACCATATATGTGGCAGGTAGCGAAAGCCAGGTTCTAACTCAAGCAACATGTTTTAAACACAAATGTACAACCAGTTCTTGAAAAGTCCTTAATCCATGTATTTCATAAATCACCAATTTAAATTTGCACTGCTTTAGATATCAGACTAATCTCTAATCCTCTTTACACACTAGAGAAATTTAAAATAGCTATCCTAACTAAAGTATCTTACTCCCGTTAGCTAAACGGTATGTTCATCAAAGAAAAAATATAAAAACAGCTTCAGTGCATGGAAGTGAGAAAAAGGGTGATGATCCTGTCCAATCCAAGTTTCTGCAATAATGGAAATGTTCTACATCTCTGCTGTGATGAGAGTCACTAACCACATGTGGCTAATAAGCACTTGAAACATAGATACTGTGACCAAGGAACTGAGTTTTAGATTTTATTTAATTTCAAAATTAAAGAGCCACATGTGTACAGTTGTAGCTCCTCTTAAGGATTCTCCTCAATTGCCTTACCTAATGTTCCACTTCTGTCCCACTCCCCATCCACCCTGCCATCCCGAGGGGCTAATGAGCTCTCTTCTGAAATCCCCTAGGATATGACCCTTCTTTCAGTTCTAGATATACCCACACACATAGTTTAGTTCGTGTTCCCTAGGAGATTATGGACTTCCAGAATGACTCTGGTTTTCTGAAACATGGAGACTTTTTTCTCTACTCTTGTAGTCTCCACAGGTTGGTACAGCGTACTGTATAGAATAAATATACACAGTTAATTTTTACTGAATTAACTCTAGCAGTTTTCATTTCCACTAGGGTTTAATAGAGTAAAAACCATTTTATATGTGTCAATTTTCTAAGAAGGGGGTTAGAGAAACAATATTCAAGAGATGTTAAAGTACAGCTTGAGGAAAGAACTAAACATTCTCTAGCCACACAGGTGACCATATAATCTCACCAAAATTGCACACTGAGGTATTTTTCTCCTACAGAAAACACTGGAAAATGTTAGTGCAGTATAGTAAAGGCAGACATCAGAAAGAAGAGCCCATAAAATATGTACAGGTGTCCATGGTTTTGCCTTAATTACCTAACACTCTAAAAATAAAAAGGCACAATGTTAACAGTGGTGAACAGAGCTGTTTAACATATTTTACATTATCCTTTCCTAAAATGCATAAAGTAGTTTCAAAATATTAGAGCACTGCCTACTTAAGACACTGTCACCCAGCTACTACTGAGAAAGAACATGAAGACAGTGCCACAGTGGGCCCACTTTCTGAAAAAATGTCTCAGCCAAAAAGATCTTTCAATATCCAATCACAAGGAAAGGACTAGTGGAGTTACTATTACTAGAGTAAGCTTTGAAACCAGCCCTGGAATCCTAACTCCTTCATTTATTCATGGATGTCATCTCACCTATTTATTTAGCTTCTCTGAACCTTAATCTTCTTATCTGTATAATAGGTCAACAGTACCTATACCTCAAGAGGTTGTGAAGATAAGGGCATCCATGATGGTTGTAGTAATTCACTCTACGCATGGCCTCCCCCCACCCCATTATTAATTAAGCAGCATGGTGTGTGGCAGAACACTAAATTTAGCAGTGGGCAAATTTGGATTCTAGACTCAACTGTGTCCTTAAATCTGCGAGTGACCTTAGGCATTCACTCAGCATCTCTAGGCTTCAGTTTCTTCATCTGAAAATGATGAGACTGTATTACATTCTAAGAATCTATTTTCTCAGTCACTAAAGCAATGCACATATGAACCTGATTAGACTTTTTTGTAGAGTAACTAAAATTCCACTCTATTTTTCAAACAACCGTAAAAGATAGCCTTATTTATGATTTATAACCTAGCTACTGCAAAACCAATGAAGTGTATACATACATAAACCAAAATACATAACCAAATACATAAACCAAAACAGTTTCAGACACCCCAATAAGGTACAAAGGTAACAGAAAAACACCTATATGCAACCAAAACTACCCAAAGGCAATAGACACAGACTGCTTAGTAGTATAGTAGCCCACTGGAGTTCTATAGAAATAGTCAACCAGGAAATTGCCCCAATGACATTCTAAGCTACACTCTTAAAAAAAAACTGAGGCACAGTTGATGTACAATATTATGTAAGTTTCAGGTGTGCAATTTAGTGATTCACAGTTTTTAAAAGTTATACTCCATTTATAATTATTATAAAATATTGGCTGTGTTCCCTGTGCTGTACAATATATCTTTATAGTTTTTTTACTTTATACAAAGTAGTTTGCTAAGGTATGCACTTTTTGTTTCAAGTGAAGTAACATACAATTACCTAGTCAGAATGTGGTTTGGAATTTGCTGTGACCACTCTTAGGCTAGGCTAGTTAAAGATGCTCAAAAAATCTTTGCCAAGTGTTTCTCTCACCAACAAAGTAGAATATGATGGAGAACTAGTTTAATTTGGAGTACTGTTAACGACTAGTCATTTATGAACAAAATCAACTACATCTATAGACCAGCCATGCTTTGTTAAAATCTAATGAAAACAAGAACACAACTTTTAAGCAGCTTTGGTGTGACTCAACAATTGACAGCTAAAAAAGAAGTCTTGAGAACCTCAAAACAACTAAAAACCTTCAACTAGTAGCCAAATTCTTGCTTTTCAAAATTTTTTAAGAATTGTGAATGATGAAATTCTAAATTAATATGCCCAAGAGATAGCCAGAATTGCAGTTAACTCATTGCTGTTTGACATGAAAGAAAACAAGTCTCTACCTACAAGTATTGTAGAAAGATAACTGATGCTCTATTCTAACAAATTTCTAGCAAACTTAAGTACAGAAACACAAGAAGGGTGAATTTCATATATTAATGATAAGAAAACACCCCAAACTTACAGTATTCACAAAGAACACTTAGTAGAAAATAGACCTTTAGTTTTATGATTAGGGTGACAAGACTGAAATTACTTATATAAGGGTACCTGTGAACAGTTCTCAGCTTTGAAGCCCTGGACACCCTCTGTATGGCCCTCTTACCACCAAGAATCTTCCATTGGGTAACTGGTCCCTTTCTAGACCCCTTGAGAATCAGTTATTTACCTTGGTGATGTCACTTCAAGTGCCTAGCACAGTATTCTGCGCTGCTGCAGGCAGCAAATGTCCGTTCACTAACAGCTACACACATACCTGAGCAAAACCAGAAACTCACATCCCGAAAAGTTCCATTCTAATACTAACTCACCCCAAAAGATGATCAAAGCTTTTTTCATTAATTTCTCTCCAACCAAAAAGAAACACTACTTTAATACTTTAAGACATTTCCTCCCCAGCAAATAAAGGCAAGCAAAACAAGGCTTATAATCTGTCCTCTACAATATTTCCCTAATTCGCCCTGATATGTTTTTTAACTGTTGTCTTTTCATGCAGTATAATTCCAGGAAAGGTGAAAAATAAACAAAGGACAGAAGAATGCAAAAAGCATTAAATAAAAGCTGCTCTAAAGAGGGTTTATTCTCAATCAAAATTTCCAACAGTTTAAACAGCTGCTCAACATGGCGTAGCACTAGCGATGCCCTCGCTTGTTCCCTATTTTCTCACACTTGAGCCACTGCTACATGTAAAACCATGAAACAAGAGCCAAACTCCAGTGATCTCTAAAATCAATAAGTCAAGGTAGGAAAAGAAATGACACCCCAGGAACAATACTTTCCCTGATCTCCTTAGCCCATTTGTCCCATCTGAAAAATCCTTTCTGTTAGAATTGTTACTGTAGGCATTTCAGGAAAAGAAACCATATCTATCATCTATCTAAACTTATCTATTAGCCAACTGGTATTCTTTAACATAAAAATAAAGTGTAAGAGCCCCTCAGGACAAAACAACTATTTCTTTGATTCTGGATCTTCTCTACTCTGGTGGCCCTGAAAATGTCACCTTCGGGAAAATTTTATGATTAACAAGCATCCATCAAGTAGTGATGGTTGCATAACTTTGTGAACATACTAAAAAACCACTGAACTTTTAAAAGGTGAATTTTATGGTATGTGAATCATACCAATCATTAAAAAAAAGTCCCTTTCCCACAAGGCATTCAGCAAAACCCAAACACTACAAAACAGAACACTTCTCTTTAAAATTCAAGTTCCACAACATAATTTGCTATATTTTGGAGATAATTCACCCTCTAAGGACTTACTGAGGACTGCCAGTTTTATTCTATACTCATTTTATAATGACAGAGTTTTGAGAGGCATTGAGGGTGGGATGGTAGAAAGAACACTATGAACACTACACTATTACTTTAGAAGCTTTGGCTGTGTCTGAAAGTCCAAGTTCTACGTCCTGAATGTTTTGTGTCCCTTGCAAAATTCCTGTGTTGAAATCCTAATGCCCAAAGTGATGGTATGAGGTGGGGCCTTTGGGAGGCCTTAGGTCATGAGGGTGGAGCCCACATGAATGGGATTAGTGCCTTTATAAAAGAGGCCCCAGAGAGCTCTCTTGTCCCCTCAGCCATGTGAAGACACAGAAAGCAGTCAGTCAGCAGCCAGCTATCCAGAAGAGGAAAGAGAGCCCTCATGCGACCAGGCTGGCACCCTGATCTCCTGAACCATGAGCAGTAAGTACAGTTCTGTTTGTGAGCTACCGCATCTATAGTGTTTTGTTATGGCTGCCCAAACAGACGACGACATGAAGTAACCCAGATTAACACTGCTGAAACATTAACAATTAAGAGACTGAACTAGGTGCAAATTGGAATTTAAAATAAGTACATTCTAGGGGAAGGATAAAACTCAGTGGTAGAGCACATGCCTAGCATGCACGAGGTCCTGGGTTCAATCTCCACTATCTCCATTAAAATAAATAAATAAATAAATCTAATTACCCTCAAAAATTTTTAAAAAATAAAGTACATTCTAACAAAGAAATGTTTGTTCTAGTACACACAAACTTTGTCTACATTTTCATGCATTTCAGGGACTCTATTTTAAAAGACCATCATTTAGCCAATTTACTTGGATCTGTAGAGAATTGTACTTAAATGAATTATACTTAATTACATTTAAATGGGTTCTACTTAATCATTCCTTTGGAAACCTAAATTAAAAATTTTCAAAGAGATGCAAGGTCAACACTGAATCCCAAGTTCTGACTTGGGGTAGCTAGAAATACGCATTAATCAGCAACCTGCCAGTGAAGGTGAATAACTCTCTTCTGCACAAAAGCGTTTTCCTCTACTGGTTGCTCAAAGCACCACTGAAATTATTCCCCACCCTAGCCACCTCAACAAAAAGGAAGGAAAAGAGAAGACTCACCTTCTTTCAGGAGAAAGATATTCATCCTAGACAGACACACATTTTAAGTCATTCTAGTGCTCTACCTCTAAACCCCTTCAAGAGTTCTCCTGGTAACTAATTTAAAAACACACCCACAGGAGGGGGGGCAGGAATAGCTCAGGAGTAGAGTATATGCTTAGCATGCACAAAGTCTTGGATTCAGTCTCCAGTACCTCCATTAA
The DNA here is from genome assembly GCF_036321535.1 of Camelus dromedarius. Classification (NCBI taxonomy): domain Eukaryota; kingdom Metazoa; phylum Chordata; class Mammalia; order Artiodactyla; family Camelidae; genus Camelus; species Camelus dromedarius. Next base: position 1,470,626 of record NC_087459.1, on the reverse strand, counting down.
CCAAGAAAAAAAAAAACAACACAAAAACACCCATCAATTTAAGCTATGGCTTAACAGCAAAAGAAAACATGCTAGCCCTACAGTCTATTTCCTCACTATAAAAAACCTTGCAAACATTATGGTTTCTTCTTTGTAAATTTCAATCTAAATGCTATTTCCAGTTTTTTCCCTGTTTCTTCCAAGCACAATTCTCTGCTCTGATGGTGGTAATTTATGGACCTGAATGGGTTGGAACATGCAACCCAACAGTGCCACATAGTTCTGAACCTCAATTAGAAAGTCTATTCTTTTCCAAATAGGCATCCTACAGACGACAGGTTGGTTGGTTGGTTGGTTTTTAAACATTAACTGGCATTTTGTAGAAGCAGTTGATAGAGTCAGTAACCAAAATGAGTTTCTGGTTAAAAAAAAAAAAAAAGAAAGAAAAAATTGACCACAACGTAGGGACCACAATGTAGGGACAACTGCTTCCCTACACATTTTTACATCTCCAACTTCTAACACTGTCACAGAGGAAAGGATTAAGAGTAAAACTGCAAATTGGCAAATACCACGAAAAGACAGTTCTCCTGTGAAAGAGGCAATGACTAGTCACTCAACAATGACCACCATTCCAGACCACTGCTCAAAGGAGGGCTGTCCCTTGATGACTGGCTGATGATGGAGTCCTTGGTCTAATCAGAGTGGTATTGGTGACTCCAGAGTTAGGAGGGAGGGCCAAAAAAGAAAATGGCTGGATAAAAACAATCTGTATAAGGTTTGGGGGGAAAAGGCACTTTTAGGAGCTAGTAAGAGAACTAGTTTACACAGCCCAAATGACTTGATCTAAGCGAAGAATTAAAAGGCTAAAATTTCTTGTTCAAAGGGCATATATATCAACCACTCATATAAATAAAAGAAACACCAGTCAATAAAACAACCAAATCCAAACTGCTCACATACATACTTCCCAAGAAAATTTCCCCAAACTCTCTCTTTGCCTCTACAGAGAAAACTGTAGCCAAAGTTCCTGAAGAAACTGAACTCCTAGAGCACTTTTATGATGTCTACCTAAGAAATACAACATAGCACTTTAAAGAAATCAAGCTCACTCATTTGACATTTCTACAAAATCAGTACCTGAAAGCATGCTATCACTTAAGCAGCCCCTAAATACATTTAAGATTTTAGAAGACTGACCTTAACTTGAAACCACAGAAAGTCTACTAGGCTAGCTATGATCAAAATGGCACGTGACAACTATTAAGTTATAACAAATGCTCGTGTCTGAATAGACTAATTTCTGACACATGAACGTAGAGTGAGTTATACCAAGCAACCTGAGTAAGATAAACGACTTTACCGCAATAAAAATTCTAAACGTGTCACCAACTAAGGAGAAAAGTCCAAGTCTCACTTAAGAAAAAGGGCACACATATCAATGTAGTTTCCTACACACTTTAATGTTAAGTGAGGAATTCTAACTTTATGAACTTTATAAGCTTTCAAAATACTACCGGTGAAAAAGATCTTTGTATTGATAGCCAACAGTTTCTGCCCGATCACACGACTGCAATGCATCCTGGGATTCTTTCAGGACACTTCGGTGCCGTAGATATTTAAAACGCACAGTTTCAATATTAGAAACTGCAGCAAGAGACGCTCTCTCGCCAAAGCCTAAGGTAAAGGGAAAAGTCGAGTATTCATCGTCCCCAACTCCTCAGTTCCCTCAGCGCCCACCCGACTGACTGCTGGCTCCGTCTGTCCTCACTTCTAGGCCTCGTGGCACTGACCCGCGGCGGCCCCCCTCTCCGTCCCATATGGTTCCCACTTCCAACGGGGAACTGCGGTCCCCGGGGGAGAGGCGGGCCTCAGGCCCCGGGCCCCACCGGTGTGCCCTGCACGCTGCTCCTGCTCCGCCTGGCCCTCCGCGGAGGCAACCCCATGCAGGCCGCCTCCCCGGCCCGGGGACGCCCCACCCAGGGCAGCCGGCGCCGGGCGCCGCTGTCAGCGCCCCACGTGCCGCCCGGCCCCACCGTCACGCGTCCGCGGCCCGGCAAGGGGCGCCCCGACCCCACCCAACCCGACCCCCGTCCCCATCCCAGGTGGGCTACAACCCCTAGGCCGGCTGCCCCTGCCCTCGCAGTCCGGCTTCCTCCCGTGTCCAGGCCCTTTACCCGAAGGGCCTCCTGCGCCGCTGCCGGCTCCGTGGTTGTTGGCGGCGGCGCCAGCTGGGGGTGCCGGCGGCTGGGCCGGACCCCGCAGGAAGGACGGCACGAACTCGGCGGCGTGGACGTTGGGCACGAAGGGCTTGGCATTGACGTTGAGTTGCCGGCTGAAGGCCGCGCTGAGGTGCTCACGCTGGGCCTCGGCCGCCGCCAAAGGGCCACCGGCGAGGCCGCACGGGCCCGACCCGGGAGCTTCCATGTCCGCCTGGTCCCAGCAGTCCGGCGCCGAGTCGCTGCTGCTGCTGCCGCTGCTGCTCCCGCCGCCGCCACCGCCGCCGCCACCACTGCCCGGATCCATGATCGGGGGGGCCGTGTGTGTGGTAAAGAGAGGGCGGGAAATGGAGGCGGGGGCGACCGGCTGGGGAGGAGCAGGCCGAGCTGACCCCGGGAAGCGGCAAGGCAGAAGGGCCGGGGGCTAGCGACACAATCCCCGGCGTCGTCGCGGCGGCAGCTCCAGTCCCTATCCGCACTCGCGACGACGACAGCGGCGGCGACCCAACCCTCCTCGTGTGTGCGAGCGGATCTCCTCCCACCCAACCCCAGCCACCTCCGACCGCCTCAGCGCCAACCCGACGCCTGGCGCGGATTGACCCCTTGCCACCACCCGTACCTTCGCCTTGGTAGTTCGCAGCCCCGGTGGGCCCTGTTTCCGGCTATGAAGCGCGGCAGAAGGCGGAACTACGAGTTCCGGCAGCGCCCGCGCGACACCGCTGCGGTTTTCCCGGGGGCCGACGGGAGTCGGAGTTCCGGGCCGGGAGCAACCGGAAGCGGCGCCAGCTCCCGTCAGGCAGCGCGAAGAGGCGGAGGTCTGGTCGTCGCACGGGGGCCCCACCTGTCACCGGGTGGGGGCAGGGGTAGGAGCAAGCCTTTGCGTGACTGGGCCTGGGGTCGCGGACCGCGAATCTCTTAGTTCGCAGGGGTCGTCGGCTCACTCCTATTCTGCCCAGGACGCGGGAAAACGGACAGCAGTTCTAACGTAGAAAGAAAAGCTTTCACCTCCTGAGAATTCTTTCCTTCTCTTCTCACCATCCCCCTTGCGTTCCCAGCCTCGCAGTCTCCCCTCCCTGTTCGTTCTTTCCACCTTCCTCTTCCCCGCCCCCGGCCAGAATTTGCCCTACATTTCAAAGGCGACGCAGAGCGTCTTTCATATTATGTATTCATTTAGTGGAGGAGATCGTAAAACCGTGAGATGTTATAACATAAACTGCAAATGTAGCTCATAAAGCGCTCGGGCCCAGGGTCTGCCGCGGCAGAGAGGATTATAAATTGGAAACTTACAATGACTCACTGTCTGTATGACTAGTCATTTGAAACCTTCACCCAAACTTTTCCATCCCTTTCTCCTCCGGGCCAAGGGCTTTGCAAATTAAACAGAGGATTGCCATATTCCGTGATGTATCCAGCTGTACCCAACTAACAGGCTTATTTTTGTGCGTCCAGTTTCACTATGCAACTTAAGATGAAGTGGTTTTCTTTTGAATGGTCGGATTTGTTCAGGTTTTCTCATAGTAGTTTATTGACTGCATCTCGCGCTGACAGGTTGCGGTTCCGTAAACATGCAAAAGATAAATACTTAGCTCTAACTGCTTAAAGTAGGAAAATAGCATTGCTCTGAGTACCTGTTAGGTGTTCTTGTAATTCACCCCTGTGGAGCCCAAGACGGAGGAAAACCTATTTTTGATATTTTTTCTGCAGAAGTATAGACAGAGTATCACTAACCTGCTAGAAATTACAGAGTGCAGGTAGGAATACAGAGGATAGGTATTTAACAACCTTGTGTTAAGTTCTGAAATCTAGATCTAGATATGAATTTTACTTTTGAATATCTATTTTAAAGATAAAAGAGAACTCACCCTGAGGAGATAAATCAAAAACAAAGCTGTCAGTTACCGCCCCCCCCCCCTTTTTTGGTCAGTTACCTTTTTTAAAACAAGTCCAACTCTAAAGTGGTTTGAAATTCTGTTTAATATTAAATTAGCAAATGTGATGGATGCCTTGTTTCTTTAACACATAACACTTGGAAATTGAGCTCTGTGAGTGTAAAGAAACCAGACACCTCCAATATAACAAGGCTGGCTTTAAGTTTCTCCATGGGACTGTGGTTCATGCTCCCTGAAATTTTCTGGAGATTGATTTTTTTTTTTTTAACATCAGATGATGTATTCCTCTGATTAATACGAAGTTCTGGTTACAGCCTATTGATACAGTTCTCTGAAGACCCCACTGGATCTTTCTTAAGAGTGTCCCACTTCAAAGTTGGTATTAAGTGATTGCCTTCAGAGTTAGAGAATTTACCAATGATTGATGTAAAAATCAGACCTTCTTTTATATATAGGAGACTTGCATTGCTATTGAATGAGATTCACAGCAAGAAGAAAACTGTGTCGAAAATAAAGTGCCTTCTCACTCCACTCAAGATTTGCTCTTCCCAACTTACTCCTAAGAAAATGTCAACACAAGTTGCTGACTCAAATAGTGAACCACGCTGTCCTCCAATACTTTGTCATTGCATATGGTACTTCAAGATGTATCACCAGGCCGGCACTGGGCAATCACTCTGATAGGTTACTTCTTCACGTCTAATTAAATTAGCAGAGTGTCTTTGTGCCTGGTGCTTTTTCTAGGGACAAAGAAACTGCTAAAACTGCAGCTTTGAAAAGTTGATGTCATTTTAGCTTCCCTGTCTCTGAATAGGATAATTATGGATGTACAGGAGGGAATCCCCTCTGTTGGATTTCAAAAGCCTTAAGGGTTGAGACACTGCTCCAAGCAGGAAAGTAAAAAGCTCTTCTTGATAATTACTGTTGTGCTAAGAATGAGCAACTTGTTGTCAAAATCTTTTATTCAGCTCCTTTATATTGGCAATGCCCAGTATAAAGCCTGACACGGGAAACATGCTTAGATGTTTAATGAATGAATAGGTGAATCAGTAGGGAGTTTGCGTCAATACTGCCCTTTGATACTCATGTAGGGCTGTTGAGGCACAGGACTGTCAATTTTAAGGTAGTTTTCCAAGGACGTCCTGCTATTCCTTGTGATGTGCACACAAGGTTAGCTTGACAACAGCTTTACTTCGCAAAGCTATGCTTGTTCAAGGTCTGAACTATTTCTGCACAGATGATTCCCATCTTCCAATGCAAATCCCCCCTGCTAACGTTCCTAGTCATCTCTTTCTTCCTCTTTCTCTCTCTTTGTTCTCTGTGGTCTTCCCAACCTTCCTTAGTTATTCTGCCTTTCAGCTAAATGAGGGTCTCAGCATTTGCACCTTTTAAGCAACTACACAGTACTTTGGGGTTTTTTTAACCTGAGAGTTTATCTTTTATGCTTCCGAGCATGAGACTGATATGAAAACTCATAGCTGTCCCAGGCTTTTAGTGGGTGAAAATGTGTTCACACAAATGGATGCTGATGGAGCAGTCCCATTTCTTAAGATGGTTTCTTCAGAAATACGAGCACGAAAGTTGTTCTTTCCAGCATTTTTGCAATAGCTCCAAACTGGAAACAATCTAAATGTCCATCAACAGGAAAATGGTTAAATAAGTGGCAGTACATCAATATTATGGAATAACAGGCAGCTATTAAAAAGAGTGAAACATATAACAAACTAGTGAATATAGCAAAAAAGAAGCAAACTCAGATACAGACAACATACTAGTGGTTACAGGGCAGAGGGCAATGTAGGGGTGGGGAGTGGGAGGTACAAACTATTGAGTGTAAGACAGGCTCAAGGATGTATTGTACAACATGGGGGAATATAGCTAATATTTTATAATAACTGTAAATGGACAGTAACCTTTAATAATTGTATTAAATTTTTTTTAAAGAAGAGTGAAACAAACTAGATGCCAACATGATAATACATGTATATTATATGGTAAAATAGGGGAAAAAGCTATCTAGAATGTGTAGAATATATAGTGGATCAGTGTACCTAGTACAGGCTTATTTCTGTAAACATATCTAGCTTTATCCTCTCCCCGGAATGATCTTTTCCTGGATCTTCACCTTTCTAGCTTGCTGTCATTCAGCTCAGATGTTGGGTCCTCAGCTCAGAGACCTCTCCTAGCCACCTGAACCCTCCACCAACCCATATCACTCTCTACCATCTTACCCCCTTTTATTTTTTTCACAGTATTTACCACAACCTGAAATTTTTATTCATTCCCAGGCTTACTGCCCATCTCCTACTAGAAAATTAATTCCATCAGTCTGTCTTCTTCACCATTGCCGTTTCCCATCCCCTACAACACTGCCTGGCTAAGTGCTCAAGAAACATTCAGGAGAGAGGGAAACATGTGTATCTCTCTGTATGTTATAAAGCTTTAAAAAGTGCAGACAGTTACATATTAAACAATTAATGGAAGATATATCTGTAGGGTAGGATTGGATGTGGGGAGGACAGCAGCTGGGAGAAGAAGAAAATATAATTTTTTACTTACATTTTTATGTTTGGATTTTCCTACAACCAGAAGATTGGTTTAAACATTTTTTTATTGAGATGAAATTCACATAACATAAAATTGACCATTTTATTTTTTAATTTGCTTTAATGTTTAAATTTTTTATATTGAAGTATAGTTGCTTTACGATGTTTTGTTAGTTTCTGGTGTACAGCATAGTGATTCAGTTGCACATATATATATATATATATATATATATATATATATATATTCTTTTTCGTATTCTTTTTCATTATAGCCTATTACGAGCTATAGAATATAGTTCCCTGTGCTACTCAGTAGGACCTTGTTGTTTATTCTGCATGTAGTAGTTTGTATCTGCTAATCCCAAGCTCCCAATTTATCCCTCCCCCTCCCCTTCCATTTTGGTAATCAGAAGTTTGTTTTCTATGTCTGTGAGTCAATTTCTATTTTGTAAATAAATTATTTGTGTAATTTTTTTAGAATCCACATACAAGTGATATCATATGATATTTGTCTTTCTCTGTCAGACTTACTTCACTTAGTATGATAATCTCTAGGTCCATCCATGTTGCTGCAAATGGGATTATTTCATTTTTTATGGCTGAGTAGTATTCCACTATATAATATATAATATACAATTATTATATATTATGTAATATGTATTATAATAATATATATTACACACACACACACACACCACATCTTCTTTATCCAATTATCTGTCAATAGACATTTTGGTTGTTTCCATGTCTTGGCTACTGCAAATAGTGCTGCTATGAACATTGGAATACATGTATCTTTTCAATTTGGAGTTTTCTCTGGATATATGCCCAGGAGTGGGATTGCTGAATCATATAGAAAATTGACCATTTTAAAGTGAACAATTAAGTGGTATTAATGCATTTACAATGTTGTGCAGCCACCACCTCTATCTTGTTGCAAAACATTTTCATCATGGCATAAGGAAACCCATAACTGTTGTGGGAATGATTCCCATTCCCATGGGAATATGCCCCCATTTTTTTTTTTTAGAGAAAGTACTGGGGATTGAGCCCAGGACCTCATGAATGTTAAGCATCCATTCTACCACTTGAGCTATACCCTCCTCTGGGAATATACCCCTTTTGAAAACCTACAATCTCCTTTTAATCTCTAGGCTTTAGCTAGTCTGGTCATTTCACATAAATGGAATCATACAATATATAACCTTTTGTGTCTGGCTTCTCTCACTTAGGATAATGTTTTCAAAGTTCATCTGTGTTGTAGTACATGTTGGTACTTCGTTCCTGTTTATGGCAGAGTGGTATTCCATTGTATGGATGTACCACTTCTTGTTTATCCATTAATTCATTGATGAACAAATTGCTCTTATAACTTAAAGACATTTAAAATAAAAGAAAGTTTAAACAAGTGAAGTCCCAGTAAGGTGCAGAGTCTACTTAATTGTATAGTGGCAATGCCAATTTCCTGGTTTTGATAGTGTACTATGTAGTTATGTAAGAAGTTATCATTGGGGAAAGCTGGGTAATGGGTACATGGGACCTCTTGTAGTATTTTTGCAAATTCTTATGAGCCTATAATTGCTTCAAAATAAAAAGTTAAAAGGTTAAAAACTCTCACACTAGTAAAAAGCCATGTTTTCTGAAACTCTTAGAGTCCACAGATTTTAGCCTCAGATCCCAAGTCTTTACCAAAACATTGTTTTTTCTGCCTTCCTTAATTGAACTTCTTTGGGGGTGCAGAGTATAGCTTAAGTGGCAGAGCGCATGCTTAGCATGCATGAGGTCCTGAATTCAATCCTCAGTATGTCCTCTAAGAATAAACAAACAAACCTAATTACCTCCCCCCACCAAATAAATAAATAAAAGGACATGCATTAAAAAATTTATTTAAAAAAAACTTGTTTGGGCCAAGGGTAGCATCGGGGCGGGGGATTTTTTTTCACCTTTGAGGATTTTATGACATAAAATATACAAGGAATCACAAACCCTCATATATTGCAAAGATTGTCAGTTGTTAACATCTCATCATGTTGTTTCATGTTTTAAGATCAGAAATAGAACAATTTCAGTATACATGCCACCTCTTTTATCCCCATTCCTATTCCACTCTATCCCCTCAGAAAAGGCAGCCACTATTATATATTTAATATGATCCATCTAATCTATTTAAAGACATATTTATGTACATATACCAGACTAATCAATGAAAGCTACATTGTATTATTTCAAAATGTACATATAATATACAAAACCTGTCTTTCACTTCACATATTTATCTTTGAACTTCTATAGAGTAACTCCATCTATGTTAATACATCTTTTTAAAAAATTTTACCCATTTCCCTACTGATAGACTTTTAGGTTATTTCCAACTTTTTGTTATACCGATAGTACTTGCACAAGTGTCAGGATGCTTTCAGAAGCAAGTTACAGAAGTTTCAATTCAAACTAGATTTGACCATAAGGAATGTATTATCTTACATAATTATAAACTCTAAGATAGGACTGACTTGTTAGCCCATTGGTTCAATAGCTGAATGACATCATCAGTGACCTACATCTTTCCATCTGTCCGCTGCCCTGGATGTTGGCTTGATCCTTGGGCTGGTCCCGAGATGGCTGCAGGGTTCCAGATGAGAGAAAGAGTTCCAGATACCACATCCAGAGAAGCAAGAGAGAGCATCTCATCCTGCAGCTGTCTCCTAGGAGTGAGGAAACTTTTCCCAGAATCCCTTTAAGAGATATCTCCTCCTATGTCATTGGCCTGGATTGGGTCACCTACCCCTTCTTGAAAAGGAGATATCTCTGTCTTTCTATTGTGGTAAAATGGACATAACATAAAATTTGCCACTTCACCCATTTTTTAGTGTACAGTTCAGTGACATTAAGTGTGTTCACGTTCTGTGTAACCATCACCACCATCCATCTTCAGAACTTTTTCATCTTCCTGACCCGAGACTCTGGATCCACTAAACAGTAACTCTTTGTTCTCCACTCCTCCGGCCATTGGCAACCACTGTTCTACTTTCTGTCCCTATGACTTTGACTACCCTAGGTGCCTCATACAAGCAGAATCCTATAGTGATGAATGATGTATTTAACTTACCGTAATGTCCTCCAGTTTCATCCTTGTTGTAGCATACACCAGAATTTCCTTCCTTCTTAAGGTTGAATAATATTTCATTGTCTAAATATATTACATTTTGTTTATCAGTCAATAGACACTGGGTTGCCACCAACTTTTGACAATTGTGAATAACGTTGTCATGAACATGAGTGTACAAATACAAATACCTGCTCAGGTGTCAGCTTTCAGTTCTTTTAGGTATATACCAAAAAGCTGAATTGCAGATTCATATAATTCAATGTTTAATATTTTGAGGAACCAGCATACTTTTTTCCACAGTGGCTGTACCATTTTACATTTTTACCAGCAATGCACAAGGATTCCAGTTTCTTCACATCCTCACCAGCACTTAATGTTCTGTTTTTTTTTTTTAATCATCATCATCCTAATGAGCATGAAGTGGTATCTTGCTGTGGAAAGTGGATCTCTTAAACTAGTGATTTGCACTGTTGGTTGTACATTAAAATTGCCTGGGGGAACTTTAAACCCTACCCATCTCTAGATTCTTCTTTTTTTAAACAGGAAATTTATTTTTTATTTTTTATTAAAAATTTTTAAAATTGAGGTGTAGTTCATTTTTTGGAGGGGAAGGAGGGAGGTAATTAAGTTTATTTATTTATCTTTTTTTAATGGAGGTCCTGGTTTCAGTTCCCAGGACCTTGCAAGTGCTAAGCACACACTCTACCACTGAGCTATATACCCTCCCGCGTGAAGTGTAGTTGATTTACAATGTTAGTTTCAGGTGTACAGAAAAGTGGTTCAGTTATACATACGTATAATTATATATATATTTTTTTTTCTTTTCAGATTCTTTTCAATTGTGTTATTACAAGACATTTCTAGATTCTGATTTAATTTGTCCTGGATAGGACATGGGCACTGATGCATTTTAAATATATCCCTTATGAGGTCTCTGTGTGAGGCCAAGCTTGAGAACCACTGGTCGAGATATAAATCATCTATCCAAAGCAAAAAATGGATGTTGGGGAATCAATTACAGTGTTCAGTACTACAAGCTTTCAGTAGAGTTTTTGTTCTTGTTTACTATAGCCAACTCTGAATTATTCATAGAAATTTAGAACCAGAATAGCATGTCAGACCAGGTAGCAATAATGAACAGAAAATACACTGCTTGCTGCTTAATTTCTTTACCCAGCAAATATTTTGTCAGAATTGGCAACAAACACTGTGGTAAATTGACCAGTTCTGCCCTTTGGCTAGACATTCTCATTTTATGCAGTTTATTTTTAGCAGCGTTTTGAGATTTAATTCGCATGCCATACAATTCAGCCATTTAAAGTGTACAACTCAGTGGATTTTAGTATATTCACAGTCATGACACCATACCAGATGTCATGGTATTTGTTTGTTTTTTAAGTCTAGATTAATGGAAATGCAGTTTGGAATGAAGTGACCTAAGAGCTGACACTGAGCAGGAAAAAAAGCAGGAAAAGGGAGTCTCAATGAGTCACACATACATAAACAATTCTTCACAAAGAAGATTGAACTGTGCAAGATTTAAAAGGTAAGAGGAGACTGAATTGACAGCAGATGATGATAATGATGATGATGATGGCGATGATGATGATAAACTCACTAGCCAAGAAACTGGGTTCACCTCTTGGGTGTCAAACCAAAGAGTGAGAGAAGGAAGGATTACTTGCAGCAAGTAAGAACACTGGGGATCTTTCCCAAAGCAGAGTCTCCCCAAACTTCCCCCAACCCAGAAATTGGGGAAGCTTTAAGCCAAGGGTTCATGCACACTCATGAAGGGGCTGGAGCAGAGGAGAATTCAGCATAGAACTGGGGCCAAGGTCCAGAGTCCAAGCTTTAGGTGATTGTAGTCACACCATTAACATCACTTTTCCATCCTCCAATGGGTGCGGTCCTTCATTCCTGCAGAGCTCAAAGACTGTATCAGATTGTTATGTAAATCTCTTGAGGAGGAGCTAGGACTCTGCATTTTATCACTAAAATATTGTTTCTTGGCTGCTTTTCCTTTATTCCTGCACTCCCTCAGTTCCCTTAAGATTATTAATTACTGAGACCCGTTCAAGGGCAAGCATTGTGGTCACAAAATGGCTTAGACCAAAAATAGCTTCTCTTACGTCAAGAAAGCCATGCCCGGTTCTCTTTCTCCTGGGACCCCCTATGCTATCTGCTTACAATATTGTTAAAACTTGGTGGTGCCAACGTGATCACAATGACTTTGAGCCTGAGAACTCCAACTAAGTCAGCCGATCAGTTCTTGTGCTGAAATTTGGCTTCCTTACCAGCTGCTGTGTGTTAACAGCCTTCCCAATGAATAGCTACAAAAACCAGTTGTTCTGGTTTCTCCAGGAGTTGGAGACAGAGAGACTTCTGTGAGTAAATCTTTTTTGCCCATTCATCTGAAGGAAATGTTTGTATTCAGAGCTCTTAGCTGATTGTAATCCTGGGTGCCCTTCATGACCAAAATCCAGGAGGTTTAAAGATTGTTGACCCCCTACCCCGGGGTTCCCTGTAAGTGGGTTTGTCCCCCAGAAGCAGAATGAAACTATGAGGACCACCCTAAGAACTGCCTGTTTCCTCACCCAGCATGGCCCAACTCTCTCCCTGTGTTAGCAGAGCTTGGCCACTGATAGGTATCTGAACAGCAGCAGTCCTCAAGTTCAACTGGCTTATTGATTTACATTTGAAATAGCTGTCTCAGTGCTAATGATTATCTCATTACATCCCCTTTGTGAATGTAAAAGACCCACAATGAAGGGCACAGAGAAAAAGTCTGATAGTAATCGGATGACTCAGAGCTGATTCCTTCCCTGATTCCTTCCGTGGAAACCAGGCTTCATTATTCCTGAGTTATTAACATATTGCTTATTATGTTTTATACCTAAGAACCTGGCACCGGCAGGTTTCTGCAGACCCCTTGTTGTAGTTACAGGTGGGAAGAGGAAAACTCCAACTAGGTTCAGTAGTTTTAAGCTGCACAGCTAGCCTATTAAATAATGTGTATGTTACACAAATATGTAAAACAGCAATTCTACTTTATTAACAAAAATAATTATTGTCTTTAATTTTTTCTTTTCAAAAAATTGGGGTAAAAGATACCTAACAAAATTTACCATTTTAACCACTTTTAATTGTGCAATTCAGTGACATTAAGTACATCCACATTGTTCTGCAACCATTAATCCATCTCCAGACCTTTTTCATCATCCTTAACAGAAACTTTGTAAACAATAACTCCCTTTCCCCCAGCCCCTGGTAACCTCTGTTTTATTTTTTCTCTCTATTAATTTGCCTGTGCTGTGTACCTCATACGTGGAATCACACAGTATTTGTCCTTCTGTGTCTGGCTAATTTCACTTAGCATATTTTCAAGGTTCATCCATATCGTATCAGAATCTCATTCCTTTGTAAGGCTGAATAATATTCCACTGTGGGTTTATACCACATTTTGTTTATCCATTCATCTGTTGGTGGACACTTGGTGGTTTCCACCTTTTGACTACTGTGAAGCATGCTGCTATGAACATTGGTATGCAAGTATCTTTGAATCCTGACGTTTGACTCTTTGGGGTATATACCCAGAAGTAGAATTGCTGAATGATGTGGTTATTATCTTTCATATAACTTCACAATGTATTTATCTTTAATGTCACAACAGCCCTGAAAGTCTGCTTGTTCTATCTTCATGACAAAGGGAGAAAATGGAAGCTTGGAAAAATTGAATGACTGAGTCTCTGTCCTCCCTGTATTTGCCTAAAAACAGGATATAAATTTGTAAATGTGTTCCCACCCAATCCACCACCAGAAGGACAGCGGTTAATCACTGGAGAACCTTGTCTGCACATAACAAACCTGCCAAAAACTAGCCCTTCTTTACCCTTAGTTCCCCATATATTTCCCTTCCCACCACAATTTACTCCCCCTGGAAGCTCCAAGTCCTTTTACTTTATCTTGTCACTTCTCTAAAGATGTACTGTTCTTTTGTTAAGATGCTGCTCAAGCCTGAGTTCTTACCACCTCTTTAAGTTACTCATTGCTGATTGCTCCTGTGTGCATGCCTGATGCGTGTGCTAATGTACATATTTGTTTTTCTTTTGTCAGTTTTCCTTTGGTCAGTTTCATTGACAGGGCCCTAGCCAGAGAACCTAAGATGGGTAAGAAGAGAAAAGATTTTTTTTCCTCCCTTATATTATCAAATAGCAGTCAATTTGGACCCATCACAGAGTCTAGGATGACACTGATGGGTGAAGGTGGAGGTTGGAAGAAAATGAGAGATTCATCCTGTGAATTGCAAAGCACCAGTTTCATCCTTTTAAATATGTAATTCCTCACTCTTGCAACTCTTGGAACAGAGTTCCCCTCCCTGGTACTCAAAGACTCTATTCTCAACATACATGGGTCAGTGGTTCTCAGGTTTTTATCACGTTGGATTTACCTACAGGCTTCTCAGGAATGCAGACTCATGCCCCCAAAGACAGTGGCATAAGATAGTTCATTCTTGGAATAGAAAGAATGTCAAGAAGGGAGTGGGGCAGGAGAAGGATGGGGTATAAAATTAAAAGGCCATCTATCAGAGCTCCCCACTTTTGCCCCATCGTCTACTCTCTGCACAAAAGCTGATGTTATCCTCAGTATTTCTCTGTTTAAAATGCTGTGTGAGATGATCCCATCTCCTGAGACAAATGTCGACATCTTTCTCATGGCCTGTAAGGCCCTGCATTGCCTAGCTTCCTGCCACCTTTCTGATCTTGCCTGATCTTGCCTGACCTTGCTCGTCCTTAAACCTGCCAATAGTACAGCCACCTCAGGGCCTTTGCACTTGCTATTTCCTCCACTGGGAGGGCTTACACCTTTACCTCCTACAGATCTCAACCTAAGGGATGACTTAGAAAGGCCTTCTCCTGAGTATTTATAACCGCCTAACATATGACTTATTTTACATGTTTATTTGTTCATTGCCTGCTCTGTGAAAGTGGAGACTTTGCATTGTGTCCCAGTTGCAGTGATATAATAGAGCACTTCTTTGAAAAAACAGGGTAAATAATGTTTTTTAAATGACACACATACTTAAAACTTTATAAATGTGCAGTCATTTGCCAAGCTCTTGAGGCAGGACCAGACCTTTTCTTCTATGACAGTGTCAGTTGTTGGACCCCCTCTGCCTGATTTGTGCAGAAGGACCTTTACTGGAAGGCTCTGTGGTGGTTGCTGAATTGGGGGAGCCTGGATCCCCAGCTGGGCCTGGGAATGGCAGAGGACCAAGACCCAGAAAACGCCAAGGACAGCCACTTGCCTCTAGCACAGTCTGGTCAGCACACCAGCATCCCCCTCACCTCTTCTCAAGACTTGGAATCCAGAGATAGAGCCGCTCATTGGCCAAGTGCTCGTTACATCCCCAGCTGAAGTGGGCTGTGGACGGTGCTCTCTTGGGCCTGCTTCCCAGCAAGAAAAGGATTACTCACCCACCAAGGTGTTTCCCCAGGCAGAAATCGATGTGTTATTGCATAGAAAGGATGGATGTGGGATAGCCAAAAATAACAAATGCTAGCATGTGGACTCTGAACAACAGACACTCGTGACATGGACACAGCATGACAGATGCCAGGACACTTGTCCCCTGAGGCAAACTAGCAGATCACATTCTGATCTTTTTTGGTTTGTCATTCATTTAACAAATGTTGTTTTGCATATACCATTTTTAAGATTTAAATAGTATTAACATGCCATCTGTCATCCACTGAAATCACTCTTGCTGATTACAAACCTTGCAAATAATAATAAGCTATAGAGACTGACTTTTGATTCACCCTGTACAGGGCAAGGTATGAGGAACAAGGTAAATCACCCAGTCATTTGTATATAAATAAATCAGGTTATTATAACCATCCATAAAGAGAAGTGTTGAGAATCTGTAAGTTTAAGAAGAGCCAGGGGAGGAAAGTAGATAGAACTTAATAGAAGTCCAACTTGGAGTTAGATAGACTTGGGTCTGAATCTTTCCACAGCATTTAGCTGTATGACCTTTGTCAAGTTCCTTAACCTTTCTGAGCCTTTTCCCTTAAAGCTCTTAGCCTATTGCTTGTGCTCAGAAAGTGGTAATTGTAATATGTTAAGGAATATGACTGTGATGGTAACTCCTCTATATTATTACTTAAGTTAGCACAACAGAAAATGGATTTGAGTTGTTGCAAGACTGATTTAGGTTACATGTAAGAAAAGACTTCCTACTTGTTAGCATGCCCAAGTTAGAGAAAGAGCAGGACCTGGGTTTCCAGGGGGAACCAGCCAGGGCTACCTGGGGGGGTCCTTCAAAGATAGGGGCTGAAGGTTAGACCATTGGGGTGGCCTGGAAGGAAACCTTTGTCTGGTGGAAAATCTGAGTTTTATATAGGTGTTGGGCTGGGATCTATGTGGGCTTCAAGACCAACCCCCGCCTCCAACCTCATTTCTCCAACTTCATCTCCTGCCTCTCATCCCATCACAGGCTGCTCTCTACACTTCAGCCACTCTGACCTCCTTTCTGATTCTCCTACCCGCCAAGCTTTTTTCTTCCTCAAGTCTTGTATTCTTACTGCTCCTTCTGCCTGAACCTCACATGACTGGCTGCTTCTCATCATTCACGTTTCAGAGATGTTACTTCCTTCTCAGAGAGATTCCCAGTTGAAAATTGATACCCTCTCCTCCTCACTCTCTACCACATCACACTGACTTACAGTCAATCCTCATTATTTGCAGATTCTCTGTTTGCGAATTCGACTACTCGCTGGAATTTATTTGTAACCCTCAAATCAATACACGGAGCACTTCTGTGGTCATTCGCTGACATATACAGTGGCAAAAATGTCAGTCACCAGACATGTAAGTTCCACGCTGAGCTAGAGAAAAGCCATCTTATTTCTTCTTTCTATTCTCATATATTTTCAGCGAGGGTCCTCTTCGAGTCTCCTCGAGAGGAGACTGAGCACAAACTATCTGAATTGTCCCATATCTGTGTCTTCTGCTTTTCTTTCTTACTATTTTTATTTTTTATTTTTACTGGAGGTCCTGGGGATTGAACCCAGGACCTCCTGCGTGCTCAGCATGCACTCTACCTCTGAGCTATAGCCTCCCCCCGTGTCTTCTGTTGATTATTGCTCATCTGCATGCGTCGGGAGTGGAGGTGCTCTGAGAGTTGTGGCCTTGGCTTCCACATTCAGTGCATAGCAGGCACTTAATAAGTATGTGTCCTATTAATGAAGGGATGAATGAAAAGATCGGGCTGTCAGCACTTGGGAGGGAGGGTCAAGAGCTGGGAGAGTCCATTGATGGATGACTACAGAAGAGATGAAGTTATGTGTGTCAGTGTAGGACTCATCCAGACATAGCCTTTTCTGTGTTGCTGACGTGGCCAGGGACGGATGCTTGTGAGGCCGACTTCTGAGTGTTTACCGGACACCCAGAATGCAGTGTGGAGTAGGTGGGGCAATAGTCGTATCATAGAGCAGCCACGGAATAGGCTGTTTTTGTGAGTCAGATGCCTTACTTGGTGTTGTGCTTCCATATTCAATCCACGCAACTATGCCAGTGAGGATGGATTATCCCCTAACACAAGTGAAGTAACTGGGCCAGGATCCTGGAGCTACCCAACGGCGGAGCTGAAATTCCAACCCAGGCCAGTCTGACCCCAAACCAGGACCCCGGCTTCAGTCCTCTCTTTTTTGCCACCTGCACTTACCATGTCTACTGTCACTTACTTCACATTTTTTTCTTTAAACTGACAACCCTTTTAATCAAATTTATTTTCATAGGAGACTTTATTGGCTACAGTAAATAGAAAACGTGTCCCTTATCATGAAAAGAAAATAATTTTTTAATACATGCAAGTGAAATAAAATGTTCTTACATTTCGGCCAGCTACTGTTACCTGCTTGAAGTCCCACTTTCTCTTTGAAATGGAGGTTAGCAAGCCTTGGAGATGTGTTCGAGACAGAGTAGAATTCCCCCTGTGAATGTCTTCTTTACCTAATCCAAGGGTAATTGAACGGAGAACAATTGTCTCACCGTGTGACTCAATGTTATTTAATTCCCATGCCTCTTGATCACACATAATCTTCTCATGTTCCTCCTAAAATTAATTCCTGTCCCACCCCAGGCTTCGGGAAACCGCCGCTGACCTTTGCGGTCTTAGCCCTTGATGAGTTTCACTTCTGAAGAGCATGAGGAGGCAAAGTTGGTGTTATGGAAAGTTGTAGAGGGAATTTAAAGAGCTAGAATTGCCAACTCCTTGAACTGACATCTGATCCAGTCCCTGAAAATAGTCCAAGGGAGCAGTAGCCCCAGACAATGAGTACCCTGCCGTGTTTGCTCTCTAGGGATGCATCCAAGTCATGATGCATGGCTTGAGAGTGTTGATAAGGGTCATCAGAGGACATCAAAATTCATACGGAGGGCACAGCAGGGCACTGGTGATTTTGAACGGCACCCAGTCCATAATAGGTGGACAGCCAATTTAGAATGTCTATGTAAAATTTCTATCTCCCGCTCTGAGACTTCCTGTGCAGACCTTTTGGAAAATCAGTCAATAATTTGATGTACAGAGAGGAAGTAAAGATACACCCAAATGAGCGAAAGCAGAAGGGGTGGGGGTGGTGTTGAGAGAAGCTGGAGAGTCTGTAGGATTTCCCGTGGAGTCTTAAGTGACAGGGTCTGATGTGAGAAGTGATACTGGAGGATAAGATGCATTTTTCTAAGACATACGAGACAGCCTGGGGTTTAAGTCAAGTGTGATCTTGTGACACCTCAGAATTGGTTGATAGCTTGGGTGGCTGAGGGGAGAGGTTGCTAGAGAGGCTTCGGGGAGAGAAGAGGGAGTGTGAGCGGTGAAAGCAGACACACTGTCTCCTGCTTCTCTCTCTCCCCTGCTCTTCACCTTTAGTCATGTTTACAATCAACGTGCCTGCAGTTAAAAGGGGAGACAAGGAGACCCAAGGGATCTCTATGTTCCATTGTAATTTAATTATTCAGCACATAATACTCATCACTTATTATATGCCAGTCACTGTGCTGGGCATTGGGCAGCCATAGACGACTAAGCCAAGTCCACGCTCCTAAGGGCTTCTTGGTTGTGGCAGAAACATGCTAATAATGACGAATAAGTGCACCTAGAATACAGTATAATTGTGAAGAGCAGTCGGCTTTGGATTAAACACACCTGCCTGAGTTTGGTTCTGTTCAGCTGTGCAAGTTACTTTATTCTGTGCACCTCAACTTCCTTCCCTGTAAAATGGGCTTATTTGCAAGGCTTAAATGAACGAATCCAGGTAGAATTCTTGGCACAGAGCCTGGGACAGCAGAAGAGGTCCATAACTCAAAGCTAGTATTATTGATATTTTAATCAACAAAGTAAAA
This sequence comes from Camelus dromedarius, assembly GCF_036321535.1. Lineage (NCBI taxonomy): Eukaryota > Metazoa > Chordata > Mammalia > Artiodactyla > Camelidae > Camelus > Camelus dromedarius. The sequence continues at coordinate 1,451,488 of NC_087459.1, read as the reverse complement.
GGTGAAGTAGCCTAAAGGAGGGAACATATGGGTAGTTGGGGAGGCTTCCTGGAAGAGGTGGTGGTTTCTTAGTTGAGCTTTAAAGGCTGACTAGAAGTACTGCAGGGTGATGGCACAGCAAGCATGCGAATGCACACTCCCTTATTAGGAGGCAGCAAGAGCACAGAAAGCAGTGACCCAGCGACATGAAGTAGGTTGCTTAAACTGGTTCACATAACCTGCTATTTTTCATAATTACAGCTGTGTGGAAGCGTATCACTTCTTCTACTTCCCAGCTCCCAGTTTCTAAGCCGTGTTTGCAGATGTCAGTCTATAAGAGAATCACTCAGGGAATTAATGAAGAATGCAGTTGCCTGGGTTCACGTCCCAGAGATTCTGGCTCTGCAGTTCTGGTGTGGGGCCCAGGATTCTGCTTTTCAAATAAGCATCCTAAGTCACTCGGTTGCCAGTGGTCCAGCCCCCACACTTTGAGAAACCCTATCTAGAGTTCCAGCTCTCAATTTGATACTCAGCTAGATCGAAAATGTACACAGAGATGACACCCAAGTCCACGAGTGAAGATAAAGTGGAGTATAATTCAAAGTGGCTTTGACTATCTATTGAGAACCATCCTTTGAATACCCACATACCAGGTCTAACTCTTAGCCCATTTTTCCATCAGCATTGGAAGTACTTGCTGTTTCTTAGTTCTATACTTGGCTTATACTAGGGGCCCATGATGTACCAAAACATGCGTATCTCTAAACCAGCACAGTCCACTAGAACTTTCTTCAGTGATGGTAATGTTCTGTATCTATACTGTGGCTATTGAGTATTTGAAAGGTGGCTAAACAGACTGAGGAATTGAAAATTTAAGTTAATTTAAATAGTGGGGGAGGGTATAGCTCAAGTGGTAGAGCACATGCTTAGCGTGCATGAGGCCCTGGGTTCAATCCCCAGTATCTCCTCCAAAAATAAATAAATAAATAGACCTAATTGTCACCCACTACAAAAAAAAGTTTAAAAAAAATTTTTAATAGTCACATGTGGCTACGGCTCTGGACAGCTGGGTTCTAAACCCTGGGACCATGCTGAGCATAAAGGGTGCTCCTTCTATGATGGGTCTGGGGACTGAGACGTCCTCGGGGACCAGCAGGTATATGTCCCTCCTCCTGGGCTCACCCTCTGGGTTCTGTGCTCTTTGAAGAGAGTGGAAGGCAGAAACACCTGCATTATTTAAATGGTGATTCTCTTTCTCTCTCTCTTTCTCTTTTTCTCTCATATATGGTTGGATTTACCAAGTTCAATACGTGTATAATATGACTCCACTGTGTAGCTCTTCAAAACATCCCCTCATGCCTCACAATCTGTTTTTTCTGTTACGTATACAAAATTTTAAAAGCCCACAGAATAGTAGAGAAACATTAGCAAATCATGTATCTGATGAGATTATATCCAGAATAGATGAAGAACTCCTATAATTCAGCAGCAGCAACAACAAAAACAACCCGATTAAAAAATAGGCAAAGAAAAAAAAAATGAGCAAAGGACTTGAACAGAAATTTTTCGAAGAAGATAAACAAATGGCGAATGAGTGTATGAAAAGATGCTCAGTGTCACTGATCAATAGGGAAATGCCAATCAAAACCACAGTGAGAAACTACCTCACACCACGGCTACTATCAGACAAACAAACCAGAAAACCAGAAAGTAACAAATGTTGGTGAGCACGTGGAGAATTAGAACCCTTGTGCATTGCTGGTAGGAATGTGAAATGGCCTTGTTGCTATGGAAAATGGTGTGGTGATTCCTTAAAAATTAAACATAGAATTACCAAATGATCCAGTGATTCCCCTTCTAGGTGTGTATCCCAAAGAAGGGAAAGCAGGGTCTCAAATAGATACTGTATACGCATATTCATAGCAGCATTATTCACAGTAGCCAAATGGCAGAAGCAACCAAGTGTCAATTGATGGATAAACAAAACATATATATATATATATATATATATATATATATATATAATACATACACAATGACGTACTATTCAGCCTTAAAAAGGAAGGAAATTTTGACACATACTCCAACATGGATGAATCTTAAAGACATTATGCTAAGGGGAACCAGTGACAAAAGGACAAATGTTTATGATTCCATATATATGAAGTCCTTAGATTAGCTGGGGGAGGGAGGGATGGGGAGTTAATGTTTCAGGAGGATAGAGTTTCAGTTTGAGTAGATGGAAAAGTTCTGAAGACAGATGGTGGTGATTGTTGCACAAGATGAAAGAAATGAATGCCACCGAAACTATATACTTAAAAACAGTTAAAGTGGTAATACTTGTTATGTATATTTTACTATAATTAAAAAAAAACAAGGCAGAAAGATCTTACACTACCTCCCCACTTTCTCCTACTGGGTAGCTTACATACTACTCCAAAAGGAAAAATCCTGAGAGTGAGTCCTAGAGGGAAATATCTCTGAAGACAGCTTCTCCAAGGTGGGAGAGGGAAGCCCTGGGGGAAGGGTAGAGGAATCCTAGTCTAAGAGTTCCTGGGACTTGATGTCCAGGCAGCCCACCTCTCCTAGCCTCTGTCCTTGGTGGTCATGACTGATGTCCTTCCCAGGCAGGCAGTGTACATCACTGAAGCTGAAACTCCTTGAAAATAACACTGCTTAGAATGGTTGCTTCTAATAACTGTTGATGGACAGCTTCCTACATAAATAATGCAAATCTTGAAGTGCAGCTCCCAGTCACAATGTAATAAATGCTCTGATGAATCAAATCATCCTTGTGGCAATAACCTCAATTGACACGATTATTATTCAGCTCTGTAAGTGAGGCTGAACATTTGATCCATTTGATGCATACGCCTACCTTCATTGGCTCCTAGGCTGTGCGCTGGCTTTCCTAGATTTTTTTTTTTTAAGTCTTATCAGTTTCTTAGTGCTTATAGTAACTGTAAGGAGTATAATATGAACCACCCTACTTTTTACAAAAAGTATATCAGTATCTGTAAGAAAGAAAAATTTAGCTTAAACCGAGGAAGTAAAAATCTGCGTGGCTTTTCATCAGGCTGGAATAACAGAGGTAGACAAAGCCATTGTGAAGTGTCATAGCACCCCCCTTTCTTTGAGTAAATATTGCCTTTTTATGCATTGAGAAAATTTGTTCTATAAAATCAATGACAACTGGAAACTTTGGTGTTTAAAACTATGTCAGTAAGAACATCCCACTCTAAAGGTGAGGATCTAAGTAGCTTAGACTACTAAAACTGAGAGGCTGCCTCAATTTCCAACCCAGGCAGTGTCAGATAAGAGGTCTCTGAGCACAACAGGCTACGTCAATCATAACCGTGGTTTCCAGGACCCGGGTCCACTTTGCTGTCCAAACCTGATTTTGACCCCCTTACTCACAGCCCTGCTTTGCTCTGAGCCTGTCAAAACCCCGCTTCATTTAGATTTCACCCAAGCTCTACTCTTTTCCTAAATTCTATAATAATGCTGGGTTTTTTCCCCCTTTGGTGAGACACCCATGATTTCTCTGGTGTGTGGTCTCCCTTGCTGCAACAAGTCAATAACCCTGACTTTGGGACTACAGATTTGTCCTATGTGACCCTGGGCTGATTGGGCTGAGAGAATAAAAACCTCAATTGAAAAAAAAAAATTGGCCAATCAGGATTTAATTTGGGTGTGTGTGACCACATGTAAAGCAGTTCTTGCAGGGTCTCTTTAAGTTGTAGAATACTCCCTACTCTTCGTGCACTTTAAAAATTTCATTCATTCATTCATTCATTCATTCATTTATTACTGAGGTTGAGTTGACATACAATATTATGTTAGTTTTGGGTCTACTACAGAGTGATTTTACATTTGTATACATGCTGGAATGACCACTACAATAAATCTAGTAATCATCTGCTTCCATGCAAAAGCTGTTACAATATCATTGACCCTATTCCCCGTGCTGTGTAGTGTATTATACCCTCGTGGCTTATTTAGTTTATAACTGGAAGTTTGGACTTCTTAATCCTCCTCACCTATTTCACCCAACCCCTCCTCCCCAACCCCTCAGGCAACCATCCATTTGTTCTCTGTATCTCTGAGTCTATTTCTGTTTGGGTCAGTTTGACCCAGAGCTTCACATTCCAGGAATTTATTTTGTAGAATTAAGGAAGCTGAATTCTATTTCGTAGAATTAAGGAAATGGCTGAGACCCATTTGCCTTTTTCATAACACACCTTTTATTGAATTCCAGGAGGCCACCAGCAAGACTGAGCCTCAAGGGGTAGTGATGTCTTCACGAGGTCCTAGTGGTCCAGGGTCTGGTGAGTTGGCTTTGTGTGTTATTGTCAAATCATTCAAAAACTGATTCACAGTTATTTAAATCTTAAGAACATGATCTAGAAAGAAGTGTAAGTTCATTTATGCACCTAGAGAAAATGTCACTGCTAAGATGACTGGAATCCTGGGCTGGCGTAATCAGCAAATTTCTGCTATACAGGAAAGTGTACATGGGCATCATAAAGAATTCACCTCTTTTTAGTTTGGCTTATTTCCCTTAGCAGAATATCCTCAAGGTTCATGCATGTTGTGGCAAGCATCAGAATGTTCTTTCTTTTTAATGCTGAATAATATTCCATTGTGTAGAAAGACCATATTTTACTTATCCATTTATCCATCAGTGGACATCTGGGTTGTTTCTACCTTTGGCTGTTGTGAATGAACATTTGGCTTTTGCTGTTAACATTGGTGTACAAACATCTGTTCGAGACTTTGCTTTCAATTCTTTTGTGTATATACTCAGAAATGGAGTTGCTGAGTCATGTAGTACTTCTGAGTTTAATCTTTGAGGAATCACCATACTTTTTTCCACAGTGGCTACACCATTTTACATTCCCACCAATAGTGCATAAGGGTTTCAATTTCTCCACATCTTCATCAATACTTGTTTTCAGTCTTTTTTTTTTTTAATCATAGCCATCCTAATGGGTGTGAAGTGGTATCTCATTGCAGTTTTGATTGCATTTCTTTAATGATTAGTGATGTTGAACGTTTTTAAGTGCTTTTTGGCCATTTGTGTATGTTCTTTGGGAAAAATGTCTCTTCTTTATGCATCAGGGTATCCGGTTCTATAGCATCTTTTTTCACAGCTACATAGGACTCCATTGAATAGATGCTCTACTTTTGATCAGGCCAATTTCTCATGGTAGGTTGTTTTTTGCTATTTTAAACAACATGATGATGAAAATTCTTGTAACTACATTTTTGAAGGCTTCTTTAATTCTACAAAATAAATTCCTAGATGTGAACTTCTGGGTAAAAGAATATATATATATTTTTTTTTTCCAGAGCCTTTCCACTCACATTGCCTAGTGCCTCAGAGCAGAATACTGCCTACACCACTGCCCACATTGTAAGAGAGAAATATATTGCAGTAGTTTAGTGTTCAGAAACACATTTTAAGCCTTTATCCGTTATAAATTATAATTATGTCCTACTTATTTGGGGTTTCAAATGCCTTTGTCAGATTAATCTGGCTGGTGGGTGCTAATCCTCGTGGCTATTCCTAAACATTACAAAGTCACTAAGCTAGTAACAGCAGCAGCATTCAACTCAGCAAGCTTGTGTCTCATTTCTAGCCAGGCGATTAGAGTCTCGTTTATAATTGTCTGGTGGAAAGCCTGGCTGATTTCCAATTAGCAACCCAGACAAATAGTGTTCATTTGAAAATTTTGTTTGTGTATAATAAACTGAGTGTACACTGAGTGGTTCCATAATTCAATTTCTAATTAACCATAAAATCACAGAATGATAATTTGCCTGATATTTTCTGATACTTCCTGGATAAATATTTGCACCCTTGTTAGTGAATATTTGTTTCTGAAGATACATTTGGTTTTTGTCTCTACTCGCCCATAGTTTTTCAGCCTTGAAGTCTTAGATATGGCAGAGACACAGAAGACTTGTACAGATCTGTGCAGATATTCAAATGGGCAATGACTTTGTCTTTGTCCCAGTGCACTGGCTCTCACTTTTCTTGTGTCTCCATGACATTGATTTTATTCTGTTGCATCACCTGTCACGAATAGATGGTCCAGTCCTAGGAATGGAAGAGCATGAAAAATAATGGTCTGCAGTCAATTTAGATTCTGGTTGAATTCCGAGGTTGAACCCAAATTCCAGTGTGTGCCTAATATTTATGTGTTTATTATATAACATGCCCCATGGCACTAATACATTATATATATTATAAAACATACACAAAAATTAAAAAAGCGTAAAACAGGAAAAAATAGCAGGAAAAATAATAGACTCAGAGAGATTTCATTCCACCACATATCAACTTGGATAAGCAATCAAATCTGTGTATCAGGTTCATCTACAAAGATGTATGATGATGATGATGATGATGATAATGATAATAATAATAATAATCTCCCTTTAAATGAGAAAATGAAAAATGCCTAGCATGCCCCAGGCATATAAGACTAGTTCCTCTGTAATATTAGCTATTATTATTGTTGGCATTGTTATCATCATTGTTGTCAGGGTCCTCAGGATCTTCCTGCAGAAACTTGCAGTAGAACACTTGAGAAGGAAGCAGTATAACAAGAACTACATTCGTGGAGATAAAGTTTGTTTCAGGTCTGTTAGTGCTATTTTGGGTGCTAGCTTCCCTGGGCCAAGGACGTTTGAACTTGTTTTGAATGTAATCGGGGCTCTCAATTCCTGTAAGGGATATGCCTTATCAACTCATAGTCTCCATGTGGGTTAAGCAGACTAGCTGAACCTATTGAGAGTTTAAACTCTGGTGCATTCACAGAGTAGGTGCTCAGTAAAGACCTGAATGTGTCCTGGGATTTAGTCATTGGTGCTTTGGGGCACACCATCACCATTTCATGTATTTCTCTCCCTTCCTTCCTGTTTTGGGTGACTTGCCCCTACTTTGGAAGTACCCCCTTAATGTGCTTTCTGAAGTGGTGGCCCCAGATGGTCATGTTTGTACCAGTTTACTCCACCTGCTTGCTACTGATGGTTAGTCTCAGGTGGACACCTGGCTCAGAAACTGCCGTTCCTCTAAGGAAGAATCCTTCCTGGCCTCTGCTAGCTTCTGGTGATAGACGGCAACTGTTGGCCTTCCCCGGCTTGTGGAAGCATCATCACCTGCTTCTATATGGCCTGCTCCCACATGGCCTGCTCCCTGTGTGGCTATGTCTGAATTTCCCTCTCCTTGTAAGGACACCAGTACTGAATTAGGGGCACCCTAATGACTTTATGTTAACCTGATTACGTCAGCAAAGACCCATTTCCAAATAAGGTAACATCACAGGTACTGGGGGTTAGGGCTTCAATATATCTTATTCTAGGGGGACACAATTCAACCCCTAATGGGGGGGTTGGTGCACGCTGCTCTTTTGGGTTGGGTGCTCCATAGGGGGACAATTGACAGAGACCAGGGAAGGAGGGCTCCAAGAAGAACAGTTTGAGTATAGGACAGGGCCTGTGTCCTTCAGTAAGAAGCAGCTGGGTATGTCTGAGCAACAGCCAAGAGGACAGTATGGGTGGAACAGAGTTTGAGAAGGGGCTGAGTTCAAATAGGTCTAGGAGTAAGGGGCTCCAGCCTCCTCTACAGACCCTTCCCCTTGCACCCCATTCTTGCCACGGGGCAGTGCTGGCTCAGGACTACCAAAGTGCCCACATTTTTAAGAGAGGTTAGAAGCCTAGATTTTTAAAGTGTGAAACTGCTCAATTTTTTAGTGTTAATCACAAAATTGGTTTTAGGCTGTCAGTTTGCAGGATGGAGTTGGAGGAGGGGAGGGAGTCATGGAAGGCGTCTCAGAGAAGTTTTTGGATGGTGAATATGAATGAAACACAAACGACAAGTCAAAATGTGGAACGGGATGGCCGCGCTCCTCCATCCTCCCCCACCAGTGGCCTTTTCTCTTTTCCTTTCGTCATATGAAGTCTGACATCATTTTTTCAAGTCTTCTCACTTGCCAGCTCCGTGATCATGGTTAAGTCATCTGGTCTCTCTGTACCTCAGTTTCCTCATCTGTGAAATGAGACAAGTCCCTTAACTTATTTGGGCCTCAGCTTCTGTTCTGAGAAATAAACTAGAGTGAGGGGAAGGGTGGAGGGCAGGGCAGAAGTTGTGAGATTAAGTGTCTGGCTCACAGTAAGTGGTTAATAAAACTAGTCCTTATGGTCCTCCACACCCTCCTCATTACACCACCCTCTACCAGCCTACCTGTGGGGGGTTCATCAGCCTCCCAGGCCCCAAATGGAGGGCAGCTGTCTGCAGCTCTGCAGCCCCACTCCTAGAGGCATTTAGGTGTAACCATGGGGACCTGGCACCCTTGGGCAGAGACATGTGGATGGATTTCTTAGCAGTTCCCACCTCTTGCCCTGTTTTCCTAGTGGCCTGGCAGTGGTCCCACCATCTCAGCCTAGTGGGCAAATGAATAACCAACCAACCAACCATTCCTGGTTGGGGAGGAAGGTGGGATTGCGGAATGGATGCCCAGTTACTCCTGTTGTTCTGTCTGGATGATGCCCAGGCAGTGATTACAACTGTGTGTGTGCACATGCGTGCGTGTCGTCACTGAGGTATGAGAGGAGGAACACCGAGGCCCAAGCACAGAGATGAGTGGAACCTGGGTGAAAAGCTTTCCAGTCATCAGGCACTCTTGGCTCTAATGCTTTTGAAAGCTTTATCTCCCTGATGGTTAATTTTATGGGTTACCTCAAGAGGGCACAGGGTGTCCAGATACTTGGTTCAGCATTATTCTGAATGTGTCTGTGAGAGCATTTCTGGATGAGATTCACCTTTGAATCCATAGACTGAGTCCACTGGATTGCCCTCCGAAGTGTGTGTGTGTGTGTGTGGTGGTGGCGGGGGCGGGGAGGGGGGTGTCATCCAATCTGTTGGAGAACTGAGTAGAACAAAAAGGATAAGGAAGGGAGAATTTGCTCTCTCTGCCCGACTGCAAGCCGGGACATCTTTCTCTTCCTGCCTTGGGACTTGGGACTCATGCTGGAACTTACACCATCAGCCCAACTGCGGACAACTGCAGACATTGAGACATCTCAGCCTCCGTAATCACATAAGCCAATTCCTTACAATTAGCCTTTTTAAATTTTTAAATTTTATTTTTATATTTTTTGATAATGTCCATTTATTTTTGTTTTTGGGGGGGGCTTTTTTTTATGGAGGGAAGTAATTAGGTTTATTTGTTTATGAATATAGTTTTAAATGGAGGAACTGGAGATTGAGCCCAGGAGACCCCTGTCTAATTCAACCACTTTCCCATCCTTGAGGCTTTTTTCCTTTCTTCCTGTCATGATCCAGAGAGAAATCTTCCAAATGAAATGAATCTGTAGCTGGTTTGGTTTGGGAATGGAAGCTCATTCATTCATCCATTTGCTCAACAGATCTGTATTGATTAAGTACCTGCTGATAGAGTTCCCTGCATCGTGCACTTCTTGGGGGAGGAGGTGCAAGTCACAGAGGATACAGAGTACGTGGTACCCCTGGAATTGTACAGCTTGGCAGCCTCATGCCGCGTGCTGGGTTCTGGGGACACAGCAAAACGGACCTCTTACTGCCCTCCCAAGCTCACCTTGACCTGTCGGAAGGTGCTGGAAACCAGACCAGTTCACCAGTCCCAGATGCTTCTGGCCTAAACATAAGGAAAATGACCAGTTTTGATGACAGGCAAAAGGCTTGCAATTTTAGGAGCCCGTAGGGAAATGTTTTCTGACCCTCTTTATGCCTCCAGTTTGGGGTTGGAGGCCCCCTCTTTGCTACCATCTCGGTCTCTGCTTCCCTGATCACAGCACTTATCTTCCTGTTTGAATTTGCAAACGGAGAGTCCTGTTACCAGAACCCAGAGAAAGGAGCTATAGATGTTGGAGATGGCTGTTTGGGCAAGAGCTGTGGCCTTTGGCAGAGGAATGCAGCCAACACGCGTGTCTTGGCAGGGCGGGAGCTGAGGATATTAATACCCTAGCCTCTTTCCTCTTGTGTACTATTCTGCTTGCCAGTGTCTTCCATTGGCTGAACCCAACTATAAGCAAGAGGGCAGGGATTAACTACTGTTGATGTAGTCCACACGCATCAGCCTCCTGGGGCAGAAAGCAGGGTAGAGGAAAAAGAGGATGGATCTGGATGGATAAAGGGAAACCATTCAGCACAGGAAGCAACTCCAAATGTCCTCCGCAACAAGGTGGAACTTTCCAACAGTCCAAAAGGTGGAGTGGGCCACCTGACGGAAGAGAATGGTGTTGTAGACAAGCTGGTGGGATCAGACATCAGCTGGGAGATTGGACATGACCATTAAAGTCCTTATTGAAGATTAAGAGATTAAATGATTCTGTGAAAGCATTGCCACCAGCTGCCCTTCTGCTTTATTCTTAGATGGGACAATCGTAATAGTAATAGTAACAGCGGCAACCACAACTGCTAACATGCAGTGGGTGCATGGTGTGAGAGTCATTATGCTAAGCCATTTTCATGAATTACCACATTTACTCCTCGTGGCAACCCTACGAGGTTGCTTTTTACTGATTCCATTTTGTAGATGAGTAAACTGAAGCTTAGAAAAAAAGATCAGCAAGTCCCTGGAGGTCACACAAGTAGTAACTGTCAAAGCTGGGGTTTGAACCCAGGTTTCCGCAACGAGTAGGCATAGCCAGAAAGCCAAGAAACAGTAGTAGTCTTGCAGTGAGAACGAGGAGGATTGTAGGCACCTCCTCTGAAAAGAATGACACCCTGCCCCCACCAGGAGTAGGTGTCTCTAAGAGTGAGACCTGGAGTTTGCTGGGGTCTGTCTCCAGTGTCTGGGTGCATGGGCTTCACTGGCTTCTGCAGCAGCTGAGGGCACCGCTTTCAGTTCTTCCTGACACCTCACTAGAGCTCCATCAGCTTTTCAGTCTCTGGCTGAGTCATCCATCAGCCAAATACACAAAATCCCCCTCCAGCCGGAGAAAGGAGAGCTATAAATAATGAAGTTGGGGTTCCGCCTGGAACCAGATTCTCATGGGAGAGGACACTGGTTGACAGCCAAGTTCTGTCAGTCTTACTCTTTGTTGACCTCCAGGCCTGGTTTCTGCTGATCCGTGTATCTTGGCAAACTGAATGGGAATGGTGCTCTCCAGAGGCCTCCAACTTAGATCAGCAGACTCATTGTGCCTGTGGCCCATGGCAGAGCCAGGGCTCTTGTTTTTCAGAGAGGAAGGTAATGGTTTTAGGGCCACATGGCTCACAGTGGGGGGACATACTTTATGGCATGCATCTACAAAATGGAGATCATAATAGAACCCACTGCATAAGGCTGTAATGAGGGCTGAAGGGTACCACAGAAGAAGCACATCTAGCATAGTTCTTGGTACGTAGTAGTCACTTGATAAGTGTTTGTTGAATGAAAATGCCTCATGATTGAATTCTAGAAGGAGCACTACTTTATTATTTTGTCCACTCTGTGTAACACACTTGATCAACTGACATTAAACACTTTCTCTGCATGAATGTGATAACCATATGATCTACTCACTTTAGCCTACGAAGTGGTAAATTACAATGATAGACTTTCTTGTGTTGAGCTATCTTTGCATTCTTGAGATATACCCTATTTCGTTGTGATAGACTATTTTCTTAATACACCCTTGCATTTTGTTGGCTAATTTTCTATGTAGGATATTTTTCTTTCTTTCTTCCAGCTTTATTGAGGTATAATTGACAGTTAAAAATTTATACACTTAAGATATGCAACTTGATAATTTGATATATAGATACATCATGAGATAATCATTGCAATCAAACTAATTAATGTATTGACTTCACATATTTACCATCTGGTTTTCATTTTAATGTTGTGAGGACACTTACAAGATATACCCTGTTAGCAAATTTCAAGTATACAATATTGTTAATCATAGTCAATGTTGTACATTAGATCTCTAGAACTTAATCATGTTGCATAACTGAAACTTTGTACCCCTCGACCAACATCTCCTTACTTCTCCCTCCCCCTAGCCCTTGCCTATCACTATTCTATTCTTTGCTTCCATGAGTTTGACTATTCTAGATTCCACATGTAAGTGAGATCATACAGTATTTGCCTTTTTGCATCTGTCTTATTTCACTTAGCATAATGTCCTCCAGGTTTATACACATCATTGCAAATGGCAGAATTTCCTTATTTTTAAAGCCTGATTTATATCCCATTGTGTAGATAGACACCACAGTTTTTGAATCAAGAAATAGAAAGCCTGTTCAGCCCAACAACAAATAGGGAGACTGACTCAGTAATTCAATTAAAAACTTCCCCACAGCTCTGTGGGAAACAGCCCTTCCTGTTCTTTACCCTCATCCACTCTGTGCTCAATGTGTCTCATTCCCAGGTGACAATTAGTTGGCTAGAAATTTAAACTTTTCTGTAACTTTAATCTTACGTTGAATTATATTTTATTGTAATGTTTTGCACCCTTCTGTTTAAAATGCATAGTTGGGCTCTTTTTTATATATTTTTTAACCAAATAAGCTCTACCCTTTCCTCTTGTCTTTGGGGAATGTGGACCGATTTTCTTATTTAAGATTTTGGGTTTTGTTTATTATACTATCCACTGTTCTTTAGCCAGAAATTCTCTGGTGATCTGAAGCAATGGGACTGAAGACCAATTTTTAAATTATGTGTTGGCAAGATGCCTTATATTTAAAAACAGGAAAAAAAAAAAAAAGAAAAGAAAAATTGTGATTGTGATTTGCACCTGGCAAATTCAAGTTTAATTCAAGTTTTGCTTTTTGAAACTTTCTAGATTTTTTTCCCCCAAATATCTTTGATACATGGTTGGTTGAATCCACCAATGAGGAAACTGTGGATCTGAAGGGCCAACTGTACTCCACTCACCAAACATAATGCACCTAGGGAAAATGCTCAGAGACTCACAGTCCTCCAGCTCAGGGTAAAGCAGAGATGCCAATCCCCCTGCCTCCCCAGGAAAGACAAGTAGTAGAAATGACTAAAGCCAGCTGAGCATTAGAAAAACAACCCAGGCTTGAGGATAAGTGGGAGGCCGTAGGAAGCAGTGGGGACTATGGAGAACTGGAGAGAAGATCTCCTCTCACCTCCCATCACCACCATGTGGGAATATGGGCCCAATGCTGCCAGAGCTTTCTGTTTGTTAAAAGATGTTGGAAATCTGGGGGTTTATGTGAATTTGCCCAGTTTTAAGTGCTGGCAATTAATTTTAGAGTATTAAACACAATGCAGCCAAACACAGCATGTCTTGTGGCTGCAGATGATCCAAGGATGGCCAGGTCCAAGAGCCCCTTACTATGAAAAGAGACAAGACCAACGCATCTCCCTCATCAGGACCAAGAGCTCATAACAGAGATTCAACAGGTGGGATCCAGCCCCACCTCTGCCTAATTTGGGGTGTGGTCTTGAGTACATCAGTTCCGCATGATGGACTTCAGGACCCTTCATCTATTGAAATGAGGGGTGGACCAGATGTCCTCAAAGAGCTCTTCATCTCTAATGTTCTAATTTCTTTAAGACTCTGCCCCAGAGAGAACCTAGGGGACAGTCTGTTTATTTTTGTAATTGTGGTAAAACACACATAACATATAATTTACCATTCGTGGCATTTCCAAACATTTGTAACACTGTGCAACTATGATCACTGAACATTTCATCACCCCAAATGATCTGTCTTTCATGTGCCTGACTTTCAAGGAAAAGGGGGCTTGTATCTGATCCTGAAATGTATTGCTTTAAGAAAAAAATCAAAAACCACTTGGTAGGTGAAATGTGAGAGAGAGGAGGAAGGGAAGGAAAGAGGAGAAAGTCACCGAGTACGAGGTGGTAGCTTAAGTCTCAAGGGCATACCCACGCCTCCAATGGATGCCAAAGGCCAGACGGGCTCCACTCTCCTGAGGTCTCAAAGGGGCCCTCACCACCAGCTGAGCACAGACAAAAGGCCCTTGCTGCCTTGGGCCCAGCTGTTATTTTCCACTCAAGTAAAAAGCACTGTATCCTATAGCCCACATCTAGAGCTTCCATCAGGGAAACCCCTCCCTGTGTTCACAACTCTTCCCGTCCACAGACACCCCACTAAGATTAGATAGAAAGGGAAGTGGGTCCATGAGTTCCAGGGACTGGGTGGTTTCAGGGGACCCTCAGCTGCATCCATTGAGAGGCTGATGGTTTTAAGGTCCTGCACAGTGTAATGACAACAGCGTCCAAGCCCTCCCGTTGGATGGGAAGTGAGAGCAGCCTGCCCTCAACTCTTCCTTCCTCTCCCCAGGGTGCCTGTGTGGCCAGTCTCAGACTGAACTGACGAAACAAGGACTCTGAACAAGTTTGTTCCTGAAGTTAACTGTGCCCACTTGAAAGGCTAGACTTTTCTGAAATGATATTTTTGATGTTGGTATGCTCTTTCTTTTATGAAATGATGCTGAGAGTAGATGGAAGCTTTTTTAAAAATTTTCTTTGGTTTTCCTTTGTTGTAATTTGGCAAGAGGAAAAGCTGACTTTGTCCTTCACCCAGATTTTTGGAAAATTCACAGATCTGAGAAACTGCAAATTCTGGTGAGACCCTGACCTACTTGCGATCAAGAGCAGCCCCCGAGCAGGAGGAACACATCTCGCTGCTGCTTTTAATTATTCTGATGACGGAACAATCAACCATTCAAAAAGTAAAGAGAACAGTATAACAAACCCTCATATGCCATCACCTGGCTTCAAAAATGATCAATTATGGGCCAAGCTGTCTTTATTTTCACCCCTACCTCTTTCCTCCAGATTATTTTGAAACAAAACCAAGACATTGTATTATTCCGACTGTAAATATTTCAGTATGTATCTCTAAAAGATAAGGACTCTTTTTGAGAAGATCTAACTGCAAAATAGTATCATACCAATTATTTTTTTAAATTGAGGTATAGTTGGTTCGCAATACTGTCATTAGTTTCAAGTGTATAGCAAAGTGATTCAGTTATACATATTTTTTTTCCTGATTGTTTTCCATTATAGGTTATTACAAGATGTTGAATATAGTTCAACAATATATATAGTTTTATGTAGACCAATAATTTTTTAATATCATCGAATGTCCTGTTAGAGATTCCCTGACACTCTCTTTCTCTCTCTCTCTTCCTATTTTAGTTTCTTCAAATCAGGATCTAAGAAGGTCTGTACATTGCAATTGGTTGATATGTTTCTTAAGTGTCTTTTAATCTACAGGTCCCCCCTCCATTTCTGTTTTTCCCCTTTCCAATTTATTTGATGAAGAATTAGGCCATTTGTCATTCGTCCTACAGAGTGCCTATGTAGAGGCGTTTCACATCCCCCATGGTCCTCTGTATTTCCTATTAATTGATAGTTCAATCTACAGGCTTCTTTACATTTAGGTTCAAGATTTTTGCCAAAAAAATATTTCAGAAGTGGTGTCGAGTGTATGTTCTTCAGAGGTACCCAGGACCAACTGTCCTTTCGTGGCGTTAATGATTCACCGGTTTGTGAGGAGAGAGTCTGTATTTCTATCTGGTGAGGTAACTGGTGACCCATCTCCCCTGGTTTGCCTGGGATTTCCCCAGTGTTAGTACCTTGAGTCCTGCATCCCAGGAAACCACTCCATCCCAGGGAAACGAGGTCAGTTGGTCTCCCTAGTTGAGGTTCCATGTTTTCAAGACATGATTCTTCCCATGGCCCCTCCTTTCCTTTGCCATACTGGGCAGAGAACTCAGAGACAAAATGTGGGTGACAGATGAAAGAATGCAGGGGTGGGGCTGCCATATTGAACAGCCAGTCTTGGGTGTGGCTGACACCTTAGTGACTGCCTACCCAGCTTTCATGTCTGCCTTCCTTGTGATCCCCTGACTTTTGTTTAGGTGGCGATCTCCACCCACGTCCCATGTGCTTCAGGGGAGCTGACCACAGCCTCAGCTCCAGGGATAGGCTTTGTTTTTCCAGAACCAAGGCCCAGGCCAATCAGTGCATGCCATTTCCCCAAGCCACAGCTTGGGCCAATGAATCACAAGGGGTGGTTTACTGCAGGGGCATTTGGGAAAACATTCTCTCTCTCTCTTTTTCTAACATACTGTGAACCATTTCAAGTACACAATTGAATGCTTTTTAGTAAATCTACTTAGTTGGGCAACCATCACCACCTTACAGTTTTAGAACATTTTCATCACCCCAATAAAACCCCTCATGCCTATTGATAGTCAGTTCTAGTCCCACTCCAAGGCACAGGCAACCACTAACCTACTTTCTGTGTCTATGGATTTGCCTCTTCTGAACATTTTGTACAGGTGAAATCATATAATACATGGTCTTTTGTGAGTGACTTCTTTTACTTAGTATGTTTTCAAGGTTCACCGATGCAGCAGCATTATCAGTGCTCTGTTCATTTTTACTGCTCAGTAGTATCACATTGTACGGATGGATCACATGCTGTTTATCCATTCATCAGTTGATGGACATTTGGGTTTTTTTGTCTTCCTGGCTATTACGAATAATGCTGCTGTGAACATTCTCGTACTAGTCTTTTTATGTGGATATAAATTTTCATTCTCTCAATTACAAACACCTAGGAAATTGATGAATCCTATGGTAAATTTATGTTTACATTTTTAATAAACTGCCAAACTGTTGTCCAAAGTGGCTGTACCATTTTACATTCCTACCAGAAGTGTACAAGGGTTCCTGTTTCTCCATATCCTCACCATTTGTTATTCTGTTTTTTTGATTATAGTCATCCTGGCAGATATGAAGTTGTATCTCATTGTGGTTTTAATTTGCATTTCTGGGATGCTGAGTGTTGTTTAGCATCTTTTCATGAAACATTTCCTCACTCTTAGGAGCAAGGCATGGCGAAACAGCAGTCTCGTTTCTTCTAAACAGATGTGAGGTCCATGGCCTTTCCATTATTCTAGGACAAAGTGACTCAGAGGCGGGCAGAGCTCAGATCGCCACAAAGGAACAGCTTCAGAGCACGGATGAAACAGTACTCAAAGTCCATCGAACCTTCAAACTTCTTCAGTCACAGGAGCCAAAAAATCCTTTGTATTGTTTATGCCAACTTGAGTTGGATTTTCTGTAACCTGCTTTTGATTGAGTATTACGGAGAAAGGCACATTTCCTTGTCAATTCTGAGGCAAAGACCGAGCATTTGGAGTGAACTTTGCATGCTTGCTGAGGTGCATGCTTGCTAAGAACTCAATCCAAATAGTACAGAGGACTTAATATAGGAGAGCAAGTGACTCTAGCAGAGACATCAAGGAACAAGAATAAAGAAAGGTACAGAGAAGAGAATGAGCTAAAAGTGGGAAGTTGGAGAAAAGAACACGAAACTGAGCCACATCACAGAATATTATTCTAGGTCAAGCTACGAAATGTATAATAGTTCCTTCATGAGAACATACAAGAGATTAGTCAGGATGAATTCCATTGTATAGACTACATAATCCATCGTGCGCCTTTCTATTTAAGTTATTAAATTTATAGAGTTTTCATTCCAGGGTATGGGTTCAGTCATTCTCCACTTATCCTTTCCTCATCTTAATAAAATCCCAATAGCCCAAATATTGGATAGAGATTGGATAAATAATACACAAGTGTTGGACAGGTAAAATGAGTGGAGAAAATTATACGACTTTAACAGCAAAATAAGAATCCCTTCTAAGGAGGGAGCTGTCTTGGGTGGTGAAGGTGACTAGATAAGTGCTTGGGTGAGAAAGTGCGTCTCCACATCCGTCTCAGACCTTAGGGTCATGCGGTACCAAGCCTTCAAAGGAAGTGAAAGCTGCCCAAATAGAGCAAGAGAAGAAGCTGGCCTCCCATAGAGGGAGAGGATTGCGGGCAGATTTAGGAAAAGGAGAGGAGATAGAAAGCCAGTAAAATGGTAGAAGGCTATGCACTGTGGAATGGGACCACTCTCTACAATTTCTCCTAACAACTCCCCTTGATTGGCAATTGTGGAAACTGAAGAAGTTGAGTTCACATTGGGTTTGACAAGGCGTGGGGAAGAAACAGCACATAAACAAACCAGAACCCTAGAGGCGGGGGACACTGTGAAAATGTAAACCTCCTGGGAAGAAGCAGAAGCCAAGGGGAGGACTTTGAGTTTCCACAGGCCCTGGGGTGCAGGACGGAAGGTGTTTCTAAGGCACTGTCATACTTCACCTAGATCTACTACGGCGGGAAGGTTCCTGGTGTCTGAGTTACACACATATCTGATCCAGATGAACTCTTCTATAACCATTACAGTCAGTGGCTTGGGAGGTAGATGAATTCCTAGGAATAGGCAAGAAAAAGCAATAGAGTGCTCAAATAAACTGATGACTATTAGAGAAAATGAAGAGTCACCAAGATCTTCATCCCCCCCAAATCCCATGTGCAGACAATTTTATCAGTGGATTCCACCAAGCTTTCAAGAAACTATTTGAGACAGGGAGAGAGAGAAAGTTCCCCAGATAGGATAAGACTGGCATAATCAAGAGATGATTTAAAGTGTATGGGAGGATGTGCATAGGTTATATGCAAACACGACACTGTTTTACATAAGGATTTGAGCATCCATGGATTTTGGTCTCTCAGGGGGTCCTAGAACTAATCCCCCATGGATACTGAGGGATGACGGTACAGATGGTGCAGGACACACACCTGGAGCTCTGTGCGTATCACATCCTTTTCTGTTCCACCTACACTGTGGCCCCAGGATACTGTGGACTAGCTTTGGCTGAAGAATTTGTCTGTGGTGCCTTGCCTTTAAGAAATTTTCCCATTTTACAGATGGGGAAACTATAAGAGAAACAAATATAGGAATGTATCCAAAGAAGAAACTCACTTGAAGGCACTGTCTGAGTGGATATGGGCTTAAAGTACTAGCTCTGTACAATGGAATACTATTCAGCCACAAAAGGAATAAAGTTCTGATACATGCCACACATGGATGCACCTTCAAAACACCATGCCAACAAAAGGACACATCTTATATGACTTGGCTTACATGAGGCACCTAGAAGGGGCAAATTCATCAAGACAGAAAGCAGAATAGAGGTTACTGGGGGCTGGGGGAAGGGGGGATGGGGAGTTATTGTTTAATGCATATAGAGTTTCTGTTGGAGGTGATGAAAAATTCTGGAAATAGTGATGATGGTTGTACAACATGGTGAATGTAATTAATGCCACTGAACTGTCCACTTAAAAATGGCTAAAATGGCACATTTCACATTGTATATGTTTTACCACAATAACTGCAATAAAGAAATAATAGAAAAAGTGTTATCATCAACAGAAAGTCCCATTGTGGTATTGCTGCACCTCTGTCCTCCAGCAGTGGTACTAAATATGGAAGAAGGGGACCAACATTTTAAAAAAGTTCTGTTATCATCTAGGACACCACAGAAGGGTGGGTGGCCCTTCTGTTCCTACTCTTAATACTGAGTAACTCCTACTCACTCCTCACCCGTCAGCTCACCTGTTGCTCCCCTATCCTTTGCACTCTCCACATTTTGCACTCACAGCACTTAGCCCAGTTGCAGTGTATCATCTTTCAGGGTGACAATCTGATTAATGTGTTTCCTCACTTGGCTGTAAGCATCACATCACGAGAGCAGGAATCGTGCCCGGGTTTTGGCTCAACATTATATCCCCAGAGCCTAGCCCAGGGCCTGGCACATAGTAGGCTCTCAACAAAGGTTTCATGAATAGAAGACTGGAAGTTTGTAAGGAAAGTATATGGGAGGTCAAAGTGTCACCAGGGAGGACACAAGTTCAGTATCTGCCGTGTTGCCTGGATGGTACTTCCTCCGTGATTCATCCTGCTTACAGTCGTTCTCCCTTTCTGGCTTGCCTTCACCAGAATCTCTGTCGTTTGCAACCAAAAAAAAAAAAAAAAAAAAAGGAAAAAACCCTTCCATTATGTAACCTTCCTGAGCCTCGGTTTCCTCATCTGTAAAATGGAAGTAGTAACAGTACCTTACATCTCTTCATTTTAATAGGGATTACATCAATGTACTCAGTCAGCGTTCACTGAGATATTGATGATGAAGAGGAGAGGGAAGCGGAAGAGGAAGTTGGTCCCGTGTGTATTTCCAATGGCTTCTGTAACAAATTACCACAAAGTAAATGGCTTAAAACAACCAAATTTACTCTCTTATAGCTGTGGCGATCGGAAGTCCAAGTTAGGTCAACAGGGCTGCATTCCTTCTAGGGTCTCTGGAGGAGGATCTCTTTCCTTGCCTTTTCTAGCTTCCAAAGGCTGCCCACATTCCTTGACTTGTGGTTCCCCCGTCCCTCCAACCTCTGGTCTGGTTTTCACCTCTCCTCTGACTCTGACCCTCCTGCTGCTCTTATGAGGACCCTTGTGACTGCATAGAGCCCATCTGGATAATCCACAATAATCTCCTCATCTCAAGATCCTTAGATGAATCTGCAAATAATCTGCCCGTGCCTTTTGCCATGTAAGGTGACATTTAACAGGCTCTGGGGACTAGGATGTGGATTTCTTTGGAGGGCTGTTACTCAGCCTACTGCTCCACGTGTCCAGAGTTTTGGTTAATAACTATTTATGTGGAAGATTCCAAGAATAATAACTGATCTTCCCTGCCTTCAATGTTTATTATACTGTTGGGGAAACAAAATATTTACCCAGTCCACAAAGCCCCAGGCAGCGTGGTCAATGCTGCTACAGGAGATAAACAGGATGTTTTAAGAAGATGAAGATGAATAGAGTTCCTTTGTTTCCCCGGGGTATCTCCTCTCCTCAGCGCTGTAGCTCACAGCCTTGTAGACTGTGCCGTTCCAAACCCAGGAGGACTACCTTGCCAGGAACAACAGTTTGAATGTTGTTTCCTGGAGGTGTGTGATGCAGCCTTCCTGCCTTCTCACAAGAAGTGGGACGCTTTGGGAAAGGCAAGGCGGAATCTCTTCCCTATATCAGCAGACATCTTTGCTTTCTACTTTCATAGATTCCCCATGGTCTAAATGTGTTTCTCCTAAATTCATATATTGAAATAGGATTAGGACCCCTAAATGTGATGATATTCGGGGGTGAGGTGCTTAAGTCATGAGGGTGAGCCTTTGTGAAGGGGATTTGTGCCCTTAGGAAAGAGGCACCAGAGAGCTCCCTTGTCCCCTTCTGCCTTGTGAGGACACAGCAAGAAGCCTGCAGCCTGGAATCCCCTTCACCTGAACATTCTGGTGCCCCGGTCTTGGAATTCCAGCCTCTAGTCCTGTGAGCAATACATTTCCATTGTTTATAAAGCACCTAGTGTTTGGTCTTTTGTTCAACAGTCTGAACGGACTAAGACACTGTTGATTTCGTAAATTTCATTGAGACTCTAGGGAGAAAGTTCTCAGCGTTAGTTAGGGCTTAGGGTCTGGCAGATAAATTGATGATAAAGGGGTAAGGGGTAGGGGAAAAGGCCTGTCCCCCTCCTCCAACTTCCCAGAGCCCTGGAGAAACTGTATCGGTTAAAAACAGGACAGGATGGTCCAAAGAACAGGAAATCAACTACTATTGTATTGTGATACAGTATGAGTTGTTCCTGGGAAGCATGAACCATGCCCATCTTTCATCAAGATAGTAAAGCACCATTGCCAACAGCAATTAGAACAGTCTGAGCAATTTGCTTGAGGTATCTACAAGGGAGACCTACCACTGCTACCACTATGGCCAAGTAGATTTTGCCCAGCCTGCCAGCCTTCAGGTAATTGACTCTGGGTCTGGCCTGAGGCTGGAATGAGTTGAGTCATTCATTGGTGAGTTCTTAGCTTTTCAGCTGCATCTGTCTTGGGACCTGGTCTGTGAACTCTGCTTTCCCAGTATAAAAACTGCGATGTGTGTCTCAGTAAGGATTACTCCGTGTATCATGTGAGCAATGTGACAAATACAAAGGTCTTAACATTTACTTATACACTGAATCATTTTAAAAATAGCTTTATTGAGATATAATTCACATACAAACCAATTCACACGTTTGAACAATTCACTCTCTTGATATATTCAGAGTTGGGCAACCATCATTGCACTTTTAGAACATTTCCTTCATCTCTGAACGAAACCCTGTGCTCCTTAGCAGTCAAAATCATAAATGTGTGGTCCTTTGTGACTGGCTTCTTTCACTGAACATGTTTTCATAGTCCATCCATGTTGTACTTCATTCCTTTTTATAAGCTGACTAATATTCTAGTGTATGGAAGTACATACTGTTTTCATGTATATATTTATATACATGCACACATATGCTATTTTGCTTATCCATTCTTCAGTGGATGGACATTTGGGTTATTTCACTTGGCTATGAACAGAGAGTAAGGGTAGTTTATAAAACAATGCTGCTATGAACATTTGTGTACAAGTTTTTGTGTGGACATATATTTTCAATTCTTTTTTTAAATTATTTTTCATTGACTTAGTCAATTTACAATGTTAGTTTCAGGTGTACAGCAAAATGACTCAGTTATACATACACATACATATGTATTTTTTTTCAGATTCTTTTCCATTGTAGCTCATTACAAGAAATTGAATATAGTTCCCTGTACTCTACAGTAGGTTCTTGTTGTTTATCTGTTTTATATATAGTCATGTGTAACTGTTAGTCCCAAACTCCTAATCTATCCCTAGCCCCGCTCCCCAGTTTGTTTTCTATGTCCGTGAGTCTATTTGTGGTTTTGTAAATAATTTTTTTTTTTAGATTCCACATGTAAGTGACATCATATGGTATCAGTCTCAGTTCCCTTGAGTATACCCCTGGGAGTGGAATTGCTGAGTCATGGAGTAACTCTATGTTTAACCTTTTGAGGAACTGTCAGCTTGTCTTCCAAGGTGGCTGTACCACTTAACAATCCCACCAGCAATGGAGGAGGATTCAAGTATCTCCACATCCTCACTGACACTTGTTATTTTCCATTTTTGTTGTTGGTAGTGTTATTTGCCTGTTTGTGTTTATGGTCATCCTAGTGGATCTGAAGTGGTGTCTCGCTGTGGTTTTGATTGGCGATTCCCTGATGGCTAATGTTGTGGGGCATTTTTTCATGTGCTTATTGGCTATTGGTATATCTTCCTTGGAGAAATGTCTGTTCAGATCCTTTGCCTATTTTGTATTTGGGTACATTTAATCTTGAATAATCTCCTAGACAATGACATACACTATAGAATAGTGATTTACCATGGGAGCTCAGAGGTTAATGGTCTGAATTCAAATCCTGGCTTGGCCATGTATTAGTACATTACCTTAACCAGTCTCTCCCGCCCTTAGTTTTTCCCACCTACCTAATGAGGACAGAAATATTAACCACTTCATAGAGTTGTTGTAAGGATTTAAAAAGGCAGCACATGTCAAAGGCTTAGTAAGACTTAATAATACGGGCTCAGTAAATGTTACTTGTAACAGTAACAATATCAACATTTACCAAGCTTTTTCTATTTTATCATGTGCACATAGGACATCTCATTTAATCTACATGGCAATCTTGCAGAATAGGTATCATCTGTATTTTACAAGTGAGAAAACTGAATGAAGGTCAGGGAGTGAATGGAGAAGGAATGTGTCCAGGGCTACACAGTTGGTGAGAGACAAAGCAGGGATCCCTACCTGGATCTGGACAACACCAGGGACCTCTGCAAATGTTAGTCTGGAGAAAGTTCTTAGGCTTCTGCTATTCCAATGCAACTGTAACTCAGCAAAGGCGATCAGAAAGGAATCAGAGAAGAATCCAGTAATGAAATCGTTACCAGCTTGTTTAGGCAGAGAAATGACATAGAACATCCAGGAAGGTTGCACTTATTTTGCTTTGGGCAGGCTTTTGAATCAGACGATCTTTTCACTCAGCCGTGACAAGCTCTCCGTGTTTAGCACGGCCTCTCTGAGAACCTCACGGAGTAAGGCTCCCTCTTCTGGAACCATTATTTTGCATTTCTGTGTAGTTCCCCATAACAACATTGGGTGTCACCTTCGAGTTGTCTGAAGCCAGTCTCCCGGAAATTGACAAAATGCATCATTTTTCCAAGAGTTTCTGGCTCTCTAAGATCCCATTTGGAGGTATTCATTCCCAGCATTCCTAGCCCCAACTCAACCTGGATAATCTGGTTCTCATTTCTGGAGCCAAGCGTTGTCCTGAAAGAAGAGGGCAACCGGTACCTGGATAAGCTTTGAGTTTGGAAATGGGCTCCATGGCCATGACTTTGTAACTGTTCTCTTCTGTTGAAAGGGGCGTGATGATATAAGGATGACAGAGAGTTTATGCAAAGGCCCTACCAGCTCAGAGCCCTTTTCTCCCAGAGTTCTCTGTACTGTCCCTTCTCATCACACCTGTGTCTACACTAGGCTATGAGCAACTGTGAGCATCGTGGGGGCTGGGACTCTATCTCCTCCTTCCTCCCTTCCTTTCTCTTTTCCCCTTCTTCCTTCCATTCCTTCCATATCTATTGAGTACATATTCTGTGCCAGACACTGGAGCTATAAGTGAGAACAAAACGGCAATGTTCTCTTCCTTCATGGAACTGACATTCTAATTCCTTATTTATCTCTATGTTCTCAGCACATAGCACATAGCAGGCACTGAAAAGCTGCTTTAATGGCTTAGTGTATATTCTTCTAGTTTTTTTCCTATGCATATACTAACATGTATACATGTATTTAAACTTTAGATGAAAATGGGATTAATACTAGTAATATTATTGCATTAATACTAATGCATTAATACTGTTCTGCAACCTTTTCCTCAACTTAAGAGAGTATTGTGACCATCTTTCCATGTTAGAACGCAAAAATCGACTTCAGGGTTTACATATTTCCAAATGCTCGTTAGAATCTAGAAAAGACTGGCTTGAACCCCAAGTTCATTCCCTGTGGATTCTCAGGGTCGGGTTAAGCATGTGGACAGGCTGGGGTGATCATGATCTCATAGGCACTGCTGGCCCCTCTTCATGCTTCTGCTGAATTAATTTCATCCTAATTTATGTAACCAATCTCCTATTGTTGGACATTTTAGATTGTTTCCAGTCTTTTCCTATCACAAACAGTGCTATAGCGAAAAAGCTTGTTCATCTTTTGTTTTCTGCATGTTGAATAAATTGCTAGAAGTGATTTTGCTGGGTTACTTTAGCAATTGATATTGCTATACATACAGATACATAGAGATACAGATATCTGTTGATAACTGATAAATTTTCTCCACAGACGCTGTACTAATTTTCATTCCCAATAAAATGTGTTATCAAATTGTGATCTTTGCTTATCTATGCAAATACACACACACACACATTTCTTTTTCATACTCTGCCTTTTTTTTTTTTTTTAGTATTGTTGATCTGCAGAAGCTTTTTTATATGTTAGGGAAATTATCCCTTTGTAACTCAAAATACCAATTTTTTTCTTATTTTCTTATTTTTTCCATATCTTTTTATAAACAGCTGCCTAGTAGTCCATAAATAATTTTTAAGCAATCTCTTATTGGTAGACATTGTGATTATTTTCAATTTTTTGCTATTACAAACTACACAGCTCCTTCCACTAATCTGCATTGCATCTCTTTATGCCAAATTCCTGAAAGTGGAATTGCTCATTTAAAGAATATTAACTTTAAGAAGCCCTTCGATATATATTGGGTATTGGATATTAGCTTTTAAAAACCTTTTATTATTTAAAAACAACAAATGTTTAGTAGTTAAAAAAAAATCCCCCATGTACCCATCGCCCATCCACTCAGGCTAAGCTAATCTACACTCCCACCCCCTTCCAGTTGTTCTGTATTGTTTTGAAGCAAATCATTTCATCTATAAAGATTTGAGGATTTAGAGAGATGCTATCTTTGTATGAGAAATTCACTGTCTTTCTTCCCAGTTCTAGTGGCAACGGAAAGTTACTCAGCGATGCTGTTTAGATGCCTTTCTCCTGGAGGCTGCTGCAGGGACAAATGTTTAATCACATTTGTGTGTCCCTTCTCCAGAGCTCAGCTCTTGTTTTGAAGACAGGACAAAATATTCACCCACGTGGATGACTCAGCCAGCCCCAGGCCTCTTTGGTCCACTGCAGAATCCCCAAAAGCTTTGCTTCAACCATAAGTTTTCACTTATTTTTTTATTCATCCCAAAGGCAGGCAGGAAATTGCCATTGGCCTATGAATCATGCAAGAATTTTGCCTCTGCCCTTTCCGATTTGGATGTTGCTTCCTTGAACGTACCCGGCTGGATGGGTACTTCCCCCATTTGATCTTATCTTGATGGGCACTAACATCTGGCTGGTGGCGGGGCCCTGGGGGTGGGAGGCTCTGTCTATTTCACGGCTGAGCCCTGAGACTCAGGGTGTTCCCTGGGGCCTCCCCAGGACTCTCCCAGGGCCCTCTAGGCCATTTTCTGAAAACTCCTCTTGCTCCTGACAGGCTCCCAGGCTCCATCCTTAGTTTGCTTCACCCCAGGGGTACTGGGCATTGAAGGGGGTTGGGTGGGCACCCAGCCAGCCAGCCAGGTCCTGCCCCCTCATTTACGCAGCACCAATTTTTGCCAAGATGGCTGCTACCCCTCGGGATTTGGGAAGCAGAGAACCCACAAGGATGCAGCAATATCCAGGGTGGCTCCTGGTAGCCTGGCTCTCTCTGCACAAATGACCTGAGTCTGAGTCTGAGTCTGAGTCTGAGTCTGGAGCCTGACCCTGTGCTGGTCACCATGGCATCAGGGCCTCACCCACCTAGCTTACTGAAGCCTCTAGTATCCTGCAGATGGGCATTTAATTATTCTTACTTTACCCAAGTGGAATAGGAGGCTCTCAGAGAGACTAAGGAACTCACTGAATGTAGCTTGGGCAAGTCCTGTATCTGGGACTTTGAATCCAGGTCCTCAAGCTGGAATTTTGACCCCAAGGTCCTCATTCTTACCTTTTGTTTTGTTTTTTAGAATCAATAAATCGGGTAGAGGTCGTAGCACAAAGGCTGCCCAGTCGAATCCTGCCCTGAGTCCCAGCCTGGGAAATCCAAGGGAAGTAAGGTCAGGTTGGGGATGCCATGAATATTGGCTAATAACACTTCCAGGTGTAAGTGGGTCCCAGGTGACTGAGGCTTCTAGTGGGAAAGTCTGCTGTGAGTAACGACTTCTGGCCTCTTTGGGCTGCTATCTAGAGATGAGAAGGAGACTTTCTGGCTCAGTGATGGTCAGTGTTGGGGGCTTTGGAATGTTCTCCCATTATATGGAACGGACAGCTCAATATGTCCATGCAGAGTCGAGAACTTTGCCCACATGGGGATGCTGTGGCTGGGGTCTTCTCTGCCCACCTCTGAACCATTAGGGAACCATGGAATTTCAACGTGGTAGGAAAGGAATTTGCGCTCCTGAGTGTTAAACGCCAGATAAAGACCAAAGATTTCATTGTTCCTGCTTAGCCCCATTAAATAAAGACACCTGATGGGCAGATTTCCAAATGGAAGCTTCCATGGGTGTAAGGGCTCAGTCATCATTTTGCACTGAAGCCCACCCCTCCCCGCCCTTTGGTGAGTTTGTGACATCTGCCTTCATCTGGGCTCTCAGATGACTAGCTCCAGCTTGCCCTCACTCACTCCCTGTAGCCAAGCGCTCTCGACTGACCTCTCCATTCTTTCTCTACAGTGTTTCAAACCTGTAGGAAATCCTACTGGTGTTTCCTCCCAAACACACCTCACATCTTTCGACTCCTCTGCATGTCTGTTCTACACCACCCTGGTTGCTCTCACATCCAGGGGCGGGGGACAGCAGTCCCCTTGTAACTGTCTGCAGCTTCCCCCACCTTCCCCCACCGTGGTCTTTTCTCACAATGCAGGCAGAATGAGCTTCTAAAAACACAAATCAGATCTTGTCACCATTCTACTTAAAATCCTTCAATGGCTGTCTTCCAGTCACACGTGGGGTAAATCCAAACTCCTTCCGTTGGCCTCCAAGACCCTGCCTAGAACTAGTCCCTGTCTGCCCACCTCTCTCTGTTGGGTTTTGTTGCAGACGCACTGGCTTTCTTTCAATTCCCACCCGTTAGCACAGTCTATCCAGCCCCAGGGCCTTTGCACTTGTGGCTTCCTCTGCCTGGACTGCTGTGAGTCTGGCCCTTCTTATTTAGTTAGTTATTTATTTAAATTTTTTATTGAAGGATAGTTGATTTACAATGTTATATTAGTTTCAGGTGTAAAACATACTGATTCAATATTTTTATAGATTATACTGCATAAAGTTATTACAAAACAATGACTATATTCCCCTGTCCTGAACAATATATTCTTGTTGCTTATCTATTTTATACATAGTAGTTTGTATCTCTTAATCCTATCTCTTAATCCCTATCTCACCCCTCACCCCTTCCCTCTCCCCACTGGTAACCACTAGTTTGTTTTCTGTATCTGTGAGTCTGTTTCTGTTTTGTTATAAACATTTGTTTGTTTTAGTTTTTAGATACCACATGTAAGTGATGACATAAAGTATTTGCCTTTCCCTGTCTGACTTATTTCACTAAGCATAATACCTGCTAGATCTGGGCAAGTTGTTGCAAAGGGTGTTATTTCATTTTTTTAATGGCTGAGTAATATTCCCTTGTGTATATGTACTATATGCACACAAACACACACCACATCTTCTTTATATCTTCTTTATACATTTATCTCTTGATGAACATTTAGGTTACTTCCATATCTTAGAAAATTTATTTATTTATTTATTTAAAATTTCATGTTACTGAGTTATAGTCAGTTTACAATGTTGTGTCAATAGAAAATTTATATGGACTTACAAAAGACCCCGAATTGCCAAAGCAAACTTGAGAAAAAGGAGCAAAGCTGGAGGTATCACGCTCCTTGACTTCAGACTATACTAGAAAGCTACAGTGGTCAAAGCAGCGTTGTGCTGTCACAAAAACAGACGATCACACAGATCAATGGAACAGAATAAAGAGCCCAGAAAGAAACCCACACACCTATGGTCGATTAATCTGTGACAAAGGAGGCAGGACTATACAAAGAGAAAAGACAGCCTCTTCAGTAAGTGGCCCTTCTTATCCTTCAGGAGTCTGCTTAAGTGTCATTCCCTCAGGGAAGCCTTCCCTGATTGTTGACGCAGGTCTCTCCTCTTTAAAGTAATAGCACCCCTTTCACTCCCTTCCTAGAATTTATCACTGGGTTAAAGTACATCCTCTAAAAAGTATGTCCAAGTCCTAAGCCCCAGCACCTGTGAATGTGGCCTTATTTGGAAACAAGCTTTTTGTAGATGCAATTAGGTGAAGATGAGGTCACATTGCATCAGGGTGGACACTAATCCAAAGACTGGTATCCTTATAAGAAGAGGAAGATTTGCACCTAGACAGATACTAGGGAGAATGCCTCCAAGGGCAGAGGCAGAGATTAGAGCCAGGGGATGCCAAGGATTGCGGGCAGCCTCCAAAAGCTGGAAGGAGTCAGGAAGGATTCTCCCCTAGCGCCTCCAGAAGAGCCGACCCTCCCAACACCTTGATCTCAGACTTCTGGCCTCCAGAACTGTGAGAAAAGAAACTTCTGTTGCTGTAAGCCACCCCGTTGTGGTCATTTGTCATCTAGGAAACAAACACAGTTGGTTACTTATTTTGTTTGCTTGTTTGTCTATAATTTTTCTTCCACTCGACAAGACCTTTATTTCTTTATTCTCTCTTGTATCCCTTGTGCCTGGTGGTGCGTCTAACACACAGCAAGAACTCACCAAGTGTTTTTGGAGGGATCAGTTTCCCCGCATAATCAGCCGTGACGTCTTACCAGCTGTAGTTGTCTAGTGTTCCTTGCTCTGGATCACAAACACTGTCCCCACGTTTGCCTTCATTTCCCTCTGCACTGTTGCAGGAGCCTTCCGTCTGGTTTCCTCGCTGCTGAACTTTTTCTCCTCTCTTTAACACAAATCTGATCCTCTCACTTTTCCACTTGAAACCCTTTATTCTTTCCCCATTGCTCTATTCTAGCTGTTGGACCTTGGGCAAGCTCCATAAACTGTCAGCCTCAGCCTCGGTCTCCTCATCTGTGGAATGGGAGGAATAATTGCACCTACCTCACCAGATGGATGTGAAAATTAACTGAGAATTAGTGCAAATCGTGTGGCACAACTGCCCAGCGCGTCACAGGAGGCCTGTGAATGCTAGCTTTCAGCACTAAGGTCCGCATTTTTGTTGGAAGGAGGCTAGAGATCGGAGGCTATCTAAAAAATGAGTCCTTTGTTAAGGTGGGGAGAAGCCTTTGAAAAATCACATACTCAGACTGCCTTGTCCAACAACTGTTAAAGTGATTGAGAACAGAATTTGTCTAGTATTTTGGCCTGTTGAAATTTGGGAATCTATTTTGAAAGCATGAGTTTGCATACCACTAAACACCCAATGAAAATACATGAAGTCAAAAACTTAAAGTAGGCTCATATTTATATTAAAATCCTATCATTTGTACCATAGATATAATCGTACAGGTAGAAATAAAGGAATTCATTTTAATCATGGCTCAGAATTGATACTGTCCATCTCTGAAAACCTCTTAATCAGGAAATCTCCCTACCTCCCAAAATTGTTTAAAATGCATGGTAACACATTTCAGAGCAATTGCAAAATTTAATGTGTGCAAATTATTCATGTATTCATAATATTTTTAATAGCACATCAGATTTGGGTACTCACGCGCAGGGCAAAGGGAATATCCGTTAGCTTCTAATAAAGGCCCATCAGTGAAATGAATTTAAATATTACAACTACCTTCCTATCAACCCAGAGTTCTCACTAAGGCAGCAGCTGTTTCATAAGATTGGAGGCTTTCCTTGATTTGAAAGGCTCAGTTGGAGAGACCCTCTCTTTTCAAAAAAGCCTCCTTTGAAAAAGTCGGGCTTCCTGTGGAATTGAACTGTTCTGCGGTGTGGTCCAGCTGCTTTTCTGAAGCTGCTTTTGTCTGATTTGGCAAGTTGTAAAAATAGGGCCAGCAGGGAAGGGAGTAAATGATCGGAAACAGAAATATGAACTTGCCTTGCTAGTATTTTGTTTACTATTTATTAAAATTAGAAATTTCCTTAAGTTCCTAGGAGAGACAGAGAGGCTTTGGGCCAAAGTGCTGTAGCCTGGGAGGGTGGAATTGATGCCTCAGGCAGCCACCTCTCCACGTGGCACGCTCTGCCTGTTCCTCCTCCTCCCCTGTGTGCGTGTGTGTGTTTAATGACCTTTCCACCATGTGATATCTCTATTTCTGGACCCACCCCAGCAGTCACTGTGGGTCTTTGGGTTCCTAGAATCACTGAGAGGAGATGGAGACTGTTTGATAGGAAGACTGGAGATTTTACTGACTCTTGGGAATGTGCCAGGCAGTGAGAATTGAACAATGACCTAGGCCATGCCCATTCGGAGAGAACTCTCTCCACTGTCTTATTTTATTAAAAAGTAAAATCTTAAATGTTCTTTAGTTACACAATCATACCTTCATGTTGTATACGATGAAAGTAATACAGATAAAATGATAGTGTTCCCTGACCCTCTGACTCCCCCCTCCCCCTCCCCACCTGGTCAACAGTCATCCTTGTCACCTGTTGCACTGTGTTTCCTTCCAGGTATTTCCTATGCATTTGCAAGCAAACGTGTGTAGAGAAATGGATAGGGTTTGTGTGTGGTTTCTAATTTACATTTAAAAAAATTCTGAGCTACACATGCTCCTAGTTTAAGGATCCAATCACTAAACAAGTTATGCAGGGAAGACACCCTGTTCACATTGCTCTAAGGTGAATACTGTCACCTTGTTCCTGAACCCTCTCTAATTCTCAGTAATGTACTTAGACTTCTACTTCAGAGTTTTTCAGTTTCAGGTGTTCTTTTGACTTCCCAGGATGAAAGATGAGGCTTTTAACTTCAGTTTTAGGCCACCGCCAGCACACCTCACCACATCCTTTCGTTGTGGTACCAAAATCTTGGTTAGCTCAGCATTTGCATTATTATAAATATGGATATACCTTCACAGCTGGATCATGTAGCGAACCACGGAGTTTGGGGGCACATTTTAAAATTTATTTTCTTGATATTAATAATTAAGTTTTCCCATGTCTGTCACGTTCTGTATTGTTAAACACTAATTAAGCTGTAAACTCTCTCCCAGCTGTCCCTACTGCCTCTCCCCTTTGCCGTATATTAGATTTTTTCCATCAATCTCGTCTTGGAGTATTTCTCCAGGGACCTTGTGACCTGCTACATTTGGGACTGTCTTCTCTCTAAGCCCAATGCACGGATACCATCCTGGGAACTTTCTTCTTATCACCCTGGGATTCCATCTCCTTTCTTCCGAATTGAGTTTCCTGTTGCCTGAGTTCCATATCTTCCTCCTTCTTGGTTTGTTTATTTGACTATTCTATATTCTTCCCCTTTTTTTTTTCACTTAACATCATGTTTTGACGATCTCCCCCCAGTGGTGTGAATAATTTCCCTCTGATTTCAATGGTAAAGTCAGCCGCAGAGGCCCTGTTAACTGGCACAGTTGGCACTCTCAGCTGGATACTTAATCGAGAATTAGAAGCATAAGAAAGACGTACTATGGCAAAGACTAGCTCAAAGCTCACCAATTCTATTTCCTCACAGGAAGACTAGAGGTCCCAGCCTCCCTTGCAGTAGGACAGGGGGCCAGGTACCAAGGATTGACCAAAGATACGTGAAATACCTACCTGTGGGTATCAGGGTTCTCCAGAGGAACCGAGCCAATAGGACATATAGATACAGAGAGATTTATTATAAGGATATTGTAAACAATTGAAGTGCAGTCAATTTATAATGTGTCAGTTTCTGGTGTACAGCACAGTGAGTAAGTAATATATTCCTTTTCATATTCTTTTTCATTATAGGCTATTACAAGATAGCTATTATATCCTATTATAAGGGATTGAATTGTTTATGTGATTATGGAGGCCAGGCTGAAGGTTCCAAGATCCGTAGTCAGCAAACTGGAGACCCGGGAAAGCCAGTGGTTTAGTTCCAGTCCAAGCCTGAAGGCTGATATCCCAGCTCCGAGGCAGTCAGGCAGAGAGGGCAAATTCTCCCTTGCTCAGCCCTGATGTCCTATTCAGGCCTTCAGTGCGCTGGGTGCAGCCAGCCCATGCTGGGGAGGGCCACCTGCTTTACCCAGTCCACCAACCCAAATGATGATCTCATCCAGAAACACCCTCACCGACACATTCAGAGAGTAACGTTTGACCAAAAATCTGGGCACCCTGTGGCCCAGTCAAGTTGACACAAAATTTACCATCACAGCGTGCTATGTCACTTGCAGACCTAGCCGTAAAGCCCCCGTGTGCTCTTCTGTACGGCCTTTCTTCCTTCTCCATGGTGCCTGTGAAAGAGGTGGTGGAGTCAGATGAAAGGCACCTGGATCCCTGGTTCACCATTTGTCCATAGTGATAGCAGCAAATAAATGGATAAATAACTGGGGAAGAAGAGAAAGCTCTTCTTTACAGAACCATGCCAACTTATACTCTCGCAAGGAATGATGGTATTAGAAAGTCCCCATCTGGCAGCCCCCACAGTGATGAGTGTTTCGGGCAGAAATCGTCAATGGATGCTAAAATTAGTAGGTGAAAAATTGATGAGAAACTGGGTATTTGCATAGTTTCAAAGTAAATCCTAGTAAGATACTTACAAATCAGGAAGGGAAAAGGTGGTAACTTTAGAGTGGAGAAACGTGGCTGAGACCATTTTAACCAAGAATTCAAATTAACATCACCAGTAATGCATCAAATATACATCCTGTGCCTTTTGATACAATGCAGTGAGCAAGACCACCATCTCATCTGTGATATTCTGACTTCATGTGCATAATCTGAATCTAATCATGGGGAAAAAAAAACATCAGATGAGCTCCAACCAAGGGGCATTCTAAAAAATAATGGGCCTGTACTCTTTG
The DNA here is from genome assembly GCF_036321535.1 of Camelus dromedarius. NCBI lineage: Eukaryota > Metazoa > Chordata > Mammalia > Artiodactyla > Camelidae > Camelus > Camelus dromedarius. Next base: position 1,417,616 of record NC_087459.1, on the reverse strand, counting down.
CGAAATGCCCAGGTCATGAAAGACAAAGACGGAGGAATCGTTCCAGATTCAAGGAGACCAGCTTTGTTCTTGGATTGGATTCTGGACGAGGAGTTTTTTCTTTTGCTGTAGACATTCACAGGAAATTGGTGAAATCTGAATAAGGTCTTAGGTGACAGCATCAGTATTATTATCGATATTAATTTCCTGATCTTGATCATCATACTGTGTGCCTAGGTGATAGAATGCCCTTGTTTTTACACACTGAAGTATTCAAGGGTGAAGGAATATCGTATCTGCAACTTGGTTGTTAAATCATTCATAAAAATGACAATGATTATATAAAGAGAAAGCGTGCTCTAGCAAGAGGTAGAATTACAGAGCAAGTGTAAAATGTTAATTTTTCTGTAAGTAAGGAATTTTGTCAGAACATAAAGTTAGAAACAAAACAACGTAGTTAGGGAAACCTCTGCTGTCATAAATCTCAATGTTGATTTTGCTACAATGAGTTTTCTGAAAAGCAATTTTCAGGTAGGATATACTTTTTGTCACATAATGACAATTACTATTGTATTTTCTTTATTATATGATGGGCTACATTAATTAAACATTTCTGCTAACATTAAATGTATCAAAGAAAATATACAGCAAGTTCCTTTTTTTTTAAACTTTTTTTATTGAGTTATAGTCAGTTTACAATGTTGTGTCAAATTCCAGTGTAGAGCACAATTTTGCAGTTTTTCATGGACATACATATATTCATTGTCACATTTTTTTCGCTGTGAGCTACCACAAGATCTTGTATATATTTCCCTGTGCTATACAGTATAATCTTGTTTATCTATTCTACATATGCTTGTCAGTATCAACAATACTGAATATTGACCTCCCAGTCTATCCCTTCCCACCCTCCTCCCTCTTGGCAACCACAAGTTTTTATTCTATGTCTATGAGTCTGTTTCTGTTTTGTATTTATGTTTGTTTTTTCATTTAGATTCCACATATGAGTGATCTCATATGGTATTTTTCTTTCTCTTTCTGGCTTACTTCACTTAGAATGACATTCTCCAGGGACATCCATGTTGCTGCAAATGGCATTATGTTGTCGTTTTTATGGCTGAGTAGTATTCCATTGTGTAAATATACCACATCTTCTTTATCCAGTCATCTATTGATGGACAGCAAGTTGCTTTTTTTTAATGTCTAATGCTTTTAAGCATTTTTTTCTTGTATTTATATATATTTTTTGTTGAGGTAGAGTCAGTTTACAATGTGTCAGTTTCTGGAGTATAGCACAATGCTTCAGTCATACATGAACATGCATATATTTCTTTTCATATCCTTTTTCACCATAAGTTAGTACAAGATATCAAATGTAGTTCCCTGCACTATACTGTATGAACTTGTTGTTTATCTATTCTATATTTATCAGTTAGCATCTGCAAATCTCTAATGCCCAATTTATCCCCTACCACCCTTTTAGGCACTTTTGTGCATATTTAAGATGGTATACATATTTCCACTTAGCCTGAGAGGTTTGGGTTTATGGAGATTATAAAATATATTACAATACTGATAGAAACAAAAAAATTATAAAAATAGAGAAACTCAATAAATGGTTTCTGTAAATAGATGATATTTACCTAAATTAAAATTGATGTGCTTTTATCAAGTCTTTCCAAAGCATCCAACTTAGTTTTCATATGCATACTAACTCTTCTGATTTTTCACATTTTCACTGGCTTATGTGATATTTACACAAACAATTATGAGAACAAGTACACGTGTTGTAAATTGGCTTGGAGACATACACAGCTGACATTTGGGATAAGCATACAACTCAGCTAATGGGAACAATTGTTCACCTGTGTGTGGTAGCTCGCTGTCTGCTACCATTGGTGCTGCGGGCATCAGACGTAGACGTTGCAGACTAACTGGGGTCGGTTAATCCAGCTGGTTGGATGATTGAAGATCATTAAAGGAAATTCACATCTTATTAAATAGTATGCATTTACCGTACTTTGCTTAATCAGTCCCTTACTGACGGGCATTTCACCGAGATATTCTGGGCCCTGTTAGTACATCGTGTTCTAGTTATGACCCATCACTAAGGCAAAGCAGATAACGAAAGGGAAAAGGGAAGTGGTCCCTGATGCTATCTTACTCCGGGGTTTTCAGCGTTCCTAGGTTGGCAACATCTCCACACTGATGGGATTGAGTGCCTATCAGAGAAACCCAGCAGTAGCTCAGTTCTATTGGTCAGGACTCTTTGAGATGCAAGATTCAGAAAAGAAACTCTCGTGTGTTTAATGGAAAAGGAATTTATTGGCACATATGTCTGAAAAAAATCCCACAGTTAGTGATTTTTAGGCACTGCTGCCCCAAGGAGTTCAAATGGGTAAACACTATGATTTAAAATGCCCATTTAGAACTTTATAATTAAAATAACCTTTTATTATTATAAAGGTAATATATATCTAATGGGAAAAATGAATCAATACAGACAAAAATTAGAATCACCCATAAAAGCATACTCAGAGATATGCTTTCTTAATATCTTGGAATACATTCTTTCATATATTTTTAAACTGAATTTTTAAATTTTATAGTATAAAACTTTCATAACATGTGCAAAATAGAAAAAGTATTAGAGTGAACCCTGTATACCCATTATCTAACTTAAAGAGCTGTCATGGTTTTGCTGCACTGCTTTATCATTCTCCTCTGACTCTCCCTCACCCCCTCCCACCTTTACTTCTACTCAGACATTAAAGCAAATCCCACACATATCTTTTCATCCCTGCATACTTCATTATACAGCTGTACAAATTTTGAACTTTTTTTCACATGACCATGTTTAACAAAATGAATAGTAATTCCTTAGTATTTTCAAATGTCCTATATTAACACAGATTTCTGTGTTCTGATTCTTTGATGTCAAGAACCTTGCTGACCCTGGAGGGACTGCTTCTCCCAGGATTAGCCAAGTCCTAGAGATGGTAAACAGCTCACCTGAGAGCTGGAGCCCATGTCTCAAATACAAGTCATCCAGTCCTGAGCCCTCACCCCAACCACCTCCCTTGTGGGGCTCTCACACTTTAGGCCACTATGCACCTGCCCTAGTCACCCCAGGGCCCAGTACTAGACATCTAGGGGTAGCCCCTGTGCCCTAGAACCTGCTGGAATTATTCAAACTGCTCACTCTGCCTTGTATGTTCCTTCTGGAAGAAACCACAATAAATGTCCTCACCTACAGATCAGGGTGGTGGGGGGAGAGTATTGCTCAGTGGTAGACCCCATGCTTAGCATGCACGAGGCCCTGGGTTCAATCTCCAGTACCTTCGTTAAAGGATAAATAAATAAAAATAAATAAACCTAATTACTTCCTCCCAAAATAAAACATAAATAAATAAAAATTAAAAATAAATAAGTAACACTTTATAAAAAGTTATGTTTACATGCTGTACTTTAGTCTATTAAGTGCACAATTGCATTAATATCCAAAAAAAGTGCATACCTTCATTAAAAGAATACTTTCTTGCTAAAACATTCTAACCATCATTGAGCCTTCACTGAGTTGTAGTGGTAACATCAAAAATCACAGATCACAGGTCACCATAACAAATACAATAATAATGAAAAAGTTTGAAGTATTGTAAAAATTACCAAAATGTGACACAGAGACACAAAGTGAGCAAATGCTGTTGGAAAAATGGCATGATAAACTTGTTTGACTCAGGGTTGCCACAGACCTGCAATTTGGAAAAAAATGTGTGGTATCTGTGAGGCGCAATAAAACAAAGTGTGCCTGTATTTTTAAATAAACCCCTGTCCACATTCAGATTTCTCTGATCATCTCATAAACATCTTTCTACAGTAGTTTGTGTGAATCAGGATCTCAGAAGTTCTATTCATCCTTATATTTAAAGAAGAAACAACAAAAATGGTCACACTCTTCACCAAAACACTTTTTTCTAAATTTTGAAAATGTTTTTATTTTAAAAATCATCATACATTTGACTGTGTGTGTGTGTGTGTGTGTACACACAGTTCCATGAATTTTAGCCCTTGCAGAGATTCATGTAATTACCACCACAATCAAGATGAAGTCTCATCACCTCAAAATATTCACCTCTCCTTTCCCACTGAGACAGCTTCCTGGGGCTGCCTCCAGCCAAGCCCGAGCACAGCCAAGGTACCATTCCTGCCTGAGCCAGGACTCTTTGATGGGTAAATTTGGATCAAGAACCCCCCGTAAGGCTGGTATTGCCCTGCAGCCCAAGACTTGCTCCCCAGTGTCCCTCCCTGGCCCTTTTCTTCAGTGGTATTGGACATGCATTATGATTTGAAGAGTCTTCCTCCTTCCCTGGCTTCCTCCTTGTATTCTTCACAAGTTTCCCCCCCAAATCTGTCACAGTCTAATTCCATCTTGGCGACTGCTTCTCAGAGGGCCCCCACTACCAATGGAGTTTCTTTCCCCTGCACCCTCCACCCTCACTTACCTCTTTTCACATAATCTCCTAGCACCATGCTTTTTCCTTCATAGCACTCTCACAACCGTAAGTACTTTATTAGTTAAATTTTTTCTGTTTCTTCCACTAGCCTGTAAACCCCATCAGGGGCAAGAACCACGTCAAAAATGAACTCACTGTTATACCTCAGTGCCTGGCATTGTGCCTAGTACGTAGTGGGCACATGATCAATAGTTATAGACTGGGAGGATTTTTCTCTGCCTCTCAAATCATCTCATGATACAGTCACCACTGTCAGCATGCTCTCTGTCTTGTGGTTGTTGGTGTTCAGTGGAGACAAAAAGTGTCACGGGGAGAAGTCAGTGGTTTGAAAAATAAGAAATCAAACTTCCCCAACACAATGAACCTTATAATTGCAAACAGTCAGGATACCCTGGAAATCACTTTGAAAAATTCTAAAGAGCTGACAGAAGGTGGCACTTCTGATAATCCCGAGACAAGGCAAGAGTTCAGAGGAGTGGGTCTTCAAAGGAAATCTTCTCGGAAAACTAGCAGACGGCCTCGAGACTTGGCCCCAAACCAGATTAGTCTTTTCACGTCCACCAGTAAACAGGCTTCAGAGGAATGTGCTGAGATCTGAGTTTGAGGGAGAAAAGGGAGGAAGAACGTCTTTGCATTGGAGTCTGCCATTGCAGGATTCACCCAGCAGGGCTGCTGAGCCTCGTGCTTCATTAGATCTTGGCTCTGAGCTCTTTCATCTCCTCCAGCTCCCCTTAGCATGAGCCCAATTTCCACCCAGGCTCTGTTTCAAGTTGAAGAAGAAACCAAATCATCTGCAGTTCATGGGTATGCCAGAGGGCCAGTGTTTCTGGCTTAGTGTCTGCTATGCCTTTGTGTTCTTGTTAGTTTTGTGTTCTTTTGAGGTTTCTTTCATTTTGGACTGTAGTACCCTAATGAAGGCTTTTTGGGAAAATATTTAATTCTCATAAAAGAAGGTTTTAGTGGCAGTGAAGAGGCAGTGCTGCACCATGGTTAGTACCATGGCTTTCGACTCTGTATCAGCCAGGATAGATGAGGTTGTGTTGCAGTAACAAACATCACCCAGATCTCATTCATGCAATGTGTCTGTCTCAGGCTGCTCAGGTTGCTATCACAAAATATCGTAAGTTGAGTGTGTTAAACAACAGAAATGCATTTCTCACAGTTCCAAAGGCTAGGGAGTACAAGTACAAAGGCTGGCAGATTTGGTGTCTGGTGAGAGCCCCCTTCCTGGCTTGTAGCCAGCTGCCTTCTCACTGTGTCCACCTATGGCACAAGCCTGCAATGAAGAAACCCTAGAATTTCCAGACTGCCTGGATTTTGGACTCAGTACTGTAACATCAACTCTCTCCTGCATTTTCAGCTGCTGGGCTGCCCTGTGAATTTGGACTTGCTACCCTCCAACAACTGCATAAGCCAATTCCTTAGAATGTCTATTATCTATCTACTTACCCACCTATCCATCTACCCATCTAACCATCTATCTCCTACTGGTTCTGTTTCTCTGGAAAACTTTGACCAATACATAGTTATACCCCAGTTATAGAATTACCCTCACAACCTGTCAACATCTAGTCCAGAGTTAAGCCTTGTTTCCTTGAACTTGCTCCCAGATAACCTAACACAAGTCCAAATCCTATAATAAGAACGTTCCAACCTTCTCTAATTGAGTCACCCATCCAGGACTGGCTACATAGCTTGTGGGGCCCAGTATAATTGAAAACACAGGGCTCCTGTTAAAAAATTACTAAGAATTTCAAGGTGCCAACAGCATTAAAGCAAGTTCCAGGCACTTGTGTGTGCCGGGCCATGTGCACCTGCACAGGTCACTTGGCCCTGTACTTGGCTCTGGAGTCACCACATGGTTCTCCACAGTGGTGGCCTTTGGCTGGAGGGCATTTCCTGGAATTTCCTCCCAATCTCTTATGTATACAGATATTTTACTTAAGTGAGAACGTATTCTCACTTATGTGGCCCCGTATCCGTATATGGTTATGCCACATACCTTGCTAAAATTTGCCACGAATACCTGATTGCTTGTATCCATCTTTTGGAGGCAAAGCACAGTTACTCAAAAAATACGTGAGAAACGAGCTTAAACAGGCCGAACTTGTTTAACTGCACTTCACTTTATTGTGCTTTAAAGATAGTGCGTTTTTTCCAAATTGAAGTCTTGTAGCAACCCTGCGTTGGCAGAGGATGGTTAGCAATTTTAGCAAAGAAGTGTTTTTGAATTAAGGGATACACATTGTTTTTTCAGACATAATGCTATTGCACACTTAATAGAGTATAGTATAATGTAAACATACCTTTTATTTGGGAAACCACAAAATTTGTGTGCCTTGCTTTATTGAGATGCTTACTTTATCGCGGTGGTTTGGAACTGAAGCTGTAGTACCTGCGAGGTGTGCTTGTAACTCACGTGAGAGTATGTGGTGAGAAAGAGCATGCTTATGAACATTTGTCTAAAGACGCTGGGAGTATTAAAGAAAGCACTAAAAAATAATTGCTGAAATAATGTGTCATAATAAATACCATGTACCTCCACCAAAGTAAGTAATATTAAAAGCATCTAGGTGTTGATACAGTATTGCGATGACATTTGAATTTCTAGAAGCTATTTTTCTACTATGGGAAAAGGTAAGGGTTTTGGACTGAACGTGCAGATTTCCTGTGGGCCACTATGCCTGCTCCGTGCTATACGTTGGTCATCCTACAACAGGAGAATTCTCGCTTTTGTCTGCTACTCATTGCTTTAGTACTACCTCCTTGCCTTAACCCATTTCTCAAACTCAAATGCAGTCTGCCTTCCATCTTTGCAGTGCCTCTTTGCTTCATCATCCCTTGAAATTCTAGTGTTTCTTGTTTATTTATTTGTTTGTTTATTTGAAATTCTAGCATTTAATACATAATATTGTGTTCTTGTCTCTGGTTTTAGGATGATCCCGTTTATGCGGGGTCTCCCCCCCTGATTTTACTGCTGTAGCCAGCCTTGGGCAAACCACCTTCCCAGAGGTTGACTGGCTCTGATCTTTTTGTTAATAAAAAAAAAAGAATCAGTAAAGTTTGCTGAGCACTTACTCTGGGTCAGCAACTGTGCTTGTAAATTAGTTGCACATAAATTTGTATGCTCTATAAATTACCTTACTTAATCTTTGCAACAATCCCGGGAAGTTGATACATTTACCAAGGACATTGCTACAGATAGGGAAACTAAGGCTCAGAGAGGTTAAGCCAATTGCCCAAGGCCACACAGGATCCGTTGTGGTGGTGTTGGGCTTCAGATTTTTCTGGCTCCAAAACTTGTGCCTTAATTATAATGCTGTGCCTCTCTGCAGGCAGAATCTAGACAGTTCCAAGTGAGTATTTAAACTGTGGGTTCAAAACAACAAGACTAAAGAGGTGTACCAGTCAGGGATCGTCAGGGGAGCTGAGCCACTGCGGGTGTTACAGCATAAGGGATACATTATAGGAATCAGACCTTCTGTAGTAGTGAGAGGAGCTGGGGAGGTGAGGACCAGAGGAGTCACCGACCAGATGATCTGAGAAGTCAGGAACATCCAGTTGCTAACATGGAGCTGTGACGGGGGGCTCTTGGAGTCATCTAGGTTGCCCCCAACTCTGTGCAATCCCCTCTCTGTGAATCAGCAGACAAGCCTTCACTGATGGGGCTGGGGCCGTCGTTGGTCGGCAGGGCCAGCGTGGAAAGAAGAGCTGGATGCAGAGCAAAGGAGAACGAGGACATGCCTGAACCCATCAGGCATCTTTGTGTCCATCTATCACTGCAGGCGACTATGATGACTTTCGGAGAACAGTGGCTGCTGCTTCACATCCACTTTCTAAGTCTCATGCATGTTCCCCTGTTGGCCAACTCTATCCTGGAACCATATAGGGATGGGGATGTTGGGAGACACAGCTCCCAGAGGAACCAAGTGGACACAGCACATGTCGCACAGAGGTGATTCAAGGAGGTCAACAGAAGGCAGGGACTGGATGTGTAGTCAAGGGCTTTGTGATGGTTAATTTTATGTGTCAATTTCATGGGGCAAGGGATACCCAGCTGTTTGGTACAGCATTATTTTGGGTGTGTATGTTATTCTGAGTGGGTATTTTTAGATGGGATTAACCTTTGAAAGAGTACACTGAGTAAAGCAGATTGCCCTCATTCAATGAGTTGAAGCCCTACCTGACTGTTGAGCTGGGATGTCAGTCTTTTCCCACCTTTGGACTTAAACTGAAACATCGGCTCTTCTTGGGTCTCCAGCCTGGTGACTCTAAGACTGGAACTTACACCCTTGGCTCTAGAACTGGAACTTCAGACTCAGGCTGAAACGTCACCATCACTGTTGACTTTCCTGGGCCTCCAGCTTGCCAACTGCAGATTTTAGGACTTCTCAGTCTCCATAATTGTATGAACCAATTTCTTATACTAAGTCTCTTTCTCTCTATATATACATCCTGTTGTTTCTCTTTCTCTGGAGAACCCTGACTAATCCAGGCCTAGATTTCCCTCTTCAAGTGAAAAATCTAAAGTCCTTGGAAGACTTTGTGTACTGTTGGTTTAGAGTTAAGAGCTAAAGGTCAAAGTGTTCTGCTGTGAAAACTTGTTGGTAGTTTAGTAATCTGGAAAAATAATATTGTAATTGCATGGCACTTTCCTTGCAGAACGCGCTAAGAGCTTCAGGAATTTGAGATAGCGTCTCCTGGCTTCTTTAGTGCGTTCAGTGAGTGCTGAAGCTTGATGCTGACTCAGGGGTTGGTTTTTCTCCGTGTTCTTTTTGTGCAGAGTGAGCTCAGACCTAGCACTCTTTTGGTGCTGATGTTATTACACCAACAAACTTTATCACGAAACTTAAAAAAAAAATCTTTATTTTAAAACCATACAACTTCTATTTTATTGCAACCCCACTAAGTCCCCAAATCATAGTCTTTGAGAACTAAAGGGAATTGTGGAGATACTGTGGCTTGATTTTTCCCAAATTATGTTCCACAAAATGTATATTCCTAAATGTTCACAAGTTGTCCTTGAAAAAAAAGATTCAATGACCAGGTAGGTTTGAAAAGGCAGCATACACTCTCTCCTTTCTGGAAAATCCAAATGTACTCTAATAAAGTTTGCGATAACTCTTAGACTTTGAAGTAGACATATCAAGTAAGCAGTTGGTAGATGGGTCTGAATTTCAGGGTCAAGGTTGTAGTTGGATACATAGGTTTGGAAGGTAACATGTAAAACCATGGGAGCAAATGAGATGACTAGGGAGACTTCAGAAGGAATGAGTGTGTGAGGTCTGGAGGCACTGCAGCTCTCTTTTGACCATGAGGGAAAGACCTGGGAATGGAGCCAAGCCCCAGAAGATGGCATTGCTGAGGCAAGTGATAGAGAGAAAGTTGGACATAACTCAAGCCACTAAAGTTGATTCTACCATTGGACTTCTCAGCTATAATACCAATAAATTCTTTCTGAATGTAAGTTTTTATGTCATTTCTTACAGAAAGAGTTCTGACTAGTATGACATCTCCCAAACTCTTTTGCATATTTTTCTCTGTCTCCTCTGAGTCTGTGTTTCCCCATCTCCTTCCCTTGTCATGGAGGAGAATCAGCTGACCCTAAGATGCCAGGATTCACCAGTCACCCCTATCCTGAGGAGCAAATCGGAAGGCACAGCTTACCTCAATCAGTGTCTGTTGTTGACATTTCTGGCATGAGTGGAGGAATTAGGTAAGAAAGGGTTAATGTGCCGCAGGCAGGAGAGCCAGTCAGACAAGCCCTGTGCCTCCAGCAACTAATGGGGGAGATTTGTGAGGGAGGTGATAACAGTTTGAAGTTATGCAGGTGGGAGCTCAGAACTACCAGGATTTGAATATTAATGCTAATACAACTACATATATGCCCAGTTGTCATTAAGTAATATTTGATTAAATAACTTTTAATAGTTGCCATAGTATTCTATTGTTTGGATGTATTGTGGTAAATATATCTGATCTCTTAATTAAGTTGTTTCTCTCTACAAGCAACTCCGCAATAAATATTTGTGAACATTTGTGACTATTTCCTAAGGAGATATTCCTGGAAATAGATCTACTGGGGCAATGGGCTTGCAAAATTTTAAGGCTTTTGATACAAACTGCTAAACTGTCCTCCACGATGGTGTGACTTTACACTAGCACCAAGCAGTAAATAAAGGGACCTGTTTTCTCACAAAAAAAAAAAAAAAAAAAAAAAAAGAGAGAGAGAGAGAGAGAGAGAAAATAAGGAAAAAGAAAAAGGACGAGTTAATATAGTTAAGGATTTTATTTTTATTTTTGAACTGCTAGCAGCCAACCCAAACTGACTCTGGCTAGTATCAGCCAAAAAGGGACTTTACTGGAAGGATCACAGGTTTTCCCCACAGAATCAAAGAGATTGCTGAACAAGCAGAACAGCAAATCTGGGGATGGGGAGGGACCAGAGCTGCCCTGGGGAACCTCAGCAGGCTGTCCTCACTGTCCTCTCCCCTCTGACCCAACGACCCAACAGCCCACTGACCTGCACTCTCTGCTTGGAGCTTGAAACCATGGGGAGAGAGCATGAGGCAGGACAAAGCCCACCAGTGTGGCCCCTGGGAGCCCACTCAGCACCTCTGTGAAGCCTGGCAACAGGCCAGGAGGCATCTGCCATGACCTCTCTGAGGATAGAGCCCTCCCTGGGCTTCTCCAAGTCCCCTGAGGCCTACAAGGGGTTAGAACAATCTCTCAGGCTTTAGGGCCCAGCAAGGGCTCCGGGAGAAAGGCTTCCTTCCCCTGGTGCTTTGGCTTTTAGGCCTCGCACTGTCCTGGACTCTGCCCATCCATGGTCTCTCTGACTTCTTTAATGTTTATTCTTGTTCCCTTAGCCTGTGCTCTGCATCTTTGGGAAATTTTCCTTTAACGCTGTTCTCTTCCCTCCTCCAAGCTTCCCAGCTGCTGTGGACTGAATGTTTGCGCCCCCTCCCCCCGATTCTTGTTGAAACCTAACGCCCAGCGTGATGGATGGCATTTGGAGGTGGCAGTCTTTGGGAGGTGATTAGGTCATGTGTGTGGAGCTCCCATGTAGGGGATGAGGGTCTTAAAAGAGACTCCAGAGAGATCTCCTGCCCCTTCCACCATGAGAGATTATAGCGAAAACATAGCTGTCTTGCATTTCATGTTATCGTTATTTTAATATTTATTATGTACTCTTTTAAAAATATGAAAAAGGATAAAGGGTAATAAAAAATACAACAACAACAAAATAACCCAGCAAATGCCAAGGTATCCACCGTTCAGCTTAATAAAATGAGCCCAATACAGGTGAAGCCTCTTTTGTACCTTCCCTGCCCCCAGAGATAATCACTACCTGCAGCTTGAAGTTTGTCATTTTCTTGCATTTCACTCGAGTCTTGCATTTCTGACTGGTGTCTCTGGATATTTCTGTATGGGTATGTCGACTGAAATAAACGCGCAGCCTAGAAGTTGAGAGTTATATTTTGTTTGGGGGAAGGACTCGAGCAGGATGACAGACTCTCAGATGCTCTGAGGGACTGCTCCGAAGAGGTAAAGGAGGAGCTAGGATATATAGGAGCTTTACAACAAAGACCAGGTAGTTGAAACAATAAAAGATTACTTGTTATCTAAAGAAAACCAGGCATCTCAAGTTAAAGAATTTAGTGCTTTTCTGTGTATGGGAGGAAGCAAACATTTGGGCTCATTGAATTCATTCCTTTGACAAGCACCTAGCTATCTAGGGCCAGCATCCTGTCCTTTCTTATTCTGAGTCCCCTCAGAGTGCACCACTGTGAGTGGCTGCAGAGGCTGGGCTCCAGGCTTGTCTTCACTGAGGGGGGGGTGGGGGGGTGGCAGCCACTGATGACTTGATAGCTTCAGCATTCTTTGTTTACTGAAATGGTTTGCAGCATTTTTCCTTCACAGGTATCTCTCAGTATGGTTAAAAGCAAACGCATGTGATTGCATTTATGTAAAAAGGAAAATGCACTACAATCTATCTATGTATCTATCTGTCCATCCACCTACAGAAATCCTTCCAGAAGGATCTATATCAGGCATTGGTAAAACAGAACACATTGGCAGGCCTGTTTGCAAATTCTATGATTCACCAAAATGTTAATGGTGATTATTTCTGGATGCTACGACTATGGATAATTTTGCTATATGCACATCTGTTTTTTGTAAATTTTCAACAATGGAATATAGATATTAATAATATATTGTATTAATGTGTAATATAATATTAATATAATGTTATTATAATTATTGTAATGCCTCACACCTATCTTCCCTCCAACCCTCTTGCCAATTTAACTACCCTAGACTTCCCTATCTCTACCAGAATTCTGGAATTCTTCGGTTTAAAACCTGGGAGGCATGCTTGATACTCCTTTCCCTCTACATTCTGTCACATCCTACTACACTTTGTGGTTGTTTGAGTGAATTTCCAGCTCTGCTGTTAGACTTTTAAGTTCTCAAGGGGCACAGACCTGGTCTGATCTATCTCCCTGGGGCCTATCACACAGCACAGCTCACAAACAGGTGTTCTAGAAATGGTTACTGAACCTTCTGCTTGATGCCTCAGGCTTGTCTACTTCTTGCAACTATCACCTGGCTGAGAAATTTCCTCTATAAATAAGCAGTTTCTCTTTCAGGTATGGTTCACCCTCAGTACGTACACTCCATCTCTTACCCCACCCAAGTCCCAAACTTAGAAACTGGAATCAAAGTCAGTATTCAAATCCTCAGCCGCAGTACAGAGTCAGCCCCCATGAGAACTCAGTCCTGGATGTGAAGTTGTTTTCTTTTTTTCCCTCGAGGCATTCTAGCTGCCGTCACTACATTTGCTGGGGAATTCCTGTTTACTTGTCCTTCCATGCTGTTCTTTCTGTGGTTTCCTTGTTTCTTTTTGTGATGAGGTTCCAGATGGCTCAGCAGTGCTTCCAAAATGAATATTTTGACAGATTGCTTGATGCTTGCCAACCGTGTCGCCTTCGATGCTCTAATACCCCTCCTCTAACATGTCAGCGTTACTGTAATACAAGTAAGTAATTCTGCTTCAGCCATTATTCGTTGGTGTGAAGTAGTCTCTCTGTATCGCATTTTTTTTAATTAAAAATTTTTTTTAAATTTATTTTTTATTTTTTGTTGGGGGAGGTAATTAGAATTTACTCACTTACTTGTTTTTTTTAGCGGAGGTACTAGGGATTGGACCCAGGACCTTGTGGATGCTAAGCAAGCTCTCTACCACTTGAGCTCTACCCTCCCCACTAGTCTCTCTATATCCACTACTTCTTTATTCAAAGAAGAAACATTATGGGGAAGGTGGTGAGATTTTCTTCTGAATTAAAAAGGGAAAGAAAAAAAGGCAATCATTTAAATACCAACAGGAACAAAGTAATTATTCAGAACTGATCTTGATTTTTTCCCAGCACTCTTAACAACATAGGCCTTTTAAAATCAACTCTCCTAATTAAGTATTATTTAGAATTTAAAAGTCAATGCTGATGAACTAGGGGAATTGGATGGTAGGTAATCTTTACTGAATGTGGATATTATGCTATCAGTTCATTATCTCTCTGACATTGTTTTAATTCAGTGAGAGGAACAAATGTGATACTCTGGACCTGTCTGGGCCTGAGCTTGATAGTTTCTCTGACAGTTTTCGTGTTGATGTTCTTGCTAAGGAAGATGAACTCCGAACCATTAAAGGACCAATTTAAAAACACAGGTTGGTTTGATGGTTGATCTTTGAAATCTGTTTCCAAGAGGTGGCTATTGTGAATTTCAGTTCCTTTACTTTTTTCATGTTGAGTATCTCCTCCGGTAAGAGCTCTTTTGAGTGTGTTAGGCAACAGTTATTTTAAATGGACTTCTTGTAAGAAGCAAGCTTTCTTTGTTTACACCACCTTTGCCCGTGTCCTATGATGTCAGCCTTCCCCGACATTCTTCCATTGGTAATTACTCTTTTGAAGTACTGAGGCTTCCTTGGGAAGCATCCATCTCTTTGACCAAAGTTAGCACATTGATTAAATGTCATGCTATCAGAAACAACTAGCCAGGTCTGCTTCTGTGGGGAAAAGTATATTTGGCAAGATCTGTGGCCATATTTTAATATAAATATAACTGTTGTTTGCTTGGGTGAACATTTCACTGCTGAAAAATGCTAGAAAAGAATAACCAGTTGCTCCTGGATTATTTGAGCAATCATGTCAAAGATTATTATCTTTCTTAAGCAGTTGAGAACTAGTCCCAGAGATGTGAATGTTTTACTTAAGGGTTTTTTAAAATAAAAATATTTCTGCCCATAAAAAAAAAAAATTTCTGCCCATTATTTTTGCCCATGATCTGATTCCCAAATACTTCACAGCCATCGCCCTATTTCTTTATGCATTTATTTTCCGTGCATAATCTGTCAAGCATCCACCTCATTTGCTTTCTAGTGTAGCTAGGAGAGGTAGATGGCTGTTCCCACCTCATTTGCTTTCTAGTGCAGCTAGGAGAGATAGATGAGTTTACTCATTTTTCTTTTTTTTTGCCTGGGGTTTGAGAGACAGGTGGGGAGTGACTTTACGTGTGATGTTTTGGAAGATGGAGTTACACTGTGGAAGGTTGGGGTGCGTCACAGGCACGTCACGGGGACATAATGGAGACCCCCTTCCTTATGGAATCATGAGAGATTCATTAAAAAAAAAAGTAATCTGCCACAGAATGCTGTAAGAGAAGCATCTTTACTTTGAATTCTAAAGTGTCACCCAAGGCTGATTTTGGTAAAAAGGGCCAGTACCTGAATGCATCCAAGGGCCAACTGGATAAGAAACGAATGTAATGGGACATTGGAGGCTTTGGCAACAGAGAAGCCCATGGCCTGCTTGAAGGAGGCAGGTGCTATCAACTCCAGCTGATTGTTTCCATGTAGGGATGTGGGTTCCCAGTGGCCATATTTTGTTATCTTTAAAAAGAAGAGTCCAGTTGTTTAGATTTGAATGTAAAATCTCTTGATTTCAAAAAAGATTTTTTTAACGTTTTTTAATTTGCTTTTTCTCTTTAAATTTTATTTTTTGTTGAAATGTAGTTGATTTACAATGTTAGTTTCAGGTGTACAGCAAAGCTGTTTAGTTATACATATATGTACAAACATGTATAAATATATTTTCAGCTTCTTTTCCATTATAGCTTACTACAAGAGATTGAATATAGTTCCCTGTGCTATACGATGGGTCCTTGTTGTTTATCTATATTATATATAGTAGTGTGTACCTGGTGAAATCTCTTGATTTTTAAATGTGGGCCAACATGAAACAGACAAGCAATGACTTAAAAACAACTGTGTGCCCTAAGCCAAGTGCGTCTTTGAACCCAGCTAGTGTAAGACCCACTCGTTTGTTTTGTAGGAAGAGATCTGTCTTGCGCTGCTTTGATTTCTGATGTGTGCAGCTAAGTCTGGCATGACCACGTGCCCTGGAAAGTTTAGGTTAATGTTTCTGTTTCTGGGCAATCAGGATTGGCTCTCCTGAACGAGGATAATGCTGACGTGGACAATAGCAGTGATGGCAGGACCGATGCGGAAACCCTTCTTTCGAGGGGCCTGGAGTACACAGTAGAAGAATGCACGTGTGAAGACTGTGCCAAGAGCAAACCAAAGGTCGATTCTGACCATTTCTTTCCACTCCCAGCCATGGAGGAAGGTGCCACCATTCTTGTCACCACGAAAACAACTGACTACTGCAGCAGCCTGCTAGCTGCCGCAGGTGTCTTGGGGATGGAGAAACCAATTTCTACCATATAATTAACCGTTTCGACTGGTGTAGAGCTACTTTGAAAATCTTTTGTCCGAAGGAAAGGATGATGTATCAGATCGCTTTAGGGTGATTATCCTTATCAATTGATGATATAGCTTTTTGTCCTCTAATTCTGGAAAATCTTTATGTTAGGTATATTTTTCTGCCTTATTGCTGAGAGCTTGCTTAACTGTGGAAGCTTCCTAGTTTCATGATTAAATTGAGTCACTGGAAAAAAAAGCGCTGCAATGTGTGGATGCCGTAATCACACATTTGTGTGGGTGGACTTACTTCTCTCCTACCCAGGCACATATCCATTTCAAGAGAGACTGGATTTTTCTCTTCATTGTTAAAAGAAAGTAAGGTTGTCCTTTGTACTTTCTGTGTATAGGAGAAGCCTAGGGTCAGCCGCACTAATTTAGTGTGCAGTGCATGGCTGGTTCCTGACCTTGCGAGCATCCAGCTTAGTGGAGGCATCAGGCATTATTATAATCATATAGATAAATGTGTAGTTTTCACAATGCAGGTAATAATAATGGTAAGTGGCACTTCTTTAGCCTTACTAAGGTGCCAGGGATTGTGCTTTATCTGTGCTAACTCATTTAACGCATACAACCACCACAAGGCAGGTGGACCATTATTATCTCTGTGTTACAGAGGATGACAGAAACTGAGTCAGAGCACGGTCACATAGCCAGTACATGATGGAGCCAGATTTAAACCCAGACATTCTGATCTATTCCTATTTTTTCTCTTTGCATCAATTCAATTTTATTGCTAAGATCCCCATCTCTTTGGGCTACAGTCTTAGTTGCTATTGGGAAAGGGTTCCCTTCCTGGGGTTGTGCAAAGGTCCTGGAGTGTTATGGAAAGGTTGGTAATCTGTTTACTTTGATCATTTTTAAGATGCCCACTGGCACCACAGCACAGACCCTTGAGGTCTTGGGGCTTTGTGGCTTTTGTGTCAGGTTTGGGAGATGGGGAAACTTGGTGGGAACTTTTTACCCATTTGGGGCTCATCATGGCTCCATTCCAGGCACTTGAGAGCCACAGGAGACAATACAGTATAGTTTAAGGCACTGGCTCTTGGAGTTTGAATCCTGGCTATGTTACTACGAAGTTATAGATGTTGGCGACTGTGAGAAAGTTATTTAACCACTCTATTCCTCAGTTTCCTCATCTGTAAAGTGGCGATAATAACAGTATCTATTTATAATGTTGTTTTAATGATTAAATGAAAATACACACATATTTGCAAATATATATTAATTTTTATCCCATAGAAGTATCTGTTTCATAATAAGTATTTTGTGTTAGTTAGATTGCCATCATGATGTTTTCTAAAGGTTTGTAGGTTGTTTTTTCCTTAATTTCTTAATTTTTATTTTTTTGGGTGGAGGTAATTAGGTTTATTTATTTAACTATTTTAATGGAGGTACTAGGGATTGAACCCAGGACCTCCTGCATGCTAAGCATGTACTCTAACCACTGAGCCATGCCCTCCCCACATCATGATTTTTATTAGTCCTTTGAGGTCAAGTCTCTCTGAGGGCAGGCACGTATTCCTTTCTGTTATACGGCCTGGGACTATTGCTCCTAGCTTCTCACAGACTTTCTTCCTTCTTCCCTCATCCCCCTCAATGAGTTTAGGTTTTTCAAAAGCCAAGAAGGGCTGCTGACATTCGGCTTTTGATTCTTGGTCCTCCACTACCAGGCTAAATCTCAAGAAGGAATTAAAACACTTAAAGGAGGTGGTTGGTGGTAGAAAATGTAAAGCACACATGCTATGATTTCAATAACTTAATCCATTTCAAATGCCATGAAGAAAAACTACAGGGTGCTATGAGAAGGAATGACACGTATATGAAGCAGGCATGTGATGCCTCACCAAAGGTTACAGAGGCAGACAAACCTAAGATAGGCTTTTATTTTGGGGGGGGGGGCAGGGAGAGGGATTCAGACACACTGACTCTTTAACTAGAATAGCAAATTAACAACTGTAAAGTAAAATTTTGGACATGGGAAAAACAACCAACCACCAACCAAACAAGTAAGCATTTTCATTTTTACATACTCTCATAGTCCCTACACATGGCCGTATTTTGACAGTTTTAATCATGGTGTAAAGATCATTTCGCATGGGGCTTTTTAAACAATGTATTATCATTGGCCTTTCCTGTGTTTCCATCTTTATAATTAGCATTTTCAACTGCTGCAAGAGGTTCTTTGTGAGGTGGGCCATGAATTGCTTAGCTGTTCTTCTCTAACTAGGCTTCGGGGCTTTCCACTTTTTCTGTAGTAAAAAAATAATGCTGCAGCACATCCTTCTCCAAAGATCTCTCTACCTCTGCTGAGTCCAAAAGATAAATTCCCAGGGGCCAGAGAGACAATGTAGTAGGAAGACCAAGTAAGGGTTGTGGGTCACACAGAACTAGGCTGGAATTCTGGCTCCATTTCCCAGTGAGGCCTCAATTCAGTGTTTTCAAATGTGGATCTAGACATGAGTGGATCAATCAGTTGTCTCAGTCAGCACTGAAAAAAAGAAAGAAAAGTTGAAGAGGCTACATTACCTACAGAATTGTTTTGTTATATATCTTAAATGCATGCATTCATGTACTGGGTTGTGGTATAAAATGCATTAAAAATTTTTTTTGGTGGGGGGAGGTAATTAATTAGGTTTATTTATTTATTCTTTGAAGAGGTACTGGGGATTGAACCCAGGACCTCATGCATGCTAAGCATGCACTCTGCCACTTGAACTATACCCTCTCCCCTAAAATGTATTTTTTTACTCTGTGTTATGGGGAAACCAACTTGTGAAAATGCTCCTTTAACCTTTCTGTGTCCCCTTTCTCTTGTCTGTAAAATGGGGCAGTAACCTGGACTTCTTAAGATTATTGTGAACACGTGTTCAAACAAGATCCCTCTAGCTTAATTCCACTGCCACCATCCTAGTCCCAGGTACTAGTATCTCTTGCTGTACAATTGCAATAGCCCCCTAACCAGCTGCCCCTTCTCCATCCTGCCCCACTACAATTCATTGTCAACCCAGGAAGAGGAATGGTCTTAAAACCTAATTCAGATCGTGTCACTCCTCTGCTTAAATTCCTATAGTGATTTCCCATTCCTTTAACCGCTTTACATTAAGTAGAGAAATCCAACGCCCTTACCATGGCCTGTAAGACCCTCCATTCACCTCTTCAATCTTCTCTCTAACGTAAGATTCTCACACACCTTCTTGCTCCAGTCAACCCCTCCAGCCAGGAGGTTCCTTTTGGAGCACTCTTCCTGCGGATCTTCCCGGGCCGTTTCCCTCTTTCCATCCAGGTCTCTAAGGTCATCTCCGTAGAGAAGCCCTCCGGGATCGCCCACCTCCCCTGTCCCCACGCTTTGGCTCGTTCCTCTTTCTAAATTTCCCCTTTCCGCTACTAGCGCTCTTTGGAAGCGTCCTGTCTCATTTCTTGAGGCCGTGTTCACAGTCTGACTCCTTCACAAAGGTGTGAGCACAGGATGACAGGGAGGCCTCCCGTTCGGTCGCCGCTGCATCCTGGTACTCGCGGACCGCGACGCATCCCCGCAGGGGTCTCAGGCCTGCCCCCGCCTCCCAGCCACCTCTAAGCCGCGCAGCACTCCAACCCTGGCGCGCCGCGCGGGCGTCGGTGTTTACGTTCCGGGTCGGGGGGCCGGGCCGTGAGCTTCATTTCCGGGGCGGGGCCGCGGGCGGGCGGGGCGCGCCGTCTCCCGGCCTGTCTGGAGCGCGGCGGCGGCAGTGGCGGCGGCAGTGGCGGCGGCACGACAAGCACCGGCCCGGGGAGCGGCACCATGAGCGGTGAGTGGCGGCCTGGCCGCTGTCACCCGCCCCGGCCGCCCCGGTTCCCGCCGCTCCAGCTGCACACTCCGGCCCCTAAGTCCCTGCGTCCCGGCTTGCTGGCGGACCGCGTCCCATCGCTCCCAGTTTTCTGACCCCATATACGCCCAATTCATGGCCCCTGGACACCTGCACGTCTCTGGCATCCCAGGTCCAGGCACTCCTAGTCCCCTGACTCCTGTCCGTCAGTTACAACCAGCTCCTGGACACCTGTCCCCCAGACTCCCAGTCCCTCCCGCTCCTCCGACACCCTTGCCCAGTTACCAGACTCCTAGTTCTCAGACCTCCGGTGTTAGGGTCCCTCCTAACTCCTGGACCCCCTGAGTCCCAGTTTCCAGTTACGGGTCCCCCTGTTCCCCAGTCATTCCCACTACCTAGGCCCCTGTCCCCAGTCACTCCAGTCCCCACACAGGCAAAGAGTGTCGTCTCAAACACCCTTAGTTTGCAGACCCCTGAACCCCGTGTCCCCCGAAAGCCTTGGTTCCTAGAGGACTTTGAGTTCTCCACCCTCTTTGTCTTCCGCGTACCTCCTATTCCCGCGTCCGCTCTCCCCCAGTGCTTTGCTGTTCTAGTTACCAGTTTCCACTTTCTCATTTTCTCTCTCTGGTCGGTCCTTCTTGTATTTTGATAATTTATTATGTTTTTTAATACTCCAGCTCCTTCCACTTTTTTTTCTAGCTCATTTGAGGTTTCCCCTGCCCTGTCCTGCAGCCCTTCCCCTCTTGTCCCATGCTGAGCCCATCTGGGGACCCCTGCTCTTCCCAGTCCAACTCTCTCCATCCCACCAGCGAGGGGGGTGATTTTGGTGGGAGGCTGGGAGGTGTGTGTGGACAACTTGTCTTCAGTGTTTCTCAAGTTTAGTCCCTAGACTAGGATGTGTATTCTCAGTCCTTTCCACTGAAGAGATCTGTTGGTGTTTTGGTGCTAAGTCATTCCTGCGTGTTGGATGTGGAGATGGGAGTGACTCAGGGAAGCCTCACAGCTGCCCTGACTGGGATCTGGATTTACTTAGGAGGACCCGCCTACCCTCATTCTGCCAGTTTTTCCCTCGCTGTGGAATCGCCTCTAAAGAATCCCTGCAACCAGTCCTACTGGCCCTGGCCTTGCACTCAGGCATTTCTGGAGGTCAAGGCCGGGCAAGGTGGAGGCCATATGTCTCTCTTCATCTTCAACTTTTTTGTTTTAATTGAAGTGTAGTTGATTTATAGTATTGTGTTAGTTTCTGGTGTACAGCAAAGTGATTCAGTCATATATATGTATACATATTCTTTTTCATATTTTTTTTAAATTACAGGTTACTACAAGATATTGAATATAGTTCTCTGTGTTATACCGTAGGACCTTGTTGTTTATCATCTTTAACTTTTCTCTATGGATCTTTCCCCATAAGTTATGCGTCTTTAGTTTTGCTCTTCAGTGAGCAAGATTTGTGAAATTGATGGCCCTAATGAGGGAGCTGGGGAGGGGAGTTTTCCCGGGAGATAGTCCAGCTTCTGTTTGTCAAATGAATGATTTTTGGCTTACTTAGAGCTTCTGGTCCTTGAACATTAGTGATACTACAGCAAAGTTGTGATGAGCTCGTTTCCCCTCAGGAGGTAATGTAGCCTGGACTCAGTGCAGACCCTGGAGGCAGACAGCGTGGGTTCAAATCCCGGCTCTGCCACATAAAGCTGTGTGATTTAGAGCAGGTTACTCGACCATTCTGGAAGTCTCAGCAGAAATGGGCTAAATAATAGTACCTGTCTCCCAGGCTTGTTGCAATGATTAAATTTAATTACTCGGATAAAGTACTGTGCCTCTCACACGGTATGTGGTCAGGAGCTTGGAGCTGCTGCTGTTATTTCTGTAAGGACCCCTGTGGGGTTCAGGTGGGGTTGTTTTCTGCCCCAGCTCCAGGATAAGGGCTGGGGGCTAAGCACGCCCTGAAAATCTTTTCCTTTTGATGTGACTGAGGAGTCTCTGCCTCAGGCTCACAGTTCTGGACCCTTCTTTCTTCTACCCTCAATGGCAGAAGCAAGTGAAATTGACAAGCCAAGGGAACCTGACCAATGTATCCTTCAAGGAGCAACTTAATATCAAAACTAAGGAAGTTTTAAAATTTAATTTAAAAAAATCATTAGGTCTAAGGTGAAATTACAAAAGGAACCGAACAAATGGCTTTTTTAGGAAAAAGCAGTAAGGATGAAAATCTTCTTTTGGAAAGAGTGATTGAGGTAGAAAACGTGGTTGCTGAGGATGGAAGGGGAAGTCCAAGATATTTTCAATCGTTCCATGAGGATACAGTTGAAATGGGGTTTTCCACCTGTGGGATTAATAATTGGCACAGAAAAAAATGTGGCATGGAAATATTTCCTTTCTTTCTTTCTTTCTCTCTTTCTCTCTTCCTTCCTTCCTTCCTTCCTTCCTTCCTTTCTTTCTTTCTTTCTTTCTTTCTTTCTTTCTTTCTTTCTTTCTTCCTTCCTTCCTTCCTCCCTCCCTCCCTCCCTCCCTCCCTCCCTTCCTTCCTTCCTTCCTTCCTTCCTTCCTTCCTTCCTTCCTTCCTTCCTTCCTTTCTTTCTTTCTTTCTTTAATAGAAAATTTCAAGCAAAAAAAAAATAGAACTTAGAATTATTCTAAGGAATAATTACCAACTCATGACCAGTTCACCCATGTACCTGGCTCCTTCCTACATCTCTCCTCAGTTTATTCTGAGGCAAATCCCAGACACTTGTTTCATCTGTAAATTTTTTAACGTTTCCCTAAAATATAAGGACTCCTTTTTTAAAGACATAGCTCAGTCTATTATCATATCTTATAAGAAATTACCAATAATTCATTAACATCAGATAGTCAATGTTCATATTTCCATGATTGCCTTGTAATTTTGTTTTATAGTGTATTTTTTAAACCCAAGGTCTATATAAGGTATAAACAATGCAGGTTGGTTTGTCTTTTAATTTTTTTAGGTCTCTCTTTTTTAAAGTTTAATTGTTATTTTTTTAATGTTTAATGTATTCACAGAATTGTGCAAACATCACCATAATAAATTTTAAAACATTTTCATTACTCCAAAAAGAAACCTCATACCCATTAGCAGCTGTTCTTCATTTTCTGTCCTCTCAGCCGGGCAACCATCAATCTACTTTCTCTCTCTTATGAATTTGCCTATTCTGGATATTTCATATAAATCAAATCATACAGTATGTGGCCTTTTGTGTCTGACTTTCTTCACTAAGTATCATGTTTTAGGGTTCATCATATTGTAGCATGTACCTACTTCATTCCTTTTTGTGACTGAATAATATTCCATTGTATGGATGTTCCACATTTTGTTTATCCACTCATCAGTTGCTAGACACTTGACTTGTTTCCACCTTTTTGGCTATTATGAGTTATGCTACTGTGAACACTCACGTGCAAGTTTTTGCATGGACATATGTTTTTATTTCTCTTGGGTAGAATTTATTTCTCAGAGTAGAATTGCTGGGTGCATTTGAGGAACTGTCAAGATTGTTTTCCAGAGCAGCTGCACCATTTTTCATTCCCAACAGCACTGTATGAGGTTCTGGTTTCGCCATGTCCTCACCAATAGCCTCTTTGATAATAGCCCTTCTAGTGACTGTGAAGTGGTGTCTCTTTGTGGTTTTGATTTGCATCTCCCTAATGAGTAATGATATTGAGCATCTTTTCATGTGCTTATTGGCCACTTTAGAGAAATGTCTGTTCAGGTTCTTTGTCTTTTTTTTTTTTTTTTTTCCCTAATTGGGTTGTTTTTATTGTTGAGCCGTAAGAATTTTATGTAATTTCTGAGTACAAGTCCCTTATTAGATATATTTGCAAAAAATATTCTCCCATTCTGTGGGTTGTTTTTTTGCTTTCTTGATGATACCCTTTGAAGCACAGTCTTTTTTTAAACTGTAGGTTCCCCTTTCATCTCTCTCTCCTTTTTTTTTTTTTTTTTTGCCCCCTTGCAGCTTTTGTTGAAGGAAACAGTTTATCCTGTAAGGTTTCTTTGTGGGATTTTGCCGATTGCTTCCTTTTGGTGTAGTTTGACATGTTTCTCAGTCTCTTGCATAGCCTATAAATTGGCAATTAGAGCCTGCTATGTTTTGTAGCTGAAAATGTTTGAGTCATGTCAGATGGGTACAAGGCCGAATACATTAAGTGAAAATAACCAGGAAGTGGAATGGTTAGGTAATGCATACACAAGATAAATGAGCATCATGAGGCCAAAAACAACTTAGATGACCATTAATAGGGAGTAGACAAAATATATGTGGTATGGTCACATGATGGAAATCCTCAAAGATGTTAAAAAGAATGAATTAGAATTACGTACATCACTGTGGCTATACCTCAACATTAATGTTCTCTAAAAAAAAAAAAAGCAGGGTGCAGAATTATACCTTGATGCACATTAAAACGTGCACATGAAACAATGTTTATGGATTCATATATGTATGTAGAAGTAAATTGTTGCCAGGAAGATGGATACTTTCCAAATGTGGGTGGTTGTCTTAGGGTGATAGTGGTCATGATTTATTTGTTTCTCTTTAAAGAATCCAATAGTTAGGAATGCTTAATTATCAACCTCTGCTAGCTAAGGAGCTCTGATTTTCAGATAATGCTTTTGCTCTTACTGGGAAAGTAGAACTTGTAGGGGCAGAAAGCCGTTATGATTCTCAAGCATTATCTTTTGGAAGACTTTATATTTGAAGGTCCTTGATGCTCCTTTCCATCAGTAATTATTCTGTCACAAATCCTTCTTAAGTTAGAAAGACACTGAAATCCTCATTTCAAGGGCTGGCTAAAGTCAGACCCAGAGATGTGAAATAATTAGTGAAACAAAAGCTCTAAGGGCTGAAAACACCAGAGTTTGGGGCTTAGTGGATAATTTACTGCTGCTGTTTCTTGTCCGATGTTTAGGTACATTTTAGCAGCTATTTCTTACTTTATGGAATGTTGAAGGTCATGGTTTTCTCTTTGGCATTGCTGGGTCATCGCCAGCAGTGGTTTGTATTTGGAATGAAGAATCAGCTGAAATGAGTGAATGGAAAAAAGAGAATGTCTGGTTTTCATTTAAAGCAGAAAAAGTGATGCTATGACCCCCCTCCCCCCAACTATGAAGGCACTGGGTTGATCTTTTATGGCAGATGGTAAGAAGTAAGTGTTCCACTGTCAGCAGACATTTAATCACCTTCTTTGCGAGCAAGTGGCCATGGACTCAACCCCACCGATCTCCACTCTCACACTCCCTTGTTGCATAGCTGTGCCTGGGTAACCAACAGGAAGTCAAGTGCTTAGAGGCCTTAAATTTGGAACTAAAATCCAAGATTTTATGGACTTCTCTAAATTCTGGCAATGTGAACATAATCCCAGATAAAGCACTTTGCATCCTGCCACCGTCTTGACTTTGCATAGGCCCTGCTTTCTCAACAGGGTCATGTCACCCCCATGGGGGCGAAGCATCCACTCTTATGTATAAAGCACAGTGTGCATGATGTTCAGTATATCTGTGGTATTAAAATTTCATGGACAGGGTGATTAAGAAAAAAGTGTCTAAGAAGGATCCTAAGAGGGAATGAAAAAAGATTGAGAAACACTGACATAGGCTGAAGTAATCCTATCACTATCATAAAAATTTGACTTTTACCCTTAACATTTCTGGGTACAACTTTATGATACGGCTACATGGTCTTCATCCTGATCATTTTTGTGGACTTAATAACCTATCAGTAATCCATCATTTTACATGGTGCATGATTTTTAAATTATTGACTTTGCCTGTGGAAATTTATCCCCCTCCCTTTTTTCCTTTTGTTCCTATTATAAGTAGTAGTGCAGCGAACATTTTTGTTCAGGGTAGTTTTCCTTCCTTTCGGTTGTGTCTTTAGGGTGATTTCCCTGAAGCAGCATTAACATGAAAGTGTCGACTGTTCTTGATGGCTCTTTGTGCCAAAGCTGCTGCACTAGTTTAAAATGCTTCCTGGTAAGAGTGAGGCACCAGTGGCCGCGGAGCCTGGCCAGAGAGTCAGGGTTCAACATCCACAGTCGTTTGTTGGGTGACAGTTTGGGGCATCTTCTGTCACTTAGCAAAGGGCTGTACCGCTGGTGTTGGTTGGAGTGAATTGAATGAACGTACCAGAAAATGTTTTGTCAGAGTGATGGGTATGTTAACCAGGACCCTTTTCAACTGCATGTGGCAGAAGCTGATTTCAGCACAGCGGGAGTTGAAAGCATCTTGTGATGGGAAAGTCTAGGGATAGAGCTGGCTTCAGGCTCAGCTGGTGCTCGGAAAGTCATCGGGATGAGCTTTCTGTCCAGCTCACAAGTCTGCTTTCCCCTCTGTTGGCTTCACCTCAGGCAGCCTCTCCTCCATGGAGGCAGGAGAGCTCCCAGCAGCTCCTGGGTCACATCCTACACTGTAGCAGTACTCAGGCAGAGCAGGCTTCTTTCCCAGTTGCTCCAGCAGAAGTCCTGGGGCTGACTCCCAGCAGACTGGCTGGCCATGTGGCTGTTCTGGAACCCCTTACCAGCCCAGATCAAATGCCCAGCCCAGAGCCCAAGGGTGGTGTCTGTCCTACATGTCTGGAGGGAGGATGAACTGAAGGGGGAGGATTGTTGTAATTTGGAGTGGGGTGGTCAGGGAAGGCCTTGCAGGGAAGGTGATGTCTGAGCAGAGACCTGAGGGAGGGGAGAGGGACTCCTGAGCAGCTGGATGGATGCCTTTTGCTGAGGTGGGAAAGAATGCGGGAGGGTTAGCTTTGGAGGCGAGGCATAGCAGTTTGAAGCCTGGGGGGGGGGTGGTGAGGACCCTTCCCCAGCCCTGACTTCTACCTGCCTATCCAGGAGCCCTCAGAGGCCTGGCCATAGTGCGTCCTCTGTCCATCCGACAGCCCCCTGCTGGGCATGGGCTCCCCGGCTTCCTGGGCTGGGACACCTGGCCCACTGACGTCTTGTTTCTCCTTGCTTGCAGCTGCATATTTTGGAAATCTGCTCTTTCCTCCTCCACCTTTAAAAAAAAGAAAGAAAAAAGCAAAACCCCAAAATGACATTGAAGACTATTGTGGAAACAGAATAATACCTATAAATATACCTTTCTAGCACATTAAATATTTAGGTTTTTAGGTATGCCACTTCAGTCTTTGTTCACAACGTACACATTTTTCATAATTGTACTGAGTCTACATTTGAATTAGTGTTTCTGCTTATTATAGCATTTATGCATGTTCCTTCTCTTCACAATTATTTAAAAATGCTGCATAACATTCCACTAAATTGATGTGCTGTAGTTATTTAACCTTTTTCCCTTTGTAGGAGGAGAAAGTCAATTTCATTTATGATGTTCTAGGATGGAACTGGCAAGCATTTTCTGTAAAGGGCCAGATAGTAAATATTTTCCGCTTTGTAGGCCATCTGGTCTCCGTCCCAGCTACTCATCCCTGTTGCTGTAGAAAAGCAGCGCAGGCAGTGAGTAAATGGAGGACTGTGGCTGTGTTCCAATAAAACTTTATTTAGAAGAACTTCAGCAGCTGGATTTGGTTTGGGGGCTGTGGTTTGCCCACCCATCTTCTAGAACACTGCAGGGAAAAGTCTGCACCCCCGATACTGTTTAGGTCGGGCTTAGGCTGCAGTGGAAAACACTTTGGGCTCAGGCAGTGCTAGATTTAACTCTTTTTTTTTTTTTTTTTTTTTGAAGAACTTGGGCAAGTTGTTGAGTTTCTCTGACTAAAAAGATGGAATGAAAGTGAATGATGATCGTATAGTACCTTACTCAGTCCCTGGAAGGCGGAGGGGGCGGGTGTAGTTACTTCTTAGTGTTCTCATTTCTCCTGTTCCTTCTTGACTTAGTTTCCTAGGGGTCAGGAAAATGCTTTGATGTCCCTGCTACTTTTTGTGTTCCCTGCTACACTGCTTTTCAGGACTCTGCCCTGTCTCCCTGGAGCCTTACCAGCAACAGGGAATTTCATTTTAAATGTTTCTTGGTGAATTTAGTACTTATTCAGTGGTAACATGCGGTGGTTAATTTGGTAGGTTTATAATTTGCATTTCTTCAGCCATGAGGGAAGATACAGTTTCTCCCCAGAGTGTTTGCACGCTGCACTTTTTCTGGTTTTCTTTTACAGCAAGGGTTGGTAGACTAGGCTGGACCCCTGTTTTGTCAATAAAGCTTTATTGGAACTGAGCCACACGCATTCTTGCTCTTGTCCATGGCTGCTTTTACACTCTGATGGCAGAGTTGAGTGGCTGTGACAGGGACCGCATGGCTTGAAAAGCCTAAAACATTTTCCATTTTGCTCGTTAGAGAAAATGTGTGCTGACCCCTGCTCTAGGGTGGATTCTTTGCCCCATTATGAGTCTGCTGTTGACCCAGTCTTTGTTTTTAGGCTTCACATGGTCACTTGAGTGGCCCAAGGCCATCTGCCTCCAAGCAGAGCCTGCCTCTTTCCATTGTGTGGTGGCAGACACTCTGTCCTTTTGTCCTCATCCAGCTGTGCCACTTCATCCTGCAATGCTGGGAACCAGCGCCCTGACTTTGGGGACGAACGATTGTCTGTTTTATGTGTTCCTGTGCGAATGCAGACACAACCAGCGCTTCCCTCAGTGCACTGCGCGCACGGGGCCCTGCTTCTGGGTCCTGGTCTGTTCTGGTCCTCTCTGGGGGGCCACAGAACTGACCTCTAAAGTCTTGATTCAGCAATTGTTCCTTCTGAGAGGAGGGCCACGTTAAAGCTTGTTTCTATCCCTGGGAAGGCTCACCACTCAGGCTGGGTGCGGGGAGTAGGCTCAGGGTCCCCCATAATCCCTTCTGCAGTAGAGATTATACCAGAGGTTAAAGGCTGGAAGGCAGGGGAGCACAGTTCAGAGAACAGTTTATTGGGCCCACGGCAGGAAGCTTTCTCAGAGAAAGTGACCATGAGCCCGCCATTCAGAGATTGGTTTTCTTTTGGTGGCCCTTTGCACAGGGAACCCTTTTTCTGCATTGAAGGTTACCTGTCCAAGAGGCTACCTAGTTTTGTGGAAGTCTGAAGGCCTGGGCTCTGGGGTAAAATGTTAGGTCTCTCCCCTCTGAGCTGTTTCTTCAACAAGTGATCAATGTCTCCAAGCCTCAGTTCCTTTATCTGTTACAGTGGGGCTGCCAGCACCTGCCTTACCTGTGGATGTAAAGGTTTAATGTGTTTCTCAGGATGGAAAATTGGTAACAGATTTGGCCTCCAGGCATGTTATGTTTGGTTCATGCAGAGTTGGCTGAAACACTACTCTAAAAAGAGTATAATTAAGTGCCAACTAATTGATATAAAGTTCTGAATTCACAGCTTCTCTCGACAGACCAGGAGGTGGGGCAACCCTGCGCTGGTGTTGCTGTGTGATTCCATCAGCTGGGGCTGAGTAGCAGCTGCCACCTCTAAAGGAGCATCTGCCTCAGTTCACGCAGCCTGCACCCTACCCTCTCTTCTGCCTTCCCTGCCCACTTCACTCATTTACATTCTCCACCTGACCCTGTAGGCATTGGAGGGGTCTGATTTGGCCTTGAATATGCCTTGGATCTGTAGTGGGCTGCCCTTTCTGCCCCCTCCTCCTCCATGTCTGCTTTCTTCCCATCTCTTTATTGGAATGGTGGTGGATTTCACAGGGGGAGGGGGGGGGTGGCAATCAAACAACAAAAACAGCAGTACAGCAGTACCAAATTCACCACTGGACCGAGAGCACCAGGCATCCCAGATGTCTGCAGATGTGGCTGAGTATGAATTCTACTAGTGACCACAAGTTGATGTCCTGTCCCTTGTGAAGCTCTGACGTGGAGTGCTGGCTACAGCGTGAGGGCAGATGGGAATGTGATGTTGATGTGGGCCTGGTCTGCAGCCTGCTGGGGACCCCTAACATGTAACCATCTTACCACTTACTGGGTGGCAATAAAGTCCGGAAACATAGACACTATAGTTTTAATTTTTAAAAACCTCCTCTGATTAATTCCCCTAGTGCTTTGGTTGGCAAACCATGGCCAGTGGGGTAAGTCCAGCCCAGGCCTGTTTTTGTAAACATCTACCCTCATTCAGTAGTTTATTAATGCATTGTCTATGGCTGCTTTTGAGACATACGAATGGAGTTGCGTAGTTGTGACCAAAGCCTAAAATATTTACCACCTAATACTTTACAGGAAAAGTTTACTGACCCCTGTTCTAGGGGATATTAAAGGCACAGGTTTGTTCAGTGAAAATCAGAAACACGCATCACCTGAGACAGCGCCCCACATGCTTACGGGGCTCCATAGAAATGCCATGTTAATTGCAGCTTTGCAGGGTGCACTGAACAAATCACATAGTATCACTGAATGTATCATGTGTTTGTTATATGAGAAAGTCATTTGTTGTGTATTCATCTGTGCTTCCAGATGTTATGGCCTCTGTGTAGATAATTTGGTTCAAGAGGAGATGGGAGCAAAGGGGCTTTTGGCCAGAGCTGGGAACAGCTGTCGTGGAAGGGGTGGCCTGGCCACTCTCGTGGAGGAAAGCTGTGCTGGACAGGGCAGCAGAGAAACGGGGTTGTGACTGGAACGGCGTGGAGGGGCAAGGCATGGTTTTTATTAAACTGGAGGGAGGTGTTATGACATCCCCACGTGCTGTAGGAATTGCGTAGATGAGAAGAAAAAATTGACGGTGTGGGGAAAAGAGGGACTTGCTGGAATGTGTCCTTGAGCAGGTGAGAGGAGATGGGGTTCAGAGCACAAGTGGGAGTTGAACTTAACTCTCTGTGAAATGGGATAATCAAACTTATTTATGTTAGGGCAGAATTTCCCTATTGTGGCACCACCGACATTTGGGCTGGATTCTTCTGCATTGTGGGGAGGCTGTCCTGTGTGCTGTGGGGTGTTTAGCAGCATCCCTGGTCTCTACCCACTAGATGCCAGTAGCAGCCCCCGAGTTGTGCCAAAAATGTCTTCAGACGTTGCCAAATGTGCTGCAGGGAGAGGGGAGGTGAAATCCTGGTTGAGAATCACTTATCTACACCATTTCTTTGTAGGGTCTTCTGTAAGTAAACCTCTTTGAGCTCTCCGTATTTGAGTTTGTCTGTTGTTTCCTGTTAGGACCCTGATTGATGCAGGAGTTAAGGAGTTACCAGCATCACACAGACACTCCCCTCAGTATAATCAGAAACGTGAAAGAGAAGTGAGCTTGGCTTTCCTACCGTGTGACTCAGCATGGTGCTGGATGCTCGCTGGAGCCTGTCCTGCCCTTCGGGGGCTCCTGCTGTAGTTGCGCCTTTGGCTAGGGATGTGCTCTGGGTCTCTGTCCACCTGTTGCAATCCTTCTCATAAAACATTTTTTTACTGAGGTGAAAGTCATATAACATAAAACCATTTATGCATTTAATACAATTAAAACAATTAACAGTGGTTAAATTGGAAATTTAACAATCACGGAAATAACCATTTTAAAGTGAGCGATTCAGTGGTGATTTAGGACATTTGTAATGTTGTGCGGCCATCGCCTCAATCTAGTCCCGAAACACTTTCATCACCCTCAAAGGACACCTGTTCCCACTAAGCAGTCGCATTCTGTCTGTATGGATTTACCTGTTCTAGTCCTTTCCATTTTTCAAGCACAGCTCGAGGTCCCGCTTTTTCAGTAAGAATGGTAGAGTGATGTGGTGGAAGGAGTCAGGCAGACCAGGGTCTCAGCCCTGCTTTGTGCCTGACCTTGGGCAGAATTTCTGGGCTGCAGTGGGCACCATCTTTTCCTCTTCTCCCTTACACCTGCTTAGTGCATGACAAGGGTTGGCCGTAGACCAGAGAAATGCCTTTACCTCTGCCGCTGTATAGAGAGGCAGGGAAGTACTGTTGCTTAAGTCATGATTACCTTGATCTCTTGGGTTGTGGCCAGGATCGTAGCAGGAATATACGAAGAGTGCCTTGGGGCATCTTGCTAATTTCCACCGCCCCTAGATGCCCGAGATGCTTTTTCACCCTTATGCCCACCCAGAGCAGCTAACACGGAGGCCTGGATTGGGTTGCTTTGCCTGCGCTCTGGAGAGTAGCCAGTTGAAAGCACTTCTTAGAGCCAGAGATTTTAGGCCTCTGAGGTATAGGATTGACCACAACAACAATAATAATAGTGCGCATGTATAAAGTGCTTGGTATAAACCAGGTAGTGTTATAGGTGCACAATATACATTCACTTATTTAATATGTAGCAGGTGCAGAGAGGTGAAGTAACTTGCCCATGGTCACACAGCTGGTGTGTCCTACTCTTAATCCCTGCTCAGTCTCCCCAGGATGTCACTGAAGGCTGGAGGTTTGTGGTAAAAATTAAAGTAGGATCTTACGGATTCTACACATTAAAGACAGACGACAGGGATACACCTGAACCAGGTGACTGATTTTCAGACACACGTGTGATTTCTGAGTTAGAGCCTCAGGGGGTCACTGCATTTCTCTGCCGGGCTTGTGGACCTGGGTGGGGGTATTCCCTGGGGTGCTTTTGCATTTTCTATTTTCGTTTTGATGGTGATCTAACAAGAAATTTAAAAGCAGCCTCTTCTGTGAATCACTTTGCTGTCTACCTGAAACTAACACAATGTTGTAAATTAACTATACTTCAATTAAAAAAAGAAAGAAAAGGAAGCCCATTCTGGCTTCTCTGGTTGGTAGTGCTGACTGAGGGTGACCTTTGGAGAGGGAAGGAAGCTCAAAGACTGGGGTTTCACAGAGAAATCATTCCCGAACCAGCAATGGGGCAGGTTTGTTCCAGGGGTTGAGAGTGAGCAAGATTTGGCAGGTGAACGAGCCAGGAGCCACGGGACGTGAAATTGAACCTCTCCTTGAGCACTTCCTGTAGTCCCATAGCATCGAGTGGGAGGTCTTTTCCTCTTGGCTTCAGTGCCCTGTTGAATGGAGCCACCTTTCCTTCTTTGTTGAGGATTAGGTACCAGGCACTTCATGGCTTAGCCCACAGTTGAGGCTCATGTAGCTAGGCGCCGGCTCCTCGCTCCTTTCAGTTGTAGCGGTTGAGACTGGAGGAGTCTTCTTGGCCCTGGGAGCAGTGGTCTTCCTTGTCCCCGGGAGAAGGTAAGAAAGAGACCTGGAGCACTGATTGCTCTGCTGCCTGTCTCCTCAGAGGCCCCTTGTGTGCGGGCTGCAGAGCTAGGAGGATCTGATCTCATGCAGAAGCCAGTTCCCAGAGATGGGAAGTGACTGTCCCTGTCACATGGCCAGCCAGCAGCCTGGCTGGGATGAGACCTTATGATGCCTTGTGACTTCCCACTAACGCTCCTTCCACTGTTCCTCATGGCCATGGGCCTCCTGGGCACCTCTTGCTGTCAACATATGCTCCCTCCACCCTACGATACCCCTTTCTCTGAATCCCTGTCCAGGGCTAGGATGGCCACAGGTGTCCCTTCTGGGGTCAGGATTGCCTCACTCAAGTGCACTTCCTGTCAGCAGAGAGATGACAGTCAGGGTGGGCGTGCGGTGGGCCGAGACCTGCACAACCTCAGGCTGTCTCTACAGAGAGCAGACTTTTCCTCCCACCATGAGGAGAGGCTTTGCAAGATGAGGCAGAGTAGGCTGCTGACATCTCTTCTAGAAAAAGCAGTGGCGAGAGTTCCACAGGAGAGATCTAGGACTGTCGTGCGTATCCTTAAGGGTCGGTGCTAAATCCTTGCTGTTCAAGTCAGGACCCAGCAGCATCAGCATCACCTTGGAGAGATACAGACTCCCAGGCCCCACCCAGCCCTTCTGAGTTAGAACCTGCCTTTTACCCAGACCCCAGGAGATTTGTGCGCACGGGAAAGCTTGAGAATCACCGTGCTAACAGTTATCAGGCAATAGAGGTTCTTATTTTCTTTGTACACTTCCTCCTGATTTGTTATTATTGATTTTTTTCACATGAATTACTCTTTTTATTGTGGTAAAATACACATAACATAAAATTTGCCATCTTAACCATTTTTAAATGCACAGTTTGGTGGTATTAAATACCTTCACATTGCAGTGCAGCCATCACCGCCATCCATCCCCATAACTCTTTGCGTCTTGTAAAACTGCAGAGGTATAGCTATTAAACCATAACCCCTCATTCTCTCCCCTCCCTTGCCCCTGACAACCACCATTATACTTTCTTTCTCTGTGATTTTGACGACTCTAAGTACTTCATATAAATGGAATCATATGGTATTTCTCTCTATGTGTGTGGCTTATTTCACTTAGTATAATGCCCTCAAGGCTCATCTTTGTTGTAGTGTATTGCAGCATTTCCTTCCTTTTTAAGGGTGAATCATATCCATTGTATTTATATGCCGCATTTTGCTTATCCATTCATCTGTCAATGTATACTTGGGTTGCTTCCACGTTTTAGCTACTATGAGTAATGCTGCTAGGAACATAAGCATACGAATATCTCTCCAAGGTCCTGCTTTCAGTTCTTTAGTGTATAAACCAAGAAGTGCTGTGTAATATGGTAATTCTATGACATGAATTACTTTTGTGATCAGAAAAAAATAGCAAAAGCGCTTAAGGGGAAAACCTTGTTAAGTTTCCAGTTGGCACTGTCTTAGGGCAAGTAGAGTTGTTAGGTGCAGAACTTGGAAAAAGGAAGAAGGAAAGCCTGCCTTCTTTATTCTGGAGAGCAGAAACTGGACCTTCTGCTAAACAAAGAGCGGAATTTGTTGAGAGATCCAGGTGTTGAGAGCGGTGTTTGAGGGCCTTGGGCAGGTGCGTCTCCAGCCATCTGGAGTGACGCTTCAGGATGGCTTCTTATCTGATGGGAATGATACGCAGGCTGTTCTTTCTCAAAGTCTCCTCCAGAAAACATAACAGTGGCAGCGTTTGGGAAGTCTGTTGTGACTCTACACACAGTAGAGTGGAGTGTCTACCGACTGGCTTTATCTCCGGGCCTGGAGTGAGGCAGGAGCCCAAGAGATAGTCCTAACACAGCTTTCGAGGGGCACGGTGTCCAGTCACGGTCACAGTTCCAACAATTAATGTTCCAATTAGAACAAAACCTAAATGATCCGTGAGGTTTTTGTGACTGGCCCCGGGCCTGCCACGTCTGGTCTTTGTCTGTTTTGGCTTTTTGCTCAGGTCATAGCAGCCTTCCTTCTGGTCCTGGAAGACCAGAAGCCAGCTGTTTTGCCCCTCTACTTTGGCTCTCTGCTCTGCCTGGAACGCAGATCTCCTGTATCTTTCCATGGCAGCTCTTTCTCTTTCTAAACAGCTCGGATGTCCCCTGGGCAGAGAGACCTTCCACGACTCTTCTGGCTGACGTGGCCCTCCTGCTTCCTCCCTGGCTCATCACCCCGTTTGGATTTTCTTCCTCGTATGACTCTAACATCATCTTCTTTGTTAGTTTACTTTAATTCTACTTGTTTCTTCCTAATAGAATTCCGTTCCATGAGAAGATGGCTCTTTTATAGCATTTAACTCCTGTGTCCCCAGCACTTAGAACATTGCCTGGCATACAGTAGAAGTTAAATAAATACCAAGCTGGTCAATGCCCTCAACGGATTGTCCTCTCTGAGCTTCACTTTCCTCATCTGTGGTGTGGGGATCCTGATACCTGGCTTAGAGGGTGGTCATGAAAATCACAGGACACAGTGCATGCAGAGGACTCAGTTTCGTGCCTGGCATGCTGGAAGTGTTCACCACGTGGACACAGTTGTTATCAACCGGGTGGCCGGGGCATGACTTGGACGAATCATATCCATTGTATTTATATGCCACATTTTTTGCTCATCCATTCATCTGTCAATGAACACTTGGGTTGCTTCCATGTTTTATCTACTGTGAGTAATACTGCTATGAACATAAGTATACAAATATCTTTTCAAGACCTTGCTTTCAATTCTTTTGCTTATAAACCCAGATGTGCTGGGTTATATGGTAATCCTATCACATGAATTTACTTTTATGATCAGAAAAAATATTTTGTCAAAGAGAAGTCTGACGCTAGCTAGGGACAGCCATATATGTCAGAAAGTCTTAATAGAAGGCAAATGTCAAACAGAACTAATCAAGCCTCATTGCATTTTAGGATCCCAGAACAATGACATGAAAAGACAATTTCTACTGGAGCGACTGCTGGATGCAGTGAAACAGGTAAGAAGAAAGCTCACACTTAACTTTGAGGTCAAGTAATAGTGTTGGATATTTAATGTAGAAGTCATTTCTGGGGAGGGTATAGCTCAGTGGTAGAGCGTGTGCTTAGCGTGCACAAGATCCTGAGTTCAATCCCCAGTACCCCCATTAAATAAATACATAAACCTAATTACCTACAAACAAACAAACAAACCCCCCCCCAAACAAACAAAAAGTTCATTTCTGCCCTCTTATCTACACAGACAGACTCCCACTTTGTATCTGGAACAGTGAGGCTCATTGCTTCCCCCAGAAAATGATAGCGACCAGAGGTAGGGACGAAGGAGCTCCTGGGTCTGGACTTTCTACAGCCCCTTGGAGGACCCGACCCCATTCTTCAGTGATGTCCCTTTGAGAAGAGCACCGATGTGGGTTTCAGAGTTTCATTTCCAAGCAGCTGTGTTTTAGGGCAACTCTTAAGGGTGCTGCAGTGGTGGTTGGAGTTAGGGCCCCACGAGCGCAAGAGCAGAAATGAGGCCGTGCTCAGGGATTCTGTGGATCCGCCAGATGGGCTCTGCTCTAACTGGTTGATGCTATTTTTGATGCCTGGCTTTTGGCCGGGTGTGGAAACGAGCTGTGACACGAAGTTGGCTTCAGTTTGCTTGCTTGTAGCTACCAGACATCCATCGTTTCTTGCACATAAGTCACGTGCATGGCTCTCTACTGAGTGCTTTACATCTAATCCTTCCAGCCACCCTGTGAGATAGTTCTTGGACATTATTTCCATTTTACAGGTGAAGAAACTGACCGCAGAAAGGTCCAATAACTTGCTGTGGGTGTCACAGTTAATAAGCAGCAGAGCTAGCTAGGATCCAGCCCTGGGAACTCACATTTTGGAAGGGGCGACTGGCAATTAGCTGAATGTAATCACGATACGTGAAGATAAATATGTACTTTAATGGGAGTGTATTTGTTAAGTGTTGATGTGAGCCAAGAGAACTTAGCATCTGCCCAGGCCTCGAGGTGTCCTGGTGTGGTGGAAAGGACACAGGCCCAGATGTTGCTGGGGTCAAATGCTGCTTCATCTCTCGACAGCTGTGTGTGCTGGGGCAGCTCATCCAACGTCTCTGAGCACCTCTCTCTCTATAATTGGGTCATCGATCTCCACAGGGCTGTTGAGGGAATTGCATTTGTTAAAGTGGTTAAAGGGCCATTGCCTGGTCCACAATAAATATGTAGCCCATATTATCAGTTTCTTCTTTCTTTGCTCCAGAAATGGAAAATAAAATAAGAAGATGAAGAGGCAAGTTGAACCCCTTCAATGTAGCAATTAAACAGAAATAAATTGGAGCTTCTGCTCAGAGCTGCTATTATTATTGTTGTTGTTACTGTTTTTTTTTTGTGGGGGTGAAAGTGTGTATATCTTTCAAAAACCAACTTTATTGAGGCATAATTTGCATGCAATAAAAATACACCAATTTTAAGTGTGTGGTTCTGAGTTTTGTCAAAAGTATTATTTAAGTTTATATGTATATAAATCATATATGTATAAATTATATATATATGTATTGTTTTTTCTGGATAACAAGTTCAAGAATCTTGCAAACCTGCTGCCCATAGTAGAGATTCTATATCTTTAAAAGAGAGTAGTGGATAGTGGTGATGGTTACACAATAGTGTGAATTGAATTGCATAACTAAAAATGGTTAAAACGGTAAATTCTGTGTTATCTATATTTCAACAAAGTTAAAAAAAAAACCAGTTTGCCTTTGTTTCCACCCTCTCTGGGTAAATTGTTGTTCAGCACAATCAGATGACTTGTTTGAAGGTTGATTTATGCTGTCATAACGGTACAGCCGCCATAACAACTTTAGGCCCTGTCAGAAGGAACCCATCATCACAGATGTGTGGAAGTTTTAATTATTGCCTGTTAAGAGCTCTGTGTTGTAGACAGTCAGCTGCTGATGGATAAAGAAGCTTCCCAGATAATCTGCGGAAGGCTGTGTGCTTCTGTTTTCCTCTTGGCGTTGTTTTCACACAAGGCTTGCTTCTGTACAAGTGCGAGATAAGGGCTTCCTTTAAGTGGCGGCTGCAAGGCTGGGGTGTCCACCATCTTACGTCTTGGGCTGACACCCTCTCCCCCAGGGCATGGGGATGCCCTGACTCGGCACCCAGAGTTTCTGGACCTGTGTCCCTCACGACCCTGCAGGCCTATGTGGGCTGTTTTGTGACTCAAGTGTCCCATCCCAACAGCTGTTCTCAGTGGCTGCTTTTTCCTTGCAGTGCCAGATCCGCTTTGGAGGGAGGAAGGAGATCGCCTCGGATTCCGACAGCAGGTAAATATGAAGCTCCTAAAACCTTTTACTGACAAGGCCTAAAAGGTGGTCAGAGACTGACCAGCTTTTGTAGTCAGCCGCTGCTGCCTGGTGGTGCAGCGATCGAGTTTGTGTGATCTGTTGATCGTCTGTGCAGTAACTACTTGTTTAAAGTATTTCCAGCTTCCCATAATTCTCCATCTAGGAATCCGTTCCGAGGGAGTTGCTTGAAATGTTTTTCTGCATGAAGTTGTTTTCACCATAGTTTATAATGATGAAAACTAAGAAATCTAAATGCTCAACAATTGGGAAATAGTTAATAAAGGGTAGTGCATCAGTAGAATGGAATGTGATGTAGCTATTAAATTGATGTCCATACAGAATTTGTTTTAAGCAGAAAAATGCATGTATAGTATTTTAAAAATAATATAGTAAAAGTAAAAAAAGCAGGATACAAAATTAATATGGATGCAGTGATACAAATAAACTTATTTACAAAACAAGAAGCAATTCACAGGCGTATAAAACAAACCTATGGTTACCAAAGGGGAAAGGGAGAGAGGAGGGATAAATTAGGAGTTTCGGATTAGCAGATACAAACTACTATATATAAAATAGATAAACAACAAGGTCCTAATGTATAGCACAGGGAAAAAGAATATATATGTATGTATAACTGAATTACTGTTCTGTACACCAGAAACTAACCCAACATTGTAAATCAGCTAAACTTCAATAAAAACAAACAAACAAACAAAACAAACAGATGCAGAGTGGTCCTACTATGTTGATCAGCAGCTCTGGCAAAAACCTTACCAAAATGTGAATAGAGATAATGTTGCGGTTAAGACTATGGGGAATCTTTACACTCTCTAATATTTTTCATATTTGATACTGTGATCGTGTGTCCCTTCTATAATTAAAAAAAAAGTCCTAAAAGTTGCCACCGACCTTCATGGGCCAGGAAAGGCTGACCTAAGTGCATGCGCTTATAACAGTGCCTGGGAGGAGAAGCGATGTTGGGGCAAAGGTAAGAGAGACACAAGCATTTGCTGGAAGTGCCCGGTGAGGTCTTTCGAGGCTGATTCATGCTCTGCAGCCATGGTGGGGCAGGGGGAGCGTTCCCTCAAAGGAAGGGAA
The DNA here is from genome assembly GCF_036321535.1 of Camelus dromedarius. Lineage (NCBI taxonomy): Eukaryota > Metazoa > Chordata > Mammalia > Artiodactyla > Camelidae > Camelus > Camelus dromedarius. The sequence goes on along the minus strand of NC_087459.1, from coordinate 1,377,969 downwards.
GGCAGGGACTCACTTGCTCAGCCTTCATCTCATCCTGGTGTCGGTGCTTGTTCCCTGCCCTCTGACCCCAACCCGCCCAGCACAGCCAGTTCCCTTCTCTGTGCCCCTGAACCCTTGTTCTTTTGTGACACTTCACCAGCCGTGAGCAAAGCGTGTAGCGCTACATTTTAACGGAGTTACAGTGACTGTTTGAAGCTGGTGCAGAGTTAAAATTATACCCTTTCTACCTCTTCTTTGCTTAGTTTTCCTCCGTGACAGTTAACACCAACTAACAACTGTACATTATGCTTTTTTTTTTTTTTTTTTTCTGCCTCCCACACCATACTGTCAGCTCTGTCTGGGCGGGGATGTTTGGTTGTCTTCTTCACTGATGCATCCCCAGTGCCAGGAGCATCTAGAAGGTGCTCAGTGAAGTTCAGCGTCTGGTTGAGTGTGTGCGCAGCCTCGGACCATATGTGTTCAGGTGTTTAAACACTACTGCCACCACGAGGCCATGAGCTTTGAGGGCAGAGGGGCAGCTTCTCTGTTTTTCCCTTCTCCATGGTTTGCATTGACATTCTGTGCCCGACATACACTAGGTTCACAGTATATGTCTGTGACATTCGATCATTAACCGATTTACTGCTTCATTTCTTCCTGAGGGCCTGTAATGGGGCCTGGCCTGGGTCAGGGCTGGGTTCCTCATTTTGGGACCCAAGGCCCACTTGCATCAGAATCACCTGGGAGGCTTATTAATTAATAATGCAATTCTGCATCTCATCCTAGGTCTGCTGAACCAGGCTGTGTGCGCGTGTGTGCATGAAAAGCGTGTGTGTGTCTGTTCGTGCGTGTGTGTCTGTAGTCAGGACTTCTTTTCTTTATCACTTTTCGTAATTGTGCTGTTCATTTCCTGACAGAGAGAATCCATTTCTGAACGTTAGGTTCACGTGCTCTTAGATGATAACTTTTATTATATAAACTGTTGTGTTTAACTTTTAATTTTTTTGGAGGGGAGGGGAGTAGTTAGGCTTATTTATTTAATGGAGGCCCTGGGGAGTGAACCCAAGACCTCATGCATGCTAAGCACGCGCTCTACCACTGAGCTCTACCCCTAAACTGTTGTGTTTTATAGTAAAATTTAGGAAGTTAATTCCTTCCAGGTAAGTGCTTTATGGCCGGAGGGAATATCCTGCTTCCTACAGGCAGTGGCGGTTAGAGCTGCAGCCTCTCTTGGCGGAGCTGCCTCTCTGTCCTCAGGGCAGCCTCAGGAGGAGGGCAGCCTAAGTGAGAAAACAGAGGCTCAGAGGGAAACGGACACAGCCTGGGTGAGTCGTCTCGAAAATGACAGAGTCAGAGGTCTGAGCCCAGTTTCCTGGGCTCCAGAGTCTACTCTTTCTCTGTTGCATCGCATTTAGTGAGTACCTTGGTTTTGAAGCTGAGTGTTTTTTTTTAAATTGTACTCCCCCCCAGAGGGTTCCTTCTCAAGATCAGAGTCTTGGTCTTATCTTGAAATGTGTTCGGCCGAAGGCGGCGCCACCTGTGTGTAGGAAAGGCCACATTGCTGTCCTCATTCTGTGAGAAGGTTTAACCCGAAGAGGGAAAATCAGTGAACATTTTAAGACAACTGTCATGAAGCCTGAAAAGAAAGGGTTTGTCGCCGCTCTCCTCAGCCCTGACAAAAGGCCTGGCGCCAGGACTGATCTCAAATCTATTCGCCTCGCCCCAGTCCCCACATGCTCACAGGACGGCTGCCACAGAACGACTCCTTGTCTTCCTTCTTGTCCTGCCTCCTCTGCATTGAGAGAATTCTGCAGAAAGCAGATTCCCACACATCACTCCCCCGTGGAGAACCTTCCACTGGCTTCTCTCTGCTCTTGGGAAAAGGACCCACGTCCTTAACACAGCCTGGAGGGCCCCATACCTCACCCCGGGTTCTTTGCTCCTGCCACCCTGGCCTGGCCTTTTCTGGTTTTTGTTTTTTGTTCTTAAAGCATTTTAATAATTTTTTAGGGAAATCGTCTAGACCACTGATACTAATCCTCCCCCTTCTGCCCTAGTCCTGGCCATCTGGGCCTGTTTTCCTTGCTCTGTACCACTGACTGGCAGACTCTTTCTGTTAAGGCCCGGATTTGGCCCTCAGGACGTGCTCTGTACTGTTGGAGTCTGTACAGCTGTTTTCCATTACTGCACATTTGTATGATGAATTGATTATGTCTGTTCAGCTAGATGACAAGCTGGAGATAAGCCTGTTTTGCACACACTTTGTCCACAGTGCCTGACACATAGTAAGTGCTCAATAAATATTTGTTAGCTCCCTCATTTGTTCATCAGTTAATTACTGAACCTCCTTGGTGTCGTATTCTGTGCTAGACATTGGGGCTTCCCAAATATTTCGGACAGGTTTCTACCCCTCAGGTGGCTTTGTGTCCGCTGGGGAAGGTAGTCCAGTGAGGCAGCGATTATAGAATATGATGCTGAGGGCCACATCCAGGGGGCGGTCGTATGCCCTGGGCAGGCAGCACCAAGGTTCTCAGGCTCTCAAGGCCTGGCTTTGACTCTGGCTCTTCCCCTCCAGCTGCGTTACCTCCCTAACTTCTCTAAGCCTGAGGATTAGGTCTCTTGTGATACCGTGATTTATAATAAGAAATATATGTATTTGTTCTTGCCTTATTCCTAGTGCTGAGCTCCTAAAACCCGTGGAATTTCCAAAGTCATGATAGCCAGAAATGTGTCTTTTGTTATGTTAATGTTGTGACTTTAGGAAAGTGCCAGAGGTTGGGGGCTGGTTGCCACGAGAACCTGCCAGGTGATTAGGGGGTTAGAACTTTCAGTCCCATCTCCCCACCACCAGGGAAGGAGAGGGGCTGGGGATAGAGTTCAATTGCCAGTGGCCAGTGACCTAATCAACCATGCCTGTGTAATGAAGCCTCCATAAAAACCCAAGAGGACAGGATTTGGAGAGCCTCTGGCTTGGTGAACACTTGGGGGTGCAGGGAGAGTGGTGTGCTTGGAGAGGGCACGGGAGCTTCCGGCTCTTTGCCCATACCTGTCTTCTGTCTGGCTGTTCCTGAGTTATAGCCTTTATAATAAACCAGTAATCTAGTAAGTAAAATACTTCTGTCAGTTCTGTGAGCCGCTCTGGCAAATTAATCGAACCCAAGGAAGAGGTCATGGGAGCCCCCAAGATACACAGCTGGTTCATCAGAAGCACAGGTGACAAGCTGGATGTGTGACTGAAGAGGTGGTGGTGGGGAGGAGGTGCTTTCTTACAGGACGGAGACCTTAACCTGTGGGATCTGATGCCGTATCCAGGTCGACAGTGTCAGAACTGAGTTGAATGGTAGGACACAACCAGCTGGTGTCAGAGAATGGTTTGATGTCATGCAGAAAACACGTCAGAAAAGGGGACCAGAATCCTTTCTACCATGCCACTTTTGAGGATTAAGTCAGATACTGTGTGTAAAGATGCCAGACATGTAGGATTGTTAGTTTCTTTCCTTAGAGGGAGGTCCTTGCCCCTCAGGGAGTGAAGCCTGGCTGGGACACTCATCACTCGGCTTGTGACACCTGCCGATACTGCCTGTCGCTGTGGGTAGTAGACCACAAGCAGAACAGGAGGGCTACTGTGAATTACTGAGCCTCGTCAATGTTCTCTCCTACTCTCAGAGGAACAGCGGAAGATAAGGGTTTCTTCCCATGTAATTCTGGACATAGTTTTCAGTCCCCTTTGGAAAATGAAACTTCTTATATGTGTGTCTTCCCACATCAGTATCCTCCACTGGAGGATATTGTGAACTCATGGAATTGATGGCGGGTCAGGTTTGGAATCAGGAAGGAGTCAAAGCCGCTTTGAAAGTCTTCTAAGCTGGAAACAGGGTCCTCGAAATGGTCCAATTGAGGCCCTGCTGCTGGAGAGAGCACCAGCTGTTTTTGACTTGCTCTCATTCTGCCCAAGGTTGACATTCCAAGGAGGAAACACTTGATTGGCCAGTTTCGGGTCATGTGGCTTCCTCCTGGCCACCAGCAGAAGAATTGGCTGAAGGACCTTCGTGGGATCCTGTTGGCTCATATAGTGCAAAGATGTCTGCCTGGATTCGTCATCATCCCCCCAAGATGGTTTCCAGTGAGGAGGGAACAAACCTTCAAAACGAAATCCGGGTGCTGTTACGGAGATGGAATGAATACGGGGTGGTCAGAATGCATAACAGTTATCTCTGCTGCTGCCACCTTATAATGATAATCATTCTTGTAACAGCTCTGTGTGGTTTGCAAATACTTAAGTCTACATTGTAGGTCTCATTTGATTCTTGCAGTGACCATGGGGTGCAGGCAACTAAGAGGGGGATCATTTCCCTACTTTACAGGTGTAGAAGCTTGGAGGCTGGTCAGTTGTACAGCTTTTGTTTATTATCAACTCCTGAGTGTCGATGCCAGGGACACTGACTTCGGTTAGGTGGACTGTGTGGTTTGTAGGCAGTGAAAGAGGAATGGGGCACAGACTGCATATTCCCAGCGTGGCCCTCATTCTCTACCACGTCCTTTCTTGTTTTCCTAGCACCTGCTTCCCCCACATGAGAGATTTGTATCATCGTAGGTACTTCACATTAAGTGTTAAACATCACGGCATTAAATTCCTTCCCATTACCTAGTTATTTCCATTACCCAGTTTTTCTTTTAATTCTCTGTAAGTCTCAGTGAAATTATTGGGGGAAAGACTTGGTTTGGTATTAAGTTGAGTTAAATGAAACTGCCAATATTTGATCACGTTTGACCTAAAAAATTAGCAGTATCATACAGCTCAAGATAATGGGTCTCAGATGGAAGGGTAGAGCTCAAGTGGTAGAGCGCATGCTTAGCTTGCACAAGGTCCTGGGTTCAATCCCTAGTACCTCCATTAAAAAAAAACAACTCTAATAAAAAGCAAATAAATAGACATAATGACCTAATGACCTCCCCCTCAAAAAAAAAACAAAAAAAAACCACCACACAAAACACAAAAACCGAAACGAACAAACCAAAAAAATGTGTCTCCAGCGGTCCTCTTTAAACAGAGTGTGCAGGTTTCATGCACAGCCCTCCTCTGGCAACCTCAGAGACAGAATTTAATACTGTATTTGAAGGGCATTTACTTTTAGGGCTACTCTGTTTAGGGTCCACAATGCTGGCTTCCCATTTGCAATAGCGATAGAGGTTTTCCTTTTAAAACAGGTTTGTACAATTAGAAAAAGTGAGTCAAACTCAAGACAAGTGAATAATAGGAGTGTCCTCCCGGGCGACAAAAGTGGCTGAGGTGTCTGTGAACGACTGAAGATGAGGGAGGAGAGAGCTGGCCGGGCTGAGGCTGTTGGGTTGGGGGCCTGCACGGTGTACAGAATTATTCTGCTGGAACCCCAGACGCAGAGCCTGTGTGTGCGTGTGCTTGTGTGTGGATGACTGCCTGTAAAGGGTTTGTTTGAGGTTACAAGATTACACAGCAAGATGCAACAGTCCTCACGTGAAGAATGAAACAACATTTACGTGGAGGGCAGGGCGTGCTTTTTCCCATCAGATTTTGTCCTCAGAAAACTCCCCAAGCCTCCCCAGGAGGAAGTGGTGGCAGTGATGACATCCGGTCTCCACTGCATGTGTTTCTCCTCCTCCCATCTGTTCTGTTGGCCTGGTTCTCCAGCTGTTTTGCCCTAAGGACAGAGACCCATTCTTGTGCTTCATTAAAATGACCCCACATTCCATCAGTCAGACTGGCCTGGGGGGAGCCTATAATGTATCTTCTGACTATTTTGCCTTCTAGAAATAATAGCACCCAAAACTCAGCAGACACTAGAAGCGCCCTCAAAGCCCGGGTGCGTTAGTGCTCCCCGGAGGCGCCTTCCTCCCGGGTGGAGTTACAGAGCACGCTCTGGACGTTCTCCCTTGGAAGTATGAAGAGCAGCCCGGCCCGCGGGGCCGCAGAGGGCGCGTGGGGTTGGGAGCTCAGGGTGAGTCCTGGTGTTGCCACTTCCCAGTCGTGTTGCACGGCGGGCGAGCTTCTGACTTTCTTGTGCCTCAGGGTCCCCATGTGTGGATGGGGGTCGTGGTGATCATACTTTACAGAGTTGTTGTGAGTTAGTTCATGTGCAGCCCTTAGAACAGTGCCCGGCAGCTAGTAAGTTTCTAGAACTCGTTAGCTATTGTCATTATAATTTTGTGTACAGTGTCTTGACACTTGGTAGATACTCTCTGCGTACCGGGTCTCTGCCATTATAGGTGGCGGTGAGTCAGCCTTAGGTATCTGCCTTATGTAGAAAGTGTAAATTTTTGTGACTCGTTCAGGTGACTGTCAGAAGACATCAGAGGGGAGCATTTCTTCCCCTTCCAAAACGTGCCAGGAAAGAGTGCTTTGTTTTGGTGATTTTTATCTTTACCTGTTAAGGAATTAGAAAATTTTTTGAACTTTTTGGGAAGCTGAAAAACAAAACTAGCTGCCCTTTGCTCTTCCCTAATGGTGTTTCCTAGCACAGTTGAAAACTGTCCCGTGTATTCCTCTAGACACTTAGGGAACTGAATGGCTTTTTCAGGCATTTCTTTTCCTCTTTTAAATGTTCATCATGTGATTTTTTTTATCTTCAGTTTGTCACAAGTTTCTTACCAGCCTCTTAGTGGTTGGAGGTGTTGACTGAATGTTCTAATTCTTCTCATCCTGGCAAAAGAATCCTGGAGTTCATTAATTGAATTTTCTTATCACCCCTACCCTGAGCACTTGATTTCCACTTCTAGCCTGTGTAGTAGATAGTTCTACATTGCATATTCTTTCATTTTACTATATTGATCAAATGAATTGATTTCTTTTTGGAAAAATTATTTTTAGCATTTGGGGAACTCTTGGGCATTTAGCAAATCTGAGGACATTTCCATCTGAATTTTAATAAGTATTTGTATTATTTATATTGATAGTTGTTGAGAGCAGTGCTTGGCCCCTAGGAAATCATATGTAAGCACTGTCATCATGACTGTCACCACCATCCTCATGTGGAGAGAGGCCTTGAGCATGAAGTGTGAGCTTTGGTATCAGGCATACCTGTCTTCCTGCCCACCCCGTCCACAAATCGCCAATTACCAGCTGTGTAGTTTAGGACTTGGCTTAGCTTCTCTAGGCCTCTCTTGCACCATCTGTAAAACAAGATGATGATCATGGTACCCCCTTCCTAGGGTTGAAGTGAGGATTAGACGTGTAGTAATGTTTGCTTGGCACACTCAGGAAGAACTTAGTAAACTCAATATATTTTCTTCCTATAACTGGACATACCAGTGTTTTGTCTAATTTGGAAACTAAAGGCTGGAATGAGTGCTGATTAATTCCTTCATTTGGCAGATACTTATTTATAGATCACTGTTTTGACATCGGGTGCGCAAACTGGATGAGACGGTTGCTGTTCTCAAGGAACTCGAAACTGAGTCTGGGCGATGGACATGTAAATTGCAGATAGTCATGGTGGCCTGTAGTAATAACTACACAACACAGACATCAGAGGCGAGTACAGGCTCTTCAGTGGTCCGTTGGACAGGATGGGAATTCCAGGCAGCAGTAATGACAAACGCGAAGATGCAGGGATGCGTGAGAAAGTGGTGGGATCGTGGATGATGTGTTGGGAGATGTACTGGAAAGTCAGTAGACTCTTGTCTTGTTGTCACGGGAAGGTGTTTGAAACTTTATCCATTAGGGTATTATTTCTTAAACTGTGGCTATTTGTATACTATTTTCATAATTTTTGCCATTTTTGTATACCATTTGAGCCAAGATGGGCTTGAGGTTGAATTTCGAGGCCCTGTCTATTCTGGTCTTGTCGTTAAGTAATACTGTCAGCGAATCAAAGATTGATGGCTGGTTATATATTTTTTCATGACATACTAAAATGACTAACCTAAAAATGTTATGTCATGTCATGTACCATACACCCACAAAGTGTGGTGAGTGAGAAACAAAGGAAGATAATGACATTGTCAGCTTTGCATTTCAGGAAGATAGCTTCTTTTCAGGATTCGAGGTGGCTGGGCAGGTGAGATGGGGTCTGGGATTGCAGTGAGAGGTGGCTCTGCTCAGTGACAGGAACGCTGAGTGGAGGTGGTAGTACTGGGACAAGAGACAGAAGGCTTGAGAAGCCTTAGGACCGAGCCTTGATAAGATAGATCAGACGTGGGGGATGAGACGTAAATGCTCTAGCCACAAGGAATGGCCAGAAATTGGGACAGTTGTGTATTGTGTGTATTTTGTGTTTTTTTAAAGCAAGCTTTTGGTGTGGAGTTTTCCTTCTCCCGGGCTGTGGACTCCAAGCAGACTTAGAGATCCCACTGGCCACAGACTTCATGTCACTTCCCTGTTTCCTTGTTTCTCATTTACTCCCTCCTTCTGCATCTGGGGGCTCTTGTTTCCTCTCCATTCTCTTTTTCACTTTGGACTTACCAGCTCCTTCAGCTGGTTCTTTCTCAGCGGCCGTCTCCTCTTCCTGATTTTGAAGCTCCTCATCTGCCAAGAATCCCAGATGGTGATTGTGTCTAGACCCAAGCTGGAGGTCTGTGAACCTCAGGGCAGATGGTTACTGTGTTCATGTCAGTAACTTCTGAAAATAGCCAGAAGTGATGATTTAACCCATTTAAATATTGGTTATTTTTCCAGTTTCTGGTTCCTCTGGTAAAAGATTCATTTGATTTCTTTTTACATGACTGTCTGCCATCCTCAAACCTTCACATTTGAAAACTACTGCCTTGTGAGTTTTCACTGTTACCAGGCTTGCATTTTTTCTGGTTCTTAAGCAACTGGTTTTTTTTTTTTTGCCTCTATTTTCTCTACCATATCCTCTTTTTCCTCCCTCTGGGTAACTTATGTTAATGATCAAGAATCATTTGTTCTGTGTTTTTCTCCACATTTATTTATTTTTTTACAAATAAAATACACATGTGTTTACACACACACGCACACTGGTTTTATTGCCATTGTCTTTACGAAAATTGAATTATATATAGTGTTCTGCGTCCGTATTTTCTCTCTTGGCACTACCCTGTCAAAACCTTTCCAAGTTACAGTTCCAAAAATCCTTTTTAAAAGGCTGCATTATATTGCTTGATGCAGATGTACCAACAGTTGCCTATGAAGTAATAGACTTTGTGTCCAATTTTTACTACTGTGGACACTGAAACAGTAGAATCCCTGAGCAGCTTTTCTTATATAATGAGGATTTTCTTTCTTTGGCAGACCCGGAGCTGGGTTGCTGGGGCAAAGAGAATATGTGTTTATTTTTAACAGTTGTGGTCAGGTATCTTTCTAAAAATTTCTACTGGCAGCATGTGAAACTACCCTTTCTTTCTTGCTAATAATAGTTGTGAGTGTTGTTTTGAAGTTTTGTCAGTCTGTTGGGTGAAAAGTGGTGGCTCAGTGTCATTTTAATTTGCATTTCTGGATTGCTAGTGAATTTCAGTTTTTTAAAAAATGTTTGCTGGCCGTTTGGTTTTACTCTTTTGTGCAAAGCTGCTTCATGTTATTTACACAATTTCTTACTAGATTATTTGTCCCCTTGTCAATTTGTGAGAGCTCTTTGTATGTTGTAATTAATTAACCTTTTGTCTGTTTTTTGCTTTGCAAATATTTTTTTTTCAAATCTACCCGCTATCTTTGTAAGCACAGGTAATAGTATCTATTATCATACCACATAAAGTTTTCTTTATATGGTTAAATGTCTTTTTACTGATCCATATACCTAACAATTTCTTGGTTTTCAGTGTTTTAAGATCTTCTTCAACATTAGAGTGTGCATGTGGTCTTTTAAATAATATGGGAAGATCCCATTTATCCTTTACCCAGTTTTCCCCAGTGGTCACATCTTGTGAGTTTCTAGGATGCTGTTTTCAGTTTCTCTAGTTTTACTTGTACTTGTGTGTGTGTGTGTGTGTGTGTGTATTTAGTTCTATGCAGTTTTATCACTCTGTGCATTCGTGTGTCTACCACCACAGTCAAGGTGCAGAATAGTTTCATCACCGCAGGATTCCTCCTGTTGTTTTTTTATAACCATGTCCACCTCCTTCCTGTCCCCTCCCTCCCCATCTCAAACTCCTGGCAACTACCAATCTGTTCTCCACTTCTAAAATTTTGTTATTGGAAGAATGTTATATAAATGGAATCATAGTGTGTAACCTTTTGGGATTGGCTTTTTTTTTTCCCCTCTCAGCATAATTCCTTTGAGAGTCATCCAGGTTGTTGCATGTATCAATGGTGTGTATTCCTTTCTATTGCTGACTGGTATTTCATGATATGAATGTACCACAGTCTGTTTATTCATTGAAGGACATGCGAGTTGTTTTCAGGTTTTGGCTACTGCAAATAATGCTGCTGTAAACATTCACGTACAGGTTATTTGTGTGAACGTAAGTTTTTCATTTCTCTGAGGTAAGTACTCAAAGAGTGCAGTTGCTGGATTGTATGTTATTTGCATATTCACTTTTATAAGAACCTGCCAAACTGTTTTCTAGACTCGCTCTACCATTCACACTCCCACAAGCAACGTGTGAGTGATCCAGTTTCTCTGCATTCTTGCCAGTGTTTAGTATTTTCATGATTTTCTATTTTAGCCATTCTTAACAGGTGTGTACGTGTATCTCATTGTAGTTTTAATTTACATTTCCCTAATGGCTAATGATGTTGAACATATTTTCATGTTCTTATATGTGGGTATCCTCTTTGGTGAAATGTGTTTATGGTTTTTCTCATTTTCTTATTAGTAGTGCTTTTATTTTTATAGGATAAGTTCCTAGAAGTAGGATTGCTGGGTCAAAGGGTATGGGCATTTAAAAAAGAAATTGTACTGCCCAGTCTTTTTGCAGAAAGCTGTAGTCGTTCATATTCATATTCCCATCCATAGTACCTGTTCACACGTGCTCCTGCTATCCCGGTGATCGGCTCTAAGCAGATAGTCCTAAATTGGTATCTTAGTATTGTGACACTTTCCTGGTCACTAGTGAAACCGAGTATCTTCTCAGATGTTTATTGGCCAACTGTATTTCCTCCTTTCATGGTTTGTTGGTTCACCTTCTTTAATAGTTTTTTTTATTTTTTGAATTGCTTGTCTTTTTCTTATCCATTGGTAGAAGCTCTTCATGTGCTATGACTCTTAATTTTGTTTTCAGTTATGTGTGCTATAAATATTATCTCCAGGCTATCATTTATTGTTTTACCATATTTCTTATATCTTTTGGCCATGTTGATATTTAAAAATCGTGTGTGGTTAATTTTCTGAACCTTTAAAATTTTGCTTTGAGAGTATTCTGTCCTGAGGTTCTTCTGTATTTTTCTCTGTTATGTTTTACAGTTTTATTTGCTTACACTCACATATATTTTTTTGAACTTGATCCATCAGAAGTTAGCTCTGTGGTGGTTTGAGACAGGAGTGTATTCTTATTTTCTTTCAGCTCCAGGGCCACTTGTGTCAGTGGCACTGGTTAGACAGCCCATCCTCGCCCATCTGAATGAAAGTGCTGCCATTATTATATGTAAAATGTTTCCATATTTACTTTGGTTTTGGGGGCAGAGTTCTCTGTACTGCTCCGTCAATTTGTTTATCCCCGTACCCAAAGCCACACTGGGCCAAGTCTTTCCTGTGATTATTATTAAATGTATTTAAATACATTTTAATATTTTAAATGTATTAAATGTATACTTTAATTTGGGAGGAATTGACATTTTAATTTTAATAAATTTTCCCATTTAGGAAAACAAGATTTCTTATTTGTTTTGATCTTTATATCTTAAGAAAATATGGTTTTCTTTGTATAGGACATGTATCTTTCTTGTTAAAAATATGATTTACTTTACTTTTGTTCCTGTTGTGAATGTAATTCTCCTCCCCCATTTTGTTGACTTAAAAAAAATCAACTTGTAATGTTAGTTTCTTTTATTGCAAAATATTTCTCATTTGTGGGTTAGAAACATTCTTATATCTTTTTGTAGATCTGCTTTTTTTTCACTTAACATTATAATCTAAGCTTTTAAAGAAAGCCATTTCAAGTTCTCTGTAAGCATTTTAATAGTTGCATGATTTTCCTCACTGTCACTTTGATGCCAAATTTCTTCATTCTTTATAGCTCAGGGTAGCAATAGTCTGGTTCTTGAGACATGAATACTTTTAAAATGCTTTTTTAAGAAAAAAGTTAAGTCAGAAAAGCATAGAGGTAAGAAAGACATCATCAATAATTATTTTACCAAGTGTCTCTGAATTTTTCATATAACTCCCTTCAGATTTTTTAACGTGTTTTTTAAAAATTTATTTTTATTGGAGCATAGTTGATTTACAATGTTGTGGTAGTTGCTGGTGTACAGCAAAGTGATTGAGTTATATGTATACATACATATAATTCTTTTTCAGATTCTTTTCCATTATAGGTTATTATAAGATATTGAATATGGTTCCCTGTGTTATACAGTGGGTCCTTGTTGTTTATCTGCTCTGTATATAGTAGTGTGTATCTGTTAACCCCAAACTCCTAATTTATCCCTTCCCCTGCACTGTATGTATGTGTGTGTGTTTAGCATAGCTGAGAATATACTTAAAAGTTTCGTACCCTGCTTGTTTTCATTTTATGTTATAAGCCTGTTAGCTTATCATTATTAGCTCTTGGTAAATATTTTAAAGGGTTAATTAGCATTTGATTATGTGTTGTATTATCATTTAACCAATTACCCAAGTGTCAATTCTTTAGGTGTTTTTACCTTTCCACAATTGTAGATAATGTTGTTTTGGATATTTTCATTCTTACATCTTTATCTGACTTGTAGATTACTGCCATGAATTGATTTCTGCCCATAAAATTCACTGGTTAAAGGATGTGAATCTTTTCGAAAACCTAATTTATAACACATAAATGTAGGGCATGGCCCATTTCAGATGATTGTCATGTAAGTCTGCAACTGGCTACTGCAAGGCCAGTTGATGATTATACTGTCTGAAATCTGAGATGTGGCTAATGCTGTTAATTGCTGATTTTTATGAGTACAGTCAACTCCATTCTAGGTGACATTGGAGCTTTCCACATGAGGATAATCCAGTCTATTTTTGTGATTATACTTGATTTTCCCGAAAAGGTTCCGGTAAAGCTGTAACATAGAAAAAAGATCAGTTTGAAATTATGCCCTCCGTCACCAGATTAATTTGATGCAGTTCTTAAAAATGCAATTTTTATTGCTGATCCTGTCTAATATTTACCATAAATGTCTAACTTTTACCATAAAAAAGTATGGGATTCTTAAGATTCTTATTATAGATTAATGTGGCAGGTTAAGCAGTCTTGAAATACAGGACAAAACTCAGGAAAACCAATGCTTGCAGAATTTTAGCAGTAAACCAGTTAAGCTCATACGGTGTCCAGCTGTGTTGGTGTGGGTAGACAGTTTAGCAGGAGGAGGTCATTTCATTTTCCACTCATTAACTCCTTCACTCCTTTGCCAAGCTTTTACCGAGTGCCTTGAGGGCAGGTTTTTTTTTTTTTTTTGAGCAGCTTTATTGAAGTCTAATTTGCATACCATAAAAATCTACTCCTTGTAAGTGTACAGTGCAGTGATTTTTCTAAAAAGTAAATTTATAGAGTTATGGAACGATCACCACAATCCAGTTTCAGAACATTTTCATTGCCCCACAGAGTTGCCTTGTGCCAGTTTATAGTTAGTCCCTGATCTCAGCCTTAGGCAAGCACTGATCGACTTTTAGTTTCTGTGCATTTACCTTTTCTCGACATTTCATAGAATCACACAATGTATGGTTTTTGGGTCTGACTTCTTTTCCTCAGCATAATATTTTCAATCCTCATCCTTGTAGTGTGTGTTCCTTTTAATTGCTGAATAGTATTCCAGTGTATCGATATACTGCATTTTATTTATCCATTCATCTGGTAAACAGCTGTAAACATAAAAACTTGAAGTGGTTTTCTTGGCTGGTGCCTTTTATTTAAGAAATTTTTTTTTTAGTTTTTAAAAGGTTGTATTTTGGGGGTTTTTTTGGGGGGGAGGTAATTAGGTTTATTTATTTGTTTAATTTACCTTTTACTGGAGGCACTGGGATTAAACCCAGGACCAGGTACATGCTAAGCACTCACTCTAACACTGAGCTACACCCTCCCCCAGCTCCCCCCATGCCTTTTAAAAATATGAAAACATTCACTGTTAAGTGCCCCACTTAATTAAAAACATGGGCAATTCATTAACTTATAGCAGAAGTTAGATGTGAGAAAATCTAACTCTAATGGAGGCAGCCAGCCCCCCAGAGTGGATGCCAGAGAGTGCTCAGCAGAGAGCATTCTGGGAAGTGGGAGGGGCTGAGCTGAGAAAATAAGGAGTCCATGAGAGCGGGTACCCCTTTCATTTTGCAGGGATTATCATGTACCTAAGTCAAGATGAGAAGAAATGGAAAACCTTTGGGTGACATGATTATAAATCAGTGCCCATGGTATGCCCACCACAAGCTAAAGGCTGTAGGTTCATGTGGTTGTGTAAGTGTGTTCCCCTTGGTTCCCTAGTCTTAATGGACTCGGGTTTGGATTGCAAATTATACAAGATCTCCTGAGATGCATTGCTCACCTAAGTATACATCACGTCCATATTCTTAGTTCTCTGATGGGAGGGACCGTTTTGGTTACATTTACCACAGAAGCCAGGCATCATGCTAGGTGCTGGCACAACTAAGATGAATGAGACGGGATCCTTGCTGTCAGGGAGCTCAAGTTAGCAAGGGGAGATAGCTGTGGAAAGCAGATTGTTAACAGAGTGATTGGCCAAGTGCTGCAGCACGAGGAAGCACTCAGGAAGGCTTCCTGGAGGAGGGGACCCTTAAGCTAAGTCTTGAATGACCAGTAGGAATAGGCTCAGGTCAAATGGGGAGGTGCAAAGGGGACGTTTGGAAGGTGTTAAGTAGACTCGCCCTCAGCAGGGCAAGGCATCGTGATGAGCTAATTATAGGATAACGCTCACCTGGGTTTTCTGCTGTGTTAGATTGATTGTGACCTGTGTGCCACTAGAAGGTAGCACTGCTGACGTAACTCAAACCTTGGGGACCGGATTTGTGCTGTTCATCTGCATTCCATTCCTCTTAGGGGCCAGGTGTTATAGAGTTGGCGGGGTAGTTACTGACTTGTTTTTTGGAGCCAAGCAAACTGTTTATTGAGTTAATCATTGTTTTTGCAGATGATTCGTTTTAAGGTGCAGGCTGTGGTTTATCATGGAGAACTTTAAACACAGCCCAAGGTTTTTAGTCCCCCTGTCCCCCCACCTTGAGACAGGGCTCTGGTCAGGCTTCATTTTGCTTTGCCTCTGTTTTGGTTCCTGTGGGATTTAGATACTTTTGGCAGGTGTCCCAGCTTCTGGGAAGCCCTCAGATGTGTGCCTTGCTTGGATATGCAGAGAGATTAGCATATGTACATGTAATATTTAAGAGTGACATCTGCCCATCAAAAAGGGTTGTTTCAATGTGGAGGAGTATTCTGGGACCCCGGGTTCAAGGTTAATAACCCTTTTACCTACCCACTGAAAAGCATTTATGGAGCACATGCTATGTACCAGGTGCTGAGTGAGCTAGGTGCAGGGGAGCCAGGAAGTCAAGGTAGGAGCTGGAAACCAAATAGTTTAGTTGAGGACGAGTGTTAGGTTTGGGATGCCAGGTAGGGTTCCTTCCTGTGTAGGGCTAACTTGGGTCAATGGGAGTAGCAGCCTGGAATGCTGGGATAGATGAGTGATGTCTGTCATGGGCACAGGCTAGAGAGTAAATGTAGGGGTGCTGTGTATTTGCTGATGCTGTGTTAGGGTTTTCTGGTGTAGGCAGAAGACTTGAGTAAAGGTGGTGTATGGGAGGGGGTGGGCTTTTGTCTTAGAATAAAGCATGTTTGTCTTGATATTACGGGGTGTAGTGGAAACTGACCATCTTGGATCAGCGTGTGTCTGGGTAGGGCCGGAGGACAGACGTGCTGCTACTTATGTACTTACTATGAGCTGTCTCTCAAATGTCTTTAAGCCTCAGTTTCTTGGCATGTAAAATGGAGATAATACCTGCCTCCACATATCATAATGTTGATGGGAGGAGCTAATGAAATCATGGATATGAAAATGTTTTACCACCTACAGAGTGATAAACACTAGGAGTATTATTACTATAGGTGTGGGGGTGGGTGGAGCAGGAAATGCCTGTAGTTAGGCAAGGATGAGCCAGATGGTGGTGGCCTCAGGGTCTTTGCACTGGGCCCCTCTGCCCAGCCTGCTGCTTCTTGTCATATCCAAGTCATAACTCTAAGGTTACCTCCAGTCAAGCCACAGACTCTAAGCCTGTTCCTGTCTTGGCTCCACCTACCACCTCATCCTGTTTTTATTTTCTTCAAAGTTCTCATCAACAGGAATGGTCTGGTTACCTTACTTGTGTATCTCCCCCTGATAAAACTGCGGAAACGTGGTGAGGCAGAGACCTCCTCTGTCTCACTCCCATCTTCATAGTCTCAGAGCCTAGAACAATGCCCGGCACCTAGGAAAAGTTCAGGGTTCTTAACATTTGCTGCATGAGTGAATGGAAGGGTCTTTGAAGTCCACAGATCCAGTTGGGCTGGGGGCCAAGGAGCCTTGGAAGGATTGCTAAGAACAGAGTGTATTTGCTGTGACCTCATCTCTTTGTGAACATGATCCTAAATCTCCCGTTTCTTTGGTTAGTGAGAAATAAATTCAATTAAATGCACAGTAATTGTAACTTAATTGAAAATTCCATCAGCTTTGGATCTGACTTCACAGTGTAATCTCTTATAACAAAATAAAGAACAAGAATCAGAATTCATATTATTTTTTTAGGGTATGTAACAGGCCATGAAATTACACAGTGTTTCCAATTTGGCAGGCTGGTGAATTCAATCTCTTAAAAGATAATCTTATATCATAAACGACATGATGAGAATTAGAGTTGAAGCTTGGGAATTGGATACAATTAACACCCAGCCCCTCCTCACATGGAACTGATTTGTTTTTAAATTGGCTTTTTTTTTTTTTTTTTGCTCCCCTGCTGGCTGGCACCAATTCGTTTCCCCTTGTTTCTTGTAAATTGTTACTGTGCTTTCACCAGTCTGATGCATGTGGCTTGACTGTGTGGGGCTTCCCTCAGTTACGTGAAATGAACATAAATGGGGGGAGCTGTGTGGAGTCAACTACATGTCAGTTACCTGCCTGTAACTCCAGGTGTCTAGTGTGTACCTGCACACTGAGGTTCACACCTGGCAAGTCACGTGCTCCCTGGAGATGCTGGGGCCACAATGGTTGTCTCTCTCCCTTTGTAGGGTGGATTGATGAATCACTGGTTCTCTCGCAGGGTAACCTGTTTGTGTGCCCAGTTTGAGGCTGTCCTGCAGCATGGCTTGAAGAGGAGTCGAGGATTAGCCCTAACAGCGGCCGCCATCAAACAGGCAGCGGGCTTCGCCAGCAAAACTGAAACAGGTACTGCTCGGCCTGGTGCACAAAAGGATGTTCTTTGCTCTTGCTCTTTTTTAAAATTTTCATTTTATTTTTTTAATAGTGGGCAAGGGAGTCATTGTGTGGGACTGGTGGGGGTGGGTGGCACGTGATGGTGCCGAAATCCACGTGTAAGGATGTCTTAACTCGCAGTCAGTAACGATGTTGTCTGGCATCTTAATTTAAATGAGGTCACCCTTTGTGCGTAATTCTCAGAGCCACGTGTTGCAGGCTCTGTGGGATTCAGGGGCCTGCAGCCAAGGTACCTATTTAACCAACGTGGTGGCAATTGCTGAGAAATTAACTGTCTGTTCTAATTTTACGCAGAGGGATAGCACAGCATTTCATAGTTAATTCTGTCTTAACAGCAGTGACAGCAACAGAGACAACGCAGGTCTCTGAGCTTATAATTCTACCATCCATTTTAGAGTTGTCCTATGTCCTGTGCTCCTGTGTCTCTGAATGACAGGAAAAATGCTAATAATAATAACTCTTAGCACTCATGGGTACTTAGTGCAAGCCTGGCACTTTGTTAGTCTTTTGTATAAATGAACTTGCTCAGTTCTCACAACAGTCGTATGGGTGGTTGGGACCGTCATCTTCTCCACTGTGGTTTGTTCAAAGCGATTTGCTTTGGATTTGAACTTCGCAATGTATCATGTCATATAAAAGACGTCCTATGTCCTTCTCCCCCCACGTTTGTTTTATTTATTTATTTATTTATTTATTTATTTATTTATTTATTTATTTATTTATTTATTTATTTATTTATTTTGTTGTGTTACACTGCTTTTTTAAAATATATGTATTTTACTGAAGTATAATCTGTTTACAATGTTGTGTCAACCCCCACATTTTAAAGAGTGGATTCTTTCAGTCCCTGTTTGTGGCTGCTGCCCTGAGTTCCCAAATCTTTCTCATTTCCTGTGATAATCAGTGTCACTGCTGAGTAAAATGTGTCATCTTTTGCTGGTTCACCTCCTTTCACAATGAAAAATAAGCACTCGCCAGGTTTGGTGGAGGCGCCCATGGAGATTCTCTGGTGACTGAAGCAAATCCTTTGCCTTTCCGTTTCACTCTGGTTGGCATGTCTCCCCTTTTCTCTCAGCCCTTCAGCAGATCTTTGATTCCTGTTTATCTCACCGGTTGTTCATTTTCAGAAATGAATGTGGTTCCTCTTGGGGCCAGGGGAGAGTTGCGAGAGGGATTCCTGTCACCACTGATCTTTCTTCTGTGTTCCCTTCTTTAAAAGTCAGGGATATAGGGGCCGGTTCAGAAGAAGAGCCAGTGCGAGGGGCTTCAGTCCTCATAGAAACCGCAGCTAGCTGCCTTGGCCACCTCAGATGTTAGCCTCAGCTGTCTTGGTGGCATCTTCTGTCCAGGATGCTTCCCTGAGTCTCTGTATGTGGGGATGGCTTCGGGCTGGTTGATGAGCTGTTTGAGGACATGGCCTTTCACAGAGTCTTCCTTGCTTGCTGGGCCCTCATGTTTCTTCTTGTTTCCTTCTTACCTGTCTGTGGGGGAGCCCCACAAGGCTCTGGGCCTGCTTCCCTCTGGGTGAGGGCAGCTCCTGCACATGGCAGAAGCAACCCTAGCTTTGGAGTCAGACTCTGGGGTAAGTCTGCTATGACCCTGGGAAAGGTCCCCTCTTCATTGTTTTCACCTGTACAGGTGGAACGTCCTACCTACCTGGGGAGGGGAGGGGTTGTCAGGATTCAGTGAGAACCTCATGTGAAGCACCTGCTTCAGTTCATAGACCTTAATCAATGTTTAACCAGTTACTCTTTGCTCCTAAACACCCTCTACACTTTTAACCCTTTCTCCTTCTCACCCCCTTGCAAGGCTCTGCCCTTCTGACCATGAAGAATGGCTCTTTCTATTCTCATTTAGACAAGAATTCTTGTGTTTTTGTTACTTGACCCTGATAGTCGTAGAAGCGCCCACATGTTTGCAAGGCATCGCCAACATTCACGATTTTGCTGTTTCTCTGCATCTTAGCACTTGCAATCCCGAAGAGACTGACGAACAAGCAGTCTCTGGCTTTGTTTCTGCTAAGGAGGGTGTGCTGAGCAGCCTCCCAGCCAATTAGAAGCAAAGGAAAGACCAAACTAGCTTAGCC
This sequence comes from Camelus dromedarius, assembly GCF_036321535.1. NCBI lineage: Eukaryota > Metazoa > Chordata > Mammalia > Artiodactyla > Camelidae > Camelus > Camelus dromedarius. Next base: position 1,358,386 of record NC_087459.1, on the reverse strand, counting down.
CTTGAGTGGCTGCCAAGGGCTTCTGTCATCATTGTTGGCAGTGTTAATTAACCATCCACAGGGTGCAGGATAGTCCTTGGCTGGTTAAAGCCTCTTTCCTGCTATTGAATGTTTGATTAAAAACCTCATGAGAGAGGGAGGCAGGTGTTTTTTTTGACTGTTAGTAGTTGGGAAAGATCAGATCAATGACTTCTTATGGTTGTTCTTAAAGCCATTGGAATGACCTTGCCAGGCAGAATGAAGCAAAAGAAATCTGTAGAGGAGGATTGTATGGGAATGAGTGTCGCTCTGCTCCCTTGTCACTGCTGGCTGCTGGGATGGGCCCTTTGTGTAACTTAGTGATTGGATGACAGGGTTGAAATCCCCTCACAGTGACTTGTCACGTGTGTGCTCTTGGGGACATCTCCTGTCTGAGCTTGTTTCCTCATGTGTAAAATGAGAGTGATAACTGGACTTGTCACTCGGGGTTGTGATGAGGGCTTGAGGCCTTGGTGCTGGGCTTCCAGAGCTGGTGCTTGATTATAACATGCCAGTAACTTTCCAGGATAGGTGATGGTGTTCTTACCTTTCAGATGAGGACACTGAGGCTCAAATGAGTTAATAAGTTGCAATAAACAAACAAACAAACAACCCAATACAAAAATGGTCAGAAGACCTGAACAAGCAGTTCTCCAATGAAGAAATACAAATGGCCAATAGGCACGTGAAAAAAAGCTTGATATCTCTAATTATCAGAGAAATGCAACCAAAACTACAATTCAGTATCACCTCACACCAGTCAGAATGGCCATCATTCAAAAGTCCACAAACCATAATGCTGGAGAGGCTGTGGAGAAAAGGGAACCCTCCTACACGGCTGGTGGGAATGCAGTTTGGTGCAGCTGTTATAGACAACAGTATGGAGATTCCTCAAAAAACTAAAAATAGACTTACCATATGATCCAGCCATCCCACTCTTGGGTATATATACAGAGGGAATGCTAATTTGAAAAGATACATACACCCCAGTGTTCATAGCAGCACTGTATACAATAACTAAGATATGGAAAAAGCTAAATGTCCATCGACAGGTGATTGCATAAAGAAGTTGTGGTATATTTACACAATGGAATACTACTCAGCCAGAAAAAAGAATAAAATAATTCCATTTGCAGTAATATGGGTGGACCTAGAGATCATCATTCTAAGTGAAGTAAGCCAGAAAGAGAAAGAAAAATACCATATGATATCACTCATATGTGGAATCTAAAAGAAAGAAAAAAAGGACACTAATGAACTCATCTACAGAACAGAAACAAACTCGCAGACATAGTAAACAGTCTTATGGTTACCAGGGGAAAGGGGGTAGGAAGGGATAAATTTGGGAGTTTGAGATTTGCAAATGTTAGCCACTATATATAAAAATAAATACCCCCCTAATTTCTTCTGTATAGCACAGGGAACTATATTCAATATCTTTAATAGCTTTTAATGAAAAAGAATATGAAAATGAATGTATGTATGTATATGCATGACTGTGACATTGTGCTGTACAACAGAAATTGACACATTGTAACTGACTGCACTTCAATTAAAATTAATTAAAAAATAAAATAAAAACTACTTTCCTCATTAAAAAAATGATAAGCATTTAGTTTGGAGGAAAAAAATAAAAATACTCAGCATTCAGCGGAGTGCTTACCACATAGTAGGCACTCAGTAAATGTCTGTTGAATGAACAAAAAATAAGTTAGTAAGTTGCCGAAGTTCCCACAGCTGGTAAGTGGCAGAGCTGAGGATTCCAACCCAGGTCAGACGAATGTCAAATTCCTGGCTCTTCCCCGCTCCCGCTGTCCTCTGGCAGCAGGCCCGATGCCCATCACTGCTCCTCTGTAGACCACTCTGGCTCAGTGACCTGAACTGAAAGTGACAGGAGAGGATGAATAATGGTGAATTAATCCACAGGGCTGTTGCATTAGCTCTGTTTCTAGATGAAGAGAGAAAAGCTAAGCTTCAGAGTAAAGACTGAACAAAATGACATTTTTTTAAACTTTTTTTTTAAAAACAACTTTATTGTGGTATAACATCTGTACAGGAAACTACACATATTTCAGATGTACGATTTGAAGAGTTTTGATAGATGTATACACCTATGAAACCACCACCACAATCAAGATACCTAACATTTCCATCACTCCCCAAGAGGTGTAGATTTTGAACTCCCAATTTATCCTTCCCACCCCCTTTACCCACTGGTACCTGTAAGTCTGTTCTCTATGTCTGTGAGTCTGTTTCTGTTTTGTAAATAAGTTCATTTATGTCTTTTTTTTTTTAGATTCCACATATAGGCTGTAGCATACAGCATCTTTCTTTCTCTTTCTGGCTTACTTCACATAGAATGATGATTTCCGGGTCTATCCATGTTGCTGCAAATGGCATTATTTTATTCTTTTTTCTGACTGAGAAGTATTCCATTGTATATATAGACCACAATTTCTTTATCCAGTCATCTGTTGATGGACATTTACGTTGTTTCCATGTCTTGGCTATTGTATATAGTGCTGCTGTGAACATTGGGGTGCATGTACCTTTCTGAATTATAACAAAATGACATTGTTGAAAATTACAATACAGTAGAAAATCCTGAGAGTCTGCCTGGGCATGACTGAGTTTGGTTGTCTGGGGTTAGGGTGCATGTAGGACTGAGTTTGGAAACTGGTGCCCTTGTTACAGTGTATTTAAATAAAATGTTTTTTAAGTTACCAACACTTAAAAATTATGAGATTTTATGTTGAAATACAGATTTCTAGGTTTTCTTAAACTTAAGGATCTGTGAGTCTGGGCCCACATTTACTGTTGACTTTGGAGCCCGATACCCCTGCCCTCTGTAGATGGGGCACAGGTGCTCTAGTTCACCCCCGTCTCCACCGCTCCCTGTGGCCCCTGACACCGGAGGTGGTATGTTGGCTGCCATTTATTGTTGCACTGTTGTCATTGTTTCCACTGTTCTTACCTGAAATTCAGCAGTTTTTGAGCATAAACACCTCTAAAATTGTAAACCTTTGAGGCCAGTTTCTAGAGTTCTGAAACAGTTGTTTTTGTCCATTTTGTCCAGTTTTGTAGTTGCTTTTTGGGGGAGATGATTTGTTAACCTTCTCACTTGGCTGTAGCCAGAAGTCTCTTATTTTTTGATTTTGTCTTACTTTTGACTACATTCTTATCTTTGCCCAGATTTGGTATTTTCGACTGAACGCCAGATGTTGTATATGAAGAACTGCAGCGATAATTTGAAGTTTGGGATGATGTTACCTGTCTTCAGAGAGGATTTGGTGTTGCTTCTCAGGCAGTTAGGGTAGAGGGAGAGCAGTTTAATCCAGTCAAGGACTGACCCCGTACACACTTGGGCTTTAATGTTTGTCAGGACTGGTGTATTCCATTTCTTTTTTTTAAGTTTATTTCTTTTTCTTTTTTCGCTCCTTGTTTTGGAATGGCGGGGAGGGTGATTAGGTTTATTTATTCATTTGTTTGTTTATTTAATGGAGGCACTGGGGATTGAACCCAGGACCTGGTGCATGCTAAGCACGTGCTCTACCGCTGAGCTATACCCTTCCCCCCAGGACTGGTGTATTTCTGCTTTGGCCTTATTCCTAGGATGCAGAGCTGCCATAATAAATTTCCACACCATAGAAATTTACTCTTTCACAGTTCTGGAGGCCAGGGGTCCAAAATCTAGGTGTCAGCAGGGTTGGTTCCTCCTGGAGGCCCTGTGGGGTTTGTGTTCCTAGCTTCTGGTGGCTGTCAGCAGTCCTTGCTGTTTTTGGCTTGTGGCTTTATCAGTCCAGCCTCAGCCTCTGTCTTCACATGGCCTTCTTTCCTCTAAGTCCATGTCTGTCCTCTCCTTAGAAGAACATCAGTCCTGTTAGAGTCCTATTAGAGTCAGGGCCCACCCTGCTCTAATTACATCTGGAAAGAGCCTTTCCCCAAATAAAGTCACATTCTGGGTTCCATGTGGACATGAATTTTGGGGGCACACTATTCAGTCCAGTATACAGCTGAACCCCTGAGGTGTTTACCAGTGCCCTTCCTCTTTGATAGGCCCTGAACTCTACTTTTTTTTTTTTTTTTTGAAGACCCTGTCCAAATTCTGAAAGCTCCGCTTAACTTATCATCAGAGAAGCTCTATACTTGGAAAAAGCTTCAAGGGCAAAATTGGGCTCTACATGCAGACTCACATCTGTGGACGTCCCTTCTCTTCGGGATCTGAGCTCCTCTGGCCTTTCCTGCTGTTACAGAGCTCCTAGGCCTTCAGTTTTGTTTTAATTTAAAAAAAAGAAAAGAAAAATCTGGCTTTCTCCCTTGCTACTGTTTTTCTGGGGCTTCTGATTCAAGCTAACTTTCTGTAGCTGACAGTGTGGACCCTTGAAGTGATGCTTTAGCATGTGCCTTTCCCAGTGGCCAGACATGCCCCCTTTGTGCATGACCATCTTCAGTTACTTGCCTACAAATCAGATACCAGGTTTTCCTTCTGAGATAAACTGTAGCCTGGGAAAGGGAACTTGCACATAGTTTTCCTTCAGTTTTGTGATGATTTCAATCAGTGCCCACATACATCTCTCCCATTCCCTAGTTTGCTGTTAGGTGTTTGCTTATTTTTGGTTTTAGCTGAGTATTCAGGTTTCTTTTGTTGACTTGGGGAGTTTTTACCCAGTCTTACCTGACCTATGAGGCGTTGGTAAGGTAGACATCGTTCTGAGCAGTTACGCCGCCAGCTCAGCTGCGTCTTGGAAATAGCAGGAAGCTGGGGCAGCCACTGTTAAGAAGTTCCTCTCAGGGGTCAGAGCTCCTTTGCCAGGGTGGATTCCTCAAGTTGGGACTGCATAACTAAAGCAGTTGCAGTTTTGTTTATTTCTTTTTGCAGGTTTTTTCCCCCCAAATGATTTGTAGTTGTGTGTGCAACACTTTGCTGTGATATGTGTGCTCTACAATAAAAACCAAATCTAATATATATATTAAAAAAAAGGAAGCAGTGCCCATACCAAACTGTGATCCCTTTGAAGAGATCACCCAGATAGTTGGGTTACTCAGAACCCAGAGAAGCTTAGAAGAAGGTCACCCAGTGTGTCTCCTTTAGGATTCAGCCTTCTGTGCCCGGGAGAGCCATTTTCTCTGACTTTGACAAGTGACTGGATCTATCTACACAGACAGTTGATTTGGTGGTGGTGAGATGGGGGCCTGCGTTTTCAGAGTCTGGTCCTGCAGTTTGTTTAAACTTTCCATTCCAGTTATGCAAGTTAGTGTGAATAATTACAGCAGACACTGGTTATTCCCTGCCCAGCAGTTCTGTCCCATTTTTCTTGCAAATAAAACTCTGATTTTGTTCTGATACTGTGTGGCCACGAGCTTCTGGCCTGAGGCTAGCTGTAGGAGGAGTGAATCTGGATCACATCAGGCCAGCCATAGTAATTTCCAGCCTGCTAATGGTTGGTTTAGGAATAGACATGAGATGCAATCCTGACCAAGGGGAAGGATGGAGAGGTCTGTTGAGGGGCTTCTGAGAAATCGTCTTGCTGTTTAAACAGACACGAGAAGGCTTATTTTATGGTCTTGGGTTGTTGTGTGAGACTGTGATGTTTGGAGTTGTGGCAGTGATTTTGTGACCATGAGGAGGGGGCGAGATGAAAGCCTGTTCACTCAAGATGGCAGCTCAGAAAGATGGAAAGTACCTGGATCCGTGATGATGTAGCCGAGCTACTGAATTAACCAACACTAAAGCTCTCCTACCTCAGGACTTAATGTTACGTGAGAGAATTAATTCCCCACTGTTTCAAGCCATTTTGAGTTGGATCTCTTTTTACTTGCATCCAAAATCGTCCTAACCTAAACAATTGAGAAAAGCAAGTCAACTTCAAAAAAAAAAAAAAAAAAAAGTCAGAGGCTTGTGCTCCAGAAACGGGAGGAAAGATGTGTGATTAGCACATTAATCTTGAAATGACACCTGGATGTTTTCTGCTCTTTCTGATGAACCACAAGCCTGGCTTTCTTAGTGTTTCCTAGTGACTCATATCGAGCCGCTTCTGTGACCCGGGAGACTTGTTAGACCCTTCTTGCTCGTTATTCTGTTTTATTGCTGAAAGGATTATGCATAGTGAATGACAGTGTCCCCATTTTACAGATGAATAAAATTAGGCTCAAATATATGAAATAATTTTCTTACTGTTCCAGAGCTAAAAAGTTGGCAGAGCTGCAATTTCTGCTCAGGCTTACATGGTTGTGATTCTGAAGCTCCTACTTTTATTTGTAAATGGCATATTGTTTCCAGAAAGAGGGCTCTCTGAAAGATCATGATCCTCCCAGTTTGAATTCATGAGTGAATTAAGCAGAAAGTATTGAGTAAGTTATGATCGCTCATTGCAGAGGTCAGCAAACTGTTGTCCCACCACCTGTTTTTGTAAATAAAGTTTTATTGGAACATAGCCACAAACATCCATCTATTTACTGTCTAAGGCTGCTTTGAGGCAGAGTTGTGACTGAGACCAACTGGCTTATAAAGTCTTAAGTATTTACTATCTGGCCCTTTGCAGAAAGTTTGCTGACCCCTGTCTTAGAGAACAAAGATCAGAGGATATCACCGTATCCTATCATCACGCTGTATTCAGTTGTCTGTTGTCTGTGTGCCCTACTAGTGGGTGAGCTCTGGGAATGCTTTACTTCCTCCTGATGTTCCAGCATTGTGTCTGGAAGTATAAGAGTTTTTCAGTAAAATATGTTTGATAAGTACATTTTGGTTGGAAGGAAGGGCATTATTCAATATGCATAGTAATATATTTCATGATTCCGGAGGTATCGTAAGCCCAGATCACTCCAGAGTGCTACCTTTTTCTGGATCATAGCCTGCGCCTTCTCACTGTGTCCTCACATGCTGGAAGAAGCAGGGATCTCTCTGGAGCCTCCTTTCTAAGGGCACTAATCCCATTCATGAGGGCTTCACCCTCATGACCTGAGGGTCCACCCAAAGGCTGATCTCCTAACACCATCATCTTTAGCGGGTTAGGATTTCAACAGATGCATTTTGAGGGGACACATTCAGATGATAGGAGCGGCATTTCAATGGCATAATCTTGGAATTTGTTCTTGTTAATCACTAATACATCATCATCAGGTTATGTGTTGGCAGTCTGTTACAAGCCGACAGGCAGGATTCAGAACATACCAGGGACACATTTGTTATTGTTGAGGTGCCTGTCTTGTAAGAGTTAAGTTTACTTTTCCTTATCTGTTCAGCAGCCTTAGGCACCTCTGACTTGGAAACATTGTCTTGCCTTCTCTTCTGTAATGCCACAACCTCCTGGCATACTTTCTATTTTTTTGCAGATCCTTCCTGGCATATCATTCACTTCTATGCCCTCAAATATTAAATATTATTTATCCACAGATTCTGTTGTTGACTCTTGTTTCTACACATACTGTCTGGATTCGTAGGTGAAAATTGCTATCTGAGTGTTGATTCCTTTAAGTTATACCTCCTGCAGATCACTCTCTGTCTTTCTCTTGAGTGTCTCTGTTCGGATGTACCATGGACTCATCAAAGTGTCGAAGACTGAATCCTCATCCCCAGCCCCCCACCCCATGTCTGCTCCTGTGTCTCGTGCTTAGGGCCCTTTGCCCAGGTCCCCTGGACAGCCCGTGGGCTTCCTCCCAGCCTCCTCCTCCCCTGACAACTGCTCAAACTTGTTTTTTTCTCCTTCTCTTTTAGAAATTGTCATAAAGTATACATAACACAAAATGACATTTTAACCATTTTTAAGTGTACAGTTCAAAGGCATTAAGTACATTCACACTATACAACCATTACCACCATCCATCACCAGAACCTTTTCATCTTCCCAAATTGAAGCCTTGCCCCCATTAAACAGAAACTCTCCATTTTCCCCTCCCACTAGCCCCTGGCAACCACCATTCTACTATATGCCCCTATGAATATGACTACTTTATGTACTTCATGTAAGAATCATACAATATTTGTCCTTTTGTGTTTGGTTTATTTCATTTAGCATGGTGTCTTCAAGGTTCATGCATGTGTAGCATGTGTCAGAATTTCCTTCCTTTTTAAGGTTGGATAATATTCCATTGTATGGATGGACCACACTTTACCCACTCCTCTGTCAATGAACACCTGGGTTGCTTCCACTTACTAGCTATTGTTAAAAGTGTGGCCATGAACATGGGTGTACAAATAACTGTTCAAGTCCCTGCTTTCAGTTCTTTGGGGTATATACTCAGAAGTGGAGTTGCTGGACCATATGGTAATTCTGTGTTTATTTTTTTGAAGAACCACCATACTGTTTTCTGTACTGGCCACTCCATTTTAAATTCCCATCAGCAATGCACAAGAATTCCAAATTCTAATTTCGCCACATCCTCACCAACACTTGTTGTTTTTTGTGTTTTTGATTATAGCCATTCAAATGGGTCTGAAGTGGTATCTCATTGTGGTTTTGATCTCATCTCTCTTAAAGTTTCAGATTTTTCTCAAGAAGTTGTTCATGAGCTCCCCACTCACTGGTTCAGCTAGATTATGCCCCTCCTGCAGTGCTGGGTCCTCCTCTCATCAGATCTCCGTATGGCACCGCCTGTTTTCTTGACTCTCTCTCTCGATAGTCAGGGATTGGGTCCATCCTTGCTCATATTTGTAGCTCCAGTGCATCGTGAGGAGCCTGGCCACCAGAGGACTACATTCAGAATAACGACGCGAGGACCCAGACTTCAGGACATGCAGCTCATTCTCCTGGGAAGCCAGACCCCACCCCCTTCCATCTGTACATTATCACAGTTGAAAGCAGGTGGTATTAATATACCCCCAGCTGTAAAATTAGAGAAACCGACTTCCTTGATCCTCAGTGGGGATTTTTTTAAATGGTTGAGTACGTTTAACTCAAATCAGAGTTTGTATTTTCTTTTCATCGGGTCACCTTGGGTAACAATTTCATTTCTGTAGAAAGCTCATTGTGGAGGAAGCTGCATGTGCCAGGAGAACCCCAGGCCCATCCTTTTGATGGTGAGGGGAAGTCCACTCCCCCACCCTCCGGTCCCTGTCGTGTTTTCAGTTCCCTCTTTGTGTTTCTCTGTTGAATTTCTCTATTGTTCACAAACTTGCAAATCAGCTAGTTCTGGTGGAGGAGATGTTATAAGGGTGTCTGCCGAAGAGGCAGAAAAAATGTCCAGGGGTGGTGATAAAAATGTTTAACAGCTGGTAGGGAAGTGCTTGCTTCAGGGAGGGAGCCAGGAGCCAGAGTGCCACCCCCATGGGCTGGGTGTTAACCTGTGCGTTGCTAGATTTGAGCCATGTCCACAGGGCCATGTCCACAGGCCTGGTGGTAGAGGAGGGGTCTTTGACAGTTGGGGTGGCTAAGAGTTTGGGCAAGTTTGGCCATTTACTAAGGAGCACGAAACTGTCCCAGCATATTGGGATCTGGTAGAGCTGGACTGATGCCTGTTGGCCAGAGGTGACCTCTGGCTGTTTCAGAGGTGTTTAATCTTGGTGTCCTGTAAATTAAGACTCAGATCTGGCCTCTGAGTTGTCAGTTTTGAGTTATTATCTAGCCTGTTGCTTCCATGGGTCCTTTGCTTTGCTTCTGTCGGCATGAAAAATGGCTGTTCAGCAGAGGATGGAGTACACCGACCCCTAAATGGAAACAAGACACGATTTTAGGGGTGCTAGAGGAGGTTCCCACTTGGTAATAAAGGAGGTATTGTAGACGCTTGTATCATGTGGGTGAAGGCCAGGTGTGCTCAGAACTCAGACTTCAGATGCTCACAGGGACCAGACAGCTGACAGAAATGAGTGAATCAGGCCAGTGAAGGGTGCCAGGGAGTAGTGTCAAAGAGGAGTCCCCTGGCCACTGCAGAGTAGGCTGGGATATGTAGTCCGTCTCAGGGTTCAGGTAGAAAAGAGGATGAGTGTGGAAGAGCAGCTCATGGTCTGCCGTGGTGGAGATTTTATTCTTCTCTATAGAGTGTTCAGAGACCCCTCTTTATGGGCACATTTGAATAGAGACCTAAGGAAGTGAGGGAAATGGCTGTACTGTTACTGGGGGAAGGAATCCCAGGCAGTTCAAGTTCAAGAGCGTGTGCTGGTCAGTTGCTGGTTTGCTCTCAGATTGACCCCCTGCCCTTCCCCTGCAGACTCTATTTCCCAGGTTCCTTTGCCCATTGTTTCAGCGGGAGGTGGTGGTAAGTTTAGAAGGTGAGAGGAAGAGGGAAGCTGGATTGTTTCTTCCTCTCAGCCCCGCTCTAGGGAGCATCTCTAGCAGTGGCTGTGCTTCCTCCGTGGTCCATGGAGGTGTCCCATGACCAGTGACTGCCGGTCAGGCCTTCTCTTGTCCTCCCCTTTCCTCTGAGTGCCCCTGCCACAGTCCAGCTGTTGCCTGCAGCCCTGATAGCACCACCTCTGCCTTCTGTTCCTCTGGCTCTAGGGATGGGCTGGCTTTCTGACATCAGTTACTTCTGGGAGGCCTCGTTACCTCCTGTTTGGCTTTTGATCTCTTCCAAACTCTTTGTAACAGATGTTCTGTATGAAATTCCTTCAGTGGACCACCCGGTGTGGTTTCTGCTTTCATGGCTGGGTAGGCGCTGAGGTGGATGGAGCAGGCATGGCTTGTTGGGGGAATGGCCAGGTGACCGGTGAGGCTGTCGCAGGGTGAGTGACAAGGAGGTGGAACAGGGTGAAGCAGAGAGGTAGCGGGGAGCTTGGTCACGTACAGGCAGTAAGTGGCAGTTTATCCTCCTTTCCTCGCTTTATTTTTGTGATCTCCATTCACCCTGACCAGGATAATTGGTGCTTGTTCTATAGAGTCAGTACTTTAAATTTAAATCTACAGAAGTCTTCAAAAGCAGTCCAGTATCTCATATTATTGTGCATTTATTCATTCTTTAAAAATATGTCAAGTTCTGAATTACATACTTTAAAATGGTGAATTTTATATTAAGTGAATTTTACTACAATTAAAACTGAAAGTGGCTAAGTTACTTCTAATTGGTAAGTTGAAGTTTTTTTCTAATGGAAAGGGAGTTTAAAAAATAACTAAAAGGGGATTTAACAGCAGAGTTAATGTCAGTTATAGAAAAATAGTGACAATTTCATCTCTAGTCCAAAAAAAAAGTTATCAATCAATGTAAAATGGTGCAGCCACTGTGGAAAATAGTTTGATGGTTCCCCAAAAAGTTAAACACAGAATTACCAAATGATCCAGCAATTCCACTTTCAGATGCATACCTAAAAAAATTGAAAGCAGGAACTCATACTTGTACATAAGTGTTCATAGCAGCGCTGTTCACAAGAGCCAAAAGGTGGAAACAACCCAAATGTCCATCGACAGTTGGAATAGATAACAAAGTATAGTCTATACTATACATAATGGAATATTATTCAGCCATAAAAAGAAACGAAGCACTGATACATACTATAACATGGATGAACCTTAAAAATATGCTTAAGCGAAAGTAGCTAGATACAAAAGGCCACATATTGTATGATTCCACTTAAATGCAGTCTCTAGAATAGTCAAATTCATAGAGACAGAAAGTAGGTAGAATAGAAGTTACCAGGGATAGGGGCGTAGGAGGGGAGTATGGGGGAGTTAGTGTTTAATGGCTATGAAGTTTCTGTTTGGGATGATGAAAAAGTTCTGGAAATGGATAGTGGTGATGGTTTCACAGCATTGTGAAGGTACTTCCTGTCACTGAATTATACGTGTAAAAATGGTTAAAGTGGTATATTTTATTATGTATATTCTGCCCCGGTTTAAAAAAGCAAAAAGACAGTCCCAAGTTTACATACTTCGTGTAAGTCTTTATTCCGTATTCTTGTTCAAAGCACAGTCCTTGTGTTCTAGTTCCAGGAGGCAGTCTTGTGGCTGGTTGGGAAATGGCCGGGTGAGAAAGCTGCAGCCCCTTATTGGAAACTCTGCTTTGCCAACCCACTTGTGTCTCATAGTCGGGCTCGTCCGGATTGGGGTGTGACTGGGATTCGGGAGTCCCTGTGCTCACCCAGGTCTCAGCCTGGAATATGGAAGCACTCGGTTTGTCTTTTGTTCCTAGAATGGTCGATATCATGAGTGGCTGATTCTGTTAGTTTCCTACCTGAGATCCCTTCCCCTTTTCCTCCTTGGCCTAATAGAACCCTGATTTTGCTTGGGGCTGCAGGATGTCCTCTAGGTCATGGATCATGGATCTCACCAGTCGTGACATACTCTCCACTCCCTGGTGGTTTTCTGGGATTACTTATCCTTGCCTGAAGAAAGGGGTGATAGAGCTGGCTTTATCTTACCCTCTTTCTTCTGCTCCAGTTGTGGATGTGATGTGCAAAGTGGTGACAGTCTCTGAGACAGTGAGGTGCAGATCAAGAGGTTGGAGATTCTGCCCATGACAGAGCTTTTGAATCAGCTGTCTAATTCCAGACTGAATATGTGAGAAGAATAAGCCTTTGTTTACAAGGAGCCTAGCTCCTGATCATTGGGTTTTCTGTTTCTTGTTGAGCAATGCTTTGGTTTATTTTATTTTAGTTTTTTTTTTAGGGGGAGGTAATTAGGTTTATTTTTATTTAATTATTATTATTTTAAAAAATGGAGACACTGGGGATTGAACCCTGGACCTCATGCATGCTAAGCATGTACTCTACCACTTGAGCTGTACCCTCCCCCACGTTTGTTTATTTTTGAGGGATGCCTTCGGCCCTTCAGTGTGTGCAGGCATCGCTCAGTGCCTGCCGTGGTGTCAGTCTCCCACAGTGACTGTCAGATGGTTGAAGAACATGCCCTAGCTCACTGCATTCGGCTTCTTCTGGCTGTAAGTGACAGCCAACCACTTAGACAGACTGAGGCAGAAAAGGGCACTTACTGACTCAAGAAACTAAGAAAACTGGGGGTTGAGCTGGGTCAAGAGTCTCAGCATCTCCCATGTCTGTCCCTTTGTCCCTCTCAGCCCTGCTTCTCTTTGGGTTGGCATCTTTCCAAGGTGGGCCACTCTTCCTGACGGGGGGAAAATGGCCCTATGTAGCTCCAGATTTACGCTAGTGTTAGAGCTCCTACTTCTGGAATGGTGGTTGGCAGACTTCTTCCTTAAGGGATCAGGTAGTAAGCACTTCAGGCTTTGTGGGCCACAGGTCTCTGTCGCAACTTCCCAGCTCTGCCTTTGTGGCAGGAAAGCAGCCAGGTCTTTACAAGATGACTTGTAAAAAAAACCAAAGGACATGATTGTGTTCCAATAAAACTTTACTTACAAAAACAGGGGTGGTGGTGCTGATTTTGGCCCTTGGCCATTGTTTGCTGACTTCGATTCTGGAAGGAGACAAGACCTCTCTTCTAGTGGTTCAGGTAGAAGTTGTGGGGAGGGCCCAGTGGTCCAGGCCTGGGGCTAGGATGAGGCCAATGAAGCACTCACTTCAGCCACAGAATTTAAGAGAGCACCAAAAAACTCAGCAGTCAAGAGAAATAATATTTTCATGCAATATTTTTAAAAGTCAAAATTAATACAGAAAAAAATCCATCATGTACAAAATATCAAACCGGGCCAGGATGAGAGTGGGCTGAGTGAGGCGAGTTGAGACACATGCCCTGCTGTGGCCAGGGGGTTGCCCAGCCTGGGTGACCCGCCCGCCCCGTGGGAGGGAGAGGTTGGTAGCGCTAAAGGCAGCAAATGGAACATGGTTCTTTTAGAAAAAGAGGGTGTTGCTCCCAGAAGAAAGGGCAGGAATGCCGTTTGCCTGCCTTGGTGCCTTGGCACCAAGCACTTCATATGTATGCTTTATTTTCTCATTTTTTTCCCTCTTAGCAAACCTTAAAGACAAGTACTGTTATCCTTATTTTACTGAGGAGGAAAATGAAGGGCAAAAGAAGTTGCCCCAGGGTCACACAACGCCTGAACTAGAATTTGAGCCAGGGTTTGTGCCCTCCAAAGTATGCATTCTTGAATTCTTGGCATCGATTAAAGTTGAGGCCTGTTAGAAACCTTGCCAAAGTCCTGTGCTATCATTTATCCTCTGCCAACAAGTGCCCCCAGGTAGCTCACCTCTAGGCGCCCTTCCTGGCTCTGGTTCTGGTTGGCAGATGGCTTTCAAGAGTCTGGAGACCCAGAAGCCATCTCCCACTTTTGGAATCAGCCCCGAGTTTAAAGCTGTAAGAGATCAGTATATATTCCCAAATTAAATTACAGCCACTCCAAGTGTTAAGTGGCAGGTGAGCTTCTCTTTAAATAGACCACGTTAATTCTGGCAGTGGAAGCGGGGCCCTACTGGGATAATGATGATTATCGTCAGCATCACTCTGGCAAGCTTTGGAAGGATTCTGTAGCAGTAAGCAATTCGCGGAATTGAAAGGTGAAAACATGCCTTAAAGTGTTTCATGTGTATTCAAGGTCAGGGGGAGGTGACTGCAATTTTCAGGAAAGACAGGATGCAGGTGAGAGTCACTTGATTGGAATCGTGATGGATTTATAGATGGTTGTCTGGTGTGTTACAAAACAAGTTATCGGCTGTCTGGCTGGCCGGCCCAGAGTAATACTCTCACCAGATTCCCTGTCCTGGTTTCTGAGAGAGGCTTCAAGTAGAAGCAAGGCTGTTATGTACTCGTGAGGCTTGGGCTGATCCTAATGGGTTTCAGAAGGGTGTGAGTTTGGTTTTTAGGGCTTGAGACAGAAGGTATTCTGAGTGAACTACGCTGCTGGTGGTTTTTTTTTTTTTAAACATTTTTTTTGTTGAGTTATAGTCATTTTACAATGTTGTGTCAAATTCCAGTGTAGAGCACAATTTTTCAGTTATACATGAACATATATATATTCACTGTCACATTTTTTTTCGCTGTGAGCTACCATAAGATCTTGTATATATTTCCCTGTGCTATACAGTATAATCTTGTTTATCTGTTCTACATTTTGAATCCCAGTCTATCCCTTCCCACCCCCTGCCTTCTTGGCAACCACAAGTTTGTATTCTATGTCTATGAGTCTGTTTCTGTTTTGTATTTGTTTTTTTTTTTTTAGATTCCATATATGAGCGATGTCATATGGTATTTTTCTTTCTCTTTCTGGCTTACTTCACTTAGAATGACATTCTCCAGGAACATCCATGTTGCTGCAAATGGCATTATATTGTCAGTTTTTATGGCTGAATAGTATTCCATTGTATAAATATACATCTTCTTTATCCAGTCATCTGTTGATGGACATTTAGGCTGTTTCCATGTCTTGGCTATTGTGAATAGTGCTGCTATGAACATTGGGGTGCAGGTGTCATTTTGAAGTAGAGTTCCTTCTGGATATATGCCCAGGAGCGGGGTTCCTGGGTCATATGGTAAGTTTATTCCTAGTCTTTTGAGGAATCTCCATGCTGTTTTCCACGGTGGCTGCAACAAACTGCATTCCCAACGTGCTGGTGATTTTACCAGTCGATCTGAGACATTTATTCGAAATGGTCTCAGAGGTTGGCTTGATCTACAAATGCATACATGCCCTTGTATGTCCATACACATTTAGATGCTGTTAACAGAAAAAGGAAAAGTGGGAACAGCACACATGTTCCTGTGTAAGAAGGTAATGATTAAACAAACAGTGGTTGGTCATTATGGGCTGGGCATCACACTCAGTGTTTTACCTCCCTTTTCTCCAGTTATCCCAATGACTCTGGGCGATTCTGCACTTTGGGACTTCAAGGGAGAAGAGTCTGAAGCTTTGCCTAGTTAGGGGCTTGCCCAGGGTCATTCCACTGAAGATCTCTTCACCTGTTGTCCTGCCTGCTAGGCCAGAAACTTGTTAGGGACGAGTTCTTCTGGTCTCCCTGGTGGCCCATGGCCTCCCCCAGCTCATGGCTCCCGATAGGAATGTAGTCCCTGCTCGTTGAGCTGAACTGAAATATCACAGTGAGCTTATTAACCTGGTGCCCAGTTTATGGTGATGTGTGTATTTGCATCCTTCTGCAAGGAAGGTGCAAAGATCTTAACACATTCTTAGAGGAGTCCTGAGTCTTTTTAGCTCCTGGACTGGAATCTCCATCTGGCAGCAGACACAGCATTTTCTCCCTCGGGATGTTAAGCAGTGGTGAACACGATCATTTTGAAGACGGCAGAGCCCCCCTCACTTCACAAGGCAGTGTGAACATGTGGTTTGCAGTGAGACAGCTCTGAGGTCTGTCTCTACTGCTTACTGGGGATCACTGGGCGAGTTACTTCACTTGTCCAGGCCTCAGGCCTTGTCTTTGACACGGAGGTGGTCTTGGTGGTTCTGAGGACTGAGGCTGGATGTAGTGTTCAGTGCAATGGCTGGTACGTGGCTAATGCTCAGTAAGTAGTAGTGGTTGTCACGATTGTTGCTGTTATTATTATTGGCAGCATGAAAAGTGTTGATGAGCCATTGTTAAGTAAGGAAGATTGATCACCAAATTAGGTGTACACTAGAATTACAACTATGAGAAATGTCTGTGTGCATGTGGACCAAAAAGGCAGGATGTGAGGTGGTATTACGACTTTCTGTGGATAAAACCAAACTTTCTTAGCTTTCCTTTATAGCCTAAATCTATTCCTATTCTCAGACCTATGGAACTCTCTCCTAAGGGACTAGAAATGAGGACAGTTAGTCATGTACAGGGATGTTCAAAGCAGTATGTAGGGGAAGTTGGCAGTGCATCATGTTTCCAGCAGTAGTGAAATAGTTAGATTGTGTTTAACTGGGAAGCCATCAAAAATTATGTTTTCAGAGATCTTTAAATGTGACAAGAAAATGTTCATGACCTAGATAAGAAAAGAAACAGGCCAGGGTGCAGAGTTTATATGTGTGTGTATGTATTTATATGTATGCGCATGTACACATGTACGACACACAGTATGATGGTGCAGTAGTTTCTTATGGCCGCTTGAACAAATTGCCACCAACTTTGTGGTGTAAAACAACACAAATTAATTTTTCTTACGGTTATGGAGGGCAGAAGTTCAAAGTCAGTTTCACTAGGCTGAAGTCAAGGTGGATGGCAGGGCTCATTCCTTCTGGAGGTTCCAGGGCAGAATCTGTCCCTTGCCTCTTCCAGCTTCTGGTGGCTTCTGGCAGTTTCTGGCATTCCTTGGCTATGGCTGCATCACTCCAGTGTCTGCTTTCCTGGTCACGCTGCCTTCTTCTCTGCATCAGATCTCCCTCGGCCTCCCTCTTTGAAATTTGTTTGTGATTATATCAGGCCCGTGGGGACTATCCAGGATAGCCTCTCCATTTTGGGTCCTTAAATTAGTCACATCTGCAGAGTCCCTTTTGCCGTATAAGGTGACATTCACAGGTTCCAGGGATTAGGGTATGGTTATCTTTGGGGTCATAATTCAGTGACCACAGATGCCAATTTTCTATAAAAAAAAAAATACAGGTGCAGGCATAAAGACTGGCTTGCGAATGTCGGTCGTCTCCGGATGGTGGATTGGGGGTCGTTTTTATTTTTGGTCTGCTCTTCGGTATCTTCCTTTAAAAGTGCGTAAGGAGTAACTGTGTTACAACCCTGACAAATGCCGGTGGGCGGTTACTGTGGAAGTGACGAGCGCCCCGGGCCGGTGCCGCGGCGCCGCCCGCTGTTTCCGCCCGCTGTCTCCGCAGAGCCCGTGTTCTGGTTCTACGTGAAGGAGGTCCTCAGCAAGCACGAGCTGCAGCGCTTCTACTCCCTGCGCCACATCGCGTCGGACGTGGGCCGCGGCCGCGCCTGGCTGCGCTGCGCCCTCAACGAGCACTCCCTGGAGCGCTACCTGCACACGCTCCTGGCCGACCGCGGCAGGCTCAGGTACCCGGAGGGGGCTCTGCGGGGGCGGGGGGCACATCGGCTGATCTGACCGCCAGCTTCGGGGCACCACCCGGGCTTCCCTCTTACAGCCTCGCCTTGTTCAGCTGCGCTGGGGGGCCGGTGGACCTGGGAATAAACCAGGATGCCTGTGAGGGGCTCCACGTGGCAGCTGCTCATAGCAGGCACCCCTGTAATGCTTGTTATTATTAAGGCCTCGGGTGTGGAGAGAGCTTTAGTCTTAGGACACAGCCTGAACCTTACTTAGAGGAATTTTAATCTAGATTTCTTTCGGCTTCAGAATTTCTCTTTAGATGCTGAGTGTTTAGTCCCCAGTCTCATGTTGTGTCTTTCATTGTGGGCTGGGTGCTGTATAGCTCCTTCTGTTTTTTTTGAGGTTCATCAACCCCAAACCGACTGAAAGAAACAGGGAAGTTTTAGGCTGGGGAGAGGAAGTCATTTGTTACTAAAAACAATCCCCCATTTTATTATGTTTTCTTTTTTTCTTGATCGTAAAGTTTACTCTGTCAGGTAGTATAGGCCAGGTTATGCTGCCCTAACAAGCGTCGTGTAAACCTCAGTGACTTGAGACAGCCAAATTTATTTCTTCCCCTGCTACATGTCTGTCATGGGTGAGCGGGACTGGGGGTGTTGTCTCACTGCAGGGACCCAGGCTGACAGAGGCTGTCTCTCTACATACACTTTATTGATTACCAAGGCAGGACAAGGGGCTATGGCTAATGAAGCCCTGATTCTTCAGGCTTCTGCACCGTGATGCTTCACTTCCACTCATATCTCATTGGCTGTCAAGTCACACGGCCATAGGCAAGCTCAGCAGGTTGAGAAAGGTATGGTTATCCCACGGCGATGGGGAGAAGGGACTGAATGTGCGTCAGTGATAGTACAGTGAGCCACCGTCCCGTCAAAAACATTAGACAGTGCTGCAGAACCTGCTGGGGAAACCTTAAATCACTCATACTTTACACAGACATAACTGCTATCATGATGATATGCTGACGTTTGTGATCTCTCTCTCTCTTTATCTCTCTCTCTCTCCCCCTCTCTTTCTCTCTCCCTCCTTCCCTACCCCTCTTCCCCTTCTGGCTATTATTTCCCCTCTGAGAAGGGTGGACTGGATGTGTTGTTTTGTGTCACCTGATGATACAAAGGGACAGGGATCAGTTCTGCCCTGGTCCCTTGAATAACTTCTGCATCAGTAGTGCCCAGATCCTTAGCAGTGAAATTTCGTTTAATTCAATAAGCTGGCATTTCATTAGTGCCGTGATGCAGTCCCTTGATTTCACATCTTGCCATGTGTTCCCAGGCTCAAGTCTCCTCTGTTTTTTCTGCTGTTTGTGGTCAGCTCTCTACCAGTAGTTTGTTAGGTGTTGTAGGATTGTGCATGAAGGCTCTAAAAAATTACCCTTGAAGTTCCCCTATTGATTTTGCCTGCGATTCCTTGTCCAGTTGTATGTTCAGACTCTGTGGGTCTGAAATGGGAGGGATGGGGGCCAGGACAATGGGTACTGGCTGTACCTGTTTGCTGCTTAGGACCTGAGTCGGGAGGCTGTGAATGTCTGTCTGAACATTAACCAGCTTTCATTAAGGAGAACATACTCATGTCACTTACATTAGGTTTTTTTTGTTTTTTTTTGGTGAAGCTCTTTACAGCAGGTGATTTTTTTCACAAGTGCAGTCTACCCTCCATATCCCCAGGTTCTGTATCTGTGGATTAAGCCAGCCTTGGATTGAATACTACGTTTAAGATCCGTGGTTGGTTGAAGCTGTGGATGCAGAATTTGCAGATAGGGAGGGCCAGCTACACTATGCTGTTTTATATACGCACCCATAGATTTTGGTGTCTGTGACCAGTCCTGGAACCAAACCTCCATGGATACCAAGGGACAACTGTAGTTCAGAGTTGTACTCTCAGTATCAAGGTTGAATGTAACAGTGAGCAGTTGAAATGAATCAGCTGTTAAGAATCACAGTTGAACTTACCTAAATCACTGGCCACTCTAACTCAATGTGGGAAAACCAAATTCATTTACATGCATAAAAACTGGCCTCAATTTGTAGCGAATCATAGTTATGGGAATCAGAGGGGCAGCCGCACTGCCAGCTGGAACGTATAGTCTGTGCTTCCACTGACATTTGGCCAGGTAAGCATGTTGAAGGTGAGGGGTCTCTTTTCTCTTCCTGTTAGTTGTATTCAGTTGCTTCAGCAGCTGTGTCTCCAGTCTCTTGCTGAACCACAGGTCACCCATCACTGACAGTGCTTTAGTGAAATTGAGTTTTGAGTCCATTAGTTTAGAGTTCTCGGGCCTGGTGGAGAAGTCGGGGAGGTAACGATACTTGCTTGTGATTGCTTAGCAGGGGGTCAGATAAAGAGCTGGGGAATGGGGCTGGGGGCCCTGCTTGTGAGCCCTGGCTGCACCATTCATTGCCGACTGACTGTGGACAGTGGGATGACCTGCAGGCCTCTCTGGTCCCCTTCTCCCCCTGTCGTTTAGATCTGTGAGCCTTTTTAGCTTCCTAGCCTTTTCCAGGGATAACCTGGGCTTTTGGGTCTACAGCCCACACAGATGTTACACACAAGTGCCCTGATTGATAGAGCCATGGAACGCTATAATTTTTTTCTGAAATTGTCTTTTCTTGTATTAGCCCAATCAAGGGGGCCCTGTGGGCCAGCTCAGATTTCCTGTCTGTCTCTCGGAGACATTGCTTAAGTGGAAGTCCCCTCTCGTTTTGTCCCCTTTCTCTTTTTCTGCTTTATAAATACCACGTTTACATCTCATGCCTGTTTTGGTGTTCTCAAGCTCAGGGGACTCTAGAGATCTCAGGGGACCAATGAGGAAGTTGTAGGATATATGTGTTCAATCCTTTGTTTACAACCAGAAGCCTCAGCCCAGCAGAGACCTCATCCATCCACTCTGGGATGACCAGGCACGGGTTTTCCAGGTAGGTCTGGCTAATGGATGCAGAGGACCACTGTTCAGAGCTTTCCTTCTCTCTCTTTCAATTTGCAGCACTTTTTATGAAGACTGGGCTTTTGTGATGGACGAAGAAAGGTCTAGCATGCTTCCTACCATGGCAGCTGGTAAGCCTGGCCAGGGCGAGGGGCGGTGGGTCCTGTGAAGCTTGGTGAGCAGATGAGGCTGCCTGGGAATGAACTGATAGCTCCAAGGGATGCTGGGATTTTCCTCATCCCTTGCCGACTTAATGAGTCACTCACCACTGTCCTTCCTTTAGTGGCGATGAGCACTGAGTCCATTTCTCTAGAATTTGATACCCTGGGTGGGAAAGCATGGGGTTGAGGGTTTGGGCTGTGGCTTTGCAAGTGTAATATAAAGATCCAGGGAACTGGGGACAGGAGACCTGCCTTTGAGGCCTGGCTGTACCCCTCTCTGGCAGGCGGCCTGGGTAGATCCTGTGAGCTTTCTTACCTTTGCTTTCCTCTTCTTCGAAGTGGGAACCCAGATAGCATGGCAGTCACCTTTATAGGGCTGTGACAGACTCAAATGCAATAGAGTTCAAGTACATGATTTGTCAACGCAAAAGCCCTGGATTGATTTTAGTTGGTGACTTGTTGCATTGTTTAATGTTTGACTCTCACTCAAAGGCTGAGCCCAACAGAAGTGGGCAATTTGCTTTCTTCCAAATCCTTTGTTGCCTCCTTCTTTCTCTTTCCTGAAAGTTGACACTAAGTCCCATATTTTGAGAGTTATGTTAGGCTTGTCCATTGATAAGGAGAAGTCAGGTGACCATGAGGTCCTCTGTAGGCCGTAGGATACCAGTGCAAGTTTTTGCCCAAAGTGTTAATGGTAATGATATTGGTGCACATTTTTTGATTGCTCACGGAGCTGTTTTTGGTGAGTGATGGTCTTAATACTTACTCTGTGAGATTATCATTTCCATTTTATAGATAAGGAAACTGGAGCTCAGCAAGGGTATGAACAACTTGACTAAGGAAGGTCTCATAGCTCGTCAGCGGCAGTCCTGGGATTCGTCCCGGGCAGTCTGACTTCACAACTTATGCCTTAGTTGACTTTATTATTTTTTTTCTTTTCATTATTATTTGCTGAGCTAGAGAGGACTAGCCTTTTATTCATCTCATTAATTTTTTTAAATGGAAGTATAATTGATTTTGGCTCCTTATTTGCATCTGTCTTCCTGACAGACAGGGAGTGAATTTGGAAAGACCCAGCTCCAGTGATAGCATCTACTGACCCTAGTTTTGTGGGAGGTTTTTATCCACGTTTAAGATGAGTGTGTCCCCTCTTGTGTGCTATAAGGTCTACAGTTTGTTTATTGTGTTGGAGGTGTGACTGTTCAACAGCAGACACTCCACTCCATTTCTGGGGCAGGTCTGAACTCCATCCTCTTCGCGATTAACATTGACAACAAGGATTTAAACGGGCAGAGTAAGTTTGCTCCTACCGTCTCGGACCTCTTGAAGGAATCCACGCACAATGTGACCTCCTTGCTGAAGGAATCCACACAAGGAGTGAGTAGCCTTTTCAGGGAGATCACGGCGTCCTCTGCTGTCTCCATCCTCATCAAGCCTGAGCAGGAGACCGACCCCCTGCCCGTCGTGTCCAAGCACATCAGTGCCGGTGAGCGGGGTGGGCAGATGGAGGAAAGCAGAGGGGTGGGTGAGGGTGGATGTGCCTCATCACTTGAAAGTGCCGAGGGAGGGAAATCTGCTGCACTCACATTTTCAGTATATGTTTGTGTTCATCTTTCTGACCCTTGTTTACTCGGAAAGGGATCTGAGAGATGTGAAGATGACAGGGTATCAGCACAGTCAGAGCAGACTGGGGAGGCAGGGGCGTGATGGTCACATGAAGCCAGATGAGGTTGATCTTCATTCGTTTATTCCCCCATCCATCATTTGTTCATCCTTCCGATAAATGGGATGGAAGCCCAGCATAGGATGCTTGGAGAATGTATACTGTTGGGGGGATGACATTTTAGTGGTGGCCAGGGGAAGGGAGGGGGTGATCAGCTTTGACTCTAGGCTGCAGGGAGGCAAAAGAACGTTGATTCAGTTCACGTTAACTTTGCAAGAAGTTTACAATATCCCTTAAGCTTTCTGGGACATCCAGAATGTTGCTATAGCAAAATTGGAAATTTGAGGTTTAAATACTTAGTCCTGGTATTCTCAGATCCCTTACACAAGGTGGTGATCGTGGGCACCTCTTTGGAATTATTAATGCTGGTGAAAACTGAGAGTCCCGTGGAGTCTTTGCTGCATACTGGCTTTATCTGTCTTGCCTTCTTCTCAAGCAAAGAGCCCCACATGCGAATGACGTAGAACAGGACTGTTGATAACTTTGTGAAACAGAGATGCTGGAACTTGTATACCCAAAGAAGTATCTTCTCCATCCATTTTGGGAACCCTGCTTTTGACATTATCTCAGAGTTGTGATACATTGGTGAAGCATGACCTACGTTTAGATAGATTGGAGTTTTTGGAATTGTCTCAAAGTATCTCATAGCCAAGTTTGATGATTGAGATGGGTGAACAAACTGGCTCATCTAAGTGCTAGTCACCAAGGCAGTCTTGACTTTGGTTTCATTTAGCCTTAGCTGTCTAATACACAGCTTCAGAATGTAATGGCTTAAAACAACGAACCACAGTTTATTATTATTTTTTTTAATGACTCCATGGGTTGGCAGGATGGTTCTTCTGCTGGCTTCACCTGGGCTCCCTCATGGGACTGCTGGTGACTGAGCTGGAAGATCCAGGATAGCCCCATTCATGCATCTGGAATTGGTGCTGACTGCTGGCTGGGGCATCTCAGCTTTCCTCCACATGGCCTCTCATCCTCCCATAAGCTAGAATGGCTTCTTCTGTGTAGTTTCAGGGCAGCATTCCGAGAGGGTCTAAGACCTCTTGATGCCCAGGCTCTAGAACTCACACTTCGTTATTCCTGCCACATTCTGTTCTTAAAAGCAGAGCACTAAGCCAGCCTGGATTCAGGGGGGTGGAGAAATAGACACCGCTGTTGATGGGAGGAGCAGCAGTGTCCCATTGTGATGGGGCTTTGTGCAGGGCTGGGAGGAACTGGGGCCATTAAACAATTGACTGCAGTGTCCAAACTGGTTTTCTTGGTCTCATCTCCCAGCCGTGAGAGTGTTTTCCAAAGTGAAACAGTAAAAATCATCTCAGTAATGATTTGTCCTTTGACTCAGAGGACTGCTTAGAAGGCATGATTGTGATGTGTGCTCTGTGGCATATTTGTTTAAATCAGAAGTAGAGCCCCACATCCATTTTGCTCAGTCTCCTGTAGACGGATATTTCCCCCAAGGATTTAAAAATCTGAATTTATCTTAAATTTACTTTTTAGTAAAAGAGGGTTTCCCACAGTCTAGAGGCAGGATGGCTCAATCCTCACTTTATCTTTCCTGCTTTTTCTTATCCTGTATCTTTTGCCAGATGCCAGATGTAAAAAGGAGAGGAAGAAGAAAAAGAAGGTGACCAACATCATCTCATTTGATGATGAGGAAGATGAGCAGAGCTCTGGTGATGTTTTTAAGAAGATGCCTGGGACAGGGGAGAGCTCAGAGGAGAACTCCGACCGCTCCTCGATCAATATCATGTCAGCCTTTGAGAGCCCTTTTGGACCCAATTCCAACGGAAGCCAGAGCAGCAACTCGTGGAAAATTGATTCTCTGTCTTTGAATGGGGAGTGTGGCTACCAGAAGCTCGATGTGAAAAGCATCGACGATGAAGACGTGGATGAAAACGAGGACGACGTGTATGGGGACAGACTGGGGAGGAAGCGCTCGGGCCACTCGGAGTCGCCTGAGAAGTAAGTTCTGCTTGAGCTTTTAAGGAAGGGTGGTACAGGTCTCTTCCTGCAGGATGGGGTGGCATTAGACTGCAATTTTTCATTTTTCAGATCTTGATTTAGGAGGAAGGAGCATTAGCTGGCTTTTCTCCTGAGAACTGAGCGGAAGGAGTATTTTATCTGAAGGCACTTGTTACAAAGTTGGTGTCAAGCTGTGTGCCTTGAAATTCTTGCTTCATGTGTATGTCTTCCATTTTTATCACTTGCATTTTGCTCACGTCTCTAACTTGCCACTAACATAGGAAGCTCAGGAGAGAGGCAGGGTATTCCAGAGAATTGTCTCGGGCTGGTAATTCCTGCGTTTACCTGCGGGGGGTGCGCGCAGCAGTAGTTTGCCTGTGCTTGCCAGCTTAACACCGGAGCTGCAGAGTTTTGCTTGCAGAAGGGGCGTGGAGCACGTGAAGGTAAGAGGAAGCAGTTAAAGAGCTTGGATCTTGGTATCAGGACAGAGGTTCTCACTTCCTAGCTACGCGGCTTAGGTTGGACTAGGTTGGGCCAGTTACTTTACCTCCCAGAGCCTCAGGCCTCATCTGAGACCTGGGAGAAGAACGGCACCTGCTTTGCAGAGTGCCCCGTTCATGGGGTACTGTGTGTGGGGTCTTTGGCCCTGGGCCGGCTCGTCGACAGGGACAGCGCAGGCGGCTGTGGCGGCTGTGACGCTGCTCTTGTAATAATTCCTGTGCTCGGTCTGACTCTTAATGCCAAGTAAACTCGCCGCCTCTTCACCTGAGTTTTACAGTGTGTAGTGTTATCCTGGTCACGGCTGACGTCAGAACCTGCCCGTGAAAGTGTGAAATGGGGAGCCCGAGCCCCCGTGGTGCGAGGAAGGAGCACGGCGCGCCTCTCGCCCTAACCGCCTCGGTTTCACGGGTCGGCTAGGAGTTCTTCTCCCCTGTCTCCTGAGACTGTGCCTGTTCTTGTTTTTGGTTTTTACCCTCGTCCTCACTTACACAGACACCGTGTTAGTAGCACGTGTAAGTTGCCTTATTGATCGCCTGGGACGTACCAGACGCGGCAAGCTGCAGCTTTACCTTCTCCTCACACTTAGAGCTGCGTGGGGGGGGGTTGGTGGGGTCACCCTCGCTTGATGGATGAAAGAACCGGGTTCTGTAGAGAGTTAAGATTTGTCAAAGCAACGGGCAAAACTGGGATTAGGGTTAGGTTATGCTGTGCTGCAAAGTTTGTATGTGCTGTCGGGTATTTCCCATGTTTCTGCGTAACTTTGAATCTCCATTGGTTGACACTCAGTCAGATCAATATGTCATGATTTGCTAAAGGTTCCCCTATTGTTGAGCGTTTTGGTTGTTGGTAGGTTGTTGTTGTTTTTTTTGTTTTTTGTCATCAGCCATCCTGCAATGAGCATTTTCATGCACAAGGCTTTTTTCTCCCCCTGCGGTGTTTGTTAGGGTGGCTTCCCTGCAGCGTTGCTCCTGCTCACTGGGGATGAGTGTTTTTGGACCTGGGACCCAGGCTTGTGACCTGCTGTTTTAGTCTGGGTTCTCCAGAGAAACAGAACCAATAGCGTGTGTGTGTGTGTTTCTGTCTTGAGAGATTTACTTTAAGGAATTGGCTCACGTGATTGTAGAATGTGACAAAATCCAAAATCGGCAGGGTAGGCCAGCAGTTTGGAAACCCAGGGAAGACTTGCCATTCGAGTCCGAAGGCGGTCTGCTGGCAGAATTTCTTCCTCTTTGGGGGACCTCAGTCTTCTTCTCTTAAGGCCCTCCACTGAGTAGGGGAGGCCTGCCCAAATTATGGCGGGTGATCTGCTTTACTCAAAGTCTCCTGACTTAAATTTTAATCTCACTTAAGAAATACCTGCCCAGAAACATCAAGAATAATATTTGATCCACTATCTGGGTCCCGTGGCCTAGTCAGGTTGACACATGAAGTTGACCATCACACCTGCCTTCAGTTTTTCATCTGGTCCTTTTAGGCAATGCCGATTGCCTTCTCTGTCTCTGTAGGTGAGTGTATCTCTGAGTTGATTGGCCTCAGAGACAGTCATTTCTCTGCCTGCTAGATTTGGAGCCATCGACCAGGGAGATCAGCTTGCGAGCCAGGGTAGCCGCCAGCATTGTGATGTGTGAAACGCAGAACAGTGCAGGGTGGCCTTTGCAGGGCCCGGGCCCTGGGAGGCCATTGGGCCCCCTGCGGATTATGGACAGCCTCTCCCTGGCATAAAGGGGGGCTCTTGAGCGAACATTCCGTAGAGCATCTTGGGGACAGAGCAGAGGAATGATGAGATGGCCTACTGAGTAATACTTTCCTTTTGGTTCTAAGCTAATAGTCACATGAAGGGTTGAGGAGCCTGGAGGGGCCAGAACTTTAGCAGTTAAACAGCACAGCCAGGTTTGTGAGGGGAAAGTGGCCAGGCCAGGAGGAAGCACACAGTGGATGGCAAAGTCGAATGCTCAGATGGTCTTTAAGATGCCCTGTTGGCCAAAAATTGGGCCAACACCTCTATTTCCTGACAGTTAAACCACTTCTTTGATGACTGAGGAAAAACTCTTTTCCCCTCCTGCCTTTATATTTGCCAGTGTTCGCTTTGCTTCTTGTCTTTTTCTTAAAAGAGGATAATAACTTTATTATAGAAAGGGGTTTTCCCGTCACTTTAGATGTGCTCTGTGATACCAACAGGGAAGTGGGCTGAAAACATAACTCAAAATGAAGTACAAACATGAAAAATGTCGCACTTGACCAGCAGTTAGGCAACCGCAAAGCGAAACCAGACACTGTATTTTGACCATGATATTTGTCAAGATTTAAAAAGAGAACCGGATGAAAGGTGGGCCTGGGTTAGCGCCCTGCGGAGGGGGCTTGTTCTCAGTGTGTCCTCAGTGCCTGGAATCGCCCAGGCACCTAGTGGGCGTTAACTGAGGAATAGTGCCAGGCTGGCGCCTACCGGCGTCGTGATGGAGAGCTGGTGGTGTCCACAGCCCTCCGGGAAACGTTTGATACACTGTCAGGAGCCTTCAACTTGTTTCTCCCACTTGATTTAGCAATTCCACTGCTGGGAATCTGCCCTGAGGACGAGACTCAGGGTATAGGTTGCCACATCTAAGTACCAACGTCCTAACTTAAGAGAAGTGCAACAGTGGAGCTGAGCAAAATGTGCGGCCACGACGGGGCAGTTCACAGCAGAGTGGTGTGTGGTTTACATCTTAAAATCTTAACATTCAGGATCTTCAGCATCTTAAATGACATTTAAGCATGGCCAAGTAGCATGAAGATGAACTTATGAATTAACACTGAATGGAAAAAGCAAACTATAAAAACCTACACAGAGTTTCATTACGACCTTGTAAAGAGAAGTAAATGAGGAAAGAAACAAAAAAAGGCACTAAGGAAAATAGTGTCTCACTATTAGTTGTGTCCCACTATTAGTTGTGTCCCACTAATAGTTGTGTTTGGGGCAGTGTGGCTTTGGGTATATTTTTTCCCCCCTTCACTTTAGGGCATTTTGTAGGTTTTAAAACAAGTGTCTTTTCTAATGAAAAGCAAGACCTGTTATGTTTTTAAGCCTTCTGTGACACTCTGTTCTGAACTGGTCTCTTGCCTCAGGAATCACTTCAGTATAACTCATTTTTGAAGTGGTGGCCGTTGGCCTCTTTCATTCGGGTCTGAACCTCAGCTGATAGGGCCTGACATCACCTTGTGCTCTGCATGTGTTCCTGGCAAGTGATAAGACGTCCCCTTTGAAACAGCAGAAAACCCCACTGCCCAGAGCCAGTGCAGTGGCCAGGAAAAGGTTTTGCCATCTGGTTCTGAGGGGGAGTCCCTGGTTGCCTCTGGGTGTCCGGCGGTCCCCATGGTCACCAGCTGCTGGAGCGGAGCCCCAGGAGGGCGGTCTGGTAGAGGCAGAGCCAAGCTCACCCCAGAACCCGGCTCTGCTGCTGGGCACACAGGTGTGGGTGCTTCCTCTTTTGTGCCTTATTGTGTGTTACCTGCAGGACCAAGGGAGACGTTTGGCACAGTTCCGTGAGGATTACATCCCACAGGTGTGTGACCAGAGCTTGACAGGGCTGAAAGGAGAGTGTGTACAGGACAGGCCTTGAAAGAGGACTTGGCATACTAGCCTGCCGGCAAACCCACACCCAAGCTGAAAATGGCTGTTTCGTTTTTTTAAATGGTTGTAAAACCCAAAAGCCGAACAAGGAAAAAAACCAATGAGGTATACTTTTGGCCACAAAGCCGAAAATATTGACTATCTGGTCCTTTACAGAAAAATTTTGTTAATCTCTGCTCTGAGTGAAAGAGGAAACTATATGCATCGTGTAACTGGTGGGCAGCAGCCAGGAGACCCATTGTAATTGGGTTTGGAAGACCTGGGCTGAATCCTACAAGCCTTGGTTCTGTTGAAGACATAACCTTGGACAAGTCACAGCATCTCTTTTTTCCTCCTGCCTCTCCTTCCCTCCTTCCCCCTCCCCGCCTCCTCATTCCTCCTCCTCATCCCTCCCTTCCTCCTTCCCTTGCTCTATTAAGTGGGTATGATTATGATCTGCTTTGGTCTTCTTTACATGTGAGTTACAGAATCATTTTATAAACTTGAGAGTATTGTACAAGTGCTTCCTGGTCTTTATTAGTGTTGCCTAATTGCCCAGAGGCAAATGCTCAACGGGCAAATAATTTCTCAGACAAATTGAACTGAGCCAGCCCTGCATTGCGAAGATCGTACAGGTTGGTTTTGTACTTGGTGGATGAGGTGACGGTTCAACAGATCATATGAGCCTGGTTAACCTTCGAGCTGACCCCCTTTCTCGGAAGGGAACCAGACACGACCTGATCTGATGCTCCCCTTTTACTCACGAGGGCTTGAGAACCAGTGAGGCGAAGTCCGCCTGCCCAGGGTCACGTGGCTGACGTCATTTCAGAACCCGGAGTGCACGGCGCTTCCTTCCTGGAGCACGTGGACCTTCTCCGCCACCTCCACGGATCTGAGCTGCCGTTTCACACCCTTTGTGTGATTCCTGCCCACACCCCCCAGCAGACTTTAAGCTCCACAAGGGCAGGATGTACCCTGTTTGCTGGTTCTTTCTCAGCACAAAATGTATGTGAGCACACCGCCTGGCATGGAGCAGGCGCTTGGTAGATACTGGCTGAAAGAGTGGGTACAGGTCTGGCTCCAGACCACACGCCCCTGACTCCCGGCCCAGGCCAGCTCCTGTTCTCAGCCTCGTCACAGCCTGGCTAGTTCCCAAGAGGGGACTTCTGGAGGCCCAGCAGAGGCTCATGGTGATGGGGGCCCTTAGTGGCTCTTGGCCCCTCACGCAACTGTGTTGTCTCACTCTAGGCCGCTGGATGGCAACACCTGCCTCTCCCAGATGCACAGCTGGGCCCCGCTGCAGGTGCTGCACGGCGACGCCGACATCCTCTTCCCGGTCAGCACAGCGGGCTCCTATGGCCCTGCAGGTAGGTGTCTCCTGATTACTTCCTGCCTCCTGTCCGAGCTCGGCTCCGAGAGCCAGCAGGGGTGTCTGGGCTACCTCTGGAGGGCAGGGGTGAGTGAGCAAGGAGGCCGGGTCTCAGGGCAGGAGGGTCTGGTTGAGATCAGAAGTGACAGAGGGTTCGTCTTCTCCCCTTGCTGAGCCAGGCTATTTTGAGGTGCTCTCGCCTGAGCGGGTGTTGGGCTGAACCAGCTGACATATCACCAGGGAGCCCCCAGGCCTGTTTTTTCCCTCGCCAGTGGTTTGTTAAACTTGGTCATGTACGAGCTATACAAATGGTCACCATTATTTTTGCCTCTTAGGAGAAGGGAGAAGGTCACAGACCCCATAGCTCTAAAGGGCCTTGTACCCTTTCCAGCCGGGTGCTGGGGCGTCAGGGAGTAGCTTGTTTTACAACCTGCCTTTAGAGTGGGTAAGCATTTCTGATCCATTCCCTGTGGTTGAGCAGACT
Source organism: Camelus dromedarius (assembly GCF_036321535.1). Lineage (NCBI taxonomy): Eukaryota > Metazoa > Chordata > Mammalia > Artiodactyla > Camelidae > Camelus > Camelus dromedarius. The sequence goes on along the minus strand of NC_087459.1, from coordinate 1,327,855 downwards.
CGCATGTGGTTTGCTATTTCTTTTCTTTAGCTAGAGCCGGTTATTGGGTGGGGTGGGGCGGGGGTTGGAGGTGTGAATGAGCCCCTCTCACCCAGTGGGGTGGGTGTGCACCGTGCCTGGCACAGTGAAGTGCTGGGTCACCGTCAATGCCCCGAATACCACCGTGTCAGCGAGGTCTCGGCCCCCCATGTGGGGGCCCTTCTCACCCTCCCAGACCCATGCTTAGGAAACCGTGGACGGGGGCCCACAGGACTGCCCAGGAAGCTGTTGATGTTCTGAACCGGATGATGGACTGTTGTTCTTGTCACTGTGTGAGGAACAGAAAGCCACTGAAACTAGCCGGAGCCAGAGGCAGGGTGGGCACGTGGCCCAGCAGCAGCCTGGGGGGTGGGCAACTCTAGAAATGGTGTGAGGGGGCAGGTTACTGCTCTGCGAGGCGGTATTCCAGGCTCAAACTGAAGCTGATGAGAGCTCGGGGCTAAGTGACTGTGTCCACTGGGCTGGTCTCCTCTTCTGGACAGTATAGATGGTGGTCATGATGACCACCAGCACTTATCAAGCCCTTAAAGTGAATCCAGGACCGTAAGGGGATTGATCTGGTTAGCTCACCCACTCTTGACCACAGACCACGGGGAAGGGGTGGTTATTATCATACCGTCTCCCTCTTAGGCTTGGGGTGAAGGTCCCTGGGTTAACTGGGGAAACGGTGCAGGCACAGGCCAAGGCCCCGTGGGAGCGCGTGGCTCGCGTTGCAGAAGTGAGTTGACATCTTGTGGTTGCGCCTGTGGGCTGGAAGCTGGGACATCGGGATGGAAGGACTCTTGGGCTGGTGAGGTGCTGCCATCTTTCTCGTTCTGCACCCGCACACCTCCCTGGGGGCCCCTTCCCCCATCTCCTCTCTCTTCAGTCTGTCTTTGCTGCCCCGTCTTTCTCCCCCTCCCATTTTGGCCCGTTCTCGGCTGCGATGCCAACACCAGGCCTCAGCCCTGTGACCTTCCATCCAGCCAGACCTTCTGTCTGGTCCCAGCTGAAATCCCAGAGAGGGATGGTCTGGTGGGCCCAGCTCGTGTCTGCTGGCTGGGCCAGCCCCTGCAGCTCCTCCCATTTGGGTGACCAGCCCTGGTCCAGGCACCATGGGCTGAGGGGGTGGTCACCTCGCCCTGGCACGTTCAGCAGCAGTGCAGACCCGGGCCGGGTGTCTGAGGGGGTGGGGCTTGGCAGAGAGGAGGTGGTCCTTGCATGTGTCTGGGACGCCTGGAGGGTTTCCAGGGCTTGTTCCTGGGATCTAGGTCGGGATGCAGTTCCCCACCCAGCTCATCCCGCGCCCCACCGACGAGCCTTTCAGTCGGGTGATGAGCTGTCGCTGGGCTGTCACGTCAGGTGCGTGCACCGTTCGCTCTGTGGCCCCTTCACTTCTCAGCCGGGGTCCTCTGACGACCAGACCCTTGGGGTTGGTGGCTGGCTGCTCCTGGGGCATTGCTGTTTGCCATTCATGTTGGGATTTGGTCACAGAACCCAGCATTCTTCCTCCCTCTCTGGGCTTCCCCTAGACCAGTGTCTCCAGGGGAAGCAGCTTCTGGCCGACCTCCGGGATCCTGGAGAGGAGGCACTCGCCCCTTCCCGTCCCCCGGCAGATTTCCCCCGGCCCTGCCCCTGCCGGTCAGCCTCGCAGACCCAGAGGCTCCACCTTGTCACTGTCGCTGGACCCCCGGCTCCGGCTGATCTTGATTGTCCTCACCAGCGGCGCTGTGTGTGAGCCGGTCTGCCGCTTTTTAATTTACTACAGTCACAGAGTCACCAGGTGTCTCGGCAGTTGTGACGGCCTGAGGGGTAGACCCTCCGTGGGTGGGAATATTCCTGCGAAGGTGCGTTGTTCGGGCTGCAGGAGGATACTGGAATCAGAGCTGGGGGAAGCCGTGGCCTGGTTGGAATGCCCAATCACAGCGAGTCCCTCCTGGGCTGGTGCCGCATCTCCCTGGAGGCTAGCGGGCCAGGTGGTGCTGAGGTGGCCAGGCTGCCGGGCCAGTCCCTCCCGGGGCAGCCCTGGGCGGGCACTGCCAGCATTTCTCTCTAAGACTCCTTTCCTTTCACTCCACTGCTGACTAGTGTCCCTTCTGATTGATGTTCGCCTGCTTTAGTGACATTCACATCGTCTTTCTTATTCTGGCCTGGGAGCCATTTCCTTTCTTTAACCTGGGGGTATTTATGGAAAGTGGGAGGGGATTAAAAATAAAAAGGGAGGGAGTCTGTGGTGGGGAAGGATGGATGCTTTGGTAGCCAAGTCTGGGGAAGGGGAAGGTGGCAGAGAAGGGGACCCTGAACACAGGATATTATCCTTCTGAACCCTGGAAGAGGCACCCCTAAGGTTTAAGGGGGCCATACTTTGGGCTGCCTTTCTGGAGTTAAGGAGGGGCTCAGAGAAGGGAGATACCAGCCTGGGGTATCCCCAGGCCCTGACAAGTAGGTGGAGGATTAGATACAGTCATTCCTCCAGGCACGTCATTGCCTGCAACAGAGCAGAACACCTTCACCAACACCTGTTCGACGCTGCAGGGAGAAAAAGCCCCCAAAGTTTCTTTCAACTGCGAGTCCTAAACGGAGGAGAACAGAACACCCATCCTTGCTCGCCGTGTGCGGGCAGGTGCTACTGCTCCTCGCCGGGGGTCCTGTGGTCAGTGCTGGGTCTGAGCAAATGCAGAACCCGTTTCTGAGGGTCTGCTTCAGTTCACTGGACACCCCAGGTCCTTGGCCCCTTCCTCTCCCGATCAGGCCCAACATGCTCCAGCTTCTCCTCATCCTGCCATTGGGTCTGGAGTTGGGTCACTGCCAAGCTTTGGGGGATCAAAAGGCGAGTCCACTGGGAGTGTGGCAGGCAGGGAGGGGACAGGGACATTTTAATCACCTGATGTAAAGGAGGAGGATGGGTGGCCGAAGTTTCATCTGAATGCTTCGACCACCCTCTTCTGACTGCTCCTTATCTGTCACTGGGCTGTTGCAAAATAGCTTCTCAGTAGCTCTTTATCCCTGTCCCCTAGCCCTGCATCGTTCTTTCAGCGGCCAGAGTGATTTTTCAGAATGTAAATCCGATTGCATCATGCTCCTGCTGCAGACCGTTCCACACTACCTAGGGTAAAATCCGGAATCCTCCCTGCCCCACTCACCCCACAGCCTCACCTCCTCCCATTTCCCCTCTGCCCGCTGCCCCTGCTGCGCCATCTGCTTCCACTTCCTTCCTCCTGCCTTTAGGGTGCAGCCCCAAGGTCGCCGTCTTAGAGAAGCCAGCCAGGCCTGGAGTTTCACACTGTTGTAATCCTGGTAAACCTGTTTCCGTTGCTCTGACCCCTGTTTGTTATCTATAATCGTGAATTTGTGTAACTACTTGATAATACCTGCCCCTCCACTAGTCTGTGAGGTCCATGAGGGCAGGACCACGCCTTCCTTGATTCCAGTGTGACCCTGACCCTGGCCAGAGCCAGGTCCGGAGCTGGGGTTCAGGTGAGCACATCAATCCAGGGGTGGGGGTGTGGGCAGGCTGAAGGGAGCAGACAGACATCTGGCAGTTGGAAAAATGACATCTGGTTGGGGACAAAGGAAGAGAGGACTTCAAGGGTGAGTGACATGGGCTGTCCCTGTGATTGCTCTGTGGTCCCAGTGCATCGGGCCCACCACAGCTGTCATGGGGTCACGGTCATGTATTCCAGTGGGAAATCCACCTGGGCCGAGTAGGTGTGGTATCTGGAATGCTGGTGGGTGATGTCGGCCTTTAGTCCAGCCATGGACTTCTGTTGTGTACATTGGAGTCCTCGTCTCTGCCTTAGGGAGCCGTGTGTGAGTCAGATTAGAGGCTGAGACAGGGCTGAGGGGACCTGCTGCAGAAGACCCCTGCAGGATAGTGAACCCTTGAACTACGGGGGCAGTGCAAGCAGCTGGGGAGCATGGATTGGGAGATGACTGCGTGGAACTGATGAGTCTTGGACCCCAGCCAGCTCTGGGATGTGAGGGAGGGTGGGTACCATGGTTTTCTGAGGTTACAGCCCAGTGGGAGCAGTTTGGAAGGTCATGATCAGCTGGTAGGCCCAGTAGGGTATCCCAGGAGAGCTTTCTGGTGGGCAGTTAGAAATGTGGGGATGGAGTTCAAGGTTGAGGGCCTAGCCAGAGGTGAGGGCTTGAGAATTGTCCTCTTCATGGAGGTAAGAGCTGGAGCCGGGACCTTGCCAGCTTTGCAAAGGAGGTCAGAGGCCGTGGAGCCGTGTGGAGACACCTTCACACAGGAATCAGAGAAAAAGTCAGTGGGCAGAGGAGGACCATAGTGTTATGAAAGCTGAGAGCAGAGAGCTCCTAGGAGAAGGCGGGAGGGGCACCGAGGGAAGAGTTCCTTGGGGTCCTTTGAGAGCAAGCCCACTGCCTGGGAGGAGGAGGAGGAGTGCTGTGGTACCAGGCGTGGCTGCAGAGTGAGCTGACGCCGGCCCCCACTCATTGCATGCTCTCTCTGAAGTGTATGTGTGTCTGAATGTGAAATTTAGTTGTGTGGTGGGTGTTATTAAAATTATAGTAGGCACCAGTGTCAGCCCATTCCAGAGATGAGGAAACTGAGTCACAAAGAGGCTGGGTAACTTTACTGAATTGAAGTTGGGAAGCAGAGACTTGAACCCAAGCAAGTGGGCAGAGCCTGCATCCTAAACTCGCCCTGATTCTAGGGAGCGAGGAGGTAGAGAGGAGGATACTTTCTCGTTCCCCTTCGGTCTTCTTAAAAGAGGTAGGAGTGAGTGAAATAGCTTGGCGGGGACAGCAGGGTAGAAGAGAAGGTGGTAAAACATTTTTCCCCTTAGGATTCTCTTTGTTCAGCTCCTTAAGAGCTGGGGCATCTTGAGCAGGACGAGACCAGGTGTAAACGGAAGGAGTGATGCGGAGGAGGTCACAGGACAGATGGCATGGGAGGGGGAACGTGCGCCCTTCTCTCCCTGTGTTCCCTGTCCCTGCTGCAAGCCTGGTGGTGGGCGTTGACAGCCAGAAGCTTCTCCGACATGCAGGTGTCCTCCTGGGCGATATTGGCCTTAATGTCACCATCCCGCCCCAGGGCATGGATTTGCACTTTTTCCTGGAAAGAGACTTGAACGGCAGCTGATACATTTGTGAAAGTCTTTAGTGCCTCTCGCCTGTTGTTTCTAGAGATGGTTTATGGCCTCACTTCTTCCAGATGCCTTTCTCGCAGGCCACTCCAGGCAGAGCAAGCGGCTCTTTAGAAAGCAGCCATCGCTTGGTTTTGACAGAGCAGACGCTGGCAGCAGTTGGACAGTGCTGCCCTCTTGTGTCCATCTCCAGCCACTGCAGGCGGGAGCTGTTGTGTCCAACAGAGCAAATTTATTACTCCCTGACTCTGAAGTTGGCTCTGGATACGGACTTCACGCATAATTCCATGTGGCTCAAGATCAAAAAGGTTAATAAATAAGTCATGGGTATATAACGTACAGCATAGGGAACATAGTCAATAACATTGTAATAACTTTGTACAGTGACAGATGGTTGCTAGACTTACTGTGGTGACCAGTTTGTAATACGTGTAAATATTGAATCACTATGCTGTACACCTGAAACTAACAGTATTGTGTGTCAGTGACATGTCAGTGAAAAAAAGGTTGAGTGGGAGTATAGGGCCTCCAGGCAGTGTCTGATGCCAAATCTGAGATTATGACCGAAAGAAATGAAATAGGTAGCAGGTTAAAATCCAGCATACAGATGGGGAAACATTTGTAATTCAGCTGGTTTAGCAGGTGAGCCAGTGTCGGCACGGTGTCCTTGTCTCATGGAGAAAATGAAATGGGAACAGAAACCTGACTTTGTCTCTGCAATTGCCGTCTGTGCACAGATGCCCCCCTCGGGAGCCTGGAGAATGGGGCGGGACCTGAGGACCACGTTCTCCCCGAGCCTGGACCTCGGTACAGGTTAGTGTTCAGAAACCCAGCTGCCTCTGGGGTTGAACTGTTTTCTTCCCAACTCTGCACTTCATTCTTTTTTAAAGATAGGCGGGCCCCTGCTGGGGCTGAAGGATGAGGCCTCGCTTCACCTTAATTCAGTTCAGGCTTGGCCTTACATCCCAGAATGTGAAATGGTATGAGGCGTGCTGTTTGTCACACCTCATCTGCGTACCACCTTTACTTTTCCCACTTGTGGGGCCGTATCTGGGTACCTCCTCGATCATAAGTTGCTTGATTTTCATATTTGATAGTAATAAACAATTGAACAATTTAAACATTATAATTTGCAGTTTTAATATTATATAATATTTATGCCGCTTAGATATCATGAGGTGCTTTGTTGGACATTCAGTAGTAAGCACCACGTTGGTTTTCTTTTATTCAGATGTAAGTATCTCAAGGGAAAGCTGTGTGGTCCAGAGTCACTGGACGTTTGGTGGCACAGCTGAGATGGACGCTGAAGAGTCCCTGGTGCCACTGCCATCCCTGTTGCCCTTAACAGTTGTTCCTTCTTTCTCTGTGTGGTTTTAATTTGCTGTCCAGGGACGCAGCAAGCCTGCATTTTCAACCTTGGCTCCAGGGTGGGGTCACTGATCACCTCCAGCCACGCTGGTGTTACGCTGTCACCCTGAGTAGACTGGACTCTGCTCTCTGAAAATGGCGCTGTGTGCCAGTCAGTGCAGTGCTGGGAGGGATCGGTGTTGCCAGCTCCAGCCAGGACGCTGAGTCCTTACTGCTGTTTACTTTAGAAAATTTTGCAAATGCAGCAGTACACGAACAAACACCGCTCTCAACCCCAGCTCCACTTCACTGAGGATGTTTTTGGTCCTTTTCCTCCTAGTGTGGGTGTGGTAACCAGATTATGGTCCTATTGTTTACATGGAAGATGTTAAGTGCTATTTTCCTGCGTTGCAAATCCTTTGTAAATACACAGTCACCTCCTGTTATTTGCAGCAGTATGTTCTATAAAGTCTCCTCGAAGACAGAACCATTGCTCCTAGGTTCCTGGGCGTATCTGGTCACACCGTTTTTGTCAAGGGATCAGTCCATACCTTTGTTTTATGTCTGTTCCTGTTTAAAGACACCTTGTTTCACATACATTGTTGAATCATTGGACTTGGGGCCAATAACACCTGAACAAAGGTGACCTCACACAAATTTTCTCCACAAGGCGCATCACAGTTTCCATTTAGGAGTGCCAGACAGCCCCTCAGCACTGCGCTTGGGGCCATTGTAGATGCAAAAATCACCAACAAAAAGACAGGAATGTGAAAAACGTGGCACTGAATAGCCCGCCAGAAGGACACGCTTACGGAATGAGAGTGGAAAGGAGGAGGCAGAACTCCTCTTGTCTGATGGGGGCTGGGAGCACATACGTCCAGTGACTCAGGTTTTTGACCACTCTGCACATGGTCCTGGTGACCGTGTTAGCACCGAGAGCATTGAGTTTTGGGATAACAAGTAAACTTTAGGGAGGAGGTGAATTTGTAAATACGGAATCCACAAATAATGAAGGATTGACTAATTTCAAAGGGCTGCCTTTTCTTCCTGCTCGTCGGGAAACCTGAATGAGCTTAGCATCTGTTTGAATGGTGAGGTTGTGTGTTTTAACTGGCTGAGTGTAACTTCCCTCTGCTGCCTTTTGCAGTGTGGAAACAAGTCCTCCAGGCCAAGGAAGTCCTCTGAGCAGCTTGCTACCTTCTGCCTCCGCGCCAGAGTCGATGACAGTTAGTAAGTACTTTCTGAGTGGCTTCTGCCAACACTGGGATGACTCTTGGGCCCGCACATCACAGCAGTGGCTTTGTGCCTGCTCCTCCGTGACCGTGGACTTCACGGAGTGTGAGATAAAGTCGGGTGTGTGTGTACCTGATTGTGGACTTGAAGTGTGGTGTGTGGTCGTAAGATTTCTGAGCTGTTAAGGTTAATACTTGGGCGTGTGCATGTTCTAAAGGCCGTGCTTCAGAGGTGGAGCAGCACTGAGGCAGAGGGAAACTTCTGTTATTCAAGGTTTCGCGGTTTGCCTCCTCCAAGGCTGTCAGCTACAGAGGAGCTTTGTAGTTGGGTTTCCTTTGTAGCTCTGGAGGAATCACTTTTGTAAGTAAGGAAGAATGCTTTTCTGAAAGATAAATGAAGGTTGCTAATGATTTGGTTCAAACTGTTTGCAACCTCACCACTCAGCAAAAGTATTAGAAATATAACAAATAAGATTAGGTTTGAGTGGCTTTATGTTATAAAGAATAAACCAACCAACAGTAGCTTAGTGTGATAGAAATTCATCTCTCTGTCCAGATGTGGATAGATTGGGGCTGGTATGTGGTTCCATGGTCATCAGAGATCAGGGCTCCTTGTATTTTTGCCTCATACTCCAAAACGGCTGCTTATTTCCAGCCATCCCATTCTCATCCCAGGTATCAGGAGGAAGGAGGGGTTAAAGGAGAGGCTTCCTCCATTTCCATTGGTAGGATTCAGGGGTCTGAAACCTGTATAGGGAAAGAAATTAGAGCTTTTTTCTCTAGCCTCTGACTGAAATTTAGTATTTCTTTTATTTTTGTTGTTTTAATTATTTTTAAAATTGAATTGTAGTTGTTTACCAGTCTATTAATGTCAGGTATGTAACATAGTGATTCAAAATTTTTATAGATTATACTTCATATAAAGTTATTCTAATGTACTGGCTGTATTCCCTGTACTGCACTATATCTCTTTGTAGTTTACTTTACACAGAAGTGTGTACCTCTTACCCTCCCCCCATCTTGTCCCTCCCCCTTCTCTCTCCCCACTGATAACCACAAGTTTGTTGTCTATATCTGTTTTGTCTTTTTTGGGGGGGTTAGTTAGGTTTCATATTTTTAATGGAGGTGCTGGGGATTGAACCCAGGACCTTGTGCATGCTAGGCACACACTCTACCACTGAGCTACACACTCTCCTCCTGTTCTTTATGTCTGAGTCTGTTTCTGTTTTGTTATATTCATTTGTTTGTTTTATTGTTAAGCTTCCACATATAAGTGATAACATACAGTATTTGCCTTTCTCCATCTGATTTATTTCACTAAGCAAATACCCTGTACGTCCCTCCATGTTGTTGCAAGTGGCAAAATTTCATTATTTTTTATGGTTGAGTTGTATTCCGTTATATATACACACCGCATCTTTGTTCATGCATCTGCTGATGGACACTTAGGTTGCGTTTTCTTTAATTATGAAAGTAATTAACCACGGAAACCTCGGTGGTCTTAGCAAAATGGGTGACTTTGTCACTGATAGAGGTCACAGGCACCTTTAACAACGGTGATACAAAAAAAATCTCACAATGTCATTTATGCTGGAAAATACAGTAGTTTTTTAATGTGTTAATAAAGAATCCTATGTATTACTCTGACTTTTATTTTGTACATTTTGATCATTATGTTTCAATCTAATCAGTTTCCTTTGTAATCTTGGGTGTTTTATGTATTTTAGTTTTGTTTTTTTTTAATGGCGGTAGTGGGGATTGAACCCAGAACCTCGTACATGCTAAGCACACACTCTACCACTGAATCATATGCACCCCATTATTTTATGTATTTTGAAACTGTTTCTGAGAGGAGGCCCATGGCTTCACAGACTGCAGAATGGGTTCACGGTACAAAAAAGCTGACCCCGCTCCACCCCGACCCCGGCCCCGGCATCTGTAAGGACCCTTCTTAGAAGGTGCACAGAGTTTCCTACTCATGTGGCCAACATCAGTTCCAAGGCCTCCCCTGGCTGCTAAGGAGGCAATGTATCCTGGCCCCTCCTCAAAAAAAAGTTAGGGTTTTCATGGCTGCAGAAGGAAGAGTGGAGGCTGGGGGCAGCCAGTGTTCTAATTCAAGGGTGAGGAAGGAGATGGGTGGGCGCTGTGAGGCTGGGGTGTTGGCACTGACTGGTCTCACTGTGTGTAATGAAAGCGTGTGGTTTATGGCAGTGCTTCTCAGCCTCGGGCTCAGCTGAGCAGAAGTTTAAGGATCCCCAGCACGTGGGGTACACGGGCCGGAAGAGCACTCAGCTCGCTGGGTTTCAGTTACTTACTCCCCACAGTACCGTTACCGTTACCGACCCTGAGTTTTTTTTCCTAAATGGGTACACTTAAAAAACCTGAATGCCTTCATTTAGAAAGGGAACTTTATATGATTACTGTAACTGGAGAGCCACTGTTAGTTGGCTTAAATAACAGATAACTGTGAAAATAAAGACAGTGTGAAGGAAAAAGTGTTATTGTCAGCCTGGATGTTGCTGCCTGTCCCAGCATTAGAAAGGTGTTGAGAGCTCAGTGCTAAACCCAGGTGTTTTTCCTGAGCAACCAGCAGGATTGGAGAAGGGCAGGGCTCCTCTCCTCTGGCTCACTGCTATTTAATGCCTCATCTTCCCAGCATCTACAGCGCTGCCTCCTTGTGTGTCGGTCACACCCTGACGCAGCGGGATGAGGCTTTACTCTGGCTCCCAGGTGCGTCTACTCTAAAGAACACCAGCTTTTACCTTATTTGTTTGTTTTGAAAAGGACGTTGACCCCAAAATTGAGGACGTGAAGGCCAGCTTTCACAGGTGCCTTGTCCTGGGCATCATTTGTAGGGATGCAGGCATCTCCCTGTCCCCCCCCCCCCGCCCCGGTACCCAGCCACCCAGTGTTGTGCGTCCAGGTAGGTTTCCTGCACCCTGGCATGAGGTCCCCCCATCTCATGTAGCCACGATTTGCTTTGTCAGCTGCTCTTTGGGGCGGACAGAGATCATGGTCTGTGGGGCTCCCTCAGCCACTTTGACTTTTGGGAAGGTGCTGGCCCTGCCCGTGTGTTTTCACTAAGGACATTCCTCCAGACACACCGAGTTTTGTTGGTAACAGGGCTTTAGGCTGTTTTTCTTGTCTTTACTCATACACTGTTCTAAAAATGTAAATCTGATTTTATCATTTTTAGTATCTTGGGCAAGTGGAGACATTTCCAGAGCTTACAACTTGCATCTCTGAAGAAAAATGTCACTGCAAAGTCCACATTTTGACCCTTGTTACTCTGTAGTAATGTGGTTTGTGGAGGATGAGTGTGTGTGTGTGTGTGTGTGTTTGTGTGTGTGTGTGTGTGTGTGTGTGTGTGTGTGTGTAATGGAGGGTGCCATTTTCTGAGGTGGCTGTAAATTTCAGGGAATCTTCAGGGAACAGCACTGTTGTCTGCCTTGTGGATGTTCCAGACAAGACATCGGAATACTTAGAAGTTTTCAGTGGTGGGTGGTTTTGACTTGTACCCTCCCCATCTTGCCCCTATCTCTTGTGTCACAGCAAAAAAATTAAAAGAGGGGGAGAGTGCGTGGGTATCCGGGGTGTATTGCTTTGCTAGCGTGGCTGTAACAAAATACCACAGACCGGTGGCTTAAACAACAGAAATTTATTAAATTCGTAGTTCCAGAGGCTGGAAGTCCCCCAAGAGCAAGGTCTTGGTTTCTGGTGAGGCCTCTTTCCTTGGCTTGACGGCCTTCTCTCTGTGAGCACGCATCGCTGGTGACTCTTCCTCTTATAAGAACGCTTTAATTGCCTCTTTAAAGGCCCTACCTCCAAATATAGTCAAAATATTATGAGCTTTGGAGGCATGCAGTTCACTCTGTGACACGGGGTGTCCCAGAAGTGGTGTCCCAAGAGCTGTCCGACTTCAGGTTGAGGATTGCATCCCAGCACGTGAGCACCCAGGAGTCCACTCCAGAGGGGTGCTCGGCTCTCACAAACCCTGGAAGAGCCTGGCAGAGGAACCCCAGCCCTGTTCCCCGAAGTGGAGAACGTTTCCCTCATGTCCCACCAAGCGGCTTTCCAGCCTTTTAATAATGGGTGTGGGTGGCTGCCTTGGCCCTGTCATCAGGCCGGAGCTCAAGTATTCACTCCTGGGTGCTGGGTGGGTGGGTGGGGGGACTGACAAGCCCTCTGCCTGGCAGCCCATCCCGCTTGGATGTCTCCGAAATAGCGAAGATTTTGTCCCGGGCTTTTGCAGTGTATATTCTTGTTACTTAGTGCCCAGGAGAAAACGTGTGACCAGACCCACATTACTTCTTTCTCTTTCCTGCAGGTGCTTTGGCACTTAAGAAAACACAAAAGCCTATTATGAAAAATTAATTATTTAGGGGAGTCGTAAAAACAGTTGTGAGCAAACCAAAACAGCCATAAATCTGCCTCAGAGGTGCTTTCCGTTGTTGCAGTTCTGGATGTGGGGCGTGCAGGGTTGTACCTGGTTGGAACTGCATTAGGAGGGCCTGCTTGGAAATCAGGCTGCCAGGGTTCAAGTTCTTAAACCTCCCAGTGCCTTGCTTCCTTGTCTAAACATAAGGATGAACACTCATCTCGTGTGGTTGTTGTGAAGATGAGCAGTGATGAGCTTAGAGAAGTATTTGGATCAGAGTTAAGAGTCATATAAATGTCAGCTGTTACAAAGTGCTTATTTTGTATTCAGCTTTCTTCACATTAGATCCCAGTCGTCCTTGTCTTCCTCATCCCCCTGATCATGCTCTTCAACGTGTTGACGGAAGAAAAACACATGACCTCACAGGTGCGGGTGAAGTTTTATGCAAGGATGGGCTGTTGAGGACGACAGCCCAGGAGACAGCCTCTCAGATGGCTCTGAGGAGCTGCTCCGAAGGGGTGAGGAGGGAGCCAGGACATATAGGGGTTTTTTTTCTGCTGGAAAAACACATGTCCTTGAACATCAAAAGATTACTGCTAATCACAAAAAACAGACATCTCAAGTTAATGATTTTAGTGCTTTTTTGTGTATGGGAAGATGTAGGAATCCTAGTTCATTGAAATTTTTCCTTAGATATGCGTCTTATCTCGGGCCAGTATCCAAAGGCCCTCGAGCCCATCCTGGGTCCTCAGGGCGCCCAGAGTGGGCGGCTGCAGTGGCTGAGGGCCTGATCCTTGCAGACTGGAGTGGCGGCAGCATTCTCTGTTTACTGGGACGGCTGCATAGTGTCCCACGCTTGATTTACTTACAGTTTACTAGGTTATTGGGGGCGGGGTGGGTCACCAGCCAGGCTTCCCCCAACTCCAGTGACTTTCTTCCTTCATTGTAAGGAAGAGTTGAGAAGTGCTGTTAGTAAGTGCGTTCTAAGACTCTTGGCTATTATTATTTTGTTCTGCTTAAGCACTCCTTTGTGGTAAACGTCTGGTCGTGGGACGGGGGCCAAGGTTAGGCTGTGTTTATGGGCTAGATCTAAATCACCGTTTTGTGTTCTGAGTTAGTGTGTTGCCAGGGGTGTGGCAGCTGCCAGTGTCTGTGCCCTCCACCAACTTGAGGTCCTAACACGTTAAGGCATTTTGCTACGTTAAGGCCCTGAAAATGGCTCCTTGGGGTTGGGTGGCCTTGCATCCCCTCTGGGGCAGCCCTTCTTCATGCTTTTAACATTTGTGTCCCCAGTGTGAGTTGTTGGCTGACATCCTCTAGTTTCAGGGCCCCTATGGGGTGTTCTGCCTGACTTGGGGAGGCAAAGGAGAATGGGAGGGATACGACTCCAGCAGTTGCTCTTGGAGCTGTGTGGCTCAGGAAAGAGGTCAAAGGAGGGGCCACCATGGTCTCAGGGTGTGAAAGTACGCCCTAGTTGGGACAGGAGGGAAGGGGGCAGGGCGCAGCCTTTAAAAGAATGACACATCAGTCAGCACCAAGATGGCGAAAGATTCAACTTCCAGTAGATCTTGAAGCCCAGGATGGTGGGAGATTTGACTTCCAGTAGACCTCGGGCTTCATCGTGTGCTCACTGTAAGATATTAACGTGGTGCTCCCTCAAAAGCAGGGTTGACTCAGATGTCCACACTCTCTCAAGCTGCTGACAGTCCCTAGTTGGTGTCCTGAGTACAGTGCACTGACACCCCTAATTCAGAGACATGCTGAGGGCTATGGAGAGAGCAGAGACGGGGAGGTTTTGGGGGGTGGGTGGTCCGTAACACGGAGCCAGCATCCTGGGGTCAAGCCCCAGCTCCAGGACTTCCCAGCTAGGTTTCTCTTTCTCTTTTTTCCAGACTCTCTAAGGCCCTGTATCCTCATTTGTAAAATGAAGACACTTACACTGGCTTCTCAGAGCCGTTCTGAGGGTTTAATGCCTGACATGCGAAGGCACAAAACCCAAGCGCTGCCCCAGGCGGCGTCCTGGGTTGGAGCCTTCCCACGTGCCGAGAAGCTTCCGCAGGTGATGAGTGTTGCTGTGGCAGTTCTTCAGAGTCCAGTCATTGCCTGGGGGGCTGACGGCCAGGCGGAGGACTGGGGACAGTGAGAGGGTCAGTGCGATGTCCAGTGTCCACCTCGCCATACGTGGGTGTCAGGCAGTGGCGTCACTCCAGGGAGGCCATTTCTTCCTGAAATCATTCCCGGAGACCCTCTGTGGGGATAGTTTCAAGCCTGTGCAGTAGCCACAAGGGCCCATGCTCTCAACCGTAGTCAGAGCCAAAACCCCTAGAACTGTGGAGACTGGTCTCACGTTCCTCTCCTGGTTCTTTCCAGACAACCTCTGGCAGCTGGCCAATGTCAGATCCATCCGTCAGTTCAGGCCCATCTCTGGGGCAATTCCAGATGATCCTTCAAGGGGTGCCTGGCAAAGATGAGTATTTTGGACGTCTCCTCACTTCCCTGCTGTGAACTGGGCTTTCTCTATATTATCACTTGATTTTCACAGCATCTCTGCAAAGTGGGAGTGTTGGCCTCGCCTTGTAGTTGGAGAAACGGAGGCGAGAGAGGTGGGGTGAAGGTCCTACTGCGAAGTCGTGGGGGAGCCGGCATTCACATCCCTCCCCCGCTCCTTGCTGTTCCTGGAAACCCACTGCTTCTGGAATGCTTGGCCCTCAGAGGAAAGCATTCAGGTCTGTTGAAATGACCCTGGTCCAGAGGCTTTCCTTCCCTGAAAGAGTTGCTTCCATCACCCTCTTCTTATCTGACGCCAGGTTTCTGAAGCCCCCGTGGCCTGAGTGCACTATTTCTCCTTCCCCCGCTGGAACGTGAGCGCCCCGAGGGCAGGCGCCTTGCCTGCTTGCTCACTGTGTATCCCGGTGCCTGAAATCTGCCTGCCGTGGACTTGCTGCTCAAGACACTTTAGCTGAAGGAATGAATGAACAAACGTACGAACAAGTGTTTACTCTCGTTCTAACACACACGACAAATATAAAAGGGCTCTCCGAGGATTTGAAAGTAAGTTCCCCGAGGGCTGGTGCAGGTCTGTTTTCATCGCCGATGCATCTCTAGCTTGGTCTGCAGTAAAATCCCCGAACTGTGAGCTGCACTTGGAGCGAATGAATGACTGAATGACTGAATTTTCACCCTTTCCCCTATTGCTGGAGGGAGGGGGCAGCTGGTAGAAGGAACACGAGATTGGGAAGATCAGGAACACTTGGTTCTCATTCACGCCCCGGGAGTGGAGGGTCCCTTGACCTCTCTGGGCCTCAGTTGCCCCGATTGTAGGGTGGAGGAGACCACGCTCAAGGATTCCTTGTGCTTCTAGCCATCTGTTCTGGGAAGAGAGTCCCGGTGCTCATGTTCCCCTCTGCAGCCATTACAGAGCCAAGTAAGCTGTTGACGTCTGGGTGCTTCTAGCGTGGCGCCTGGCTTGTTAGCTGTTCTGGTGTCGGAGGCAGGCGTCTTCACTCCCCGCTTGCTGACTGTCTCCTTTGCAAATGCGTTAACTGTTGAGTTGACTTTGAGTGACCTTTGGCTGTGGGAGTTAGTATCCGTACACATCCGGGCTCTGACATTTGGCTCATAGCTTCTGCTCCTCTGGGCCAGGTGTTGGTCCATGTAGGAAGCAGGCCGGGTTGGAGAGAGGCAGGATGGTACTTGCGCGAGTGCCCGGACTCCTGGGGACTGCTTTGAAAAGACGTCTTACAGAATGTGTAAAGGTGAATCAGCCTTCTTTGTGAAAGGCGGTTGTCACCTTCAGCTTTTAGTTCGGCGTGGCCCGATGCCTTACATCTCCCTGCCAGGCCTCCATCATCAGCGTCGCTAGATTAGACGTGTAAATCCTTTCTGTCCTTTCTGCATCCTTTATTTTTGTACGGCCCTGGTGTGGGCGGTCATGGATGAATTGGGTGGTGAAGGCAGCCTTTTTGGGGTGGAAGGAACATCGGAGTCAGGCAGACCACCGTGCCACTGTTCAAGAGCTGTTCGATTGGACAAATGCCTTAATTTCTCTGAACTCAGTTTCCTATTTCCTTTTTGTGGAACTCCATACCACGAAGTGGAGGTAATGTTACCTGCTTGCAGGACTCCTCGTTGGTCTGTGAAGCGTCTAGCACAGAGCCTAGAGTATGTTGTCTGGATGCTTCACTGGAGGCCCGGAGATGGTTTCAGAGATTTCAGAAGCCTCTTGCAATTGTGTGCAAAATTACGTGTATTTGTGCTCATGTGGGGACTCTCCTGGGGAGAAAGTCCTTTGCTTTCGGAGGATTGCAGACCTTAGGAGTAGGGAGCACTCAGGTGCTCAGCTAGTGGGAACTGCACCTGGCATCTGCCGCAGCCCTGGTCTTTGCTCTCACTGCTGCTGTTCTGCTGTCTGATGATCCTCCCAGGTGGGCTGGCTGTGTTCTCAGCCACCTCCCTCCACTGACTAGCAGTGGGAAGTTACTTAACCTGTCCAAGCCTCCGTGTTCTCATCTCTGTAAAAATGGGGCTACAAATAGTACCCATCTGATAGGGTCATGAGGATTAAATGAATTAATACAC
This sequence comes from Camelus dromedarius, assembly GCF_036321535.1. Lineage (NCBI taxonomy): Eukaryota > Metazoa > Chordata > Mammalia > Artiodactyla > Camelidae > Camelus > Camelus dromedarius. The sequence continues at coordinate 1,311,191 of NC_087459.1, read as the reverse complement.
ACAAAAATACTCAAGATAGTTTATGTAAATTTCTTACATCAACAAATAGTTTATGTAAGAAAAATGGAAAAAACATACCCAGAAGAGTGCAAGGCATATTAAATGCTCGCTGACTGGTAAGTGCTGTTTTAGGGCACGTTGCTGGCTGGTCATCCTGGAAACAGTACCTGGGCCTGCCTGTGAACTGCAAATGGACAGACCCGATTTCCCGTTTTTCTGAAACAAGCCCTCCTGCAGAGGCCCCTCAAGGTGCCTTCACATGGCACCTCCTTAATCTTCCCTCTGCTTTAAAGGAGATGAATCTCTATGCTCTGGCTGTGAGGTTGGTGGCCTCAAGAATGGAAGATGGTGATCACATGGGACAGTGGTTCTCGGCTTGGGGCGATGCCAGCCCCCAGAGGACATTTGGCAATGTCTGGGGACATTTTTGGCTGTCACAGCCGGCGTGGGGATGCTCCCAAACCTCATACAGTGTGCAGGCCAGGCTCCATAGCAGAAATTTATCCAGCCTCAGACGTCACTGCCAAAAAGGAGAAACCCTGAATAGGAGAAGGAGGCACTGGAGCTATTTTCCAGGAACCACATTTTATTTTAGACAATTTTTTTAAACACCTGCCTCCTGCATCGTTCAGGGAATGAAACTTAGGATAAAAAAGAATCTGAACGAAATGGCAGATCCCAGAAGGCACTTGTTCTTGTGTGTGTATTTGGGAGCTGTATGGTTCCATCAGCCTTGCGGTGAAGATCATCTGGGGTGGGGGGAGCTATGGGGTGCATAAGGGCAAACACCTGTCCAGTGTACCAGAATAAATGATCCCATCCTGATAACTGCAGAGACTGTCACATTCAGCATGTGTAGCTCACTGGTGCTCTTTTACTGGAACTTACTGAAAATCCCTTCAGTTGATATTTATTGTTATTCATGTCAGCTTATATCCTTTTGCTTCCTCTTTAGAAAATGAGTTTATATTCTTGAATTAATCTCTCTGTTTGAATATATGATTATTCGGGAGCTGGAAGTTGCAGGAAAGTGGCTCAGCCTTTCTCCCTGCTGGTTGGGGGAAGAGCAGCCGTGGAGCCAGCAGGGGGCGCTCTGGCCCTGTCTCTACCCACCTCTCCCCTGCTTTCCTCCTGCAGCTGCGGGCTGTTGCTGCCTCAGTCTTTGATGTCCAGCGCTGATGCCCCATTTTAACTGCAAGGTGGTGGTGGGAGCAGTGGTCTTTCCTAGCTGAAAACATCACGCACACACAGAACATTCTATTCGCCATTAGCACAACTTTTGTTGTACGTTGCCGATGACTTTCTGAAGGGGAGGTGCAGGTGCCTGGTCCTGTTTTGAAACAGACTATACGGCTAATTAGGAAATATTTCTCATTTGTCGTTGCTTTTAATGAGATATAACTGATTATCCATGGATATTTATTCAGCACTGGAATCCTAATCATTGCCTTCTTTTTCCTCTTTTTGAGGGGTGGAAAGTGGTAGGTGGTGGAGAGAGTAAAGCCCAGATAATCAGCTGGATTGTTTCCTTTTGATTTCTCCCCACTTTTGATCTTGAGCGAGGGCAGAGAGGGCAAGAGGGACATCCTTGGTTGTCAATAGGCCTCGTGAAGCAGGTCCTTTTTCCTCCTGGCTGTTATTGTTGGAAGGGATTCTCAGTGCTAGTGAGGAGGTCTGGCTCGTCGCCTGGCAACGCAGTTCCAAACATTGGGCGGCTCGAAGAGCGATGAAGTGATGATTCACAGGGAGATGCAGGGCCTGCCAGCCGCCCGCTGCGGGGCTGAGGGTTTGGTGGTGCAGTTTGAGGAGGAGATGGTGGGGCAGCAGGCATTCCATCGGTGGTGTCCTGGGCCCACTGCCCCCGAACCACAAGGAGTGGACCCAGTTGATGCAGCCAACACAAAGCCTCAAGGGGGGCACATTTATTTACAGGGGGACCTTCCCACTGAATGTTATCTACTAGGCCTTCAGTGACCGACTTGGTCCCTGGAACGTTCCAGGTGGAACTGAGACATGCCTCATTTCTTCACTGGTCTGGTTATTCAGCCCACAAACATTTACTGAGCACCTGTCAGGTGCCGGGCACTGTTCTGGTGCTGGGAGTCAAGGGGAAGGAGACCTGACTCTGCCTCTCAGGAGCTCTGTGCCTGAGTTTCAGCATCATTAAGATGCAGGTTGTAAGAGAAGCAGCATCAGAGCCATTGTGGGGACTAAATGAGTTAATGCAGATAAAGTGCTTCGGCCAGTGCTTTCCATACCTGGTAGATGCGAGCTCTTCCTGCGGAAACCCTGCTCGCGGGAGTGTAAAATCTAGGGGAAATCACGAAAGTACAGAAGCAAAGAGCGGTTGGATCGGGGAGAAGGAAGGCAGTTGGGTCCCATGGGAGTGGTTTTTTTTTTTTTTTTTTGTATATACTTTTTTAATTGAAGTCTCGTCAGTTTATAATGTGTCAATTTCTGGTGTACAGCACAGTGTCCCAGTCATACACGAACATACATGTATTCCTTTTCATATTCTTTTTCATTATAGGTTACTACAAGATGTTGAATGTAGTTCCCTGTGCTATACAGTATGAACCTGTTTATCTATTTTATGATGGGTTCTTTGTTACTGTGGGCACTGAGTCACTTCCACAGTGACCTTCCCCCTCCTTCACCCTGAGTGAGTTCCCCCTGAAGCAGAAAATCCTAATCTGGGTCTCAGATGGGTGGTCCAGCTCAGCCCCTCACCTGGAACCGCAGAGGCCTCGAACCCACAGCTGGGGCCGACTGTCACTAACGTAGACGTTGGTTTCCTCGCTGCCCAAGCCTGGAGGGGGAAACTGATGAGAGTCAAGGGGGTGAGTGTAACAAGGATGGGGCTTCCCTGAGAAGAGAGCAACTAAAGAGGCACAAGGGTGGGTGCCGGGGAGTTAAGAGAGCCTTGAAGAGGAGGGGAGGGCACTCCACGGCGAGGGGCGGCCGTGTGCAGAGGCCCCAAGACAGGGTGACTCTGCAGGACACCCAGCCGGTCTGAGGGGCACTGCCCCCAACCAAGAAGCACTCGAGGATGCCATTGGCAGCATCTTGGGTGGACCTGGCGATGATCATACTAAGTGAATTAAGTCAGACAGAGAATGACAAATACCATGTGATATCACTTATTTGTGGAATCTAAAAAGTGACACAAATGAACTTATTTATAAAACAGGAACAGACTCACAGACAGAAAACAAACTTACGGATACCAAAGGGGAAAGGGGCAGGGAGGGATAAATTGGGAGTTCGGGATCAACATACACACTACGTATATAAAATAAACAAGGTCCTACTGTGTAGCACAGGGAACTATATTCAGTATCTTGTAGTAACCTACAATGAAAAAGAATCTGAAAAAGTATGTATATGTGTAACTGAAACACTGTGCTGCACACCAGAAACTAACAACACTGTAAATCAACTACACTTCAATTAAAAAAAAAGAAGCTCGAGGAGGAGATGGGGGGTCCCCTTGGTGCTCCCCAGCACCCCTGGGAGAGGGGCTGCTGGACCCCCACCTACAGAGGTGAAGGGACTGGCCCAGGGCGGCTGTGTTCAGCCTCACCAGGAGCCCCTGCCCAGCCTGCCCACCACAGCGCTTCCACGAGCCTCTCTTTGAGGGCAGCTGCCTGCTTTAGGGGGTGTCGCTGCCCTTGTGAGGCTCTCCCCCAGCTGCTCCCCAGCTCTTGGTTCTTTTCTGGGCTACATGTGCTTTTTATTTTCCTCCTTTTTTGAGTTTGGTTCTTCCCGTTGAGGGCTGTTGCATTCCTACTGACCCCCTTAACAGCCCTGACTCCTAATTTGTTTACAGGTGTTGGAGTGAGGATGACTTCTGGCTTTCACGTTCTCTCTCCTCTCTCTCTGCTGGGCCTGGGAGCAGCTTATGTAACGCTTGATGCAGTTCAGAGCCGACGCAAAACAGGCTTCTTGCTCAGAGGATGAGGCACCAGTCACACTTGTCTGAAGTGTCAGCTTTGTTTGAAATGTGCTACCCGAAGAGCCTGTGCTGCTGGGCTTGTGAGTGGCAAGAAGGGGTGCATTTACTAGGCGTGAGTTGGGTGTGGGGGTGGCCTGGCCCCGCATCGGTGGGCCTGGGTGGGTCACCCCATGCCAAGTCCTGAAAGGGGAGGGGGCAGCGAGCGCACCCCAGCTCCCGCATCCTGACAGACAGCTCGCATCCTGGCCCTGCCCTCTGCTTTGCTCATTAATTCCCCTCCCTGGACCCTTTTCCTATTTCTGAGAAGAGATGATCACATCCACCTGGGAAGCTCCTCAGGAAACGGGAGGGGGCGCTGGTGTGTCCCTTGTGGCTGAATTCTAACTTTTCCTCCTCCCTCTTCTTCAACTCCTCTTCCTTCTCCTCCCCTCCTGCACTGGGATCCTAAATATTAATTTTAAAAATTACTATTAACGTTTTTGCTTTGTATACGAATACATTTACTTGGGGAGGAAAACCTCAGCTGATAAAGTAAAGCGTCTTCCTTCCTTTCTTGTCCAGCCCCCCAGCTCCCCCAGCACAACTCTGACCTTTGTGGTCCAGCATCCGGAAGAGCAAGGCTGCCAGATTGAGCGGGGTTCGGACAGACAGAGCTGGCGCTTGCCTTTCACATCCCCACGCCCTTTGCTAGGAGGTCACGATGTTTCGGCGGCTCTGAGCGACTGCAGGTCTCTGCACACGCTGTCAGGTTCACGCCGCCCTGACCCCAATCTGAGCAGGTCCTTCCGCCTGGGGTGCCCTTCCTGCTCCCCGCTTTTGGCCTGGGCAGTGCTTATTCACCCCTTAAGACAGCTTAGATGCCACCTTTTCTAGACAGACTGGCAGATGCAGGTGAAAATGGTAGCTTTGTTATCGGTAAAGCTGGCTGGAAAACAACTTCAAGGCCATAGGCAAGCGGGCATGCAGAAGTGCCACCCCTGAGTTCTCTAGTGAGGTGGGACCCCACACTGGCAGCTCCCAAGCCTACGTGGTGGGTGGGCGGTGGCTGGGCCCTGAGAGGGAACCCACAGGGGCTGAGGTGAGCTTGCCCACTTCCTCCTCCCAGGCTCCTCCCCTCCTGGGAGCGGTGAGCGAGGTGCAGGGAGATGGGGGGGATACGGGGAACGGGGGGCATTTGTTCCACCTGGAAATGGAGCCAGGGACTCGGTGGTTCCCCTCCAGCCCAGAGCTCCTCGCTTGGGAAAAGACATTGAGACTTCAGGGTGTTTTAGGTGACTTTCCTGAGGCTGTTTTCTCTTTTGCAAAATGGAATCACTAACCGGACCCTCTCAGATTGCCGGGAACGTTTGATAAGATAAAGAGTAAAGACAGGTGCCTAAGTCAGCTAGGTGAGCACTGCGAGTTCAGTCCTTGTCATTGAGAGCTTGGTTTCATCTGTCATCCCGCCCTCTCCCTGACCTTTCTCCAAACCCACGTCTCCTCCTCTCCACTCTGGACCATGCGCAGCTGTTGCATGAAGTGCGTATCTGGTAGGGAGCTGGGCTCAGTTAAGGACCAGCGAGTTGAAGCTGCTTGGCTCGTGGGGCACTAGGTGACAGCCCGTGGCTCTGTATGTAGTGGCCCCTGATGGGCTCCTCCTGTGTGCAGGTGTTTGGGGAGGAGTCAGTTGAGGAGGGGGAGGGAAGCCTCGGCCTAGAGGGTTTTGACCTCTTCCCCTCCCATCACGTCCACGCTCTCCAGCTGAGTTTTCTGACTTGCTTAGCCAAGAATTCAGGACTCAGTGCCAACAAGGAGGCCGCAGGGAATGGAGCAGTTGCAGCCCGTCCTAGGGCGGCTTTCCATGGCTTCTGGTTTCCCTCCACAGCGTTCTGCTGGCTCCCAGTATGGGGGTTGTCCTGCCAGGCTCAGAAGGAAGCCATTTCTTCCGGGCTGCCCCCCATCTTGTCTCGACTTCCAGCAGTTTTCGGGAGAAGCTAGACCACTTTTGATTCAGGGACTGCTCCCCAGTGGGCTTTCCTGGGGGAGAGAGCAGAGTGTGCAAGTGTGCCTGTGCGCCCCCTTCAGGCCACCTCTCTGTGACTTAATACCCTGGCGCCTGGCTGGTTCCAACGCAGAGCTTGACCCGTGGCCTCTCCAAACACAGCTGTTCCATCATGAACAGTGAATGCCAGACACAAGGAACTTGGTGTGAGTGATAAGCATGTACCTAATGTGCACTGTGGGCCAAGCACCATTCTAAGCCCGTTTCATTTATTCCCTCGTTTAACCTTACACCGGCTCCACGAGGCGGGTCTGTTATCATCCCTATCTTGTTGATGAGTAAAAGCTGAGGCTTGGCAGTTAAGGAGCTTGTCCAGCATCACATGGGGAGCATTTGACGGGAACACGTGGGACCTCCTTGCCCCCGCTCCCAAGCCCGGTGGTGCCCTGCTGCTCCGGCTGCTCAGTATTCCTGCAGGCGTCCGTCCAGCAAGTACTTACTGGGGACCTGCTGTGTGCCAGGTACCCGCTGGGGCTCTCGGGCAGGAGTCTCAGCCTTGGTACCCTTGCCTTTGGGTTGGATTATGCTCCATTGTGGGCCCATCCTGTGCACTATACGATGTTTACCAGCATCCCTGGGCTCCCACCTGGTACCAGTAGCGCCTACCCCAGGTGTGACGACCAGAAGTGTCTCTGACTTTGCCAAATGTTCCTAGAGGGGAAATCCCCCACTCAGGTGGAAACCACTGTTCCAGCAGGAAACGTGGAGCTTGTGTTCGAGTCGGGAGCGTGGAGGCCACAAACATAGATATAAATATCAAGTGCAGCTCTGTCTGAAGCAAAACGAAGCTGAACAAGAATGTGGACGGAGAGTGGCTGCCAGGTCCTGCTGTCTGTGAAGGCCCATCTGATAAGGCGACTTTTGAGTATTGGCCTGAGTGGAGTGAGGATGGGTGTTCCTAGCAGAGGGGACAGCTGGTGCAAAGGCCCTGGGGTAGGAGGGGGCTGGGTGTAGCTTAAGCAGAATGAGCCTCAGACAGTAGGAGATGAAGGTAGGGCAGGTGGGGTGGCTTTAGCTTTTACTCTGAGTGAGATGGGAAACCAGGGGGGACTTGAGAGCAGAGGAGGGGCTCACTCTGACCTGTGTTCAGTGGTGGAGAGTTGTCCATGGGGGGACTGGAGGGCCAGAGAGACAACGAGGAGCAGCTGGTCCAGGCAGCAGATGCCAGCCTCTTGGAGGACGGCCCGGGACTCTGAGTAAGAGGATGACCTGTGGGGCTTTTTCCAAAGTCAGGTGATCAGTGCAGTACACGTCCGTGGTTCAGGGACCTAGCCCTGTTCCTCCCAGGATTAAGAGTGAACCTCAATCTTTTAGCTATTACTTCTGCACCTCGATACTTTGCTTTAACCACCATCTCTTGAATGAGCACATTTTAGGAAGTATCAGTCAGCTTCCTGCTAGAATCCGGGGGGATTCTGCTTCCTGATTTGAGCCCTTTCTGGGATGAAGGAGGCAACCTGTTTTGTTCTCTTTGCTCAAGGCTCTGCTATTTTTTTCTCACCCAAATTGAGATGTCCTAAGGTGTCTTTTTGCCTGACGTTGCCTTTCAGAACGTTTGGTTTCTCTCCCATTGTGTTCTTCCCTCTAATGAACAGTTGACCCCTAGTTAATTCTAATCATTCTATATTGGCAACTTTAGTTAGTCACAGCTGTCCCTTGATGTCTTTTTAATGCATCCTTGTTTCCGTCTCTCATCTCTCCATGGTGTTCTTGTAATCATTAATTTATTCATTCATTCCTAGAGGCTTAACTTTGTGATTAGAGCCTTTCTAACATTCACTGGTAAAAAAAGATGAAATATACATGAAAAAAATGACCTCTACTCACATGAGTTTCCTGGAATTGGAAACATACCCATGTCTGACTAAGCTCTTCTTCCAGAGGAAGCAGCCCCAAGTCAGAATTCATTTCCCTGAAGCTGTGGCTACTCCTTGGTCCCAGCCTGTCTGTCAGGCACCTTGTTTGAAAATCAAGGTGGTGTTTGATGCTTGTGGACACATAAATGCCAAGAGAATCTTCTCAGGGGAAACCAGACACAAACATCACCCTCACTAGAGTTCTCTGAGACCAGTGCTTTTGGAAAAGTTCTTGCCACCTGAGTTGCCTGGCCGTGTGGCTTCACCTGGGATTGCTCCAGGATTAACTTTGGGTTCGGACATCATTTTCTTGCACTGTATTCGGCATATTCTTTGTAACACATGGAATAGTTGATATACCAATCACGGTGGAAATCTGTTACCTTTTTCTGTGCAAATCTTTATTAAAAATAGTTGGTGCCCCTTGGCTTTATTGCTGTGTGTTGTAATTAGAGCCTCCTTTGCCTTCCAGAGAAGGTCCCAAAGACAGATTATGCCGAGACTTGCCCTCTGCTGCTGTGTCCATGGCTGCCAGGAACGTGGGGTTGGCCCGACTGCTGCAGGCATGTCCGGTTGGCTCTGAACTTGAACTTGAACCTGTTTGTGTTTTTTTCTTTTTGGGGGGGGTGGTCAGGTATTTCAGTTTATTTTATTTACTTACTTATTATTTTTTTAAATGGAGGTACTGGGGGTGAACCCAGGGCCTCGTGCATGCTGAACAGGCACTCTACCACTGAGCTATACCTGCCCCCTGCTTGCGTTTTATCAACGTTGCTTTTTGCCTGTTCCCTGGCCAATCAATGCAGGAAGGGGATGGAAGCTCACACTGGGGGTTTCCAGGAAGTCAGCCTCAATCCTTAGAGTGTGAGAAACAGCGAACAATTTTCTTCACAGTTAGAGCCACGGTTAACCCAAATATGAAGTCAGACTGTACTAAGAATCCAATTTAAAAGAGTATTGAGGGAAAAAAAAATCCACCAACACATTTTTAATGTAGTTTGACCCTTTAGTTCTAAATTAGTTTTTCTCTCTTCTGAGTAGCTCCTATGACTTAAAGCAGCAGATGTCCATTTTCTGGTAATACATTAGCAATAGAAAACTCAGAAAGTGGCGACAGGTGCTGTCTGTGTTTCTGTGAATGCCGGTTCCCCTCCCCTCCCAGATGCACCACTGTGGTCCTGTGGCGTTCCCTGAAGTGGAGAGGTCACCCTGGAGAGGCGAGCTGGGCAGAGTGCTTTCTCTTCGTGTGGATATGAAGTTCAGGTGATTGAGCTGAGAGGTTGGGACTGAGGGCCCCTGCCGTATTTAAATGCTGGTTTGTCTGCGTGGGAGGGGATGGAGTGACTGCTTTCCCGAGGGGACCTTCCATCATCCATCGTCACTGAGATGGCTCTTCCACAGGGACAGAGTGACGTCTCCGCCTGAGTCACGCGAGGGAGACGGGAGAGACACCGAGGCGAGGGCATCACAGTTTAATCTCCAGTGTTCACTGTGTCATTCCTTCACTTTCTGCATTTGCTGACGTCCATGGGGTCCAAACTGGCCGTCCATGGAGGAGGGGTTTCGTTTGGGCTGCGCAGTGTTGAAAACCCTTTTAGAAATTAGCTGCCAACATTTAATCATTGGGAGATTTTCATGTTAAAAACAATATCAATAAACCAATACCCTTGACCTCAGTGGAAAAATCAGAACCTCTGCGGCCCCTGGGCATTTTTGCACAGCAGCCTCCCCTGTAGCCAGATAGGAAGGCCATTACCAGTTGCTCCCAGTCCCACCTAGCTGACCCCCAGGCCACTGAGTGTGCACTTCCTGACTTAAGCAGTTTTCTCTGTTACCAGGGGCCTTACCCGATTTTGGGGTAACTGCTACTCACCTTCCAAGCCTTTTGCGAGGATTTTTCCCCTAAGGGAGCGTTTCTTGGCCCTCCTGGCCGAATCTGCCAGCTCTTTGAGGGCAGGGGCGGGATCAGGGGTCACATCTCTTCTCTCTTCTCTCATCCACCATGTGTCCTGGCACCTTGTGAGTGATTAATCGTTGGTTGAGTGAACACAACAGAATCAAGGTGATTTCATAGGCGACTAGTAGGTGTTGACACATGGACTGCCCACCATATGGCAGGACTCTGCCTGCCCTGAGCCTCGTCCTTGCTCATCCTCCCCCGATCCTGCGGGAAGGTGTTCTTTTGTCCATCTTATATAAGTACGCAAAACTGCGGCCTGGGGAGATTACAGAGTTTGTTTCCACGATAGAATGAGGTACTGATAAAGCTATAAAATGACTTCAGCCATGGGTGGTTTTTTTTTTTTCAAAGGCCAAGGATTGATTGACAGCCCCGGAAGGAGATGTAGTAACGTATTAGGGATTGTTAAAAAAGCACAGGAGAAAGGGAAAGGTCAGCGTTGAGCCATAGGGATTTCCTGTTGATGTGTCAGTTGCTGTTCGCAGTCCTGAAGAGGACATTTGTGCCGCCCTGGCTGAGATGGCAGACGGGTTTGGCATCGAAGGTCAGGCTCTTCCCGGACAATCCTCAAGGCATGAGAAGCCCTCCTGGTGGCAGAGGAAGTTGACTTCCTGACCTTGCCTGCCATTCTGTGAGAAGCACTGATGGAACTGAGGGAGGGGCTGGGTGAGGTTGGAGGAGAGTGGGTGCTGCCTGGCGCTTGGGGCTGGGATGTCAGTCCTGGTGCCTCTTTAAGGGAAGTGCTGTGCCAGGCCCTGGGGAAGCTTGGTGACTTCCATACAGCAGGACGACTTGACCACAGAGACCAAGGCAACAGGTGCCCCCGGAGCACCTGGATGCTGGTTCTGGTTCTACCCCTTAACCCTTTGGGTCTTGGAGGTGTTGTGCTGTCTCTTCTCTTAGGGAAGGGTCAGAGGTGTCCAGCTTGTTGGGGACCTACTATGGTCACTCTGCTGGCAGGAGCTTTGATAGCATGACTCACTCAGTTTCCCCCAGCAATGTAGTGAGATGATGGGTGATTGTATCCCTGTGCCCAAATGCCACAGCTGGGGACCAGGGAGGTTCAGTTTGTTACTCAGAGTTACACAGCTGGTGATTGTTGGAGTGAGGACTTGAACCCAGGCTCAACTCTGAAGCCTCTGCTCCGTTCCCTATGCCAAGTGGCAGCCTCACTACTGCACTGGTCCTAACTGTCTACGTATGCAGGCCCTGTGTACTCATCAGGGAGCTGCCGCCGCCACCTGAAGCACAGAGAGGACATGGTGAGTAGGAAGCCGTCCAGCTGAGAAGCCCGGCACCAGACTTAGAAAGTTCTCGTGAAAAAGGCATGAACCTCCTTGCAGGCCCGAGGGTTAACCTCTTTAGCTTCTAATTCCTCATCTCTTTAGAGATGGGAGTGACTTCCCCTGCCTGCTCTCCTCATCAAGCAGAGTGAATGAGGACTTTGCAGACGCTTTGAAAGCAAGGACCGGGCTGCCCGTGGTAAGCTGGAGTCAGCGTCGGGCTCCGGGCTCCTAGCTGGGTGGGGAGTTTCTTAGCCTCAGCCGTGTGTCTCAAGCTACAGAAGGTGTCAGGTGACTCTCTTTCCACGCCCCTGCTCAGGGACATTTCCCGCCCCTCCCCCGCCGAAGCTCCTGAGGCAGGGTGGATGTGGGAATATTACTTGTTTAGCCAGTCCCCACCCTCATGGGGTTTAGTAGCGAGTCCTCCCCGATTGCTAACCACCATGGTGCCGCCTGTGTATTCGTCTGATTAAAGACTAATTCTCTAGCTCTCAAGGTGGAACTTGGCACAGATTTTCTTCTCTCCAGATGAGTGGATTTTACAAAGATGCCTCAGACCATAGGCTGTGAGGAACCCAGATGCAACCGGCCAGGGCCGCCTCCCGGCCTGCTGAGTCCGGTGATGAGGATGGGAGGGTGTCTCACTGAGGAGAGCATGGCTTCCAGAAGGCTGAGGTGCCAGGCTCCCGGTAAGACTAAGAGCCCAGGCTTTTGATCGCCATTACTTCACACCAGGCCCTGTGTCTAAAGCCGGCCTCTCTGGTAAGTCGGTTACATCCGCTGACTCTGAGGTCTGCAGGCCCAGGCCCCTGTACTCCAGGCCGGCGGCCTTTATTGTTTGTTTGTTTGTTTGTTTTTTTGGCAGGGCAGTGTGGGGGGGAGGTGATTAGGTTTATTTATGTATTTTTAATGGAGGTACTGGGGATTGAACCTGGGACCTTGTGCGTGCTAGACACGTGCTCTACCACTGAGCTAGGCCCTCTACTGCGGCCTTAAACCCTGTCTGCCCTTTTCCTTCCCCCAGCCCCTGTGCCTGCCACCGTCCAGCCACAGTGGCCTCCAGGCAGCTCTCAGAATTCAGGTTCTGCTTTCCACTTGGAACGCTCTCTGCCCACTGCCCCCTTGGCCCACCTGGAGGACTTTTCCTTAATCACGTCCAGTTTTCACCTGCGTCTTCCTCAGCCTTGCCCGACCACGCCCCCTTCGCCTGGTCTTCTCTTCCTGGTCTTGCCTTAACTGGCATCAGTTTGTGGTGGTTTCTTTCTGAGTTTGATTAGTGTCTGTCTCCCCCTCTGAGAGGGACCCCTGAGTCCCCGCCCACTATGGTTTCTGTTCCCGTCACTCCCCTCCCCTCCCCTCATTTTAGGAGCAGTCTGGGGAGAGGGGCTGCGGGCTCAGGCCGAACGAACGCAGTTTTCTGCCTGGCCCTCATGGTGTGACCTTGGAGGCCCCCTCCTCCTCAAGGGGGTGCCGTGCAGGTGGGTTTGGGGCACCCCCCTTGTGCCCATTGCTTTTTCCAACACCAGGGCCCTTCCTCGCATGTTCTTTCCCGGAGGCCCGCCAGCCGTCAGTCCTAGGCCTCCACGTCGCACCGTCCTTTCCCCTTCGGGCCTGTAATCTCACCGTGAGTAATTCGTGCAGCCCAGGACGTGTAGCTCTTGGCACTAAGAGCGCGCAAACCTCAGGTCTGGTTGAAAAGGGAGGCCTGCTTTCTGTAGCTGAGGAAACCGGTGATGGGGGTGGTCGTTCCTCAGCCCTGCTCCCTGCTGGGCTCCGAGGACAAGGCCCCCGGCCTGGCTGCACCATCAGAAAGCAGGATGGCTCTCCCCTGCGGCTTTTTAAGTCTTGGGGATGAGGATTCAGCATGAAGGAAGGGAGCTTGTTCTCTTGGGCGGCATTTTGTCAGGCGTGAAATCCCAGCCCAGCTGAGCGGAGGGTGACCATTCCTGCCAGGAGGAGGGTTTCAGCCTGTCTACCTGGGGCAAGGCTTTTCCTTCCTGACCGCAGCCCATGTGCGGGGGAAGGGAGCCAAAAGGAACTTGGCCTGGCCGCATGAACTTGGCTGCCCTGGGGCGAGGTGACTGTCTCCTCAGTTTCCTTTGGAGGGTTTGCTGTTGTTACTGAACCAAACTTGGGTCAACCTGCCTGCAGGCAGTAAAGCCAATCTACTGACACCAGCTTGTGGTGAAGGAAGCTGCAGCGTTTACTGCAGGGGGTCGAGGTAGCTAGTGCTGAAAAGAGCCGAACTCCCCAGTGGCTTTCAGGGAAAGGTTTTTCAAGATGAGGGGTAAGGGTGGGACGGGGGAATTGTGAGGTGCGTGATCAGCTCGTGAACATTCTTCTGACTGGTTGGTGGTGAGGTCAGTGGGAGTCAGCATCGGCGACCTTCTGATTGCAGCCAGTCTGGAGGGCGGCATACAGTTAACTTCTTCCCCCTGCTGGGGATTTCGGTATCTGAAGCAGCGCGCAAGAGACGGATGGCTCAGAATGTTATCTGTAGCCCTTGAGGAGGGGGAACTAAAGGTCCTGACTTTAACAGCTGAACTGTTACTATTTTGTCTTGCTTCACTGTTTTCCTTTGTTTCTGCATTTTCTCGCTTCTCTGATCAAATTTATTCTTTGGATCTTGGGGGGAAGGCCTAGGAGGCTAAAGTTTTCCTGCAAACAAGAGGCAGGTGGAGGACACGTGTGTGTGGGGGTCTGTCTGGGAAGGCCCCACAGGGTTGTGCTGGGTTACACTGTGTGGAGATGCTGCCCTGGGGTGGGGGCGTGAGGGACATGGAGGGAGGGGATCAGCCTTCCTGCTCCCACTGGTGCCTGGCGCTCTCCACTCCTTCTCTAATCCCCACAACAGCCCCAGCCTTAATATTGATTTCCCTGTTTGACGGGTGAGTAAGTGGGTTCAGAGAGGTTAATTCATTTGCCTGAGGGAAAACAGCTGGTACCTGACAGCCAAGTGCTTCAGACCTCAGCCCATCTGACCACTAAGCTGGAGTCTGTTGGCTGTGCTGCCTCCCAGGGAAGTCTTTGGATATTGAGGACCTACTGTGTGGGAGAGATCATCACACCTTATCAAGTATTTTATCTCATGTAGTCCCCAGGGCCAACCTGTGGCATAGTGTGATCCCATTGTAAGAGGGGACACTGAGGCTTGGAGAGGACAGGTGATGCTGCTCAGAGTGGGGTCTGGGCTCAGTGTGGGGGTAGTCCCAGAGAGGGTCAATGCCGTTGTTCAGTTCCAGGTGGGCCCGAGAGGGGTGCTGTGTGGAGGCGGGCAGTTAGGAATGCTTTCAGCTGCAAGTCATTGAAAACCCACTTAACAGTGGCTTTTAAAAGACAAGGCCTTATTTTCCTCCTAGAATGAGCTCCTCCTGCCTCTCTCCCTCTGTTACTTTGGAGGTGGATTCTAGGTGCCATCATGCTCATTTCAGAGGCGGAGAAGCAGATTCAGAGAGGGCAAGCGACATACCCAGGGCTGCGCAGGAGGTCAGTGGCAGATCTGGGACCAGGACCCAGCCCATCTTGGTGACACGGAGCTCATGCATGTTCTGTGTAACAGACATGAAAGCGTTGACGTGTGGAGCTGGACAGTGTAGATTTTGTGTGACTTGGTCTGGTGTGAGGGCTGCCTGTGCCCTCTCAGTAGCTGTACTTCTGATTAATTGCAGATCGTGTGTTTGAGAATTGCTCATACGTATGATACCACAGCCTGAGGGTGGAATGAGGAATGAGGCTGTGCAGCTGACATCCTAATTATTTATGCACATTTCACACGCCCTTACTCTTCCTTGCTGTCAGTTAACCCCACCGCTCTGCTGTGTGTGAGGCCAGCCTCAGCAGGTGCTGGTGCTGCTGCCTGCTGGGCAGACCCGGGGGTCTAGACAGGTCGGGGTCGTGTTTCTGCTGGTTGTGGTTGGCAGTCCAGCCAAGGGCCGCCAGCCAGCAGACAGAGCAGATGATGGGGATGCCCGATGCTCCCCGTTTGCTTGCAGGAGCCAGAGGCCAGGAAGGCTCACCTGCTCCTGATGATCTGCAGCCTCTCAGAGCTGGGAGGATGCTGGAAGGTCAGCTTGTGTAACCGCCTCATCTTAAACTCTGAACGTCTGAGACCCCAAGTGGGTATGACATGCTTAACACACCTTGCTGCCCAGCGGCTGGACCCACTGTGGACCTGGCATCCTTATCTGTTCCTTGTTGTGACATCGCATGTCTTTGCCTGTCATGCTGTTTTCTCGTCCCCTGCGTCTCCCAGCTTACCAAGTCCCTTCCCTTCTCTGGGCCTCTGTCTCCTCATTCATATACTGGGTGTAGTAAACTTTGCTTCTCGGGGATATTGTGAGAAGTCAGTGAGATTGTGTATTTCAAGTGCTTCTCGCCTTGCTGTGTGCGAAAAACAGTACGTGGCAGCCGCTGGCCATCTGAACACTGGGAACGTGTCTTGGGGCATTTTATTTTTTCATCAGAACAAATTACAAAGCAGGAACTCTGGGTGGGCAGGGGAGAAGGGGAGGCAGGAAAGAGAAACAGAACAAAAAGCTAGAATGGGCCCGAGACCGATTTAAAAAGTTATGTTTTGGAGCTCAATATAGTTCATCTTTTCTTTTAGAGATAAAAGGAAAGGGAGTGGGTAGGCAGAAAAAGATATAAAAAGCGGTACAAGTTTGGAAAACGGCGGTGTGGGTTAAGTATATATCCACAGAAGAACACTGTTTATCTCTGTGCATGTGCCCTCGTGAGCCCTCTGTTTAAATATAACCGAGTACGGGCCCCAGGGGAGTGTGTGCAAAGGCTCTTTGAGGTCTTTAGAAAAAAGATGCTATGTAAAACCAAAGAATTATTACACAGATCTCTGTATATGTGAGAGTGAGTGCGTATGGTTGCACATGTCCGCACATGCCCAGATGTGCCGTGTGTAATTATCATATTGAGTTTTTCTCTTTTTAATCTTGAAAAGGAAGTTGAAGATCAATTATCTCAGGATAATTTCCCTCCTGGAGGGCCTTTAATGGCTGAAGATGGGAAGGCTCTCACCCTTCCCTCGACGTCGCTGTCTTAATACTTTATATAGCAACCTCTGATGCCTGTACTCATTGTGTCAGCCGAGCTCTCTTTCTGTGTGTCTGTGTTTTTGTTTCGGTTCCGGGGTGATGGAGGCTGGCCCCTGCTCTGCTGATCACTTTGAAGCCAGGGATTCATGTGGTCGGATTCTGGTGCCAAGCGGGGGGGGGGGGGGGGGGGATGGTTTTTGCAGGCTCGCCCTGTTTTAGGTCATGGTCATGATATGTAACAATTCGTCCCTTCCCTTCCATGTGTATCCATTCCCAAGATGCATATTGGAAAAAGCTCAATTGGAGCCTGAGTCCCTGTCACTGGGACAGGAAATTATAGCTGTAAACTGGTAGTTAGCTTCTCTGGTGAAGTCTTGAACGTACTATTAAATGCACTTGACATTTCTGCCTGGCCCATCCCATGCTTAGTTCCTGGAGATGAGGGGCAGATTCCAGCAGTGGGTGTCAGGCAGTCAGTCATTCACCCGTTTATTAGCTCACTTACTCATCCGGCCCCTGAATTGTTCTCCAGGTCTCATGTGTGCCTTGCCCAGGGGCTGTGTGTTCCCTGGGGCCCCTGCTCTCAGGGGGCTCTCAGGCTTGTGGGCGGGGCTTTGGTGGCGACACCTGCAGAACAGTTCCACCCCAACCGACAGCTTTTGTGGAGGTGTATGCAAGATGTGGCGGGGCTTAGGGAAAGAGAGGTCCACTGAACTCCCCTTGGCCTGTTTGGCTGAAACTTGGAACCTGCTCAGGTTAGAACACCAGGGCAGAGGATGTGGGGGCTCACAGGGTCCTGGATGCTGGCTGCCTGCCTCATTCCTGTGGCCACTCAGCCTTTGCAAGTTGCTCTCAGAGAGCCATCTTGGCCAACCAGTGTCGAGTTTACGGAGTCGATAGGGATTCTCTTTAGAGTTTGTGTTCCCTGAGGCTTTGCCCCATTGTCAGGTCGCAGGGCTCTGTGGCTCACGTGTGACATTTCAGGTGCCAGCCACTTGGCCATACTCAGAGTTCTCTCTGCGTTGAGTGGTCTTGTGCTCCGGAGAGGTTTTATTGGCTTCTCTCTTTGGCGGACTTCTGCCCGGTGCCTGCATCTCCTGTGTCCCTGGCCAGGCTCCTGCAGCTGGTGACAGCAAATTGTCCTCGGCTTGGCTCTCAGCAGGAGGATCTTGGTGGAGCGATGGAGAACCGTTTGCTCTTGGGCCAGATTCTTCTGCTTCCATCCTCCTTTATCCTTGTCTGAGGCTGTGGCCCATCCCAAACTTCTGGAAGACTGTTAGAGTCAGCCATCCACCATGGGTCTCACCAGCTGCAGCTGGAAACTGGAGGCCTGTGGGGGCAGAGTCCCTGGGGAGTGGCCGGCCCCTGGCTCACATGTCTGCCATGGCCCATGGGTAAGGGTGTCCCAGAAGAGGTGGTCCCAAGCTGAGATTTGGCTGTGAGTCAGGGAGGCAGCCAGGCCTTCCAGGCCCTTAGGACCTCCTGTGCCAAGAAGCAGAGGCACAAGACAAGAGGAGTGGGTTTGATGTGGGGGGAGCCAGCAGGGGGCTGTGCTGCACATGGGCTGGAGCTCCCGGCGTCCACAGGGTGGAGGTGGTGATTGAGCCCTGTGTAGAGATGCTGCCGCCTCTGGGGAGCCAGTGAGGGTGGAGAAGGAAGACCCAGGGCAGGAGGCCAGGCAGGGACAGCCAGAGGGGCCAGAGGCAGAGCTGAAGAGGCAGAGGGGGATCCACGTTGTCTGAGGCAGCAGCTGCCCTTAAAGCCGGGGCCATAGTCCCTTCTTGGGGCCCAGCCAGTGGGCCCTACCGGTTGGCCCGGGTGTCTGGCAGGCCACATACCTGACCTTAGAGGGCCTGCATTGGAGCAGGCTGGCAGTGGGGAGGGGCGGGGGGAGAGCTTCTGGAAATTCTCCCAAGACGGGGTGATAAACATGTCCTGTAAACGGCTGGACAGTAAACATTTTAGGCTGTGCAGCCCTTTGGTCTCTCTCCAACAACTTGGCTGGGCTGCTGTAGCCTGCCGGCAGCCACGGGCAGCAGGAGAACAGGCAGTGTGGCTGTGTTCCAGTAAAAGTGTGCTGGGCCCCGCCCTGACCTGTGAGGTCAGCAACTTCAGCATTTTTCCAGCTGAGGGAACCGGGAGGTGGGCAGGCTGTCATTGGCCCAGGGTTCCAGCGCTAACAAGTGTGGGATCTGGGATTTGATTAGAAAACCTGTCTTCTTTCTACTCTGCCTGTCTGCTGCCCCGAAGAGCTTAGTTTCCACAGTGGGTCAGGTTTTTGTTAGATTGGCCCTCCATCTGCAAAAGTTGTGCAAAAGCAAAACTACCGTTTCCTCAGTGGGCTTGTTGTTTACTTTCGTGTTAAGAAAGGCCTCAGTTGCTGCAAGAAGGCATAAATGTTTGTTCCTATATTTATATTGTTTTTATTGCTTCGTTTCACGTATTTCAGTTATTCTGTCTAAAATGTATTTCGCCACGTAGCAGAAGCAGAGATTTCAGTCTTGTTTCTTGCTCCACAAATGGTTCCTTGCCCCGGCAACACTTACGGACGAATCCGAAATGCTCTTTGTCCTGGATCAATTTCCTACCGTTAACATTAACATTCTCCTGTATTCTTGATCGGGTTTGCCGCTCAGTTCTCTGAGGCCAGGCAAGGAGCCGATTTTGAGAGGGATCCTTAGGAGAGGGAGACCCCGCCTCCGCCAGGCTCTGCAGAGACTGCAGTGCAGAAAGGCTGCTCTGTTGTCACTCACAGTGTGTGCTGTGGCAGGTAATAAAGAGGAAAGAAATCACAACGGTAGAGACTAAACAAATAATGGGATGTGTGGCTCTGGGGAGAGGAGAGAAAATTACAAGTTAGGGAGTGTGTCTGCCGGTGTGTGTCACTGGTGCTTGGAGAAATAGAATGTTTACCTGATGTATGGAAATCAACCCCGGTGTTACCTGTCCAAGAAGAGTCAGCAAAGTGAGTGCATATGAAGTTAAAGCCTGTTGAAAGACCTTGTTTTTTTTTTTTCAAGGGGAGGTGGGGCACCAGCTCTCAGGCCGATTCCTTCTTCATCGTTACCGTGAATGTTTTGCTGTGGCACGGTGGGGAAGGCAGAGGGGACAGTCTGACAGTGATGGATTTTTTTTTTTTTTTGAAGATTCGCAGCATCAGAGTACTGCTTTTCCTGTGTTTATGTCCTCAGTCATTGTGATGTTGACACAGATACAGGGCCTGGTCCAAGAGGCTGGAAATGCACAGCGTGTGGGACACGGGGAGGAAGGGTTGTGCCAGGATGACGGTGTGGATCGTCACCGATGGTCATTCCCCTACTTCTGTGGCTTCTGTGCTGTGTCATCGGGGTCCCTTCAAGGTGAGCTTGTGGCCAAGATGTCTCATTACAGCTCCTCATGGCTATTCTCTGCCAGAAGAGCATTCGTATGTTTCCTGGGGCCTCCTGGGAAACAGTTCCTCCTCCAAGTTTTCTTTCCCCCATGGAATACAGTTTGCAGTGGCAGAAGTCTTAGTAACAGTTTTTGGGGTCCCCGCATGCCGTGCCTGAAAGCCTAGAACCCTGACACTTGCTCCGTCTCCTCCAACTGACACCTCCCTCTCTGGCTCTGATTTCCCACGTTGCCCGTGTTGATCTAGTTTGACAGTTCATAAAATTCTGTCATCTGCTCTGCTGTCTTAGACGACTTTAAAAACCTCCTTTTTATTTCCCAAGGTTGGGGTACCCAGGAGCTCAGTAAGTCCTGTAACTCCTGAAAGTGTGCCCAGTTCAACCCAGCTGTACTTGGTGGTCACTGCTGCCTTGTCCTCGCCTTCCCACCCCTGTCCTTGAAGGGAAAGGCACTAATCATGGTACCTTTTGTGCCTTTTGTTGAATGTAATCAGTACCTTTTGTTGAATGCATACTATGTGCTGGGCATTGTAACGAGCACCTCACCTACATAGTACCTCACTGAATCCTGGCAATGCTTCTGTGAGATAGTGACTGTTAGGATCCCGTTTTATAGATAAGGGAGGTGGTGCTCAGAGAGGGTGGGTAACTTTCCTGGGTTACCCAGCTGCAGAGGCAGGATTGGAACCCGGGTCCTGACCCTAGAGATTATGCCCTGAAATCCAGGACCCCAGACCACCTCCCTGCATTCTCTGCAGTGCGGGTACCACCTGGGAACTTTACTCGTTCAATGTCCCGCAGGAAAAGTGGCATTATCTCCACTTTGTTTTGCTGAGGTGAAGACCTACTCGAGGCCACCCGGTGGTAAGTGGCTGAGCAGGGCCTTGAACTCAGATCTGCCCACCCCTGGAGCCTGTTGGTAGCAACTTTCCATGGGTCCTGCTCCTGTCATTGGAATGGAAGCTGCTGGAACCCTGACTTGACCTTCTTCTTGTCCCCTGCAAGTCCCTGTTTAAAGCACTTTATTTCTCTCCAACTCTTAGACCTGCCCCGGACAGTTGCCACAGTTTTCGGCCTTAGAGAGAGTTTGGAAGGTGACTAGGGGCCCTGCAGGCAGCTTGTCCCAGTGTGGCCTCCTGCTCTGTGTATTTGACTGTCCTTATCATGAAACGAGGCTGATCAGGTGCAGAAGTGCCCACCACGTGACAGCTCTTACCTTTGCTCTCTGTTTTTGTAGTGTCATATTTACATAGGAATAGTCTCTTGGCATCGCTTGCTTTATAAACCTTGACCAAGTGCCCAGCATATGGGAGCTTGGGGCACCCAAGCTGCATGACATGCTGCGCACCTTTGAGGAGTAGAGATGATTGCAGGTGACAGCAACGGTTAATTATTGCACACTCTGCAGCTTACGGAGGGGTAGAGGAATCAGGGAGGGCTTTCCACATGAGGTACCTTTTCATCTGGGCCTGTATAAAATGGGTTTCATCAGATTTGGGGGAGGGGGGAGGTAAACATGAGGAAATCCACAAAACAGCCCGGTGGAATATTATTCGACCTTCAAAAAGGAAGGAATACCTGCCATAGGTGACAGTGTGGATGAGCCTGGAGGACATCACGTTAAGTAAAATAAGCTGGACCCAGAAGGACAAATACTGAGCGATTCCACTCATACGAGGAATCTAAAATAGTCACACTGAGATGCAGAGAGTGGAATGGTGATTGCCAGGGTCTGGGGGAGGGGGAGATGGGGAGTTGCTGTTGAAGGGGTGTGAAGTTGCAGGCGGGCAAGATGAATATGCTCTAGAGATCTGATGGACAACATGGTGCCTGTGCATAGCTGTCGAAGTCTGCAAAGCGGGAAGGTCTCATACGAAGTGTTCTCACCACAATGAAAAACTGTTGGGCTTGCATTCTTATTCAGGGAGAGGCGCTCACGTTTGTGGGGAGAGACAAGATAGTGCAGTCACATCACTGGGGAGAGTCCCTCGGGAAGGCTCGGTCCGAGGCTGCTGACCCAGGCAGGTTGCTGTCTCTGCAGTTGAGGCCAGGTAAGGGGCTTGGTGATGCCTGGTGACGCCAGGGGAGGGCACAACACCAACATCTCAGCATAAGGGTTGTGCTCTTGGGTGGTGAGCTCCTCCAGGACAGGCTCGGCACAGCTGAGGGACTGAGGGCCCGGGAACTCGAAGCTCCTGCCTGCATGGTCCAGGGGACCCCGTGCTGAGTGCTCCGGCGGGGGGCGTACCAGCGCTGGGCACGTGTGCTCTGCTGAGCTCTCATCCTGCTTACATACAGCGCACGCGGCTCATTAGTATAAATCAGGCACACACGTGACGTGCCACTGCTGCACAGTAGGCTGGCGAGGAGAGTGGGATTCCTTTGATTAAGAGGTGATTTCACCAGAGGTTAGTGGGGAGGGAGGATGAATAGGCCGAGCACAGAGGATTTTTCAGGCAGTGAAACTATTCTGTGATACCATAATGGTGGATATATGTCATTACACAGTTTTCCAAACTCATAGAATATGCACACCAGGAGTGAGCCCTTATGTAAGCTGTGGGTGAAGGTGATGCATCAGTGTGAGTGCGTCAGTTGTGACCAGCGCACCGCTCTGGTGGGGGATGCTGACAATGAGGGAGGCTGTGTGCATGCGGGGGCTGCTGGTGGATAAATCTCTGTACATTCCTCCTGATTTTGCTGTGAACCTAAAACTTCTTTTAAAAGAAGTCTATTTAAAAAAAAGATACATCAATTCTTCTAGCCTCATACTGCGATTGTGATTATCCAGTCCTTTGCTCCCATAAGAAGTTTGGACCTATTGAGAACTCCAGTGGGGAAGTCCTCTAAAGAAAATTCAGATTTCACATAGGCCTTAGAGGAAAGGAACAGTTTTCTGTGTCTGTGTCTGCAGTACACAGCTGTGGTCCCACCACCTGCTCGGGGGTCCTTGAAGATAAGAGCCAAAGAGACATTACTCTGCCTGTCTTCAATAATAAGTCTTGATTTTTTTCCCCATGGCTGTGGTGTCATGGGAATAAATTACTGGCTTGTTTTTGTTTTTACAGATTTGTCAGTTTTTAGTTAAAAAAAAAATTTAGCAGGATGATGAGTCTTAAGTGTTACTGCTCCCTGGTGCTGTTCCTAAGAGGCAGTGCCTTGACATAGCACCATCACATGTAACCTTGCAGCATCCCAGGGAGGTGGGAGAATGGGTGTTGTTCACATCTTATGTCTGAGAGAAAGGCTCAGAGAGGCTGAGACACTGGTTCAAGGGCAAGAGCCAGGACTCTAGTGACCTGATCAGGTTCGGACGGCAATCTAACGTCGTAGGCATAAGTGAATGTGTATTGTTGTCCTCCATTAAGAAATCCTCTGTTAAGGACACTCCTTCCTTGGGTAGGTTGGGAGCCTGGCTCTCGCCTTGGGAAGGTGCCTTGTAGCCGGTAGGTAGGTGCTCAGCAGATGTTTACTGATGGATGAGTGTGTGAGCTCTGGGCCATTGTCACTCCAGGCAGCGCAGGGCCTGAGTAGGCAGCACCCCCTGTGGCTTTGTCTGTGTCACCTGCCAGCTCCCTTCTCCCGGGCTGCAGGGCAGCATCTCGGCCTCTTTTCTGCCTGTTTAGACTGATTAACTGCCATTGGTCTGGCCTTCCTTCCCTCGTCTCTTCTCAGTCCTGCCCTCTCCTTGCTGTTCCTAACCATATTTAGTATCTGTTCTGGAAATGCTTTTTCTACCTGTTGTTTCCATTATGAAAATTTTCAAACCCTGAGCAAAGTTGAAAGGATTCTGTGTGGCTCTGGTCTGACAATGTGTGCCAGGAACTGAATCCCTTGGGTCCCGGTTGTGGCCTTGTTGCCTGGACCCGTGCTGCTCAGTGGCCTCGGTTCTGCACACAGCGTGCACATCCGACATGCCGGGGGTCTTCTCCCCCGCCCGTCGGGGGCCTCGGCTTCCATCCTGGCTCTGACATGTAAAGGGGTGTGTTGTGCAGTTTCTTTAATAACCTCTCAGGTTGGTTCTTCGTCTGTGAAAGGGCTTAATGGCACTGTGAGGTGTCGATAAAATAGCAGTTCTCACATCCCCGCATGTAAGTGGTGGTAATGATCGTTGTTTCCTGGGGTCGAATGCAGAGTTAGGAGTTGGACAGATTTGGACTCAAATTCCAGCTGTGTGCCTGCATTTACTCTCTTTGAGCCTGTCTGCAGGCCTGTAAGAGGGACTTGAAGATGACTTCCCATAGAGTTGTTCCACGGCACCAGTGAGATGGTGCACACGGAGTTTTAGCTGGTGGGTGCTGGATTGTCATCGAGACCTCAAGCTGCGAAGCTCCCTTGCTGTGTGCTTCCTGCTGTGCCCTGAGTTGGGCAGAGTCTGTGTCTGCAGGGCTCTGCCCTCGCGGCATGCCCCTCCTGCCTTCTTCATGTTACTCTTTCTCCCTCATGTGACCAAGCTCACACCTGTCCCAGGGCCTTTGCATGTGCCTTTTGCCACAGGGAGTGTTCTTCCTCCATCTGGCAGCTTGCTGGCTTCCTCTCTTCCTCAGGCCTTTGCTCACGTGTAATCTCCTAGGAGAGGCCTTCCCCGTGGAACGGCACCCTCCCCACCCACGGTCTCTGCACCGTACCTGGCTTCACTTCCCCTGTGGCACTGCTCATCACCCCACCTGTTCTGTGCTGGCCTATTTGATAGTCTCCCTGCTGGGGAGGAGGCCTGCCTTCTGCAGGCAGAGGCTTTGGTCTCTTTTATTCACTTGTTACCCACAGCGCCAAGAGCAGTGTGCCGACCTTGTAGGTTCTCAGTGAATTTGTGATGACCCGGTGAATTTTGAATCTTGCTTGGTGACTCCAGGGGAGGGACACCTCAGACACTCCTTCTCACTGACACCTTTGGGAGGCCCAGTTTCTCACTGTGCAGCCCTCAGGCTTCACCCTGTCCCAAGTGCCATGGGGAAGATGGGGCCTGGCCCTCCTAGTCGTGACCTTGGGATGCTGATGTGACTCTGGGTGAGGAGAGACGGGAGTGTCTGTTTTATGTCCCACCTCATCTGAACACAGTGGCTTCCAGTCTGACCCTGAGGCTGGGATGGAGCCCCCATAATTCCCTTCCTTCCCCCGAGGCCTGGGCTGCGGGCTTTCGTCTCCTCTGTAGCAAGCAGTCTGAGGACGGCACTGGTCCCGGGACCCATTTCTTGCTGCAGGGTCTTCCTCTTTCTGCCCGGCATCCTGAGTATAAGGGGACAGAGGGACCCGCCTGTTTATCTGTGTTGTCTTCCTCCCCCACTTCCTCCTCGTTTCCAGTTTACTTACGCCTCGATTGTGTGGGGTAGAGACATGGCAGTCCCTAGGTGTGTGTAAAGGGTTAAACGAGGTTGTGACAGTATGGGCTTTGAACAGAGCTTGACAAGTAGAAGGGTTCGAATTTTAACTGAAAAGAGGAAACCAGCAAACCATATTCCTATCCAGAAGAGGCCTCAAAGCAGCATGTTAAAACATAAAAATAAAATAGAGTGAGACAGGGTATAGGTAAATGGGTACAAGGTGGAATTACAGGTCAGAGGCAGGAGGGCATGGTGTGGTGGCCATGTGCACTCAGTGTGTGAGTTTGCCTGTGAACTTCCTGGCAAACCAATCCCAAGAGGGAAATAAAGTTCTCAGTGTTCATTAGGGGAAAATAAAACAAAACAAAATTGGCTCTCCACGAGAAATTCAGAGGTTTCTGATCTTGAGATCTGAGTGTTATGGTAAATAGTGCCCTGTGGGTGGATGGTGAGAACAGTTAAGTTTGATATAGATGGGAAACTCGGGAGCTTATTTAATTGAAAGGCATGATTTTCTGTCCGTGCATGCTTTCCTGCATTGCAGGTATCCAGGAAAGTAACTCCTGTAAGTCATGATGGCCTGTGTGTTGGAGAGGGCCCCCCGCCCCGCCCTGAGTCTCCTGTGTACTGACTGGGAGTCAGCGCAGGAAAACCAGATTGCTTAGTAAACTTGAGTATTTCTGTGTCAGCATGGAGTCCATTGTCATGTGATCTGCTGTTGATAAACAGCTGTAACTGGGAACATATCATTGTTCAAAGCAGAGATGCTGCCATGTAGCAGGGACTTGGAGAAGCACTTAGAAATTGCAGGCCTATTTCTTCGGTACCTGCTGAGTATATTCACCAAGGAGGCGCCTCCACATTCATTCTCATCCTGCCCTGCCCTTGTGTCTTGTGTGGCTGATAAGATTGATTGACTGAGAGTACTGGATTTCTTAGACTCTGTGGGAATTATTTTTGAAAGGGGAAAGGGAACTTGTCTAGACAAGTTGCCCTGAATAGCACATACTTCAGACCTGTGAGGGGACGGTGTAGCAGGCGAGATCTGCCACTTCATTTGGACTCTGCTTTGTCCCCTTAGGTGAACTGCGACAAGCCATCGTGGCCATGATGAGCAGGAAAGATGAGCTGGAGGAAGAGAACAGGTATCGAGCTCTCCGGGCGGGAGTAGTCTCTTCCTTGGACAGTCTTCGTCTGGGACACAGAGAATATCGCAGTGAAGGAAGTTTTGCTTTATTGGCACAATTGTGACCGGTGATTTCTTGCTTTCCAGCCTGGGATGTGCCATTTGAGGATATATGTTGTGGCTGGAGTGTTAGCACGGATTGAAAACCTTACGATCACAGCACCATCTTAGAACAAACTGAGAATTTGCGAAGCAGCCCCTTTAATTTTTTAATTCTTTTTTTTTTTTTAAAAACAGCCTCTGAAATAGAATTCACAAATCATATAACTCACCTATTTAAAGTATACAATTCAGTGGTTTTTAGTGTATTCACAGATATGTGCAGCCATCACCAAAGTCAATTTTAGAGCCTTTTTACTACCTGAAAAAGAAGTTCTGTCCCCAGGGCAGTTGCAAGCGTTAGGTGACCTTTAATTGAGGGTCTGTCTGCCATGTTCTGAGCACTAGAACACTTAGTTTTCTCAACTCAGGAACATCTAGGGTAAGACTTTCCCCAAAGCCCAGTTGCAGACACTGAGAGGCCAAAGGGTTTTATTCATCTTTTATTCCCTGTTGGAACCAGTGCTAGAAACCAGCCAGCTGTTAGCTGTATTGCTGCCCTCTGACTGCCCAGATGTGAGCTGCTCCCCTGCTAGGACCCTGCTTGGTTGCAGGGTGGGCAGTGGCGGGATCTGCCTGCAATCCTCTGCTGAGCCTCCGTGAGCACGACTGGGCGCCTCGGCGGGGGTCCGGGTGGCGTGCGCGTCTGTGACTGTGTGCGCTCGTGTCGCCCTCTCAGTCCCGTACTCAGAGCGGAAATGGTGTCCTGCTGACATGCAATCACGATTCTCCTGTTTAAGCCTTGATTTGGGCCCTGCTTGACAAGCTTCTCCCTCATCCTTTACGGAAACATGTAAAAGCAAACAAGCATGATTTGTAAAACAAGAAAGTGTTTTACAAAAGGAATCTTCAGACACTGCAGTTGCGCAATTTTCCAGTGAGAATCAGCTTTCAGCATTGGGCTGTAGACATCACCAGATTCGTTTTCCTTGCTCCAGCTGGGGCCGTTATCTTGGAGAAAACCAGAGGTTTTGTCTTGCCTTGTGAAGAACAATAGTCCCTGTCTGGTAATTTCTTCTCCTTCCCAGAGAAAGAAGAAAAACACGCAGTGTTTGTGTCAGGTGGTTCCAGGCCCCAAGAGGGGAATTTTCTCAACACTGTCAAGGAACACAGGTCTGGGAGGGTTCAGTGAGCAGTAGGGGTGGGGAGGTTCAGACGCTTTTGCTTCTGTTCTGATGTCACATGGCAGGTGTCCTCTTGATTTAGGATGGAGCTGCACCAAAGTTAGTAAATGTTTTCTAGAAATAGCCATATGAGGTCCAGCGAAGTGGATGGTCAGAAGAACCATGTTTGGCTCATTTCCCGGTGGTAACTTGTGGTTATTTCTGGAAGAGCTGCTGTCTTCTCTGCTATTTAAGACAAAAGATGACAGATATGCAAGCGAATGTGTTAGGGAGGGTTAACAAACTATAAATACAATATAAAGCACGTTACGTGCAATGTCAGATTACATAGCTTGGGTAGACACTACGTATGCTCGTTTAACCTGGAGGTGGTGGGGGAACACGAGAGAAGTGTGCTTTGTGGCAGACGGAGGCACGAGGCTCCCGCTGTCTGTCCGATGACCGGAGCCTGTCATCTGATTTCATGGCTTGGTAGTGGTTTTGGCCTGCCCCGGAAATCCTTTCCTTTGTTAAGCCTTTCATCCAGTGTGGCTGTGACAGAATGTCCCGGTTTAGCGTGCTGCACCTGTGCGTGGGATGTCCTGAAGGGGCTGGCCCGGGATGTGCTCCCTCGTTGTTTTCCCGTGATTTAAGCTGCCTACAGGCTCTCAGGGACACAGAGCCGGGCCGCAGCTGGTTCCCCAAGGCGCTCATCCTAATTATTACTTGGAGGCTTGTGGGCCAAGTTTGGTATCTCCTGAAATCAATTTATGTAAGATCGACTTGAATTATGGTTTCTGCAGAGTCTCGTGGAAAATGAATGAATTAGGGCTTGACTTAGGTGAGTAACTGTTCTGGGCTCTGTGGATTCTGGGTTGACAGCATCTGAACAGATGGGGCCTCCTCTTCCCAGGTCACTGCGGAACCTGCTTGACGGGGAGATGGAGCACTCGGCTGCGCTCCGGCAAGAGGTGGACACCTTGAAAAGGAAGGTGGCCGAGCAGGAGGAGCGGCACGTCACGAAGGTCCAGGCGTTGGCAAGGTAGGGAGGGTGGAGGGACCAAGGGCGGGCAGGCTCTGTTAAAACCCAGGCATACCTTTCATCAGCACTTTCTAATTAAAAAAACAAACAGTGACCAATGGAAGTAAAATTGATGCATCTGAAATTATTCATTTCATTAAATATTGAATAAATATTGAATAATATGTATACATACGGTTCAAAATACAAACGATACAAATGCTTACCCTCTGCAGTCCCCAGCCACCGGCTCGCCCCTGGAAGGGGGCAGTGTTACTGTCCCAGAGATGCTCCGTGCATACACGATGAGATGCTTATGCACCTCTTTTTTCTTCTTCTTTTTCTTTTCATTTCCTTCGCCTCCTCCTTGTCTCTCTTAATGAAAATGGTCACATATCCTACACACCACCCTCTTCACATCTTAGGGACTGTTCTGTGCTGGTGTACCTGAGGCTGCCATCTTTTTAACAGCTCCCGATACCTCTGTCCAACTGCACCAGCATTCGTTTGGCCAGTGCACCAACAGCCAGGCATCCGGGCTGTTTCTAGCCTTTGGCGACTTCTGATGATGCCACAGTGAATAACCTGCTCCTGTATGACTGTATTTGCTAGAGAAATGCCTGGACGTAGAAATGCTGGGTCCAAGTGCAGTGCTCTTTAATGCTGATTGGAGGTGGTCTGCTTGCCCTCCATGGAGGCTGAGAAGTACGTTCAGTGGCGGCGGGCGAGGACCTCACCCAGTGTAGCCTTGCTCCCGCGGTGGGTCCGACTTTGGGGTCTTTGATAAAATCACAGGTGAAAACAGCACTGGCAGAATATTTTTCAGTATAGTTCAGAGTATGGTTGAGCCTTTTTAAATCTGAACCATCTTACTCTTCTGTGACTGTTTATATCTTACTGAAGAGAACTGTCAAGCAACCCTCCTCCCCTGACCTCCCAAAACCCCAACTCCCATAAAACCAGGCATTTCTACTGAATTTGTTCATGTGCAAACACATTTTTATACACTAAGCTTAAAATCTACAGCCTGTCCTTTCTTAGCTGCCTCCCTCCACCACTTAAGCTTCATGTTAACCGTTTTTATATGCCTGGACGTAGCATTTCATGAAGTTAATGTACCATATTAAAATAACCATTTTTGATTGCTGGGTATTTGAGTTCCAGGTCCCCTCCCCCCCCCCCATTTTAGGTAAGATAAGCAATTTATCAGACTGTTCTTTAAAACTCTTTTAACATAAGACCAGGAGATAAACACATCTTGCGGTGGGTGTGCAGGGGAGTCCAGGGCTAAGTGAACTGCCAGTGGCATGTCGGCTCTCCTCATGCTGCCAGCTGGTGTGAGTGACGCTAATACAACTGTTATGTACATGTAATTGAAAGCTGGCACTGTGATCCCATATTTAATTTTAATTTGAACCTCTCTCCTGCGTTCATATTTTTAAATGACATCTCTAGAACATCAGAGACAGTTAAATGACTATGATAAATACAGTCGTAAGTACCTAATTTGGCATTTTCTCAACTGGACCACCCGTTCGCCTGGTCACGCGAGGGTTCTGCGGTGTAACTGTGGTTTATGTTCTCAGAGACAGAAGCCTGCGGGGACTCTGTTTCTGAATCATCAAAGAAAGATGGACTTCTAGACCCTGTCATTTTTTATTGTGTTAGGAGTCAGCTCAACCTTGAGTCCCTCCTCCATTGCTTGCAGATTGTGTGTTTTGGGTGACTTGCTTAACTTCTACAAGCAGGCTGATTTGTGAACTGGAGAGGATAATCTTATGTACCTGAGAGGACCCAGCGAGGAGGGATGTGTGGGAAGGTACATAGGTGCTGGATAGCAGCGAGCAGTTGTAAGTGTGTTTTACGGTAAATGTATTTTAGTATATGATAGTTTGGGGGAAAATTTTATTTAGCCCCATGAATAGAATAGAAAAAATAATTTCTTAACTGAGCAATTTTATAATCTGAGGCCTCCCCGTTTAAACAGTGGGTTGCTGAGAGTTTAAGGCACCTGAAAGTTTGCAGGTAGAATGAACATGTATAAAACTTAAGATGGAGAAAACAGGAAGAAAGCCAACAGAGCAATGGAATGTGTAAGTTTTGAAACACTCAACTGCTAACATGTTCCAGACAGACTTGATGTTTGCCAACTGTCAGAACTTTCCCCTTGCTTCTGGTCACAGAAGGAGCAGCTGTCAGTGTTGTGAGATGGTGGATATGAGTGGTTAGTCGTTGGTTGGGGACTGGGGGTGCTGTCCCCGATGGGCGGCCCTACAGTGTCACGTGCTTGCCCCAGGGCTGCCCTGTTCTAGGTCCATGTGTGTCCAGGTGGCAGGTTTCATAATGCAGACGGTTTAGCCCAGTAGTTGGTGGCACGGATGCTGGCTCTGGACCGCGTGGGTCTGATCTGATCATGGCTCGGCTGCTTTTTAGTTGTCTGATGTCAAGCAAGTTTCTTAACTTCTCTGTCTCTCAGTTTCCTTGGCTACAAAACGAGGATAAGAGAACTCTCTGCCTCGTAGAGTGGCTGTGTGATAAAGTGAGAGAGAGCCCATATGTCGGCTCAATAAATGTGCTCCATAAATGCTGAAAAAAGCTAGCCATCATTACCATTTTTCTAGTGTAATAATTATATTACTAAGAAACTCTGCCTAATCAAAGTTATGTTTTAATGGCAATGGTGCAGAAAGAATTAAGAATTAGGCTGTTTCAGACTCAAGAAAGTGAAATTATTTTTGCCATGAGTATTCTAATGCTTAGAGCGTGTTTGGGTGTATGTGTGTCTTACTGGCTCTGAGTGTAGAGTAAAATTGAAACAGCTCTGTGCAAACTTAGCGTTTCATTACACATTCATTTTGCTCAAAACTTACGCTTTCCTTTGATGCTATTGTAGCTCAACAAAGAGCAAGGTCTTATAACCAGCCCAGTGCCTCTGTGGCCTCAAACAGCTGCTCCTTCCTGAACAGAAGCATTATAACCAGTAGCATCTGAGGGTCAGTAAGTCTCATTCCCTGAATAATTGATTGTCTTATCTCTTGCGGAATTAAGAAAACCAAGCTATGAGACAGGTGTTAGCAGAAAGAAAACACACATTTACATGAGCTGAAGTACCTTGGGGGGAAGCAAGCGGACAGGGTTTTGGGATTATTGCAGGGCCATCTTCTGTTTCTGCTCTTTGTATTAGTTACCTCTGGCTGTGTAACAAATTATCTCCAAACTTGACAGCTTAAAACAGCAAACATTAATGATCATCCACAATGTCTGTGAGTTAGGAATATGGGAATGGCTCATAGTTTTTCATAAAGTTGCAGTCTAGCTGTTGGGCAGAGCTGTAGTCATCTGAAGGCTTGATTGGGGTCGGAGGGGAGAGTCTGCTTTCCAGTTCACTCACGTGGCTGTTGGCAGGAGGCTTCAGTTCCCTGCCTCTCTGGGCCTCTCTGTAGGGTTGCTCACAACATAGCAACTGGCTTCCCAGGGTGAGTAACCCAAGAGCAAGGGAACACCCAACATGGAAGCCACCGTGTCTTTTATAACCTAATCTTGGAAATGATACATGAAATGATACATCTGCTATGTTCTGTTGTCACACAGGTCAACCCTGGTTCAGGATGGGAGAGATCTACACATGAGTGAATACCAAGAAGTAGGGGTCATTGGGGGCCACCTTGAAGGCCACCTGTCACACCCACCAGGCTTCTATTTTCCTGGGGGCAAAAACTACCCCAATCTCTCTTGGCTGGCTCTTCCTCTTCCCCATTCTGTGTATGTGGTTTGGTGGAACTGACCTGGGCTCCAGAGCAGGACAAATGGTGTGTCCTGGACAGTCAGCTTGTTCCATCCCTTGGCCACCATGATTGGGTCACAGGAAGGCGTGTGTCCAAGCTGATCTGATGTGAGTCAATTCTAGCATTCTTGAGAGGGTATGATGGAAACCAGAAGTTGTTGGCAGCTGTGTTTGCTACTGTGGGGAAGATCCTGACCCCAAATCATGACAGCACAGTGGAGAAATGGAGAGCGGGAGAAACCAGCAGATCCTGGTATCATTTGAGCTCCTGGATCCAGTTCTCCCTGCCATCGTTTTTCTTCTGGACCACTCAGTTTTGTGAGCTAAGAAATTCCTTTTGTGACTTGAGCCAGTTTGTGACTGGTCTTCTCTCCGTGAGAGTCCTGAGTCCTGACAAACCATGCTGCCTTACTGACTGTTAGGGGATGGGAACGAGTAATGTTTTTTCTGTGCATAAGTAAAATCGCTCCCTCAGCAATCAGCCTTGCCAGGTCAATGAAGCGACCTCCTTGTTGTGGTTACCAGTGAGCCGAAGAATGTGTCGTGAGGATAACCCGCTGCACCTGGGCGCTGCTCAGGGCCTTTCCTGCCTGTCTGTGTGTCAGGACCAGCCTTCCGAGTATTCTTCCATCACAACTTTCCTTTCCTCCCGTGGAGTTCTGGTGTGCTGACAATAACGTGTTCCTGGCTGTGTCACTGGGGCCATTATCTTTCCCCTCCGAGCCTCTGGTCGTCCATCTGTAAACATTTAGAAGAGGGTGGTGGCGTGGGGCCCTCTCCGCACCGCATGAGAGGCGATGCTCAGCAGGATGCTGTGGGTGTGTCCTGGTTGCTGCTGGCTTGGGAGGGCTGTGTCTCGTCCTCAGCCAGGGAAGCAGTGCAGTGACCTCTCAGGCCTCAGGTTCCTTGTCTGTGAACTGGGGCATAATAATCATAACAGATACTTATATCAATTTGGTGGCAGAAACCCAAACCTAGTTAGCTTGGGACAAGAGGGGAATTTCGTGTTGCTGGCCCTGGTCTCTTTCTTCAGGTCGTCACGGGGCCTGGGTGCCCCCTGGCTCCCAGGGTTTCTCCCTGGCTCTTGGCTGTGTCCTTGGTGTGTTAATGTCATTCTAAGGTAGGGCCTCTGCACACAGCGGCAGAGATGGCCTCTGTGGCACCAGGCCTCGTGCAGGATCCAAAGAGAAGAGACTCTTTCTCCTGATGGCCATATGTTTGTCTCATTTTAAGAAGATTCTTCCTTGGGTGTGTTGTGGCCAGGAGTGAGCAGACGGCCATGGTTGACAGCCTCGCCGGGCCCCCAGGGCAGGTAGTGGGCAGATACATCATGTCTGTCCTGTTCCCTCGTAGGATGGTGGGGAAGATCACATGAGCTCACCATCCTAAGGCACTCAGTGCAGCTCAAGGCCCATCATAAATGCTTGGTGAGTGTTCCCTCATGTCTTCTCCCTGGCTGGTGCCATGGCTCCCTGTGGCTAGGGATGCTGAGGTTGGGCCCAAGTCTCGTGGGTCCTTGGCTTGACCCAGCTTCCCCCTGCAGTGAACATCTTGGGAGCCTTTGGCCACTGGCCTTCACTTGACCTTCAGCCCCTCCTGGTGTTACTTTTCCAGCCCTGCCTGCCCAGCATGTATCCCTTTGTTTATTTGTCCCTGATGGGCTGCTGGGCCATGATCTGCTGTGACAGCATCCTGGGTGTGACAGACCTGGACTGCACAGTCTGTAAGTGGGACTGGACCAAGGGCCTCGGTCCCTTCTCACATCACTCCATCCAGCCCCCAGAGACCTTTATTGACTTTTTGTGAAGGCTTCATTTTATTTTTATGATTTTACTTATTTTTGTTATTTTTTAAATGGAAGTATAGTTGACTTACAATGTTGTGTTAGTTTCTGGTGTACAGCATGATGATTAAGTTATACATATGAATAGTCTTTTTCATATCTTTTCCATTATGGTTTTATTACAAGATATTGAATAGAGTTCTCTGTGCTATATAATAGGACCTTGTTTATCTATTTTATATATAGTAGTTAGTATCTGTTAATCACACACTCCTAATTTATCCCTCCCCCCTCTTTTCCCTTTCGGTAACCGTAAGTTTGTTTTCTATGTCTGTGAGTCTGTTTCTGATTTGTAAATAAGTTCCTCTGTATCAATTTTTTTGATTCCACATGTAAGTGATATGATATTTATCTTTCTCTTTCTGACTTACTTCACTTGGTATGATAATCTCTGGGTCCATTTGTGTTGCTGCAAATGGCGTTATTTCATTCTTTTTTATGGCTGAGTAGTATTCCATTGTATATATATACCACATCTTTATCCAGTCATCTTTGATGGACATTTAGGTTGCTTCCATGTCTTGGCCGTTGTAAATAGTGCTGCTATGAATGTTTGGGTGCATGTGTCTTTTCAAATTGGACTTTTTGTCTTTTCTGGATATGTACCCAGTAGTGGGATTGCTGGATCATATGGTAAATCTATTTTTAGTGTTTAAGGAACCTCTTTACTGTTTTCCATTGTGACTGCAGCAATTTACATTCCCACCAGCAGTGTCGGAGGGTTCCCTTTTCTCCACACCCTCTCCAGCATTTATTATTTGTAGACTTTTTGATGATGGCCATTTTGACTTGAGGTGATACCTTACTGTGGTTTTGATTTGTATTTCTCTAGTAATTAGCAGTGTTGAGCATCTTTTAATGTGCCAGTTGGCCATCTCTATGTCTTTTTTGGAGAAATGTCTATTTAGGGCTTCTGCTCATTTTTTGACTGGGTTATTTGTGTTTTTGATATTGAGTTGTATGAACTGTTCGTATATTTTGGATATTAACCCCTTGTTGGTTGCAGCATTTGCAAACGTTTTCTCCCATTCCATAGGTTGTCTTTTCATTTTGTTGATCATTTCCTTTGATGTTCTAAAGCTTTTAAGTTTGATTAGGTCCCATTTTTTATTTTTGCTTTAAATTCTTTTGGCTTGGGAGATTGATTTAAGAAAGTATTGCTACAGTTTATCTCTAAGAATGTTTTGCCTGTGTTCTCTTCTAGTTTTATGGTGTCGTGTCTTATATTTAGATCTTTGAACCATTTCAAGTTTATTTTTATATATGGTGTGAGGGAATGTTCATAGCGTTGCTGTGAACGTTTGGGTGCATGTGTCTTTTCAAATTGGACTTTTAAAAATTTCATTGATTTACATGTAGCTGTCCAACTTTCCCAGCATCACTTGCTGAACAGACTGTTTTTACTCCATTGTATATTCTTGCCTCCTTTGTCATGAATTGACTGTAGGTGTGTGGGTTTATTTTTGTGCTCTCTATTCGGTTCCATTGATCTAATATGTCTGTTTTTGTGCTAGTACCACACTGTTTTGATTACAGTAGCTTCGTAGTATTGTTTGAAGTCTGGGAGGGTCGTGCCTCTGGCTTTGTTCTTTTTCCTCAGGATTGCTTTGGCATTCTGGGTCTTCTGTGGTTCCCTATAAATTTTAAGATTATTTGTTCTAGTTCTGTGAAAAATGTCATGGGTATTTTGATGGGGATCACATTAAATCTGTAGATTGCTCTGGGTAGTGAGGCCATTCTAATATTTTAATATTCTTCCAATCCAAGCACCTGGGACAGCTTCCATTTCTGTGAATCATCTTCAGTTTCCTTTATCAGTGTTGCATAGTTTTAAATATAGAGGTCTTTCACTTCCTTGGTTAAGTATATTCTGAGGGTTGTTGTTTTTTTTTTTTTTTTTTTTTTTTTTTTGGTGAGATTTTAGATGGTATTTCTTTTTCTCTTTCTGTAAAGAAATGCAACAGATTTCTATATATTAATCTTGTATCCTGCTACCTTGCTGAATTCATTTATTAGTTCTCATAAGTTTTGTGTGGAATCTTTAGGGTTCTCTATGTAGAGAATATATAGTGTCCTCTGCATATAATGACAGTTTTTCCTCTTCCACTCCAATTTGGATCCCTTTTATTTCTTTTTCTTGTATGACTGCTGTCACTAGAACTTCCAATACTATGTTGAACATAGTCGTTCTTTTATGAAGTCCCACTGTTCAGTTCTATCTCGAGAGAAACATGCTCTGGAGAGCTATTTCAAATCCATTGTGTAAAAGGAAATGGAACTTTTATAGTTAGGGTGAGTAGACACCAGAAATAAGGTCCAGTTTTTGTCTATATGTCCTTTAAAAAATTAGCATTTGCTTTCTTGTCTGATTGTAAAAGCCTATGGCTGTGAACTGAGATGGGGGAAGGAAGAGCGGGGTTGCTGTAGTGGACAGTGTATTGTTTCCTGAATAGCTCTTCCCTCCATTTCTCCCACACTGGAGAATCAGCCATGGCTTGATTTTAACATTTTTTCCCCTTTGACTGGTGGGGGTTGAACTTTCCTAGGCACCAAGGGTCTGTCCTGATACGTCGAATCTGGTCGAGATAATTCCATCTCCTTTCCAAAATGATTGATTCAGGTAGCCATGACTTGACCCAACTAGGTGTGGTGATTGGACTTAGCTCAGGAAATGGGCACATGATCTAATTCTGGTCATGGAGATGTGGTTGAAGTTTGCTAGGGCTTTGGAAGAAGATGGTCTCTTGCTTGTTGGCCGGCTGGGGTGGCTCCCTTTGGACCCTGTGCTGTGAGGGGGTAAAGGCTGGAACTGCTGTAGCCATTTTGCCACCACGAGGGAGATGGCTGAGGGTGAAGCTTATGCTTCAGCCTGGAATGGAGAGGAGGGGTGAGGAACTGGGTTTTTCTTATGACGTCAACGGGCTACTGAGTTAGCCTCTCTTGGAAGCCAGATTTTCCCCTTGAGTGGCCAGTAAATCCCCTTTACTAGCTAAGCCATTTTGATTTGGACTTTCTGTTTCCTGCTTCATTAGAAACGCTCATTGCTATAGGAGGCTTTGCCCACCACCTCCTGCCCAGCCCCGGGCCAGGTCAGGTCCATCCATGCTGTCTTTCCATGGGAACCAGTATCCTGCCTTCACTGTGTTATTGTCCAATCATATATCTGTACTGTGTTCCCTTTCAGTCTGTCAGCTCCGCGACGGCAGGGACATGCCTTTGTGCTTCACCTTGTTTGTCTTCCTTGCCCCTAACTCCATGCCTGGCACACAGTAGGTGCTCTGTAATAATATTGATAAGGGAGTGCAGGTACCACGGGACCAGTGACAGAGCCACTTGGTCTGAGTCTCATTGAAGCATGTTAGCTCTTTGGACACGTGACATCTCTCCTCTCAGCACCTGCTCTCAGCCCAGCACAGTCACACTGAGCTTAGCTTCAGGCCTGCTGGCGGTTGTCATTTGCCCCAAGACGATATTCTGGTCACTTCTTGAGAATTGGTGCCTTCCTGGAAATCCCTCAGCCATCTATGTAAATCTTATCAGTTAAGATAGGTAGGTAGTGAGAGCTCTTAGTAGTAATCAATGGGAGCCCACCTGGAACAGGCTTTAGAAAAGATGCTGTTGACTGGGCTGCATAACTTAACAGTTGCAGGGAAGAGCTAGCATTTGCCCAGCTGATCCGGGGGCTGGGGGTGTCATGCGGGACCTGCGTCCTTCTGTGTCGCCCCCTTTCCCCTTGGTGGCTGCTTCGTTCTCAGGCTTGCTCTTCTCTTGTGGTGACAGGAGGGCCCCCAAGCAGCACTAGGCATAAATCCCATCAAGCTGGCACCAGGGGAAGGAGAGCATGTTCCGAAAGCCCTGGAGAAAGTCCTGGGAGTCACTGTCATTTCCCAGGGATGTGTTACTCTTGCTGCCCGGGGCCTGGGTCACGTGTCCCCTGGAGCCAGGAGACAGCTCGCTTTCCTCAACTGGCCACACGGAGCAGAAACAAGTGACAAAGTCATTTCCTGAAGAGGAGGAAGCTCTCCCATTGGGGAGTTCGTCCCATCAGATGGGGGTGAGTGCCGGGTAGGCAGAAACAGCGGCGTTCCCTGCCGTGGGCTCAGCTCCTCATGACGTTTGGAGTCTAGGTTTCTCAGAGTACAGGTCCTGTGCTGTCACTCTCGAACCAACCCTCCTGTGAGTGACAACGGGGGAAGCCTGGACTTCAGGTCATCCGGTGTCTCGCTTTGTTCTTTCTGGTGTCTTTCCTGGGTAGGATGTTTCCATCTGATACAATTCGACCAAGTGCCCAGTCCAGCCGCTTAGGCGTCTTTAGACGTACAGGTCTCGATTTCAGCAGACTCAGTACCCCTTTAAAAGAAAAAAAAATCCAACTGCTTTACTATCCTGAAATGAAATTCATAGCTAACATATCCTACCTGCACAAACAATGAAAAGTTTCAGCATAACACCCTAACCCTAATATGAAGGAGAAGTTAAAGGAAAGTAATTTATAATAAAAAGTAGGTTACAGTAGATACTGGCTGGGCATGACTTTGCTAGAAAAAGATGATGCAGTTAAGTGCTTACACCTACTTATAATGCATAAGCTGGGATTTAAAGGCCAGAAGATCAGAAGTCATTCTTTAAGTATGGGTGCATCCTAGGGTACAAGCTGGCACATTTGGTGTATAGTTAATGAATATGAGTATAGGCCCAGATTACAAGCAAGTTTTTCACCCACATAAAGGGCCGTGAGGGCAGCTGAAGGCACGGCAAGATGTAATTTGCTCTTGGTTGTGTGGGACTGTTGTGGTCTCTCAGGACAGCTCATGTCCTCGGCCCCACTCTCTCAATGCTGGTGGCACCCCTTCATTGAGGAGGTGACCAAAGGCATCTTCTCACTTCGGCTTTGCTTAGACCTCCCCATGCATTACAGTCACTGGGGGGAGCTTTTAAAACTGCGTCTGCACCTCTAGAGGGCAGTACTGCCCCCAGTGAGAATCACTGCCCTTCCTACCCTGTTCTCGTTTTCAAGACCGATTGCAAACGTACCTTCCGAATTTTGTATTGAAGAGCCTTCTGGTCCATTTTCACTTTGGTCCTCTTTTAGAGTCCTTGGCCAGGGACCGAGCCCTGACCACACTGAATTATCCATCGGGCTCCTGCTGTCCTGGCCCACCCTGGCTCCCCTGTGTCTCCTGTCCTTCACTTCTCCTTGGGCGTGAAGCTGGTTCCCCAAGGTTGCTGGCTCTCTCGCTTGGCTGAGTCTCATTAGCTGAGTGAATGTTGCTCTCCGTCACTCTTGAACACGTCCTTGTCAGCAGCTGACAGGTCTTTGATGACTTACACCAGAGCAGCCAAGAAGAGTTGAGTGCATGGGGTGGGACTGGCATGTGGGGACGGGGATGAGTCCAAGACGTGTGTCAGGGCAGGAGACATAGTGACTTAGGAGGAGCTGGTTGACTGATGTTTAATGCCACCAGAATCCAGTGAAGGATGGTTGGTTAGTTAATGCTCATTCACTCATTGGTTGACTCACAAACGTCTATTCTGTGTTAAGCTGGGTCAGCCAGAGATAAACAGGATACAGCCCACTAACCTCTAGGTGCTGAAAATGGAGGGAGGGGATCTATAAACACAGATTTTTAACCTTTTGGCCAACAATTCCTTGTGCTCTAGTTGAGTTGGCTGTTCCTGGGAGGAAGTGTGGGGCAAGCCTGGACTTGAGTCCAGCTTCTTAAGGCCAGGACTGGAGTAAGGGGCATGGTGCAGAATTCAAGAAGCCACTAACTCGGAGCCCTGCAGGTTCTTCTTCCACTTCTGGATGTGTGATCTCAGCTGGGCATTTCACACCTTCTGCTTCTCATCTGGAAAACTGGGACCACTGTAGTCTCTCCTAGATACAATGCAAAAGGTAACACAGGAGCAGTGCTAAGCACAGTGAGCGTCCTGCCTGAGCCCTGAGGAAAAGCCAGCCGTGATTGTTATTACTGGTTTTGTGCAAGGAAATTATTCTTCCATTCAGGGCTGCAAAGAGTCACTTTCTGGAGTTAATCTAGCCCACTGTTGCTTGGATGTAACGATCTACTAAAGAATTCTCTGGGTTGAGGAGCTCAATGCCTTGCTTAGACTTTGCTCTATACACATCGCAGGCACCCAGGGAGCTTTTAAAACCGCTACAACCAGGCCACCCTCCAGGCCAATTAGATCAGAATCTCTAGGGGCGAGACCCAGACTGCTCAGGTCAGTTCCAGCATGAGGCCAAGGTGGGGAGCCCGTGGCTCGGAGCAGTGCTTCTCAAACCTCAGCGTACCCACCAGGTACCTGGGGGTTGTGGTAGAATTCAAACTCTGATTCAGCAGGTCTGGAAGGGGCCTGACAGCGCGTTTCTAACAGGCTCCCAGGTGGTGCTGATGCGTTTGGGGTCTGCCCTACACTGCGAGGCAAGGGCTCAGACGGAGTGCATGCTAGTGATGGTCTGAAAGGGCAGGTTCAGTGATTCGAGATCACCTGGGCTCTTAGAAAGGCGTGAAGGAGCTTATGATAATCATCAGTTATATATATATATTCTTGTTCACATTCTTTTCCATTATAGGTTATTACAAGATACTGAATATAGTTCCCTGTGCTTTACTGTGCTATAGTAGGACCTTGTTGTGTATCTATGGTCATCTGTACCTGTTAATGTCGAGCTTCTAAATTATCCCTCCCCCACTACCCCCTTTGGTAACCATACATTTGTTTTCTGTGTCTGTGAGTCTGTTTCTCTTTTATAAATAAGTTCATTTGTGTCACCTTTTTAGATTCCACATATAAGTGATGTCATATTTGCCTTTCTTTGTCTGACTTACTTAGTATGATCATCTGTTATTCCATCCATGTTGCTGCAAATGGAAAAATTTCATTCTCTTTTATGGCAAAGTAATATTGTGTGTGTGTGTGTGTGTGTGTATACATATCTCCCACAACTTCTTTTTTTTTTCCTCCCACAACTTCTTTATCCAGTCATCTGTTGATGAACATAGGTTGCTTCTATGTCTTGGATATTGTAAATAGTGCTGCTGTGAACACTGGGGTGCATGTATCTTTTTGAATTAGAGTTTTCTTCAGATACATGCCTAGGAGTGGGATTGCTGGATCATATGGTAACTCTATTTTTAGGTTTTTAAGGAACTTCCATACTGTTCTCCATAGTGGCTGCACCAGTTTACATTCGCACCAACAGTGTAGGAGGGTTTGTACATGCAATCTTTATTCTGCTTATTCAGCATAATATTTTCTTGTGTTTCTACATAGACTTCAAATTATGTTTAAATACAGATTTTTCCCCCCTCAAATATAAAAGCAATGCACAAATTACAATCCATAAGCCTGGAAAGAACAGAAAAGTTTAAAGAAGGAAATCACTTGGACACAATTACTGTTAATGTGTTTTATTTACTGTTTATGAGGCATTTTATTCCAGCTTATTTTATGTATATATTTTACATAATTCAGATCATTCTGAATCTGTAGGTTGATGGTCTGCTTTGAAAACCAGTTAACAGAGCATCATAAAAATGTTCTCATGCTGTTCACTTGTATGGATATCACTGTTGATGGCCATGTAGGAGTCTGTGTCTGAATATGTCCTTGTTTCTCACACCATTTCCTTTTCTTCATCATTTTACTGCCCCCTCCCTTAAAGGAGTAATACTTCCATGAACAGTTTTTTATAAATTCTTCTTTTCATTAAAAAACAACCATCTTAAGCTGCATTTCTGGACTTGGAATTCTCATTTTAGAAGGTACAGGCACCTATAAAGGCTTGATTCATGTTGCCAAAATCTTTTCCAAGAAGGTCTCACTTGAAACTCTCCCCCCTAGGCTGGATGTGGAGGGCCTGCCTCCTTGGTGTTTTTAATGGCTGTCTGTATAGTTAGCGCTTTCCATGTGGGTTATTGTTTAGGCCACTTCTAGTTTTCTGAGATTGTAGATAAAGGCTCAGATGATACCCCCTCATCTGTAGCTGGTTCTGCCCCTGAGAGTTTCTTTCCTCAGTCTGTATTCCAGGAATGAAGTCACAGGGCAAGGGATGGGAAGGTTTTAAGGGCACAAGTTATGTGGTGGTCTGGCTCCAGGGTGAGGCAGGAGGACCTTGCCCCAAGAGCTTGAGCGGGTTCCATCATCATTTGTTACCATTTGGCTTCTGCTTTTGTGGCTGTGGAAGGTGAAGGCATCCTTGCCGTGAATGATTTCTCAGCTGATTCTTCTTTTGGGAGCAGAGACCACAGGTTGGAAGGTAGACATGCCGAATGCATTAACATCTGAACTTAGAATTGTGGAAGTACCTTCTCAAACACCATCAACAGTGGAGAGACATGTACGTCCCTCACGACCCTTTCAGAAGTTTGTGACCATTATAAGTTGCCTAGATATTTTTCCGAATAAAAATGATGGACAGGAGCAGGTAGAGGAACAGGAGCCTGTTAGCATCTCTTAAAGCAATCATGAACCAGGGAGAAAGCCACATGCTTGGTTGTTTTCTCTAATGCTTCTAGAATCCAATCAAAGACTCAGATTTTGTTGCTGAACTAAAATTTTTAGGGAGTAAGCAGCAAGGTATATTTGCACGAACATCTGCCTTTTGAAGCACGTGCCCCCATGGAATGGCTGCATGTCAGAGCCATTAGTGTTTGGCGCCAGATGTTTCCCACAAAAGCTGCACCAAACACGGACTTGGGTAGTTCATCAAGATGCGAAAAATAGGCAGCTGTTTAGGGAAAAAGGAGAAGTTTGTGTCTGCACCGTTGCGTTATCCTATCACTTCTCCCCATAAAGGCACAGAAGCAGAAGGAGATAAAAAATTACCCAAACCAATAAATGTTATAGAACTCATTAAAAGGTTATGATCATTATCTGCTGGGGAGGGAAACATGATTACCATTCATTAACGCTCCCATTTGCTGTCTTTTCTAATGATACGTAGGTAGAAAAGTCTAGAGGAGTAAATAAAAATAACAGAATGGCTCCGAGGGATAACAGAAGAGCCCAGGGAAGGAGCACAATCCGGAGAGATGATGCTTATTAAGTGTGTTGTGTAACTCGAGAGAAATGGTTGAAATTCAACAGCTGGACCTCGCTGATCTCGGGAGCTGGAGCCCTTTGCTCAGTTTAACGCCCCGGCTTTTTCCTCCTTGCCTCGGGAGAGGCAGAGTTGGTAACCTGGTTCTTCGTAGAAAATAATTTTTCAAACCTTGCCTTTCCGGTACGGTTCACAAGGTGGCAATTTCCATGTCACTGAACATGAAGTCTGGGTCTTAAATATAGCCAGCATGTGAATGCCCTGCAGGCGGTGACAGTGGCGGTGACATCACTGCCAAGCAACTTCTTGTTATTCTGGAGCCGGGGAGGGGAGCAGCAGGAAGCTCAGCAGAGGGGAGATATTCTTGGCAGCAGCAGTAATGCTGTTTAAAGAGAGACAACTGTCAAGTCTAGTGGTTCTGGAAGTTTGCAAAGTTTATTTGTTCAGCGAGCAAGCAAAAGTTCCCCGAGTTCGTCTGGGGTGCCAAACACAGACGGTCACGCTGCTCCTCCTGCCCAACAGCCATCACAAGAACATTTTAAGCAGAAGAATTGTTTCTTCAAATGCTTTCTTTCTTGGAAGCCCCAGATGTAGCCTTCCTGAGAGCTGAGCTGCACGGGTTAAAGCAGAGAGCAGGGGTCCTGGAACTCCTCCTCCTGAGCTACAGACCCCCTGGTGAACCACACCCGGAAGGCAATTTACATATGGTCAGCTAGCGTGGAGCAGGTTTTCCTTGGAGTCCAATTCTCCCATTTCTGGTAACATGGAGTGAGGAGTTGTTACGGCTGAACTAAATCCACAGATGGTCTCCACGTCTCTTCCATCGTGTGAGGCTGGTTCCTTTCCCAGGGTGGTTTCACTGGGAATGGAGTGAACTGTGTCTTAACGAGATATTCATGTTTTGCTCCTCATTCAGTCATGGGTCCATCGCATCTCATAGTACAATCTCTCCCCTTCTCTGCGTTCTCAGCCCCTCTTTTCTCTCTTTTTTTTTTTCTGTAGCATTTATCTAATTTATCTTCTAATATGTTACTTATTACAATCAATATTATTGTCTTTTTCTCTTACACTATAAGCCTCATGGGGGCAGGGACCTATGTCTCATCTGTTCACTGATGGATCTGTTTTGGGGGCCTGGGCAATGCCTGATACGTAACAGAGCTCAGAAATTTGTTGGATGAACACATAAAT
Source organism: Camelus dromedarius (assembly GCF_036321535.1). Classification (NCBI taxonomy): domain Eukaryota; kingdom Metazoa; phylum Chordata; class Mammalia; order Artiodactyla; family Camelidae; genus Camelus; species Camelus dromedarius. Next base: position 1,267,065 of record NC_087459.1, on the reverse strand, counting down.
ATTTGTCAATTACTTCTATGTTGTGGTTCTGCTGTGTTTCTGGCTTGTTTCTAAGGTCCTTTCATGGTCTGAGATGGCTGCTGGATCCCCGGCCTTTACATCTACATTCTATGCAGCAGGAAGGGCAAAGCAGGGGAAGGGAAAAAAGAGTGTTTGCTAACTTCTTTTGAAGAGGTTACCCTTAAGCCACTCAAAATAATTTGTCTTATGTTTGCTAACTTCTTTTGAAGAGGTTACCCTTAAGCCACTCAAAATAATTTGTCTTATGTTTCACCGCCACTGTCACCGCCTGCACTTACTCTGTTAGGGATGCTGAGAACTGTGTTTTTGTTTTTTAGTAGGACACATTGTCACCCTGAGTGAAACAAGAAGGGAAGAACAGGCATTTTGGAAAGTGAATAGTGGTCTGTGCTCAGTGCCTTGCACATAGTAAACTCTCGTTAGAAAAAATCCACTTCTGTTGTTAACATGGAGTGACAAGGTAGCTTAAGTTCTGTTTTATGGTCAGAAGTATATCAGATTGACCTCGTGGTGATTTAAAAAAAAGGTCTTTGAGTCAGAAAGACCTTGGCTCAAATCCTTGTATTAATCTGTGTGACCTTGGACAAGTTACTTTACCTCTCTGAGCCTCAATTTTTAAGAATCTCTGAAATGGGGACCATATAGAACCTCCTCAAAGGTGATTGTGAGGATTAAGTGAAATAATGCAGATAAAGAAACTGGCCTGCTGTCCGAAGCTCGAGATGTTAATAAATGTAGATCCCACAATCTTTATCACCATCCTCAGTCGCATATGCTTTCTAGATGTCATCTACAGATGACAGATGGCCTTTGTGTTCCAGAAGCTCACAGAAGGGCATTTCAGGAAGAGAACAGTTTGTGCAAGGGGAGAGAGGCACAAACCAGGGTAATGTGTTGAGGAAGCTGGACTTCTGGAGTCCAGGGTATGTTTGGGGAATGACTAAGGAAGGTTCTGTCAGGGCAGCCTGGGAACAGAGTCCAAAGGCCCCAGTGAGGAGTTTGGACAGTGGGGAACTAGGGAAGTTCTTTAAGAAGGAGGGTAGTGGATCAGATCTGTTCTGTGGACAGCTCCCCATCCTGGGCTTCACAGGGAAGTGGCTGGAAGAAGGCCAGCCTTGGAGCGGGGAGTCTGGGCTCGAGGTGCTCTGAGCCATTCAGGCAAGAGATGTTGCTGGTCCCATCTAAGCAGGGACAGCAATTCCAGAGAGAAGATGTGGTGGGCAAGACGGGGTAGCAGCAACGCTGACTCGAGTGATGCTAGTTGTCCGCTTCTCAGAGACTGTCTTCCCAGTAGACTGCTACATGGGGGCGAGGGGCGGATAAGCAGGATGTAAAATCGAGTACCTCATATGCTCAGCATAGCCTCTTGAGGTAGAAGGCCAGATCCGACCCAGGTCCTTGCTGGCACCGATATTTTCATTGAGGACGTTTCCTTCCTTCCTGAGCCTGTGCATCTTTTGTTAACCTGAAGCCATTAAGTGGCAGGTCTTTTGAAGAGCGAGTCAACATTGCAGCTTTAAAAACCTGCACCCGGTGCCCAGGAACGACAGTTAATGAGCTAATTATTGCCCGTCAGTCACGTTGTGAGATCATGTGTGCGCACCTGCTTCCCTTTGTAATTACCACGGTCACAGTGTCAGCAGGCCCCAAGCTTACTTGGGAGGAGTAGGCGAACCTTGAGAAGGACGATGTCCCTGGGCCCCCAGTAGGGTCACAGCCTGTGATTTTGGTCCCTTTGTGCAGATTGGAGCTGATTTGCCTGCTTTATCTGAAATGGAGATTGCTCAGCTAAGGCAAGAGATGTGGTCCTTTAACAAACAGATGTGCTGGGATGGAGGGCAGGAGGCAGATGCCACCAGAGTCTTCCTCCTAGGTTCATTGTTAATAGGGATGTGACTTGGCTTTCAGAGGCTCTTAACCAGGCCAAGAAGCCTTCCCCTGCTCTGCCACATGGCCATAGAGTGAAACTTTTAGTAACTATTTGCTTGTGTTTCTTATTTAACTTAAAAAAAATTAACATCTCCTTCAAATACATGCTTAAGTAGACGGAAGAGTATAGCCTGCATGCATCCATCAGCCAGCCTTAGCAGTTACCCACATTTTATCTCTTGTTTCACTCACCCCATCGCACTCTCCACTTTGTTTACTGCCAGAGTAACTTAAAGGCAAATCCTGTGCTTTAAAAAATCAAATGCTGTATTGCATACGACTCTCTAACAGATTGGGTTTAAAAAAACATAACCATGTACAACGCTATTATCACACTTATTAAAATTCGCACCGGTCCCTTGATATCAACTAGTTTCTAAGTTTAAAGATCCTTGGTTGTCTCCAATTTTTATAGCAGCTTTGTTTGAATCAATTCTGATTTCATGTTTTAAAGTATAAATCAGCTCATGTCATTCTCATGCTTAAAACCCTCAGCTGCACACAGGGAAAAAAGAAAGTCCACACTCCTTTCTGTGGCTGGAGCCCTGCACTGTCTGACCTGCGCCTCCCCGCTTGCCGCTAAGGATCTTGGCTGTTCCTTCTGGAACGTCGTAGCCCCAGGTCTTTGCACTGCTGTTCTTGCTCCCTTTCTCCCCATATCATCCTCTCATCCTTCTCGGGTTTTAGCCTTCCTCACACTACCCGTTCTCATACATTTCTCTTTGTTTCTCTTGGTGCAGACCGTCCACTCCCGGGTGTAGGTTGACTGAGGGCTGGGCCTGCTTGGCCACCACTGTTGCCCCTGGGCCTCGCACAAAGTAGCCGCCCCGCCGGAGCTTGTTAAGTGAGTGGATAATTCCACAACACAGCCCCCTCTGAAAGCCTCTTCGGGGAAAAGCATTAAAAAGGGAGTTCCTTCTCCTTTCCCCTTCTTTTCTTTCTGTTTTGTAGTTGCAGTGTTGGCATGGGTGGTTAGGCTCTCAGAAGAAGCCATGCCAGTGGTGGTGGTGATTTATGAAAATAATACACCGCAGACACAGTATTGTAGAACCCTTGGTTTAGATAACTCTTCCCTGCAAAGAAAAGGTCCCAAATCATCTCCCACATCCAGGCCAGGAAATTGGTTTACAGATGGGGACGTCCCGGCTCAGGTGGCACCTGGAGAGGAGGCTGTGGTGTAGTGGATGGCGCCCTGGGCTTCAGAGGAGGGCTGTTGGGGAAGCCTGCCCTTCCCTGGATGCCTGACTCTGAGTGCGGCAGTTACCTTCTCTGAACCCCAAGTTGCTTGTACACAAGTAGGGTGAGCCAGCATCCCCCGACCAGCAGGCGACCAGGCCTTCCTGGGCTCCTTCCATGTGTCCAGCACAGAGAGACTGATTTGTGTTAACCGGTGATGGTGTCAGGCCGAGAGGCGAACACAGCGCACGTCCCGCAGGTCCCTGGAACAGATGCCACCCATTAATTATGGGCAAAACTTATTTAAAAATTTTTTATTTTTATACAGTTTTTAAAGGTTACTTTCCACTTTACAGTTATTACAAAATATTGGCTCTATTCCCTGCATTGTACAGTACGTCCTTGAGCTTGTCTTACACCCAGTAGTCTGTACCTCCCACTCCCCTATACTGCCCCCCCCAGCCCCGGGAACCACTGGTTTGTTCTCTGTATCTGCGAGTCTGCTTTTTTTTTTTTTAATGGCAAAATGTGTTTTAACAGGTATCTTTTAAGTGTTTTCTGGGCACCAGGGATTGTTCTGTGTCATACGCATCCGCTCAGTTAACCCTGACAGCAGTCAGTGAGTTGGGTACTGGGGTTTTCTCGACTGACAAGGGGGTGACGACGAAGCGGCTGGCCTGATGTCACACGCACAGTGGCAGAGCTGGGGCTGGAACCTCCATCTGCCTCCAGACCCTGCTGTCAAGCCCCTTTGGCATCCACTCTTCATGGCCATCAGATGATTTCTGTCCTGCGTGATTGTCACTTGTGACAGGCATCTCTTGACATTTCTATTACTGTAGGGTATTTTTTCGTCCCAGCCCAGGCTGCTTTCAGTCAGCGTTAAAGATAGTTTACAAAGGGGCCGCTTCCCTCATTTTCAGCTGAAAGGAGGGACGTGCCATCTTCCACAGCTGCCTGATTCCCAACCTTCCATCCTGTTCCCCTTCTAAACCTCTCGGCCAGTCTCATACCAGGTTACATCGCAGGTTGAAAGCTTCCCCGCATTTTGCCTTCCCTGAATCTTTATGGCAAAAGCAGCTTCTTCAGGAAGTTTTATGTACAAGACATTGTGACAGGAAGACAAATTGTTGAGCTTTAAATTGAAGAAAAACAGAAGGCAATTTGTCTGCTGTGTTCCAGCTCTGTTCTTCCACCTTCTTCGAGTTTGAGTTATGGTGATGATTTCCTTTCATTTTGAAGGTTAAACTGCTGGGAGGTGGTTTCTCAGGGAATGTTCTGTTAAAGCATTAAGAACAATTAGATGTCAAGTCCTTTTTCATTTTATTTTTTATTTGACATGTAAATAATGGGAAGCTGGGCTCTGTCTTTTGCTCTTCCTTAAAAGAATTTTAAATGAAATGTGTTTGAGGGGGAATTGGGCATTAGGCTTACTGTGATTGCTGGAGACAGAGGAGAGACAGGTTTACTCCTGGAGGTTGAAGCTCATCCTTTCCCCCAGGGTGGTCTTGACAGGACAGGCTGTCCCCTCCCCTCAGACACCCCAAGATGGAACAGGCTGTTTTTTCCCTCTGAGCACTTACTCTGGGTTAGAATTATGTCTTTGTGTGCATCTCCGATTAGAGCCTGTCTTCTCGACTTGACCCAAAGTCCCGTGAGAGAGGGGATCCTGGCTTTTTCCCTGGTCTCTGGCTTTTCGTCCTCGTCCTAACACACAGCAGATGATTGGCACCTTTGGAATATAAGGAACGGATAAATGTAGCTTACACAAACTTCCTTCCCTTTTACTCCCCACCCTCATGCCTTCCACGATGATTCTCTTTGCTGGGGGCCCTGGTTCCGGATTTTCACCTGCCCAGCTCCTCTTGGTGCTGTCCGAGTCTCCCTTCCCCGTCCCAGGCTGCTCTGTGCTTGTTGCCATTGTTCTGGTCAGAAGAGAGAACTCCATCCCGGGAGGAAATGGATTTGGTTAGGAGATTTGTGACAGTGTAATTATGTAGCTGTATGTACTTGGAAATAGTCTGTATGTTACGGTGGTAGAAAAACATTCTATTAAGTCAGGGAATTCAGAAGCACACATGCAATTTATCAAGCCTTTGGGAGAAACAGCCAACATGAAGAGATGCCCAGTGTTCATCTACTTGAGAGCACATGAATGAGGTGAGCAAGGATACAGTCACTAAGAAGCAGAGGAGAGAATCCAGCTTGGGTGGGGGGACCCCAGACCCCTCAATGGCCTGGATACAGACCTGCTTCTCTGATGAAAGGTGGCCTTGCTTGAGTGTTGATGCCGCACTTAGATAGAAGATAAGAGGGTAGACTGAGCTGGGTGTCTCAGAGCACCTTGGGCCTGAAACTTTTTCTATTTAGCCCTCTGGAGTGGCCACACCAGCCTGAAGACACTGGAGCTCTGTGGCCTCCCCTGTCCTGCTGCTGCTGCCGCTGCAGGGAAGGGGCCTGTGCAATCTGCACTCGACAGTCAGGCTGGCCTGGGTGGGCCCCGGATCCCTCACTTCCTGCTGTACGACCCTGGGTACCTTTGAGCCTGTTTCTTCGTGTGTAAAATGGGGAGTGAGGATGCAACGTAATGGAGCCCGCAGCCCCACGCTCGGCACTGGGTTATGGGCCGTTAAACGTAGACTCTGTTGCACTTTCCCCAGTTCGTGCCCAGCAGATTCTTGTTGACTTCGTCCCGACTCAGAGTGAAATGGCTTCTCGTTCTGTGGGGTTGTTTCTCCCGTCACGGGGGGTAGGTTGAGAATGGGATTTGTACCACGCCCGCTGTTGGTTTTAGCTCAGTCCTCCTGTCAGGAAAACTCGGGCATTAATACGGTGTAGGTGTCTGTAGAGAGCACATCTTGTTCATTATCTTAGCAATTAGCTTCCCAGTGTCCCTGCCGAGGACACCAGTCCAGCAAAGGGCTTTTTTGGCTCCCAGCAGTGCCTGGCTCCTCTACAAGTATGTGATGATTCGCTGCCAGACGAATCCCCGGTTCTGCCTAATCCCCAGTTCCAGGCAGAGCCTGCAGAGTATTACAGGGAGCTGGCTGCATTCCCCTCCCCTTGGTTCTCTCAGAGCTGATGGCTCAGAGCACTGAGTGGCCACTTCTCTGAACACAGCCGAGCCCTAAGTCCTGGTAATCAGAGGGCCCAGCGCCAAGCAGATGCAAGAGGATCTGGAGGACTCTCGCCATTTCACTTGCTAAGCTTTGGCTTCAGATGTCTTGGACTAAACTTTTCCCTCCAAAGATGAAGTTTCACAAAGGTGTTGGTGAGACTCTAGGCCCCGTGGTCCTCATCGCATCTCCTTGGAGATAGGACAGTGTATTAATGAGAGGAGTTTATCTCACCAGTAGGAAGAGAAAGGAAATATCCACTGACTGGGAGAATGGATACCTTGTGGGTGCAGGACTCATGGTCTCCAATGGACATCTGGCGGGGATGGAGATACAAGGTCATTTGTTGGTACTCCTGCATCCCATGCCTGTGGCAGACACTGTTAATCGCTGCTGTCTGCTGTAGCCCCGGTGTCCAGTGCCCCTGGGTGTCAGGTGCCCCCGGTGTCTCATGCCCCAGTGGTCACTTCTGATCAGAGTTGGTTCTTCAGTGAACATCTATCCTTTGCCTTTCCTATCTTTGTGAGCCCTAGAAAAGGCCCTTTCTGGAAAGGGCAGACTAGACAAACATCTAAAACAAATGGTTCTCAGGATGACGAGCTCCACCGCAGCCAGGAAGAGCCCCGAGACTGTGACAAGGGCATTGTGGTAATGATGCCAGAGAGGCTGGATGTCCCCAGTTGGTCCCATTCCCAGTCCTGCTGGTCCCCAAGAACTGCCTCCACACTGCTTCCTCTCCACATTTGTACTGCAGGTGCCCACTGGAGGAATAAATGTCCACTTGTAACATGAAGTGACTCTTGTCTGGGTGGAGAATGCTTGGCCTGCATTTGGTTTGGATCCACAGTCTCCCTTCGTCCTCTAAGCCAGCCTCCTGGGTTATGTGGCAGAGGGGCTCATGTACTCTCCTGCCCAGCCTACCAGCTTTGAAAGGTCACAGCCAGAAAAATGGTCTTAAACAAAGCAGTTAAAAGTAACGTGGTGCTGTTACCTGACAGCATGCATGGGTAATGTCCAGAATCGACAGTTTTATTGGGACAGAAAGGAGAGGACCGGTCGTCAGGGGCTGGGCTGGGGTGGCGGCAGCTGCGAACGACTGCTGATAGATACAGCGTTTCTTTCTAGGGTGATGAGAATGCTCTGAAATTAGTGGTGATGGTTGCAGAACCTTGGGAATACACTAAAAACAACTGAACTGGGCATTTGAAAGGAGTGAATTGTGAATTACGTGTATCTTGATAAAAAGATAGAAAAAATACATGGTGATCTTAAGTTAAACAAAATCAAATGTTGCTAACAGCTGCCATTTGTTGAGCGCTTAAAACATAACTTGGCACAAGGGGGAGGGCCATTCCCTGTTTCTGGATGACATGAGGACATCAACTTGGGGACAACGGTAGCTTTCTCTTTTGGGTCTGAAGTTGTAAACACTTAATTGCTTTCATTTCTGGCCCTGTGCTGGGAACACTTAATGTGTGTGTGATTTGGAGATACGCAATCATCTTTTGCTTTCCTCATTCCACTCAGGAATGCTGACACGTTATAACTGATTGAAGCACACACTGATTCCGGTTTTGACAGAAATAATAATAATTTCATCTTTCACTTGCTTAACACTTCCCCCTCAAAAAGTGTGTCTATCTGGTACCTCACAACAGTCCTGAGGCTGATGTGATTAACCCCACTGACACTCTTGAAGTGACCCTGACCTCTTATCTGACCCTGTACACGGGGTGCCACGTAGACTGTGTTTTCCCTCCCAGTTTCTGTCTTCCCTTCTCTACCTTGCTCCATGCCCCAGGAAGGGCACTATGGTGGGCTCAGTCATGGGGCTCCCCTGCCGCCAGGTTCTGGTGGGGCTTGGCCCCTTTTGATGCACCTGCAGGAGGAAGGCAAGGTCGGGGCATTTGTTCCTCCAGCTCCCTGCCTGCCAGGCCGTGGGTTGTGTTTGTGTCCGGCAGCCACAGCTCCTCAGCTGTCTGCCCACGTCCTGCTGGGTTCTGATGACCACTTCCTCCTTCCCCCTTCAGGCCTGGGGGACTGTGGGGTAGGGGGCTTCTACCATCGCCAGCCCCTGAGTCCCTCACCACCCCTTGTTGGTTTCCCCCCACCTTGCCCCTTGGTATAGGGTCTCTTTCTCTCTCTCTTTTTTTTAATGGAGGTACTGGGGATTGAACCCAGGATCTTGTGCATGCTAAGCATGTGCTCTGCCACTGAGCTCTACCCGCTCTTCCCCCTTTTTATCCCAAGGTTTATTTTTTTAATGGAGGTACTGGGGATTGAACCCAGGACCTTACACATGCTAAGCATGCACTCTACCACTGAGGTATTTCCCTTCCTCCAAGAGTCTCTTCATTAAGCCGCATGACCTCCCCCTTTGTGCCATCTGTTTTCTGCTGGGCTGTGACTGAAACACCAGGCTTGATCTAGCTTCGTGGCTTTGCACTTGACTGTTTCCCTCCAGGAACACTCTTCCCCCAGATCTTGGCATGGTTGGCTCTTTCTCAGGGGGTACCCAGGCTCAGCGCACCTGTCACCACCTCAAAGGGGCCTCGTTGGTCTGCCCTCCTAGTCACCCTGCCCTAGTATCAAGACATTTTCTTTACAGCACTTCAACCTTGAAATCATCTTTTACTTGGCTGACTGGCTGGCCTTGTCCAGGGCGTCCTCCTAAGCTGACCAGGGAGCAGCAAACGTTTTCTTTAAATGGCCAGAGAGTAGATATTTTTGGCTTTGCAGGCCATACGGTGTCTGTTGCAGCCACTGAAGTCTGCCCTGTAGTAAAAAGGTGGTCACAGACATCAATGAATGGGCATGTCTGTGTTCCCATAAAACTTTATTTACAAAAACAGGCAGAGTAGAAATTTGTGGGAGGTAAATTATATCTCAGTAAGGTTTTAAACAGCAGCAATAAAGAAGAGAACATGATGTATTTGGCCTGTTGGCCATAGTTTGAGAACCCTGAGCGAGACTGAGAACTCTTGAGTACTGAGACCTTGTTGTCTTACTCACTCTGGGCCCTGAACTTTGAACGGGGCTTGTCCTATAGCAGATGTGTAATAAACGTTCCCTGAACACACGTGCTTACCGAATGCCTCTGTGTAGGTCATTGTGCTGGGCAATGGCAACAACGGTGAAATAAGACAAAACCCCTTGACCCTGCAGCCCCAGAAGACACCCACGTGTGTGTTTGTTGCGCAGCACGGCTGTTGGTTCTGATGGTAGAGAGAAGTGCCGTGTGGGAGCTCACAGGTGGGTTGGCTCACCTGCTGGGAAAATCAGGCACTGACCTTCAAGGGGAGGAACTCTTGAGCTGGATCTTGAAGGACCATCAGGGATTTGGCAGGTGGACAAGGAGGGATGGCAGGGAGGAAGGCTTTTCAGGAAGGGTGGTAGGGTGTGGTATGTTTGAGGGACTGGGCTTTGCAACCCAGGGTGTCAGAGTGACCGAGAGGAGCGTGGCTGGACAGAGGCCAGATCGTGAAGAGTCCCGTGTACCATGCCTTGGGGTTTGGTGGTCGTTGCCCTGTAGGCAGTGGAAGGCACTGAGGGAGGCTGAGTTAACATGATAGAGAAGCACTGTCATGGGGAGCAGGATGGAGGGTGGTTGTAAGGGGAGGGCTGGTAGCAGCTGGAGACATTATTGAGAAGCTTCTTGCCCGAGAGTGGTTCTTGGTCTGGGGTGGGGTCTCGGGAGGTTGTATATTCGTTACAGCTGAATTTTATGTTCATTCAGGGCAGAGGACGGCTCCCTGTCTGGAAACTCAGTGTGGGAGAGAATGGACGGTGGGCTGACACACACTCCATTTCTGCCTTGATGGATGGCAGTACTGTTCTTGGTGCAGGAGTCTGAGCAGGTGTGGGTGAGGAGAGGATGTGTTCAGAACTGGATATTCTGGTGGGGTGGGGTGGGGAGGAGAGAGACAGTAACGAGTACAGTTGACCCTTGGACAACAGGGGTTTGAACTGCTGGAGGCCACCTACCCGTGGGTATTTTTCAGTAGTAAATACTGCGGTACTATGTGGTCTATGATCGGTTGACTCCACAGATGCAGAGGAGCTGTGGATACAGACAGCCAACTGTAAGTTATATGCAGATTAACTCCTGTGTTGTTCAACTGTAATTGAAAAATTTCAGCTAGTGTAAGTATTGGGAAAACAGTAGAAGATGGTTGATGGGAAGCTGATGGGGACATGTGGGGGTAGCTGCTTTCCTAGTTAGGGAAAGCCTCTTGGTAGGTGGTTGGGCACAGAGGAGCTGAGATTGGAAAGATGAGAAGGAACCATTTCCCCCAAGATTGGGGGCAGACTGTTCTAGGTAGAGGGAAGGGCACGTGCAAAGGCCCTGAGGTGAGAATGAGCGTAAGGTGTGTAAGGAATATAAAGAAGGGCAGTGTGACCAGAGCAGAACCCTTGAAGGGGAGAGGAATGAGGTACAAAATGAGGCTGGTGACACTCAGGAGCCCCATCACAGAAGCCACCATGAGGAATTTAGGAAGTGGAATTTTCAGTTAGTCCTAATTTCTAATGGATAGGATGCTAGTTATGCCAGCTTAAGAAAGCTGGCACAATAGTGAATTGTTAGGTGGTGGGCATTTATAAGATGTCCTCGGGGATCCTTGATTGCGTAGGTTTGAGGCTTTCAGAAGTTGAGCCGCTGCATTTTTCTTTCCGGCCTAGCCCACATCCAACTTTGAGAAGATTTAGGACTGTTTATGAGTGTGTTCCTTTTTGGTTGTTAATACATATATATTTTTTAACTTCTCACTTTGAAATGGGCTGGCATTCGAAAGCTGTGTGAGCAGCCTGAGCATTTGGCTTGTTTTTAATCATGGAATTTTCTTATTTTGGTCAGTGAAATTCACATGGAGTGTGTTTATTCATGATTTTTGACTCACTTCTCCCAGGGCTGCCCTTGAATTTGCATTGCCACTGTATGAATGAATCAAGGCTTGGTCAATCAAGTTCGGTCTTTTGAGGAACAGATAAGGAGCACTTATCAGAACTTTTGGAGAGGCCTTAACTTCTTATTAAGTGGAAAATACGTGGTTTCACACGGAAGTGAGTATGAATAGAATAGAATAGGCCCGTGTTTTTGCTTTGGAGTCATTATCACTCAGTCTACCTGGCAGAACATGCTTTTTCTGGGTAATTGTCCTAAAGCATAGAGTAGCTTGAAAGACACCCCATTTGCAAACACTTTTCTCCCTGTCACACTGTGCTTTCTAGTTATTAAGGGGCACATGTATGGCTTGTCAAGCCACAGAGCCTTTTAGTGGTGTGAAAGGATAACTTGCTGTCACTTTTTGTCTCAGGTCAACTCACTTACGTCTAAAAAAAGGGGATGAGTGATATATGCAGTCAAAATTGTCGATCCTTGAGTTTCTGAATGGTTATTCAGCTAAACATTTTTTTTTGTAAGTCTACTTTTATAGACCTATTTTTATCAGTCATATATTAAAAATAAACTTTGATTCTCTGAGCACTTCTGGAGGGGCTGTGTATCATTTAGGGCCCTTGATGGTAAGCGTCAGAAAATCTAATATAACTTGATGGAAGCAGAAAGGGGATTCATGGGCTCCTGTGACTCAAGTTTGATTTTGGCTTCAGACATGGCTGGATTCAGGGTCCATCTCTGTTCTTTGTGGGCCTTGTTCCTAGAGAGTTTCCACTGGCAGGTGTGAGATGGGTACAGCAACTCCAGACTGCCTGTCTTCTTGGTGTTACATCTGACGGCCAAGACGGAGCCTCTGGGCTCTGAGCAGTCAGGTGAAAGTGTCCAGCTTGACTCTCAGTGTCTCATATTGGGGCCCAATGTATGCCCATCCCTGAGTCAGTCTCTGTTGCTGGGGAGAGTGAAGGCCTGATCAGGCAGCTCCGAATTTTACATCCACCCCTGGAGGTGAGGTGGGTGGAGAGGTCAGCTCCCAGGTGAGCATCCTGGGGGAGAGCAGGTAAGGAGGTAATGTTCTTGCTGAGAGCAAACACAAGAGCGGCTCCCTAAGATGGATCCTGTCCATGTGTGTATCCCTTCTTGCACCCCTCAAGTGCCCAGTGCAGTGCCTGACCTGTGGGTTAGAGTCAGTGAATGTCCTCCTGTGAGGTCTGGTTACGTGCCCCATGAGAAGCTGCAAGTGCACAAGATGGCCAGAGGGGGCGCTGTGGTGCTGGGCTGTGTTCCCAAGTTTCTGAAATAGGATGGTTTCTATTGCTGTATAGATGAAAAAATTTTGAACTTCTATAATTATTTGACTAAGTTTTATAAAATAGAATATTACCCATGAAATGTGTGACTTTTCAGATTCCATTGCTTGGGACAAGGTGATGTAAAAAAGTGGGTCAATTAAAAAAAATACTGAGAAAACATGAGCATAGGTTCCATAGGATATGGTAAATTAGCTGGAGAGTGACTGATGTGTGCGCAAGCCCAGCACAGTGATGGGTAAGGGTGTGGGTCTTGAGCCAGATTGCCCAGAGTCCGCCAGCTCTGCGGTGCACGGGCTGTGTGACGTTGGGCTCCTTGCCTCACCTCTCTGGGCCGGAACCCACTAGGAGGCTTGTATAAAGTGCTCATGTTAGTGCTCAACGCAGGGTCCAAGTTTAGTCAGTAGCAGTGATCAGTGGTAGCAGCAGTGCTTGTGGTCCTAGACTAGTGGTACTACTGCTAGCGGTGTAGACATGGTCACGGTTGTGAGTGTGGCTCGGGGAAATCAGTGGAGTAGATACATTAGCTTGTTAATGAAACAAGAGTTTATCAAGCATCTGCTGTGTCCCAGCCCTGAGCAGGGTACGTGGAGTGTAGAGGTGAGCAGGCAGGACTCCTGTTCTTGGAGGGCAGCCAGTCTAGTGGGAGAGACAAGCGCGGAGACCATGATAGACGTGCAGACGGCGAGTCTCAGGGGCACTGAGAGGAGGGGCCGTGGGAGCACAGAGGAAGAAACCTACCCATGGGGTGAGGGTCAGAGAAGGCTTCCGAGCTGAGCAGCCAAGTGAAGACAGGAGGGAAGAGCTCCTCACCCAGAGGAGCCAGCATCTGAAGACACGGGCATCGGACAGCTCCGTCTCAGCCAGCAGGCTGGGCTCGAGTGCCTGGGCCAGGGAGTGGGGCCCTCATTTTGGTTGGAGCTGATTATGTCATTTGGGTCATTTTATCAGTACGTCCTTAACCCGCCTACTTCCCAGGTGACTGCTCTCTGGTGAAGGACCAGGACGGGGCAAATTGTAAATCCCCAACTCGTGGAAAGTCAGTAATCTTATGTGTCTTTCCTCCCTCAGAGGTGCTCTGTTTGTTTGAGAACTTCCACCAATATCTCCAGACATTGGAGTGTGTGTGTGTTCAAAATCAGGACGGGATTTAATTTTATTAAATGATTCCAGAGAATCCCTGGTCTAACTTAATGCTGTGAATTTAGTAACTGTAACTAATTATTGGTCTCTTTAGGCTATTTATTTCTGTATTTATTTTGCAAAGCAGGACTAACTTCAGATTGCTGCATGTACCTCTCCTTAGGCGGTCAGCCAGGGCAATGCTGTTACAACACCCCAGGTGGCTCACTGGCTCGATGCCTGTCTCTTTTGCATCCAAAGGAATGTATGACTTTATGGGGAACCATGTAATGAAGGTCTTCACTTTGCTGGCTGAATTAGGAAAACTGACTTCCTGGCCAGCTCTCTGCAGGTGAGGTCCTTGTCCTCATTTGGAAATGGGAGCGCCATGTTGTTTTTCCTGGTCTCCTTGTCTCTTGAGAAGCCTGATTTCAATGGCCCATGACTGTACCAGCTGGTTGGCTGTCCCAGAGCTGGAGTCACCCAATGGTCCTTGTCTGAGCTCTGCCAGGGAAGCAGGTGGGTCAGCTGAGAGAGGTGACTGGTGGGCCACCTGTCTGGCCATCCAGACAGGCCATGGGTTAGATGTCAGGGAGCTTCTGTGCACCCAAGAAGAGTTCTTGAGATCTCTCATTCCTTTCCTGGGCTCACCTGGCTGCTCTTTCCTTTCGGGTTTGGTGTCATCGTCCTCATCCTCATCATTAATATGGTCACCATCATGACAGCCACCAGTTACTAAGAGCTTAGGGCTGGAAGGTATAGTCATTAATTCTCTTATCACCACCATCACTAATTACGACTTTCATGATACGGCAGCTCACATTTATCGAGAGCTTACTGTGTTCTAGGTGTTGTTCGTCCTCCCAGAGCCCGGTCTCATTTGATAGATGAGGAGACCCAGGCACAAAGAGGTCAAGTCACTTGTCCAAGCTGGGGATTGGCTTAGCTAGGATTCACATTCACCTATGGTGACTCTAGAGCAGAAGGTGTCAAACTGTGGCCTGTGGGGCCACCATCTGTCTTTGTAAATAAAGTGTTACTGTAACACAGCCACACCCACCCATTTGCAAATTGTCCCTAGTGGATTTTGCGTTACAGCAGCAGAGATGAGCAGTTGGGGCAGAGACCTCTGGCCCTTTACTGGAAATGTCTGCCAGCCCTTATTCTGAGCCCAAACTCTCAGCCGCCACACTATGGCTGACTCTCAATGAAAGATAGAAGCACCGAGTTCCTACAGTGTGCACAACAGGATGTGCAAAGGCCAGGGGGTGACCATTAGGGGCTGGGAGAGACAGCTCTCCTTCCAGATGAGGAAATTGAGGCTCAGAAGCTGAAGGAACCCTTGTCCCAGGTCACATGGCAAGGTGAAAGGTCATGCAGAGGACTGAAGCCTCGTGTTGTCGTGCCTACTCTCTGTCCCTCACAGTGTCCATCTCCTTACATGCAGTGTCTCAGCTGGAACCATCTTCTCATAATGGGACAGGCTGGCGGGGCCCCAGTGACCCTGGGATGCAGCCTGGACCCAGGGTGGGCAGTAACACTGGCGAGCTGGGGCTCTGAGAGAGCCTGGTGTGCCTTTTGGAGCCTGACCTACTTTGCGTTCCTGGTTTCTTCCTTAAGAGTGACTTCTCGGGGCTTCTTTTCATCCCTCATCACAGGGAGGCAGTTCGAGCACATTCCTGAGTTCACCTTTGCTGCTAGGATTTTTTTAATGATAACATCTTGAGTTATTATTAGGTGGTTACATAAATTCCAATCAATGCACTTTGGTAGCTTGCCCTCTGAAGAGATCCTTTGGGAGAATAAAAGAAATTCGTAGGAGAACAATGTGAATGAGTTAAAGTTGCTTGCATGCTGGTTTCCTCTTGCCCTGAATCATCTCAAGAAAGGGCAGAGCACTGGCGCCTGGGGGTCGGACAGGAAGGGGGCTGCCCCACTTCTGAACAGTACCTGTTGGTGGGAGAGTCACAAAGGGTTTCCCCTCCTGAAGAGCATCGCCGTAATTGAAGGATGAGTTTGGAGGTGACCTCAGAACTTCAGCTCACTGCTAAGGGCTACAGGTTTTCTTTTTAGAGAGATGAAATGTTCTAAAATGGATCCTGGAGCTGTTTGCATTAAAAAAAAATCACTAAATTGAACACTTGAAGTGGGTGAATTGTATGGGATGTGAATTACATCTTCAGAAAACTTATCAAAAAAAAAAAGGTCCTTGGGCCTGTGTGTGCTTAGGTGCAGGTATGTGCTTATAAGTGTGTTCTTGTCGGGTGGGTGTGTCTGCTAGCTTGGTAGAGCAGTGAGGGAAGGCTTCTCAGGAGCACGGGTCGTGTGAGGAGGGCCCAGGGGCCAGGGAGCTGGTGGCATAGTCCTAGCAGCTGCTGTGGTTCAGGACGAGGGTGTGTGAGGCGGGCCTCTGTCCTTGGGGAGGACTGCTCTGCTGTGGGGGAGAAAGAAAGGGCTGAAGTGGCACCCGAGTGGGGGCAGGGAGGCCAGTGAGGAGAGGATGGCAGTGATCCAGGAGGTCAGTGGGCTGTCCCAAGGGGCGCTAGTGGGTTGAAGAAAGGCACCTTGAGAGGAGCTGGGAAGGTGGGCTCCATGAGATGGGTTAGTTACAAAGAGGGAGCCGTGGATGGAGACGGCAGGGGTTCTGTGGAAGGTGGGTGTGCATGTGGTGGGTGTGTACATGCACGTGTCTCTGTGTGTGTGTGTGTACGTGGATGGTGACACTAGCTAGGAACTCAACTGTTGGCAGAGCCTCTGAGACATTGGGGAGGTGCTGATTTCCAGCTGCCAGGGGTAGGATGTATGCAGGGCTCTGGAGCCAGGAAGAACATCACAGCTGGTCCTTCTAGGGTCATGGGGAAGTGATGTCATGTTTGTGTCTTAGATTACTCTGGCAGCTTGGAAGAGAGTTGAGACTTCTCAGCAGGGCCAGGGAGCCTGCTGGGGGTCTGTAATTCCTCTTCCAGCTCCTGATGGGCACCCATAGGAGGCCTCTGACCCTCCTCCCTGACTGGCAGAGGCTCTTGGACAGTCTGAGGGGTTCCTCCAGAATGATGTGACTCCTGCTGTTGATGGGGGGTTTCAGAAAGCTGCCCACACCATCTTCACATGATCGCTCAGGGCACTAAACTGAAGCCGGCTCTGGGATCTGCTGTTGTATAAGCCTTTCCAAAAGGCTGAAGTTTATTAAAAGGGAGGGGAAAGTCACTCTCAGTTACTTCTGTCCTGTGATCACCCTGAGTCAGGCAGCAGTCACGGTCTGGCCTGGATGTACCTTTCTCAGAGTGTGGGCTGGTTAGGTGAGGCTGGTAGACTCGCTTGAGCCTGTGGCGCTGGGGAGAGACTGCTGAGGTAGGGCGGGCGCTCTGGCTGTGGTGAGTTCCCACGTCCACGTGGTTGTCATTCTTCGCAGAGGACAGTGTAGTTCAGGGCCACAGCCCTGCTCTGTTGTCTGTGGGTGTTCTCTCTAGGAACGCTGACCGTAGGGGAGGCGTACGTGTGCAGATTCTTTGAGTTGCAAATAAAAGAATCCCAACTCAGATTGGTTTGTATGAAACAAACAAAACCCAAAACCAAGGAACATGCAAGGTTAACGTGACTGGGGACATCCAAAGGGTTGGTGTAGGCTTCCAGTGGACCTGGATCCAGAGGACTACTGACGTCACTGGCCTTCGCGTCTTTCCCCTGTGCTTGCTTTCTGAGTTGACGTCATGCATGGGTGGGCTTTTTCTGGAGGGGGCAAACATGGCGTTCAGCGAAGTGGACACCTCTGTCCCTCCCGAAAAGGACCCTGACTAGCTCTGTATGGGTCAGAGGGCCTCCCTGCCTCAGTCATCATTTCCAGAGGGATGGGCCGGCCAGGGTCAGATGCCCATCGCTGGTAGGGAGGGTGGGGCTGTGTGACTGACAGGCCCACCAGAATCTCATGAAGGGCAGTTTCCAGAGGGAAGAGAAATGGGAAGACCCCAAAGTAGAAGGTTCCCTCCAGCGGAAACCTTGGTAAGTGGCACAGCCACAGCATCCCAGGTGGCAGGTTTCTGAAGCAAAGAACAGAGGAATTTCTCCTGGCTAAAAGCATAGGGAGCTTTGCTTTAAGGTGTAATAGAGCATTTGGGTCAAATTCATATTTCTCTAATAATTGTTAAAAGTACACTTTGAGATTGGCCTCTAATGTCTCCTGTGTCTCCAACTCAGAGCATAGTGGGCAGGCCACCTGTTAAATGTGGTCGAGGACTTAATTTTAATTCTCAGCTCTACTCCTTGCCAGCTGTGTGCCTTCAGGCAAGTCTCTTGACTTCTCTGGGCCTCAGTTTCCATTGAACACCAAGCCTGCCTACCCCTCCATGTGCTTTTGTGCGGATCGCATGAGAGTCCTGACGGGGTAAACCAAGCAGCTGTGGGTGGACAGCCCTGCTGCTGTTTATTGGTGTTGTCATTCTGGGACACATGTGTTTTTTTCTAAATTGCACCAAAAACTTTGACTCTTTCTTCCAGAAGTGTTACTCCCTCTGATTTAGAAGTGTGTGTGTGTGTGTGTGTGTGTGTGTTTTTTCTTACCTAACAACACGAAGTGTTGCATAAGAATGAAATGCAAATCGGTACCTGAGGTGGCCCTCAGATTGCCAGGCTGTGCTTACCAACAGAGGAGAGGTAGGCTGTGTCTCTTTGTTCAGATAAACAAAAGACAGCAAATTCTTCCTGGCTATTTAAACGGGGAGGGAGTAGAAGGAAGGAGAGGGACAGGGCTGGAGGGAAAGCGCGGAGGCAGGCTAGAGAGCGTCAGGTGCTGTGCTGAGTGCTGAGATCTGTCACCTCACTGCTCTGGTGGTCAACACCTCCAGGGCCTAAAAGAAACGAGGGTAGCAGGTGGGTTAGGAGCTTGAATTGAACCCCAGCTCCACTGTTTATGATAGGTGTCATCTTGGTCAACATTCTCCCCTTCTCTGAGCCTCCATGTCCTCATCTGTAACATGGATTCATAACATTACCTTCCTCATAGTGTTGTTGTAAGGATTAAATAAAATAATCCAGGCAAATTTGCTTAGAACCTTGTCTGGCAGATATTAAGGGCTCAAAGAATTATCATTGTCATTAATATGATATAATGAGAGAATTAGGTTTTTATAACGCTCTGAGATGGGAAGGATGGATGGTCATGAGGTTCTCATTTTAAGGATAATGGATACAGATTCAAAGATGTAAAGTCACTTATGTGTCACATGGGCCCACAGACTTTGTCTGTAAAGTCTGTAAAGTAAATATTCTCAGGATTGTGGGCCATCTGGTCTCTGTTGCAATGATGTAGCCCTGCCTCTGCAGTGCGAATGCAGTCACAGATGATACGTCAACTAATGGTTGTGGCTGTGTACCGGTGAAAATTTATTTATAGGAACAGGTGGTGGCTGGATTTGGCCTGTGGGCTGGTAGAGCTGATAGGTGGCCAAGTGCTGAGTTAGGTCTTGCATCTGGGTCTTCTGGCTCCGAATTCTAGCCCTGTGCCTGGTGACAAGTAGCTTCCTCCGCACGCAGTTCAGGAGAAGCTTGTCCACCAACCAGAAGCCAAACACCTGCGTCTGGAGCCGATGAGAGCCTTTGAGAGAAGGGAAGCCTTCAACTTCCAGCTTCTGAGATGCCTGCAGAGATGTTTCGTCTCTCGTGACTTGATGTGTTGTGGGTCCCTCAATGCTCCGCTGGGGGTTGCCGCCCCTCTGCTGCTTCTTGACAGTTCAGCACAGTGAACCTGATGGGCGTGAAGTCTGCCTGGACTGGCAGGCTCACGTCAGAGGCCTCCCTGGCACCCCGACCACGGCATCTCCTGGGAGCTGGCTGGGCACCTCCTTGTGCTCCTGAGCTGCTGGGATAACTGCGCAGGAGGGATCGTGGCGTGAAACCCATAAAGAGAGCGAATGGCCCCTGGTTATCCTGTGACCGCTGACTGCTGAAAGTAAGGGCGAGGAGAAGTCTCATCTTGGCAAGAGGAGTCATTTGAGATTTGCACTCTTGACCTCTGCTCAAAGCAAAGGGTGGACGAATCTGGTTGTTGGTACGTGTGTTAGCTCTGGGCAGATGGGAGGCAGAGAGATTTATGGTTGGATCTCAGCCAGCCCTGCAGCAGCCTTAGCCTAGGTGACCTGAGCTGGGCCAGAAGAGGGCTTGATAGTGACAGTCAGACCAGCCTGTGTGGCAGTCACCAACTTTCAGGGCAGCATGCGAATCAGCACAATGGAATTCTCAAAGCTCATTTAAAAACCGGAGGAGTAGTTTTATTCTCCAAGCGATAACGCTGTTGGCGCTTTATAAACAATGAATAAGAAAAAGATTAGGAGGTTACAGAATAGTATGAAAATGGAATCTGGATGCTGGGTGGCTTGTTGGAAAGTTGCTAAGTTCTTCTTCTTAGCAATACACAGCACATGTAAGGGGATTTTGTGTTTAGCGGTTTTGCTTTTTGGATTTTGGGGGGAGGAAAATGGTTCTGTAAATTGAAAGTGTTGTTAATATTTCAAAAATCTCAATTCTTTTGTCCCTGAGGTAGGAGGGTTAGCACATGGCTTAGTGTTCTCTCCTGAGAAGCCTCACAAAAAATGTTAATTATATTTCATTTACCACTTAGGTAATTTCTAAAGGGAGATTGGCTTGGGAATAATTATTTGGGGATTATTCTATTTTTAGGGTTGATGTGCAAGGATTACCTGAATTGTTACTAATCTATTTCTAGACTGCGTTTTACTCACTGCCTCTTATAAGTTTGCAGCTGGCTTTGGCGCCCTTGTGGGAAGCGGGTCACTACTTGTTACGGACTACGTGATGACCTCCCAGAATTCACATGCTGGAGCTCTAACCCCCAACATGACTGTATTTGGACCTAGGGTCTTCAAGGAGGCAATTAAAGTGAAATGAGATCATGAGGGTGGGGCTCTACTCCAATCTGATGGATGCTCGTAAAAGAGGAAGAGACACTAGGAATGAGGGTGCACACAGAGAGGAAACCCTGTGAGGACACTGAGAGAAGGGCGGCCCGTCTGCAAGCCCGAGGGAGGGGCCTCGGGACAAACCAGACCTCTTACTCCTTGGTGGTGGGCTTCCAGCCTCCAGAACTCTGAGAAACGAATTTCTATTGTTCAGGCTTCCCGGTCTGTGGCATTTGGTTATGGCAGCTCTGGGAGACGATCACACTCTTAACTGATGTCTCTTCTCCCAGGTTCAAGTCCTAGGTCCACTGCTTACTAGCTCTGAGTACTTGGGACAAGCTAATTAGCCTTTCTGAGCCTCAGATTTCTCTTCTGTAAAGTGGGGAGTGTGAGTCCTAGAAATTACACATTATGTGTATGTGTGTTGTTTTAGTGTGAATTGTGGGAAGGGTTGACTCCGGCTGAGCCTTGCTGTCCAAGGACAATCCACGTGCTGATGTTCAGTGTCCCTGTGGGATCCTTATATGTTTCCAGTGACTGTCACGTGTCGATGCTGGAGGCAAGCATCTCACTAGGACCGAGGACCAAGGCGGTGTGGTGTGTGGGGACGGACGCTGGTTCTGGGGTCAGGCTGCTCAGGTGTTCATCTGTTGGTGTGGCCATGGGCTCACTGCCCTCCTACTCACATGCTTGGTGTGTTCAGCTGTGAAATGGGAATGGGTGTGGACGTGGGCTGGGTCACTGGGGTTCTTGTGTGTGGTACAGACTCTGATTTTGTGACTTCGTTTCAATAATCCACATGTGACCAGGCCCCTCATGCCTATCCTAGTGGTTTTTCTTCCCTCGTGTAGTATTAGTCAGTGTAGAGTCTTACATGAAAGCCATCCCAGTCTTCTTGAGAGGCAGACCTTGTTGGTTCCAATCTCTCACATCCCCAGTGCTTGTCTCAGTGCCTGGTATTTGGCAGATGCTCAATAATTTTAACTTAAAATATGAAATTAAAACAATTTTTAAAAAATTTTTTTACTTTTTTTGGGGGGAGAAGTGTAATTAGGTTATTTATTTTTAATGGCAATGCTGGAGATTGAACCTAGGATCTTGTGCCTGCTAGGCACGCACTCTACCACTGAGCTATACCCTCCTCCCAACAATTTGAACTTTTTAACAGCTTTATCAGGGTGCAATTCTTACATTACACAATTCACCCACCTAAAGAATGCAATTCAGTGATTTTCAGTATATATAGATAATATATACATAATATGTAGGAGGATATATATGTATGACTGTAGTATATATAGTGCTCAGTTATTCTTTTCTCAATTTTTGTAAATGAATGAGTGAATTCTTTATTTGTTGCTTCATATGTAGCATTTAATTAATTCATTCACTCAGTCTGTGTTTGCCGAGTGCCTGCTGAGTTAAGATAAAGTGCCAGTTGCAATGCGGGGGGTCCAGCAACCTCCTGATCAGGTGAAGTCCCCTGCTTTCACGGAGCTCACATTCATGTCAGGAAGAAGCCGTGAGCCTCTTGGTGTTGGCCTTTCCTCTGTCAGGTAGCTTCTCTTTAGCTGTTGAACGGAGCTACCTGGCAGTAACCCGCAGTCCACTGTATCCCTGACGTCTCTGTCCCCACCATTGCCCAGGTTGCTCATGTAGGCTCTGTGTCATTGTAGTTTTCATGTGATCAGTACTCACTGAACATGGGGAGGGGGCCAAGGGCAAGACAGCAGGCTGGAGGTGGCAGTTTTGGGGTTGACTCCTCTGGTCGTTTCTGGTCGTCTTCGTCTCCCTTTGCCATAGTCTGCGGGTGGTTCTTGGGATGGAAGGAGGCCGGTATAAGCTGTTCCCATGGTGGGCAGAGACGGGAGGCTGGAATCATGCTCGTTTGAGAATGAAGCTAGAGACAGTCATTACAGTCATTGCCTTTCGTCCCGTGGAACACGGCCCTCAACCCAGACGTCAGCCAGATCCCAGGATTTCACGAACCATCCTGGCTTTCATCCTCTTTTAGGTCAAGCCAGGACCGCAAAGGGCCAAACCTTCAGAAACAGACCTTGTGGTCCTGGAAACAATATGGAACCTGGAATAATTAAGGAAGCTCATTCAATAGACCTTTTGTCTTTATTTTGGAGAGGACAGTGGTAGACGATTGGATTCACCAAAGATGAGTCAAAACATAACTTCCCAGTGGGTACCATGGGGTCCTCTCCTTCTTACCTTCTCCTTTGCTTTGTGACAGTGGCCACCTGTCTTGGTGGACCCTGAAATAATGTCCAAGTCATCAGCGTTTGTAAAGTTCAGACTAACTTGGATGGTGTTTTGTTTTCTTTGTACAGCTGTATAACTGCTTAAATGCGTATAACTTGGATGTAGCCCATTTGGCTAAATGGACACACGGACGTCTCACTTCTTGAGTCCCTACTCTGGTAGTATGGTTATGCTGAGGCTGTTGGGCATCTGTGGTGGCACAAAGCACATGATTATGATGGTGTATCCTAATTCTATCATCCTGTGTATCTTCGGCATCTATGCTTTGTGTGAGGAGAGGGAGAAGAGGACTTACAAATGTAATATAAAAGAGGTTAAGTAAAAAGCTTTATAACATTGAATTTGAATTGGAAAGAGCAGTGTGAATAACAAGGTATGTTATCTTAAAAATAAATTGTAGATATATCTCTCTATATATATTTCTATGTGTAGTTTAATCTGTAAAGTCTCAGAATAACACAATATAACTGCTGATAACAGGTGAACAATTCTGTGTGTGTTTTCTCCATTCCCCTCCATTCTTGAAAAACACTCGTTCTCTATCTCCATTACCTGAGCCTATAGCCAATACATACTTGACTCTTTCGCTTTAATCCTTGTTTGGTCCCAGTTCTCCAAGTTTTCCCACCAGTTCTGTTGCTGTCTGGCTAGTCACTTTGGCTGTCTCCAGCTTATCCTCTGATAAATTCTGCAGGGAAGCCTTACGGGATCAGTATTTCCAGAGTTCTTTCATGTTGTTAACTCGTTTGTGTCCTCAATTTGATGGATCCGAATCCTTAGGTTGCATTTTCCTGAGTATCTTTAAACATGTTACTGCATTTTGAGGGACTGTTGTCGAAGTTGGATGATGGTAACTTTCTTTCCCTTAGAAGTCACTTACCCAAAGGATTTCTTCCCTTTGTCTAACGTTCAGTCAGTTTTCTAGGATGCATTTTGGTCAGTCACTCAGAATTAGCCTTCTCAGGTACGTGGTATGCTCTGCCCGTATGTAATTTCAAACCTCATTATTTCAACAAAAGTTAGTTTGAATCATAGTTGAGTTTCTGTTCCTTCCCTTTGATTTTCCTCCCCAGGGGCTTCTGTTTTCTGTAGGTTGGATCCTGTCTTTAATATTTGTCACTTTCTCACCAATCTTTATTCTTTTCTTCGCTTTCTCTTACCTTCCTTCCTTCCTTCCTTCCTTCCTTCCTTTCTTTCTTTCTTTCTTTCTTTCTTTCTTTCTTTCTTTCTCTTTCTTTCTCTTTCTTTCTTTCTTTCTTTCTTTCTTTCTTTCTTTCTTTCTTTCTTTCTTTCTTTCTTTCTTTCTTTCTTTCTTTCTTTTTCTTTCCTTTCTTTCTTTCTTTTTCTTTCCTTTCTTTCTTTCTTTCCTTTCTTTCTTTCTTTCCTTTCTTTCTTTCTTTTCCTTTTTAAGCTTGTTCTTTTCACCTTCTAGGTGTTCCTTCTAGGTTGGTCTTCATTTCTGAAAATTTTCCTTTAATTTCCTGAATTTTGTCACTTCATCAGTGAGTTCTCCTAATTCGGGTTCACGTTCATTTGCGCTGTTTGTTCACGCTGTGCGCTGCTTCCGCGCTGTCTTTCAGCTCCGTTTGCCGTAGAAGGCTCTGGTTACGTGGGTACTTCCGGCGCGCCTTCCTTGTCTGCTTCCCGCTCTTCTTTCTTGCTGTGTTTGTGTGGGATCTTCTCTGGCTGCTTCCTCGCTGCTCTTCACATGTGGTCAGGACACCAAACTTCAGAGGGAGGGAGGTTGAGGGCAGCTCTCCTTGCCTTTGCTGAGCGTCCCCTTCTTTGTGTTCATGGAGTGATCAGCTGTGTGGCCACTCGCTTTCTGAGACTTCCTGGTTCTGTTCTCCTCCCTGACTTTTATCCAGGTCTTCGCTTTCCTTCGCCTCCAGTATCTCTGGACTGCTCAGTCATGATTCCACTAGAATAGCTTTTTTTTTCCCCCTCACCGTGCAGCGCTGTCTGGGAAGGGAGTCCTAGTGGGCCAGTCTGGAGAATCAGTGGAGGCCAGCCTGCAGTGTCCCTCGGGCTCACCATGCGTCCCTTGCACTCACCTGCAGTTGGGAGGGGGGTGCCTCTCCCGGTCTCGTTCTGGCTCTCAGCTTGGCCCAGCACGCTTTCCTTTGCAGGGAGGACCTGCTGGTGACTTGGGGGTTCTTTTCTCCGGGCATCTCATCAGATGTCCTGTGACGGCTTCCCTCTGCATCTGCCGCCGCCCCAGGTGCTGATGCCGTGCAGACCTCGTGGCTGTTGGTTTGTCCTTACTTGCTTATATTTTGGGGCTTATATTGTGTGATTCCTTGTTGTCTAGCTTTGTTATATTATTCCTAGGCTTTTGGTTTTGCTGTATATATTTAGAGAAATTAAAACAATTATGCTGCCATCACTACTGTCTTCCTAGAATCCCCTTCTAAATAGATATTGTAAATAATTCTAATTAAATGCCCCCTTAATAATACCACCAGACAAAGCATAGAAGAAGCAAATTGTCAGTGAGGTTGAAATTGAAGGTGAACAGTCTGCTCCTAATTGGCCAGTTGATTACAGTGGGTCAGAACTCATTTTGCTTCACAAAAGTGATTCCTCTGCTGGCTCCTAACAACCCCTGTTCATTCCGAGCAGAGGTTCCCAGCCACAGTGCTGCAGAGGCTCACAGGACGGTGATTCCTTCAGCCCCCGGTGCTGTCGGGGGACCCAGGCGGCAGGAGCCCCCTGCCAGTTGCCTCCAGTCTGCGTGGCTTCATCTGTTCATCCTCAGTGGGATACAGGAATGTCATTTTGAGCCTTGCTTACAGATATATTTATTCATCAAACTTTCCTTATTAAAAAAAAAATTCCCTTAACTTTTAATTTTGAAAAATTTCAAGCCTCCAGAAAAGGTGCACCGACTAGTGCAACGAACTTGGATACACACGCCTTTCACCTCGATTCACTAGCTGTTAATATTTTGCACATTTGTCTTCATTTTCACTTTTTCTTAAAAAATAAGTGAAAAAATCTATGTGTTTATATATTTATACATACATATTTTTTCTGTACTATTTAAAAGTTGTTTCAGACATTGTGATTCTTTTCTCCTAAATCCTCCGACATTTACCTCCTAGGAACAAGGACAGTCTGCTGTATTACCACAGTATTATTACCATACTCAAGAAAACTGACAATTCTGTAGTGTCTAATATGCTCTCCATATTCACAGTTCCCTAATTGTTCCTAAAGTGTCTTTTTAAAGCCATTTCCCCACCCCTACCCCACCCCAGATTCAGGCTTATGCATCACCTTTGGTTGTCACCTCATCAGACCATCCTTTAGCCCGAATTCTGTGCTGGATGTTGGGGGTACAGGGATTGAGCAGGCTTCAGTTCCTGCTTTTGAGGAGCTTGTGGTGTAGAAGCAGCAGTGTTAAAGTAAGAGCAATACAGACTTGGGCCTCCTAGAGTCCTCCTGCTGCTAGCTCGATCCCTAAGAGTTCTAATTCGCTTTTGTAACCGATGGCATCTGGTTCCCTCCTGGTCTTCCCGGTCGCCATACCTGGTCAGCTTCCTGGACTCCATGGAAATCCGTTCATATTTGGGCATCTTAAGAGCGTCCAGGCACACTGTCTGGACCCTCTGCTGAGAGCCTGGAGGCCAGAGAACAGACACTCCTTACATTTAGTAATGTCTTCTACAGCTTTTCAGTAATTTCTCCCCCAGGGCGTGGGGTGGGATTGAACACAGTGGAAAAATGTTTTAATCAAGCGACGACAAGCAGCAGTGACAGACAGCTTGGAGAAGCCTGGCTTTCTTTTTGCTTTGTTAACTCGCAGTCATTAGCTGTCGAGGGGGAAACAATTGTGTTTTCTCAGAAACGTGTTTTAATCGGCTGGATCTTTGGGGACTGATTGTCCCCATTTGTCAAGGCAAAAGTGCCGGTTTGAGCAGGCCAAAGACACTTCTGCTGAGCCATAAGCCACCACACAGGAAGGGCTATTTGTGTGAACCTGAAGTTAGAATTCGTTGGTGACCTAACTTCTAAATTGTGTTCATGTTGTGACCCTGAAATTCTCATCCCATAGCTGCCTGTGGAGTTTGTCAGAGTGCTGTTCTTCACAGGCAGTAGGGGGTTAGGAACCCCTGCGAGGGCCAGCTGGGTAATGGACGTGAATGAAGCGGGCCATGTGTGAGAGGGTGGGGCGCAGGGGAGTCTTCGGGGACCTGGGAAATGGTTGTCCTGTATGGAGGCACTTGGATTTTTTTAAGAAAAGTTGGAACCCTAGATCTTTAAGGGAAATATCTTGATCTTTCATTATTTATACCTAATTATGAAAAAACACATTAGACAGACACACATACACACACTCATTTTCATATGCTCTGAGGGTCTACAAAGCCGATGGTCCTTGGGGCTGGGATGTGTGGTAATATTCCCCCTCCTTAGGTAACTGTTGCCTTTTGCTCTCTCTGTTGTTTGGCCTCCATTGTTGTATTTTGTTGTTATCTTTTTATTTTTGCCTCATTCGCAGTCCACGTTTCCTGCCTGTGGTCTCATGAGGCTGGGATTTGATGAGACTGTTGTGACTTTGTTCAAGAGCTAAACTGAGTTTTCAACTTGGTATTCAGCTGCAGGATGCCTCTCGCTCTGCAAGTGCTGTGCTGGTAACAACAGCTCCTCCACGGCCGATCGAAATCCCCAGACACCACACTGCCTTGTGGCAAGAAAGAGACGCCTTCCTGGCCTTTCCCCTCCCTCATATGCGGTTGGACGCCAGTAACAGTGATTGAACTCCCCTGTTGCCAAACACCGCGTGAAGTGTTTTCTAGGTTCTAAGTTGTCCTGCCGGCATTGCCACAAAGAGGTCGGCAGATTCCGTGAACTGCGCCCTCTGAACTGTGATATTTATCAACGTAATAGCAGTAGCTGGGCCCTGTTAGTCCCAGATACTGTTTAATATCTAGTGTGCTGTATTTGTATTTACCAAGCAAATTTTCTTGGCTTTTCAGTGCCAGTTATGAGCTATTCAGTTAACCCTTGTGACCCTAACTGTGTGGGCTGTTAGGATAAGCCCATGGTTTTGTTGGTTGGGAGTCTTCCTAGAGAGTTTCTTTCTTAAAAAACTTATAATTTTGAAATAATCTTAAGTTTGCTGGAGAATTGCAAGAATAGTAAAAGAATTTCCGTGTACTCTTTAGCTAGATTAACTACTTAATGTTTTGCCATGTTTGGGATAGATCGATCTGTCATATATATCTGCATTTACCCATATAAACTTTTTCCCTGACCCATTTAAGAGTTAGTTTCGAACATTATGACCTTTTATCCTTAAGTACTTGTATTTCCTAAGAAGAAGGGCACTTTCTTACATGACTATAGTGTGATGATAAAATTCAGAAAACTTAACATTGATGTAATATTATTATGTCAAACAACAGGCTATGTTCATTTTTTTCTCCAGTTGGACCAATGAAACCTTTTTTGGCCATTTTCTTTGCCTGATCCAGGATCTGGTCCAGAACCAGCCATTGCGTTGAATTGTTCCTTCTCTTTATCTCTTTTAATCTGGCAACACTTCCACAGCTTCTTGGTTTTTTTCCATGACCTTGACTTTGTTGCATTCCCCTTCTGGCCAGTGGCTTTGTAGGACATCCCTCAGTTTGGGTCTGTCACCTGTTTCCTCATGACTAGATTCAGGTTGTGCGTTTTTGACAGAATCTCAAGGTTTAAAATCCATTCCCTCTTGGCCTAACAAAGGGACAGGAACTAGCAGTAGACTTCTGGTCTTACAGTGGCAAAGCTTGATGCCAAGGGGTGGAAGTGAGCAGTAGAGGTGGCACTTGGTGGCTTCAGGAAGAATTCAGCATACAGACGTATTTTCTTTATAAAAATTGAGACAGTTTAAAAAATTGTGAATCAGTGCCTTGAGACCTCTAAACTTCACAGAGAAATTCAGATTTCCAGCTGCTCTTGAAGAGTCCGAAGACCTGGTGACCCTGGAGCGCACTCCCACGTGCCTGGTGTTGAGTTGTGAATATCCCTCCATACAGGCATGTGCTGTCTGCTGTGACCTCCCCACCCTTACACGGGGCCCGATGTGCATCTCCCCCAGCCTGCTTCAGTCCTTTATGGTACTTGCCTGGTCCCTGCAGGCTGGTGACTGAGATCTCGGGGTGGGCTTGCAGTTTTGTGCCCTCTGTGTTCTGCTTCTGTACGCCATATACATTCTTACTGGGACCCGTTAGGAAACACTTTGCCATTTCAAATCTGCTCCGCTTGCCTGTTCTTACCTCTTTTAGGGAGGTGGGTTTATTTGAATATTCATTCAAGTGAAGTGATTCTGTTTTTGTTCACTCTTCCCCGAGGTAGATTGTTACATGGAAGATCTTAAGGTTTCCAAACTGGCTCTCATGGAAGCCCAATGCAGTGAGAGCTTCCTTCAGCTCCCAGTTAATATGGGAAATGCTACATCCCTAGAGGGACCCACACCAGCTTGGGGAAATCAGACAAGTATTTTCTGAGGAGGTGAGGTTGACTTGGTAATGGATCAAGTTAGCTAAGGGACAAGTTGTGAGAACAGGATTCAATATTGACCCTTGACCTGGAAATCCTTCTAGGGACAATTTGGGCATCACTCTAGGTCTTCCCTAGCCCTTCCTTTTCATGGAGAAAACAGAGCCCCGGTTTACAATTTATGATTAATGATAATAATAGTAATAATTGAAAAAAAAAAGGCTAACGTGTATTTAGTACTTACTACGTGCCAGACACTTCTGTCAACTTTTATAATAGCCAGTTATTTTACTCCACCAGCAAAAGGGCATTTATTCAGGATTAGCCAGAGGAACTGCAATTCAGGGTATGTGAACTATGGTGGACCATAGGCGAATCTGAAGAAATTGCTTTTGTGGGATAAAGGGGGGAATGGGGAGGGGCTCTAATAATCAGAGAGTCCATTGGAGGAATCTAGGAGTCCAAAGTTTGGAGGCTTCTCATTGGTTGGGCAGCTGCAGTCTCTGATTGGCTGGGCTGTCATTGGGTGGAGAGACATTTTCTTCTTCCGGCTGAATAGTAAAGTAGATGACGCCTTTCTGTTTGGAGTAATTGATGATGCACGGTGGGGTGTGAGAGCTTCCTGTATAGGCCTGTAAAGACTCTAATTTTAGCTGAGGTTTAAAAAATTAATTCCACACTTCCTCCTTTTGATCAGGATCTTTTTTCAAAAGCATTGCTGATCAAGAGTCAGGATGCATGTAGTGGTTAGTCCCTTAGTGCCAGGAGGGACCTTCTCTGGGTGTCGTGTCCCACATTGGAGGGAAGGTACACAAGCCAGAAACCTCATGAAGCCACATTTGACTTAACAAGGAAAGGTGGTAGAGAGAACCTTCAGGTGTTTCATATTTGGTGTCTGCTTCATCAGGGTCGTAAGCACTAGAGATTATCTTGAAGTCACCTTATTAGGCATGTCATTTTTACAACAGTTCAACAAACAACGGGTGCAGAACTTCACGATAAGTATACACAGCAGAGTTAAAAACAACATTCCAAACCTAGTTTGCAAGATAGTTCTAAACCAAGAGCCGAGATCTGAAGGTAGCCAGCTGAAGAAATCAAGACAGTGGTTTGTCAGGTGAAATTTGTTCTTGAATTTTATGTGATTGTGTCTCTAATTCCCCGAAGGCATTTATCCACATCTAGGCTGTGTTTGCTGTTGCACCAGGCACTTCCACGCTCAGCAAGTAGGTAATCAGAGGCCACGCTGTTATCCAAAACCACCTTGGCCAGTGAGTCAAGTGACCATTGCTGGGCTGACACTGTGTTGGCTGTGGAGTCAGCTGACTCTCCTAACGTCAGGGAGGGATTACTGATGGTTCATTGGTGCTCACTGTGATTTGTGGGAGGAAAGCTCTCCCTACAGAGACAAAGCCAGAACCACATATGCCTCCTGCAAGTTCTCACTTAAGGTAGTTACAGAGGCTTAATGGTGTGGGCCAACCTTTGAAGCTTCTGCCTGGTGATGCAGGGAGAACAGGACAGTGAATACAGCGAGGGCACACTGTCCTGGGTTCTCTGGCTGTCCAGGCAGCGAGTTGCCCCAGCACAAAGGCCATTCTCAAAGTTTCCACACGTGAAGTTGTGACCAGGGGATGTGCCTAGGGATGTGCCCTTGCATAACTAATAGTGTCTGATGGATTAATTCACTGGTGTAGACATGTTAGCATTACTTAACCACACCTGAGACACTGTTGTTACTCACTGAGAAGTTGCCTAGATATGTATATATGTCAGTAAGTTTGCAAATGGTCTGACTTGAATTGGTAATAACTCAGTAGAGCCTTTCATACCAGTATTCAACAGATCTTCTTTCCCCACCCCAGGGTTAGGTAAAACGGAAGCAAGGAATTATTTTAGATGGACTTAGCACCCTAACTGTATAAAGTTGGCCTGTGGAACCATTTGGACAGGAAACAGTATCTCGAACCCCAGTGAAATTACTTATTGGGTAAACCAGGGGGTCATTGCTGTGTTGGACAGACTGAGGTTTCGGATGGCATATCCAGTGATCAGAGAGGTTTCATTTTTTTTGTAAGGGATTGGGAAATGCAGATGAGAGTGTTCCTCATGGGAAAGAGGGTGAAAGCAAGGTAAGAGACACTATTGAGGGAAAGGGATACAGGCCTGGTCCGGACATGCTGGGAAAGCTGTTAGCTTCTGGTGTCATCTGCTTCCGGTCCTACTGAGCTTTGCCTTCAGGCTATTGGAGGGTGTACGGGTCCATCTGGGTTCGGTGCTTTCTTTATATGTGACACATGGATCCAGAATGCTGCTCCTTGGAGTTTGGCTGCACAAGGGTCAGTCAGCAGGACCTGATAGGGACCCTTTCAGCGAGGCTGGAGAGAGAGGCCTTTTGGAGGTAACTTTTCAGTATACAGAATCTCTTTGTTGTGGGAGTGACATTTGAGGTCCTTGTCTACCAAAAGCACGCTGCAAAAAGAGGGCTCTACCAGAGCATGGTTATTTTTAATAGAAGTGATCAGGCCTTTACAATAGAGAAGTACATGCTTTCCTTTATCAGTTGTGGATCAAAAGAAGCAGGAGCCAAGTGCATTGCGCATCCTGTGATTATTTCAAAGGGTGAGAATTAATGATTCCTGAAGGGAGGTAGCCCTAAGAGTCAGAAGAAGGACTAGCGGCAGTGCTTTTGGCCAGGGTATCTGGAGAGTTCCTAGAGACTTCACAGATGTAGTGTTAGTGATGCCACCAGTGTGTCTGACCAGCCCAGAGAGTCGAGGATGGTGAGCAGAGTGAGCGCGTTGCAGAGCTGGCCAGGAGCACAGACCTGCCGTAGGATTTGGCCAGTGCAGCGAGTTCCCTGATGACTGAAGTTCAAAAGGGGTTCTGCAGGTAGGAATGATCCTTTCCAGCAGGACTTTAGCCACAGCAGAGGCAGTAGCTTGTCAACAAGGGGAGGCTTCAGTCCAGTGAGTAAACATACAAACCACGGGCAGAATTCATTTATATCCATGAGATGGGGGAAGCTGGATAAAAAGCCAATTACCAAACCGTGCATGGTCCGTTGGGCAGTTCAACGGGTTCTGGAGCAGGACAGCCAGGCTTGCCTGAGTTACATATATGTTGGGCAGGTAAGGCAGGCGAAATAAGAGCTTTTTGCTGCTTTATTGATATTTCTCCACCTGTACTGATGCATAAAAGCTACCCTTTGTTGTTGGATCAGTGGTTTCAGGCATGTACAGTGGTCGAAAGCGGGAACTTTAAAGGCTCTGGTAGGACCGCATTGTTACTTGGTCTGAATCAGAGCTGCTTTTTTTTTTTTTTTTTTAATTGGGGGTCAAACCAGCAGTTATTGAATTTCCAATTTTGTTTTTCTTTTTCTGAAGCAAATTGTTAGTCTTCCCTAGTCAGTTTTTCTAAGGTCTCATTTGGGAAACCTTCCCTTTGGACCATGACAGAGGTGTGGTTGCTGTTGGCTCCTTTTTTGCTGAGCGATCAGCGAGGTGGTTTCCCTTGGTCTCTGGGCAGTCAAGTTCAGAGTGTCCAGGAATCTTAATAGCCAAGGCAGGCAGGTAACGGTATGACGTCCAGTAGTTCCTGAACATAAGGGCTGTTCTTAACTTTTTT
Organism: Camelus dromedarius; assembly: GCF_036321535.1. NCBI lineage: Eukaryota > Metazoa > Chordata > Mammalia > Artiodactyla > Camelidae > Camelus > Camelus dromedarius. Next base: position 1,234,202 of record NC_087459.1, on the reverse strand, counting down.
ATCTCCGCTGGACATGAGAAAACCGCTTTGTTTCCGGCGCATCCCGGAGTCACGGGCTACTCTGAAAGCATGCCTGCTGTCGGTGTAAGTGTTGGTAGTCTTGCCCCCCCCCCCCCCCCCCGGCTAGTGTATAGGCTTGAGTGACTGCATATAATTGGCCTCTTGGGCCGAAGTAGCCAAGGACAAGGGTGCTGCTTCAGTTACATCAAAAGATGTTGTTACTACATGTCCAGTGCAGTGTTTGCCATTGTCACCTGTTGAATAAGAACCAACAGGAAACCATGAGTGTCAGCATTACTCAGAGGAGTTTCTTGTAGATCAGGGGCAGGGGTGTTCAGAAGGTGATTTTTCAGTGTTAAAACAGTTGTGGGAGATTTCATTGGTAACAGAGAAGAGTAGCAGGGTTAAGGTGATGACAACAAGAGCTGTATGAGGAGCGGTTAACGAGAGATGAGCGTGGCTAGCAGGAACATGCTGTGCACGGTGAGAATTTAGAAGTATGCATGAAGTACGAAAATGGTCGAAGGAGCTCCTACAGCTATTTTTCAGTGACCTTAGCCAAGGGCAGTGGCAGGGATGGCTCTAAGGCACAGAGGGTACCCTAGGGCCGCAGGGTGTGGCTGTGGGCCGCGTACCCTCCAGGCCAGTGGTGATCCCTGTGCTTTTGCGAGAGTACCCCAGGAGCATTCCCTTCTTTCTCACACACCGAAAGGAAAAGTGGAAGTTGATAATTGGGATGCCCAAGGGCAAGAGTGTTCATTCAACTTCTTTTCAAGGCTTTAAAGGCTCTGTCAGCCTGTTCTCTTCATTGAGTTGGGATTTTTTTTTTTTTTAAGTAAATCATACAGGAATTTGGCTATAAGAGAAAAATTTGGAATCCAGTTCCGACAACAGTCAGCCAGGCTGGGAAAACAACTGGCATTTAGCTTTGGGTTTTAAGAAGTTCTGGATACCACAGACCCGGTCTGGATCCAGTTGGAGCCCTTGTTCTGTTATCAGGTGACCCAAGTACTGAACCTGACTTTGGACAAACTGCAGCTTCTCTTGGTGACCTTGTGTCCTCTTAGGGCTAAAAGTCTTAGTAAATGGGTGCTGTCTTCCTTTGAGAAGGCCTGGGAGGGAGAGCAAAGAAATAAGTCATGTATATCTTGCAACACTGTAGAACCTCTCAGAAGCTTTACATAATCCAGATCAGCCTTCAGGACTTGTGGAAAGTAAGAAGGACTTTCAGTAAAGCCCCCGAGGCGTTGCTGTCCAGGTGAAATTGTTTTTCCTCCCAAACAAAAGCCCACTGGGGACTGGCTGGCTTCGTTAAGCAGAATACGGAAGAAGGTGCTGTGTCCGTCGACTACTGCAAAGAACTTGCTTCCAGTTGGGATGGAGACCAGGAGCATATGCGAGTCAGGACCCGCTGGGTGCTGAGGGACAGCCCAGGTACACGTCACTCGGAGGTCCTAGGCAAACGTCCGTCCTCTGCCGCTGGATTTCTTTACGGGTAAAGTAGGGATGTTACAGGGGCTGGTGTAGGCCGCAACCTCCGTTATCGGTTGAATGCCCTCGAGGCCTCTTTATTTGTAGAGTACTGGCCAGTTTGGAGAAGAGGCTTCAGAGAGCTCTTTGGACTTGGATGGGGGGGCAGTGTGGAGTGTGCCAGTGTTGGCGTCAGGCTTCCCACAGGACGGTGGCAGCTGATCTAATAGGGACGAATGACTAGCGCTCGAGTTACCTTTGCTAACAGAACAGGTAAAAGATGTTGTCGAACAATTTAATTTACTATTGTGGTTGTGGCCATCACTGCTGTTACCAGACTCTGGAATTATTTACCCCTTTTGGGAGGAGAGATTACCAGCAGGGTATTTTTCCAGGAAATCTTAGCTCAACAAATGAACAGGAGCAGAAGGACTAAGAGGAAAAGGGTGGGTATCTCTCAAAGGGCCCAAACAAAAAGGAGTGGGTGTAGAAACAAGGATTTGTGAGGTTTGTTTGAGACACTATTGTCTAAACTGTGGAGTGCTGAGGCAGGACTGTTGAATGGCAGGGGGGTTAAGCACTGAGTGCAGCACACGGCATCTCCACAGACAAGGAAAGATTCGAAGATTCACTCCCAGTCTTTAGAAGGGCTGACTGGGGAAGGATCGAGACAAGCCCCTGTGGTTCCTGCGCATCTCATCGCTGGGGATTCGGTTGGATAGAAGGCTGGAAGCACTCGAAACACTTCAGTTTGTAACAATCCTTTTCCCAGTGTCCTGGCCTCTTGTGATGATGGCAGAGACCAGGTGAGTTTTGGTTTTGTTTAGGGTTCTCCATTCGTTGTAGTTGAAAACTTACGTATATTTGCATCTGTACACATAATTATTTCATTCCCATAATGTTTCTGAAGTAGGTACTTTGATCATTGCATTTTACAGGTGCTAAAACCAGGTTCAGAGAGGTCAAGTAACTTACCCAAGATCACACAGAGGCAGAGCCAGCATTCACATTAGGCCTGTCTGACCTCAAAGTGAACACTTAACAGCACAAAGGGCTGAAGTGAGCAGTGAGCTGCCTGCTTGATATATAAATGCACCAAGAAGTAACTTTGAAAGGTTTTTGAGTGAGTGAAATGACAGTCAAGTCTGATTCTGGCTATTAAGTCTGGAGCCCTGTGATTTTCCCGTTGTACTCAGGATATTTTTGGGTGTGTGTCATCTGCGATTAATTACCTTCATGAGTTGCTGGAGTGGTTTGGGCTCTTTCCCTGGCTCTGGATATGAAATGTGGGGGCCAGCGTGCCATTCTGAGGGGAATTTACCAGATGGCTAATGAGATGGGGCTTATAAAAGAAATAGTGAAATGAGGGGAACAGGAGCAAGCATCCCAAATCAAACCAACTTTGTATGGCTCCCTGTCCCTCCAGCGGGCAGATCAGCGCCACACAGCCCAAGTCAGAACAGTCAAGGAGCAATGCAGACTTCCTGGAATTTGAGTTGCCTGGCAGTGCTCGCCCTGTCTTTTTAGGGAATATGGCTGGAAAGAAAGGGGAAGTAGTCAGGTGTCTTGTTTGTGAGAAGAGACCACTGTTTTCTGAACAGTGTTAGAAAGATTCTTGTTCTTGTCTGCCCTCATTCTGATCGGGACCTGGCAGGAGAGCCCAGGGCAGCGAGTGGTTCTCGGGCTCAGGTGTGGCTCAGAAGTGTCCTGGGGGCTGGTTAAATGCAGTTGCCAGGCCCACCCCGGGGCGTGTGATTGCTGATCTCTGAAGCAGGGCCTGGGGATCTGGCTTTTACTTTTTATTTTATTTTATTGTTTTAAAACCCTCAGAACATTAGTTTGTGTTTCCTACAAAGAAAACGTTCTCCTTCATAATTATATACAGCAATCAAAATCAGAAAATCCACAGCGATGTTTCTGCCAGCAAGTGCTCACCTCCCGCTGAGTTCTCGGTGGTGGTTTCGGTACTGCCCATCCTGGCACAATGGCGGCACGTACCTGTCAGGTGTCTTCCATTTGGAACAGTGTGTCTCTTTCCTTGCCTTTTGTGACCCTGATATTTTTGAAGATCACAAGGCAGTTTATTTTGCTGTTTCCTCAGGCTGAGGTTCAGTTTCTGCGTCTGTGGTATTAATATCACAGAGGTGATGTATGTTCTTTTCAGAGCATCCTGGCAGGTGGTGCATGGCTTCAGTTTGTTCTTTTGGATCATGTTAACTTTGATGCTGTGATTAAGATGGTGTCTGCCACACTTCTGTACTGTGAAGTTACTCTTTTCCCCTTTGCAATTGGTAAGTATTTTGTGGGGCGGTAGTTGGAGCCTCTGTAAACACCTCATTATATGTTAAACTTTACATTTATTCACTTTTGGATTCCTGGGTTCCTGTTTCATTCAGTGGCTCATTATCCATTATCATCTCTATTTTGATGTTCAGATTACCGCAGATTTGTCCAGTGAGAACCCTTCTGAGTTGGCTTCCAGGTCCTTCTGAAATGGACCCATGAGTTTGCACCAACACCTTGAGTCCCACTCCCGCGCCACAGCGTTGGCCTCTGCTTTCCTCACTCTGTGTGTCTGTCGCTCCCTCCTCTGACAGCAGAAAGCCTGGCTCCCGTTGTCTGTAACATATTGGGGTATTTGGCCGCTCTTCCTAGGTCTGACTGGTCTCCATAGCTTTCACGGAGCAGTTTGGGAAGGGAAGGGCCGGGCTGGGAGAGACCTGCTTTCTAAATAGGTCGATTCCACCGTGGAAGAGCCTCCTTCCTCTGAGCATGTGGCAAGTACCCAGGTCTAGTGCTCGAGGGTATGGACTTTGGAGCTGCCCAGATGCCGGTCCCAACTCCACGTCTGGGTGACCTGGGCCAGTCACCAAGCCCGCTGAGCCTCCATTTCCTGTGCGGACAACAGTGATACATCCTTCATGGTTACAAGACCTGAAACGAGATAAATGAGATCTGGCTGCTCTCCTCAAGGTCCCACAGGCTAGTTGTGGGTGGTGAGCACAGGCCGGGGGTGTTCAAGTGTTAGACTTGTGAGAGCGGTGCTTGTCTGGGCTCTGGTGGTGGCAGAAGAGGAAGGTCACAAACCCTGGGTGGTGGAGGTGGGGTGAGCAGGAAGGTCTAACAGCCTCTAAGGAGACTCTTGGAAAAATCTGTAGGTGTTCACCAGGGAGCCGGCGCGGACAGGAGAGTAGGATCAGCCCTGGCAAGGCACTGGTGTCAGAAGGAGCCCGGCCGGTGTGGGCAACGGTGCAGAGCTAGTGGGCAAATCCCAGAGTGAGGGCGGGTTCTGTGTCAGCCCATCACCTGAGCTCCTGGAAGCTGCACAAGGGGAGGTGTCCAGCCTGAAGAGCACTGTGTGTTGGAGGGGGGCAGTAGACTGCGTGAAAGCCTGGGGGCAGGCTCCCCACCGTGGCCTGGGGGCCGTGCTCTGAAAAGCATCCTTTACTTCCTACCTGACCCCCTCACTGCCTGGATGCTGGTTGGCAGGGTTTTATTGCTCCAAACCTCTTTTGATTGTTGACCGTTTCACAAAGGCAGTCAGAGGAGTGGTCAGGTTCTGACTCCAGAGACATACCACCCAGCTTTGAGTCCTAGCCCTGCCCCTTGTCACTGCTAGGAGAGTCTCCCTGTGGGTGTCTGTAGCTGTAGATGGTGGAAAACCTGCCTCACCCACTCCTGCCCCTCCTCCCCGGTAAGTGATGGACAGGTGTTAGCTTCCAGTCATGGAGAAGGTTAAAGAGGGTGTGAATGCAGAAGTGTCCTGTAAAAGACAATGTAAAAATACCTGTGCTCATTTTAACAACAGGCCTGAGAGATGCTAATGCCTCAAAAGTGGCAGGGCTGGAGTTGGGGCTTTGGGGACGCTAACAGGGGAACACACACAGTTTTGGAAAAATGACTTCAGCTAGAGACTGCGTGTTATCTGCAGTGAGTTTGGGAGACTGCGAACACCACGGAGCCGGGGGATTTGTGCCTCCCTCCTGTCTTTTGTTGGTGGCTGCTTGGGATAGTCGTCTTCTGGTAGCTTGGCCACTTAGCCACGTTCTTCTAGTAGTCAGCTGTGGTTACGGTTAGTGCCCACTTGGTATCCATCAGACCTCGTGCCAGCGAATTCCTGTAGGTGCGTTTTACTGGGATGTTTTGATGCCTGAGAATTACCAAAAGCACTTAGCAGATGCATCGGTTTTGTTTTGAGTAATTACCCTTTGAGTGGTGCTGTCTGGGGTTGCCGGTTGTTTGTTCTGACATTGGGGCAGGCATAATTGCTTTGACTTACAAACATTAATTATTGTAGTCATTGGAAACTGTTTGAGAGGTACTTGCTACCTCCTCTGTGATTTGCTTCCTTTCTTGATGCTTTTAAAGAAAACTGCAGGGCGGCCAACAGGCAGGCGTCTGTGGGGCGGGGGGTGGGATCTGGCCGGGCTTTCTAGAGATGAGTATCTGAATATGTCTCTCTGTCTCCACTGCCACCACCCCAGTCCTCCTGGTCCTGGCCATCGTCATTTCTTGCCTGGATGGATGATCACAGTAGCATCCTTCTGGTCTGACACCTGTCCTCTTTTCACCCCACTCTTTGTTTTCCCCACACAGCATGCCATTTCCCTGCTTAACACCTTTTATTGGCTGCCCTTCGGGCTTAGAAGAAAGTTCACACTTTGGGGTCCCTCATGATTCCTCACCTGCTCCAGCTCCTTGGCTTCCAGAAGCAGGCCGGACACTGGCTGTGGGGCTCTTCCTTGGCTTGTTCCTCTGCCCTGAGCCTCACTGCTCCAAGTGTGGTCCAAGGTCCAGTGATACCGGCATCCGGCAGCAGGCTTTGTAGAAATGTCGTCTCAGGCTCTACCTGGACACGCTGAGTCAGAATCTGCATTTTTGCAAGACCTTCCCCGACTTGTACACAGTCCACTTCCTTTGGGTCTTAACTCTTTGTCACCTTTCAGAAAGCCCTTCTCAGATGACTGTCTAAAATACCCTGTACTCTGTGTCCCTTTCCCTTGCTTTATTTATTTATTTTTAAGTTAGTAGGCTTTTGGGGAGCAGTTTTAGATTTGCAGGAACATGAACAGAAAGTCCAGAGAGAGTTCCCATGTACATCACTGCCCTCTTCACCAATTTCCATTGTTATTAACATCTTGCGTTGGTGTAGTACGTTTGTTACAAATGACGAACCAACATGGATGCATTATTATTAACCAAAGTCCATGTCTACATTAGGGTTCACTCTTACATTAGGGTGTGCACTCTGGGTTTGGACAAATGTATAATGACATGTGTCCACCATTACAGTATCATGCGGATTAATTTTATTTCTCTGAAAGTCTTCTGTTCTCCCCTTGTTCATCCCTCCTTCCTAACCCCCAGCAATGACTGATTTTTTTACTCTCTCCATAGTTTTGCCTTTTCCAGAATGTCATCTAGTTGGGATCGTCAAGTTTGTAACCTTTTCAAATTGGCTTTCACTTAGCAACATGCATTTCAGTTGCATCTGTGTCTTTTCATAACTTGGTAGCTTGTTCCTTTCCATCACTGAATAATACTCCATTGTCTGGATGTACCACAGTTTGTTTATTCATTCATCTATCAGAGGGCATCTTGATTGCTTCCAAGTTTTGGCAGTTTTGAGTAAAACTACTAAATGCTGTGTGCAAGGTTTTGTGGGGACATAGGTTCTCAGCTCCTTTGGGTAAACACCAAGGAGCATGACTTCTGGATCACATGGGACGAGTGTGTTTAGTTTTGTAAGAAGCTGTCAGACTGTCTTCCAAAGTGGCTCTACCGTTTGCCGTTCCCACCAGCAGTAACTGAGAGCTCCTGTTGCTCGACAGTCTCGCCAGCATTTGGTGTTGTCAGTGTCTGGATTTTAGCTGTTCTAACAGGTGAGACTTGAGCTTTTGTAGTCCTCATTGTTATCTGAAGCCTGTTCCTGGACTGGTCTGACAGCCTCTCCATGTGAATGTCACTTCTGTGAGTATAGAGACTTGGTCTTTCTGGTTATGCCCTCCATTTCTGTTGTCTGAACAATACCTGGTACGTAGCAGGTTTCTGGAAAGCCACTGTTGAATAAATTACATACTTTCTGCAGCAATCCTGTGAGGCCCTCAGTCTTCTTGCACTGTTGAGGTGAGTAGACAGAGCCGCAGAGACGTACGTCCACCTTGCACACATTTGGCTGGACGTGGAATTACTGAGACTGCAGGACTTGCACTGGGACAGATGAGGGACTCGAGGGTCGGAGAAGTGAACTGCCTTCAGCATGTTGTTGCTTTTCTTTGTCGTTCTCACCTCTCTGTTCCTTGGCCTGAAAGTGAGGATCAAAGTACCTGTAGAATAATTGTAAGGATGAAATGAATGAATGCATGTGTAGCTGTATTTGTTATCAGCTGTGTAACAGATGACTCCAAAATTTAGCAGATTAAAACAACACATTTATTACCTTATAGTTACCTATCTTATAGAATCTGGACACAGCTTAGCTGATACCTCTTATCTGAAGCCTGTTCCTTGACTGGTTCAAGGCCTCATGAGGTTGCAGGCAGGATGTTGGGTAGAGCCCAAGGCTCTCCTGGGCTTGGAAAATCTGCTTCTAAGTTGATTCAAGTGGCTGCTGGCAGACCTCATCCCTCACCATGTGGGCCTCACATAGCCTGCCCAGGTGTCCTCAAGACAGGGCAGCTGGTGAGCAGAGGGAGGGAGGGAGGGAGCACAAGCACAAGCCAGAGGGCATCCAAGGTGGATGTCATAGTCTTTTTATAACTGATCCCAGAAGGGACAGCCCATCACTTCGGCTGTTAGAAGTGAGTAAGACCAATTCAAACTCACGTGAGGCGGTGGACATTAACACATAGTTGTGACGACCGGCATCACTAGGGGACGTTTTAGAGATTGCCTACCACAGAAGTGTTCAGAGCGGTGCTTGATGCCGGGTGAGCACCGCGTAAGGGTTTCGATGGTGCTTCTGCCCCTCCACTCGCACTGTTACTGCCGTCACCACTCCCATCACCACTCCCACTCCTCTTCCACCCCCCCCCCCCCCCCCGCCCCGCTGTGGTGATGTCAAAATGCTGGTAAGACCTGGAGCTGACAGCTGACGCAGGCTTGCCTGGTTCTGGATGTTTCTGATTTCTGTGCTGCCGCCTCCAGTTGGCTTTTCTGCTCTGCATCATGGTTGCCAGGCTTGATCTTCTCTTCACCACCAGATGGTGAACCCCGGGAGGGCAGGGTCCTTGTCTGTTTCCTGCACCCAGCTCTTGTTCAGTAGATGCTTTTTGATGACCTTGCTGGTAAAGCCTCCCATAGGGTAACACGTGCTGGTTGTGAGAGCACAGTCCATTTTCGTGCATCCTGGGAGAAGCACACTGTTTATTTTAAAGCACAGCCCTTGTCAGGAACCCAGGTTTTATGTGATTCGAATCTAACGCATATTCCTAGAGAAAAAGAGGAGTTACCGTTAGTGAGTGCCTCTGGGTGTTGGGCACTGACTCATATACTTTCTACCCATTATCACTAATCATCTCAATCCTGCAAGGCTCACCTCCTCCCCTCCTTCTTGGGAGCTGAGGAATCCTGGGCTCAGAAAAGCCATAGAACTGTCGGCCCACAGCTGGGCAGGACAGAACTGGTATTTGGACCCAGAACTGGATAACTGTAGAGCCAGGTACCCTGCTTCCTCTTTGGCTTTATGTGTATAAAAGATACAGTCTTTTATAGTAAAAGCCCAGGAAAATGTAAGTCCAATACTGACTGAACTCACTGCTAAAAAACCTGGAGCGACTGGGAGCAGTGGATATTTGGGTACTTTTTTAGATGTGATGCTGGTTTTGGGATTAGGTTTAAATGAGGACTCCTTGACTTTGAGAGGTAAATCCTGACGTTTTTATGGATGATACTATGTGTCTGAGATTGACTTCAAAATGAGTTATGTGGGTTATGGGTAGGTAGGGCTTAAAAAGAAACAAGACTGGCTGTAAGTTGGAGACCTGGGGGTGGGCACATGGAGGGTCACTGTACTGGTCGGTCCGCTTTCCTGTGTATCTTTAAATGTCCATCATCGAAAGTTAAATCAGCATATGATGGGAAAGCTGGTTAAAGACCACCAAGAACCCAGAGTTGAGTTAACCTCTCGGGGATGGTCTGATGCAAGGGTGGAAAAAATTTTACTATACTTTATTTTTTTCTTTTACTTTACTTTCCAAGGGTTACAGCCTGTGCCTGTTCAAACAGAAAAATAAAATTAAGCTTAGAAAATTGGGAAAATAAGTGAAGCTCCAAAAGTTCAGGGGATTTTGTCCTTTTTTTTAAAAAAATTGAAGTATATAGTTGATATACAGGGTGTGAATTTCTAGTGATTCAGTTTGACATATTTGTATATTCCTTATTGTTTGTTGATGCATTTCCAGCCCCTCAGTCAATGCCTGGCACTCAGTAAATACCTGCAGGATGAATAAGATTTAATTGATCCCTTTTTGTAGCAAACACTCTACCCCCTGTCTGGCTCCGGAGAGTGGATAGGTTGATGTGGTTAAACTAGTGCAGCATTCAGTAGAGGTTAAACCCAGTTGTCCAGCCATATTTACACCCTGCTTTTTTCTCTGTGGATTTTAAAGTAGCTTATGCTCTGGATGTGAGCGGACAATTTTCTAAGAATTAAAAGGTAATAAAATAGTTGAATCTAGAATTGAACATAAGCTGGTCTTTGATTCTGGTTAAGTCAGGATCTTGGAAAGGAACTTTCAAGCTTCCGTTGCATCCAGCAATTCTCAATGCACTGAAGTCGCGCGCAAGTGCTGTGGCGTGTGTGACAGAAGCTGGAGCAAGCCGGGCTTGACTGGCCTCCTTCTGTTGAGATGTCCTGAAATGATGCTTGTTTACTGCTCACTGAGTCACGTTTCAAACCGAGTTTTGAATTGGCATCCCCTTTCTTCAAAGCCACGTGCAAAGCTGCACCACTGTTGGCAGTAACATTTGCTTAAATCATCTTTCTTAAAAGTAAAGGGACATTATTCACGGGGACAGAAAGCAGAATGGGTGGTTGCCAGGGGCTGGCGGGGGGTTGGGGTGGGAATGGAGGGTGGTTGTTTTGTGAGTAGAGTTTCAGCTTTGCAAGATGAAGTTCTGGATGGTGGTCGTGGTTGCATCACAGAGTGAAGGTAGTTAATGCCACTGAGCTGTACACTTAAAAATGGTCAAGATAGTAAGTTTTATGTTATGTATATTTAATCACAGTTAAGATAGTAAGAGAGAGAAAAGAGTAAAAACAAATTTGCTGTGTCGGAAGCTGACTGTGTTCCTGTTCTTATTCTCCTGCCCCCTTTCGGCAGTCAGCACACCTGTAGCTGTACAGTGTCTTCCCCCAGTGCCTGGATTACAGACCCCGGTCAGTGACAGGTGCCTCCTGGGCTGTCTTCTAGGCAGGAACAGTGATGAATGTGGCCCACCTTCTCCTTTCTTTTCTTTTCTTTATTTGCAAGATGATCAGTCTTTTTAATTTCTTAGTTGACTTGTCACAGGACCAGATTAAAAGGTTATTAATTTCTTACTTGTGTATTTATTTAATTTATTTCTCCTTTCTCATACTCTTTTTTATTAACTCAGTTTTTTTGGTTTTAATGTACATACAGTAAAATTCATTTTTTAAAGATGTACAGTTGCATGAGTTTTAAGATCTGCATAGATTAAATGTACCACACTCAGGATATGGAACAGTTTCATCATCTCCAAAAATCCTCTCCTACCTCCCCTTTGTGGTTGGACTCATCTGTCCGCCTCCCCTGTAGTGTTACCTTTCCTAGAATGTCATATACATAAGCTCATGCGTATAGCCTTTTGGGATTCATCTCTTTAATTTAGCGTCATGTTTGTGAGATTTATCCAAGTCCTTGTATCTGTCAATATTGCATTTCGTTTTAATTGAAGAGCAGTATTCCTTTGTATGGATGGACCACGGTTTAACCATTTACCCATTGAAGGGCATCTAAATTGTCTCCAGTTTTTGGTGATTATGAATAATGCTGCTATAAACATTGATGTAGAGATTTTTGTGTGAACAGTAAATTTTCATTTCTCTAGGAAAAGTACTCAGAAGTGAGTTTCTTGGTCATATGACTAGCGTCTGTTTAACTTCATAGAAACCTACTGCATTGTTTTCCAGAGTCACCAAACTATTGTGCATTCTTGCCAGCAAGGGAAGAGAGCTTCAGTTGCTCCGCATTCTCCCCTGTACTTATATTGTCATTAAAAATCTTTGAAGCTATTTTAATAGGTTTGTAGTGTTAACTCGCTGATTTTGATTTGTATTTCCCTAATGGCTAATGATGATTGGCATCTTTTCATGTGTTTATTTACTGTCTGTCTTGTTTGGTGAGTTGCCTGTTCAAATCTTTTGCCCTTCCTCCTTTTTTTTATTGGTCAGGTTTTTTGTTTTTGTTTTTGTTTTTGTTTTTGTTTTGTTTTGTTTTAGTTTTGAGCGTGCTTTTTTTTATTTTGGATAAAGTCCTTTATTATTTATCTGATTTGTAAATATTTTCTCCCAGTCTGTAGCTTGTCTTTTCATACAGTTAACGATGTCTTTCAGAGAGCAGTTTAACATTTTGTAATATTACGGCTTATGCTTTTGATGTTAAATTTAAGAACTCCTTGCCTAATCCCAGGTGAGGCGTGAAGACTTTCTCAAGTTTTATTGCTTTATGTCTTATATTTATCTGTCGTGGAGTTTGAATTAACACTTGTATAAGGTATGAGGTGTTACTTGAAATTTATTTATTTTTGCATATGAATGTCCAGCTGTTCCCAAAGCATCTGTTGAAAAGACCATCATTTTTCCTGAAGTGCCTTTGTACTTTGGTCAGAAATTACTGGGCCGTATTTGTGTGATTTTATTTCTGCACTTTGTTTTATTGGTCTGTCATTTACCCGTACTATATTCCTTGATTATCGTAGCTTTATAGAGAGTCTTAAAATTCGGTAATGTGAGTCCTTTAGATTTTGCTTTTATTTGAAAATGATTTTGGCTACTCTAGCTTCTTTGCCTTGCTGTGTGAATTTTAGAATCAGCTAGTGTATATGTATAAAATATCTTGCTGGGATTTTTATTGGACTTGTAGTCAATCTATAGAATAGTTTGTTAATTGAGTCTTACAGGCTGATATTTACATCTTGTAGTTGGGTTTTGATTTCTTGCGTCAGTGTTTTGTAGTTTTCAGCATGCAGATCCTGGACATGTTTTGCTGGAGTTATACCTGTGTTTTTCAGCTTTTGTCACTGTGCTGAATGATTCTTTTTATAATACTGCTTTCTAATTGTTCATTGCTAATATATAGAAATACAATTAAGTTTTGTATTTGACCTTGAAAAACTCACATTAGTTTGAGGAGCTTTTTTGTAGATTCTTGGGATTTTCTATGCAGAAAATCATGTCATCTGGCAGTGGGGGCAGTTTTAGTTTTTTCCTTCCAAACTGCATGCTCTTCTTTAAAAACCTCATTTCACTTGTTAGAACCTCGAGGACTGTGCTGAATAGGAGTACTGAGAGAGACTTCTTACCTTGTCCTCAGTCCTATGGGGAAACTATTCAGTCTCTCACCACTAAATATGGTGTTAGCTGTAGAGTTGCTTTTGTTTTTTGTAGGTCTGACCTTACTTTTCATATGTTACTTTTCCTAGTGTGCTGGTAAAGCACGTTGATGGCATATAAAAATTGTTTTTCTCCTGATTTCATCATTCATAAATAAGCACTGTTAACGTTGTGGTGTATATATTTCTAAAGCAAATATATACCAATAAATATATCTGAGGGGTTATAGTAAATATGTTCTGTAAAATACTCTGTGTAACTCTGCTGCCATCACATAATGGTATATTGTAAATGTTCCTCCACGTTAATAAACACACGTTCATCACAGCTTCAGCAGCCTCGTAGTGTCCTGTTACAGTGGATACACTGTAATTTATCTTTTCACTCCTCTAATGTCAGACATTTAATTTGTAACCGGTTTCTTTCTGATAATATTCATAATGTCCTCGTGTATGTTTTGAGACTTCTGCTCCTTCTTGTTTCCTGAGCATAGTTTCCTAGAAATGGAGTTGTTGGATCAAAAAGTAGACAGTTCTTGAGGCTTTTGATTCACGTTTGGCCAAAGCTTGGCTCGGACCAAGTGCTTCTATTTGTGAGATTTCTGCTGATGGGGAGCTAGAGGCTTGAGCTGTGTGACCCTAGGGAAGTTCCTTAACCTCTGAACCAGGCTGGCTGGTGAGGAGAATCCTGTTCATGTTTGCACAGCAGTCTACCCAGGAGATTCTGCAGACCCATGCTCATCAGCCCTCATTTTCCAGTGGACTCTTCCAAAGGTTCATGTTTTCAACTTTGTACAGTTAATTTATTTCCCTAAATTTATATGAACCGAGAGACTGTGGAGTTAAAGGACAGGGGTTTGAATCCCAGGTGGGTACATATTGTTTGACCCTCTGGGGCTCAGCTTTCCCATCTGCAAAATGGGTGTAGTAGAATGAACCTCGTGACGCATTGTTAATAATCCACTGAGACCAAGTATGTGACCGAGAGAAGGACATAAACTTGGAGATGCTTAGAGGTGTGGCCCTGCCTTGTACTAGCTGTGTGAATTTTTTGATAGGCCACTGAGCCCTCTGAGCCTCAGTTCCTTCATCTGTAAAATGAGAGGAATGAAAGACGGAGATGATAATAACCCCTCTTGCGGAGCTGCTCTGCAAATGGCATGGGAGCATGTCTGCAACACCTTGATCGTTCAGTGCCCACTCGGAGGCCAACACTCTTGTGGGCAGAAAAGCGTATTTCCTATTAAACGCATAGGACGCTTTTGAATGAGGAGCAGGCTTTACCCCTAGGGGGTCTTGGCGCTGAGCTGCTTCTCACTTAAGTCTCATGGACGGTCTTCAGGGAGGCGTACACGTCTCGGATGCCCATCCCTGCCACAGTCCACGTGGGCAGCGCTGTTCTGACAGAGATATGGTTTTTTTCCCATTGAGATTTCTCTGCCCCTCTTAGAGGGTTGTGCCCAGTGTGAAAACGCAGCGTTTCACAAATGGTAAGGTTTGAGGAATTAATAGGTGGTCAATGAGGTTAAATATATTGACAGCTCTGAGAAGCCCTGGGGAGGAGGGGGAGGGAGGGAGAATGTTCCTAATAGTGCTTAGCTTCATCTTTTCCTAAACATACTTACCTCTGACCTCCCATCCCTTCCTCTCAGCCCTTTGCCATCCCCGGAAATGCAGTTCGGGAAGCACACTTTAAGGAAAGCTGTTCTCCTTATACCCTTGTTTTATCTAAAGCAAAGGTCCTCTTCCTCAAATCTGTCACTGTGCACCACCTTCATGGTTTCTGTCACGCCTCTGTGTCACCCGTGTCATTCATTCCGTAATATTTGTCTTTCAATCCACTTTTGAAAAACCTTTAAATTGCTTTCCAGAGGACCCATTGTATCACTGTCATAAGTGGAAAATTGGTTTTTAAGAAACATACCAGAGGAAATGCCCAGGTGTTATTGGTGAACCCCTCCAAGGGCCTCAGGGATGAGCCACATTCGGGAGATTCTATTTGGGTTGCTGTGCAGTAGTTGGATCCCACCACCCTCCAGGAGTAGAAAGAACTGGACAGTTAACTAAAGAGGCAGTGGAGAGGGGAGGGTTCTACAAGTTTACCTTCCTGAGCGGGGCTGGATTCCCACTGCAGTTGCCTGGGCCATGAAATAAAGAGTCTGCCTGACCGAGCCCCCACCCTGTGCCTCCTCGTCTGGTGGCTTTGTCATCCTCACCCTTGTGGGGTAATCGCTGGGGGCACCCCCACCCTCTCCTCGTTCCAGGCAGATGTAGAAAACTGCAGCTGAGAGACTCAGTCCTCGGGGAGAGGAGAGCCCAGTCGTTGACAGATGGGTTGCCGGCTGGTCACAGAAGGAGAGAAGTACACTGGCCGCACCAGTAACTGTGCTCGAGGCGAAGGCGGAGAAGCTGGTCGAACCCTCAGGACCCCCGAGCAGCCCATCTCATTAGAAGGTCTGAGTGCTGACAGTTCCTTGTCAGCAAAGTGCCCCCTGCCTCACCTATCTAGGCGGTTTTCCAGATAGAGTGTTAGGATTTGATTAAAATACTCTGTGGGTTGCAAAAAGAGCCAGGTGTCTTTGGGCGATCTCCAGTTGAGCTGTGTGCACCGGAGGTCCAGAGAGGGGGAACTCCCATGAACTGGAGGAGAGAGTTGCCCTCAGATCCAGCTACCAGGGCTGCAGCCATCTGTGCTGCTTCCTTCAGCGGTCTCGCCCTCACAGGCTCGCTTTCTCACCTCCGCCAGTGTGGATGGGGTGGAGGTGGGGCGGCGCCTCTCCACAGCCTGCAGACAGTAAAGGGGGCCCCTGCCCCACAGCCACTTCATCATCACTCTTAGCATTTCTTTAAGTGTAAAATTTTAAGAGACTAGGCAATGCAAGGTTCTCGAACATTATTTTGGGTTTCAAACATTATTTTGTCACAGACAATGAGAGAACATAGCTGAACAACGGCAACCAAAAAAAGGTAGAAGTCGAAGCCATGCGACTCTGCTCGGAGATGAGTTCTGGTTAATAGCACCTGTGTGTGTGGCCCTCTGGGCTCTGTGGCTCTCAGTCCCCACACACGTGTATGCTCACGTGCGTGCATGCACACGCAGAGGACAGGCACCCAGGCTTGGAAGCCCGACTCCTGGGCCCGCAGTGGGTGCTGGTGCCTTGGGGCCCTGGTCAGGCTTGGTCTTTTTCGCTCCCCTTGCCTCGCGCCTGCACAGGCTGACGGGTGCCTGTGGTGGGATTTGTGCTGGGTTGAAGGCCCCTGTTGGGATGAGCCTCAACCATGGTCTCGGCCTCTTTCACACGTGGGTAGTTTCTGCGGCCTTTCATAGTTAGGGTGCTCTTCGTTAATCGATCCATTCCATTGTCTCATGAGGTGGCAAATAAAATGACATTTTTATTTGATAATCAGGAATGATACATTCTATGTGGTTCCTCTGTTTACAAATTAAAGTTCTGTTGGCTAGTTGCAAACTACTTGTTCAGAGCCTGGGAGTTATTTTCTTGGGCCATTAAAATGCTAGGTTTTTTGTTTTTTTTTTTTTTTTCAAATAACCTTTTGGTGGGACAAGAACTTTCCAGTTTGCTACAGCTCCTGCCCCCGGACCCTCTTGTCTTATGCCTCCTTTGCGTTACCCCCAGGCCTCATCTGTCTGACTGCTGTGGTCCTTTGAGTCTGTATCCCACCCTCAGATTGTTATGAGTATCGTTTAAATACGGGGCTGGATAGAACTACACACACAGGGTGCCCGTGTGGGAGTCCTGGTTTTACTGTCGCATTGTAGTTAGGGAAGACGTAACCGCTGGGGAAGACTGGGCAGGGTATACAAGAATTCTCGGTAATATCTTTACAAGTTTCTGAATCTATAATTACTTCAAAATGAGACTTAAAAAGGACTTCATCTTCCCTGGGGTCAGGGGCCAGTTGCCTCTTTGGGGAGGTCAGCGTCCCTTCCAGGTGTTCAAGCTTCATTCAGAAGCAGTTCCACTGACCTGAAAGTGTTTATTTCCCACAAAAGGCAAACAAGTTCATTGGTACAAAGTTGGCTGGGATGAATTTATGGTTCCCGAAGGTTTCTATCCATGATACAGTCTCCACAAATTCCCATCGTTTTGATGGGAGTTGGATCTGTATTAAAATGTTAGGTCTGATATTTAGGTAGTCTTAGGATGCTATTACAGGATTGATCCAAACCAGAAGAAAAGCAGCCGCTTGGACATGGTAGTGCTGGCTGCAGAGATGAAGATGAACAGGGCAGCCGAGCGTGGCAGCCAGAGGTCGACGTGGCTCACCTGTCCGTCAGCCTTAATGAACCTGCCTCTTGGACAGCATTCTGCGTGGACTGTTGTTAAATTCTGCCAAATAGATATGCACATCAATTGCTTTCTTCCCCTCGTTTTAAGATAATACGTGCCTGGAATTCACACGCGGGGCTGAGGAGTAGGGTGAGGTGAATGACAAGATTCGTGCAAGGGAACCCAGGAAAACAAGCTGAACGAACCATGTCTGTCAGGGAGGATTTTCCCTCCTACAGACCTTTTCAAGGCTTGTTAGTTGTTTAGCTTCAGAAGTTCGCTCTTCGTGTTACAGACAGAGAAGTTGCCGCCGCCTATAGAAGCATCCGTGACAGGGTGTCTAGGAGGAAGGCGATAATTAAGGGCCTCCATCATGTTTTATGTTCTCTCAAGCTTCTGAGATGGAGGTAGAGTTCTCAGGCGACACCTAAGTATATGGTAGTGTCTGCAGTTGGTACTGACATTCCTTCTGCCAAAATACAGCGCAGGAAAGCAAAATACCAGCAGAGTGCTGTCTCTGTGGGCTGGGATACAGCCAGACGCACTGAAAACAGACAGACACAACCAGGGATGGGCAGTCCCAAGTTTTCCCCTGAGCGAATACGTGGCATATTCATACCAAGGAATGGCATTTCCATCCACAAATAGATCAAGTTTTGCAAAGTAAACTCTATATAGTGCATTGGGTTTGTAGTGACTACATGAGCATGGGGGGAGGCATGCAATGTGTGTACCAGGTTTTTAACACTGGTTGCCAAGGGGAAGGGGTGAGTGGAACAGTAGACAATGGAAAAAATGATTCCAAATGAAAAAATTTAAGGGAGTGTGAAAGGTGTTTTATCTGTGAATAATTACATTCAGGGGTGTGTGTGTGTGTATGTGTGTGCATGCCTGGAGGGAAATGGTAAGATGGATATAAAAATTTTTTTTTATGTTTTTAAAATGGCATCAGCTCTCTAAATTGTTTAATTAATTAATATCTTTCATTTTTTTATTCTTTTTTTTTAAATTGAGTTATAGTCAGTTTACAATGTTGTGTCAGTTTCCAGTGTAGAGCACAATTTTTCAGTTACAGGTATAAAAATTTAGTGGGGTTTATTTCAAGGTGTTGAGCTTTTAGCTGATTTTTTTTTTTAACATTTCTTCTTAAATGTGTTCTGATTATTTTGCAATGAGTGTTCTATTTTTTATAATCATAAAAGACACTCAATCTTGAAGCACTTTTCATCGTGAGGAAGTACTCCAGCATGTTTAAGAGCACTCAGATTCAAGACCTTGTTGAGGGAGGAGCAGAAACAGAAAATGTGCAAGAGGCACCTCTCTCCGGGGTAGCCAGTGAGAAGCCAGTTCCACATTCCAAAAGAGACAGAAGAAAGCTCTTCTGGGCTGTGGAGGCAGAGAGACCTGGGTTTGTATCTTGGCAGTGTGCCTTACTTATGACCTTGGCCTTGGTCATGTGACCTTTTTCACGAACATGCTTCCACTGAATTAAGAATGGATGAATGGGTGCATGCTTGTGTCAGGGAGGTCACGTATGTAAAGCCTGACCTGTGTGCTAAATACTCGACAAATGGTAGTTTTCTCTCCTGATCCTCGTGTCCTGTTTCTCAGCCAGTGTACCTGGGGAGTGACTTTAGTAGAGGGGGGGTCTTGCATTGCCTGAGTTCCGTGTTCCATGCTACAGGCTCACATGGGGGTGGGTGTGGACTTGGTCAGCTGCTTCTCCTCTTTCTGCCTGTTTCCTCATCTGTAAAATGGGTGTTGTGATAGTATATATCTTGGAAGGATTAAATGACTTGGAAGACTTCATGTGATGCCTGGAAAATAGTAAATGTTTATACTTGTAGTTAACAAAGATACCTGAATGTTCCCCAAGTACACAGTACTGAGTATGTGCTCCTCTAAATGGAACTATGTATTACAGAGTACCTGACAAAGAACGGGCACCTAACAGATTGTTGGATTCAGATAACCTGAGCAGAACACATGTCAGCATCCTGAATTTGTGAGCACTGGAACCAGTTAGTGCGTCTTTCCATCATGAAGGAACAGTTCTCAAAGGCATTCTGGAAACGTACCCCTGCTAACATAGTCTTTTCCAGTGATGATCTCTAAGACAGAGAATTTATTAATATTTATAGGATGCACATTGTGTATTTTTCTTTACACAGATTCTCCTCCTGCCTTGGGTCTAAATTGCCAATTTTAAAATATATTTTTCTAACATTCTTGTACCTGCAGGGAAAACGAGGTGCTCAAAGTCCAACTGAAGAAATATGTAGGCGCTGTCCAGATGCTGAAAAGAGAAGGCCAAACAGCTGAAGGTGAGGGGCAGACTGAGCCCAGGTGGGGAGGGGGCTGCTTTTCATCCTCATCGGCCCAGCTGGCTGGCAGAGCAGACACTCAGCATGTGGTGAGTGCACGTGCAGATGAGTTAGAAAAAACAGTGCTGGTTTTTTGAATTCTGGAAGACTAATTAGATGGAAAACCCTGCTCTGTAGTCTTGCTAAGTGCATAATCATGTAAGACTTACTTGCTAGATTATTAGCAATAGTTGTATCAATTTGTGTACTTAGGGAATTTTAAATCTAGAGTCTTGAGACATTTGCAAGGTAATGAACCTGCAGCAGGATTAAGTCACGCCAGGCCAGGGGTGAGAGCAACAGAACAGCAAAGTGCAGAGAA
The DNA here is from genome assembly GCF_036321535.1 of Camelus dromedarius. NCBI lineage: Eukaryota > Metazoa > Chordata > Mammalia > Artiodactyla > Camelidae > Camelus > Camelus dromedarius. The sequence continues at coordinate 1,214,181 of NC_087459.1, read as the reverse complement.
TCAGAGCCAGCCTCCAACCCCAGCTCTGGCTAGATTTCTTAATGTCTCTGTACCTCGGTTTTCTTACCTATAAAATGGGGTTAGTTGACAACGCCTACCTCCTGAGGCAATCCATGTAGACATCTTAGCATAACGCCTACCACAGAGTGAGTACTGAGTATATTTTAGATATAATTAGTAATATTCTTGATCAGAGCACAAGTAGGTAGAAAAATGATCACTTGGCCAAGATGCCACTAAATGAGGTGGTGCTGTATGCTCCCTCCCTGTGCGGTTTGCCTGCATGTTAACTGTCAGGACTCAACTGAAACATTTCTCAGGTCGCCCTGAAGGGGGGGTGCTTACCTTTGGCTGAAGTGTCTTGTTTAGTGAGCGGGCGTCTCCTCCATCCTGTCTGCCCATCTGGAGAAAGGCTGCATCAACGGAAGGAAGGCTTGTTTCACCTGTAGCTGTGCACCTTTCTGCAAGGGTGTCACTTCAACCTAGACCCTGTACATGTCCCCAGGAAAAAGGCGGTCACGGCCAGAATGGCTTGGGAAGCACTAGGCATTCTGCATTCTTCTTGCATGTCACGATGGACATTAGTGAATGAACGACTCCTGTGGTAAAGACACTGAGGGCTCCCTGGGCAGCTGACTTACAGGCCATGTAACCTTTCTGTACCTCAGTTTCTTTTTCTGTAAAATGGGAGTTGTAATAGTACTTTCCTCATAGGGTTTTGGGGGAAGATGAGCTGGATTAGTACACGGAAAGCACTTAGAATAATGTCTGGTATGTAGTAGTCCCTCAACAAATGTTATAATTATTATTATTACTATTCTTACCATCTCACTTTACCTCTCACGGCCCCTTTGAACAATCATAAAATTAGGATTGTTGGTGTCACGATACCATGTACACATACACACCGTATGTGGAGAGAGCTGATGGCTACTCTGAAGCTTTATTAAGTTACACAGTCTTATATAGCAAAGAAGAATGATGAGGGAAATGGTTAACAGGCAGCGTCTGGCTCAAGGTCAGAAGACTCTGTTTTGGTAAATCATGTTCGTGTTGGCACCAGCGAGCCTTACAGCTTATCAGGTAGGAATGTATGAGAAACAGCTGCTTAACAATATTCTTCTTGGACTCAGGCGGCTGTGCCTGTCGTAGGGTGCCCCCCTCTGGGGATCTTACCCGTCATTGGCTAACCAGCCTTCTCACCTCTGAGTCTGCAGCTTTTTATATCTTGTTTACCATTCCAGTCCAAGGCTCGTTCCTTTGTTCCCAGTCGGGGGGCTACAAGGATGTGTTAAAGTAGTATGTACTTCATTGGTGGTTGTGGTGAGGATTAGCTAGTAAGTGATGTCATGGAGATAACATGCTTGGATCAGAGTCTGGGATCTAGAAAATGCTGTGGTAGTGTTGGTCCACTGAAGATGTCCATGTCTTGATCTCCAGAATCTGTGACTGTACCACCTAACATGGAAGAGCGACTTTTCTGATTGATTAACTTAAGGGTTGTGACACGGAGAGATTATCCTCGTTTGTCCAGGTGGCCCCAGTGTAATCACAAGGGCCCTTAGAAAGGTGGGACGGTCAAAGAGGGAGAAGATGTGACAGAAGGAGCAGGGGTGGCAGCGATGCACTTTGAAGACAGAGGACGGCACAAGCCTAGGAAGAGGGGGCTGCTCGAGAACCTAGAAAGACAAGGAAATGGGTTCTCCCATAGAGCCTCCGGAAAGAATGCAGTCCTACTGACACCTTGATTTTAGCTTGGACAACTCGGGACCTTAGAGGAGAGCTGTTGTCTTTGATTTGCAGCCACACCTGGGACAGGGAAGCCCGCCTCCCCTTCCTCATGCCCGTCTGTGCCTGGTGTGTTTGGCCAAGCAAGGAGAGTCCTGTCGCCGTCCACACCCGCCCCACCTTGGGTCACTGGTGCCAGGGTGGGTCATTCCTGTCACCAGGCGGCTCTTGACATCGGAGGTGAACATTGTGTGGTTGTGGCCTTGCTGTCTAGTGGGCCCTTGGTGTCACTTTTTGTGTTGTTCAGTGGCTGTGTGTGCAGCTGGGGAGTCTGGTTTCTCTGAATGTCCTGTGGCTGGGGTGGGAGTATTTTTCTGAAGGTCTTTGCTGCAGCACAGAACCTTGCTCGGGGTCGGGCTCCTCCCGGGCTCTCCTGAGGAGCGCCTGCCTGTGCATTGGAGCTTGCTTTCTGTGCTAAGGAGGACGTTCTCCTGCCAGGGGTGGCTGAACTTGGGATTCCTTGTCACGGGCTTGGGTTTCCTCCCCACACCCCTCTGCCTGCCTGTGCTTGGTGGACGTCTGTGGCCTCTGGGTGTCAGGCACCACTTGCTCTGGTTTTCCTGTGACCAGGGTCCTCGTCCAGAGTCATCCTTGTGACATAGGTGCGGCTCCATCCTCCATCCTGCACTTGACCTCAGCCGACTGGCTCCAGCTGGGTCTCAGGGCTCTACTAGGCTGTCAAGAGGAGTTCTTTCTTTCCTGCTGGAGCTGGAAGGCCGGCATCACTGTAGTTATCTCGTCTCCAGGTGGAGCCTGGGAATGAGGCCATTATGCAGAGAGAGGAGCTGAGCTGAGAGGCAGAGAGGAACTTGGGGCCAAGCATGTCCTTCGAGCCCCTGGATCCAGCCATGCCTGACACGACAGTCCAGCCCTGAACGTACTGTTAAAAAGAGCAATAATTCACCGACCTCCCCTGCCCATTTTCAAGCTTGAATTCCGTTTCCATAGCTCATATGCTCCATGGCAAACTATTAGCTCTTTATGGGACACGGAGTCCATTCTGTCCTCATAAAGAGCTGCTATTTCTCTGGAGTCTGTCTTTCCAAATCCGCAGCACGAAGCCCTTCCTCCCACCCTCCCGTTCATTCGGCATGCTCCGCTGTCATCATCTCTCCTGGCCACCGTAGTCCTGTTCCGTAGTGATGGATTTTAAGGCTGCGGGCTCTTGTCGGCATCTCTATTTAATTAATCTGCCGTAGGCTCAGGGATTGAGGGAAAAGCAATGACCTGCTGCTGGTGGCAATAAAAGTAATCAGTGGTGAGGGCAGGAGTTATGGTGGGAGGAACTTGACAGATGAGGGAGGCTTGGGAGCAATTTTAAAAGTTTACTCTAAGAAACAAAAGAAGTGAAAAAAAAATGTATATAGGAAGTCATCAGCCTCTCACACGTGTTGGGTCTCCCTGGGCACATGGCATGCCCAGTGACCCCCTGTTCCACACCTGCATGTGTTTTGTGCCCTCACAGGGGTCTCAGTTTCCCCAGGGATCCTGGAAAGTGGGGCAGGACAGTTGAGAAGCCTGATTCTGTGACAATGGATGGGGCCTGCGTTTCAAGGGTGTGGAGCAGTGTGAACTTTTATCCTGCAGCCTCAGTCACTGCAGGCCCTGGGGACATCAAAGTGTCTCCCCTTGGGTGGCCTCATGTTCTTGCCCTGTGTGCACAGAGGCAACGATGTCTTTGTTAGAGGCTGGCTTCTTTGGTTGCAAGGAAGACAAGCTCATGACTCTGTGTTTGTGTCTGGTTCCAGTGGGGTGAGCATGGGACCTAATGCAAACTTAAACAAGATCTCATCGCTCTGCTATTGAAAACACAGTCCAGACTTTTTGATGGTGGCTTTCAGTGCTTGGTGTGATCTGGCTCTCCCTGACTTACCGGCCCCATCTCCTACCACCTCTCCCTCCCTCTCTCTGCCTCCGCCCCAGCCGCGTGGGCCTTCCTACCTCAGGGCCTTGGCACTAGTTGACCTGCTGGACTGCTGCTCCCTCAGTCTCTGAATGGCTGATTCTGCCTTGTCAGCAGGTCTCTGTTCAGGTGCCGTCTCCTCTGCCTCCTGCCCTGTCTCACGCTGTGTCCTCTCCTCCATTCTTTATGCCACTGCTTCCTTTGTCTTTGTCACAGCACCTCTGTCAGTACCTCATGGAAACTTGGTGGTTTACTCCCTTCCTGTAATGTCTGCATCCCACCCTGCGGTGTACAATCCCCAGGAGCAGGGACCCTTTGCCTGTTTTTTTTTTTTTTTAACCCCTGCTGTGTTCAAAGTGCCTTGCACGGTGCTTGACTTAAGGGATGTGCTCCACAAATACTTGTAACGTGAGTAGAAATCCTAGGACCTGGCCTCCGGGCATTTAGGTGATGGAAAACCCCTGGCAGCCGGGGAGAGCCCAGCAGTGGGCGAGCCCATGGGGCTTAACTCTGGTGACGCCCCAGTAACATGCTGTACCCCATGTAACTGCTTCTTTCGGTTATGCCTCCAAGCAGATGCTTCTCGTCACATGTGGTTTCTGCTCTTTGTGAGTATAGTTAGCACATGACTTTGATTCTTCCAGAGTTTCATCATTCAGAGAACTCTTTTGATTACAAGAGTCATAAAATCCAATTTAACCTGTTTTAAACAAAAAGGAAGTCCAGGAGTTCCTGCCTTCAGGAATGGCTTGATTCAGGGGCTCAAACACTACCATTTAGAAGGGTTTCCCCCCATTTCTCAGCTCTGGTTCTTCCCCTGCCCACAATACTGGAGGTGAGTGTTTAACGATCCTCTGGGGGAAGAAATGGCCCTGATTTAGAGTGCTTACTGATCTCCGTGGTGTCAGTGTGCCCACTGTGCCCGATTTCAAGCTGTTGGCGCAATGTCACTGATGCGGAGTTGGGAAGGGATGCAAACACTAGGCTCCCGTGAGCCAATGTGTCCCAGCTCCGCACCCACCGTGTGTTGGCTCCACTTTCAGGCAGGCGTTCTTACCCTGGCAGAAAGCTGCCAGCAGCTCTCGGTTTAATCTTCCCAGCAGCTCAGCCAAAGAGAGAGCTCTTCCCCACTTGTTTCCTTATAAACCACCCTCCCGTCTTCCCCCACGTGGAGCGGTGCTTCTCAATCTTGGCTCCATATTGAGTCACCTGGAAAATTTAAAAAAAAAAAAATTCCACTTGGAGTCACTACCTTAGAGGATATCACTTTCAAATTAATGAAGTTCAAGGTCGGCCGATATGTTACAAATGTGCCAGTACTCCCTGATTCTTGGCCAGTAGTAGATACCTTGAATCACGTCGACCCAAGAAATTAGTCATTATAGTCACCTCCAAAGTGGCTGAACCAGAATTCCTACCGGATGTAAGCTGAGTGCCTGCCTCCCCCAGCACGCCTAGGGTGATTCTCCCGGGAGTATTCTAGGTAATAAGATACGCTGCACCACTCTGGGCCTCCAAGGTGGTGTCTGACTGGTGACCGAGAGGTGCCTGGTTAGAATCTACCTTTTAACTTTATCCAGAGGAAAACCCACTCTATTCCTCTGTCCTCCCAGATGACCCAAACCCGGTCGTGTACCATCAGCCACATAGGGAACCAGGTCAGAGCATGAGGGGCTCAGATCTGGACATCAGCTGGGGAGACCACTGACTCACTGCTTCTCAGTAGCAGTGGTGTGAGTAGACCAGGCGGGCTGTGGACACTTCTTCTTCTGTGGAGGCTCCTCCTTCCATGGCTGAGAGAAGCCTTTGCCTCGAGAAGGGGCCTGGAGGCAAAAGGCAGGCATGCAGTTCCCAGCTGCGGGGATCTAGGTTGACCTTTAGTCCTGTCACTTTTCAGCTCCGAATTCTTGGAATAAGTTTTAATCTCAGAGCTTCAGTGTTTTTATTTGGAGAGAGATAATAACATTGACTTCCTAGTGCTATTTGAAGCTTAAAAGGAATGTCATATGTAAAGTCCCAGGCAACTGTTGACATTCTTTTAGGTTGGAGATGCATTTTGAAGGGCGTCAAGTCACATGAGCAGAACACCTGGACCTTAATTTCTGAAAGTAGGGGAATAATCATGGTGATAATGTTGAGTAAACCTCCTTGAAAGCTTTGCGGTCCATTATCCTGGTAAAATAATACTTGTATGATTATCCAGTTTCCTGACCTTTAAATAAAAATTTGAACAGGTAGCCCCAGTACCTGACCCTTGCTAAGCGCTCAGTACTGCCGGCACCAGGAAGGTACTCCAGGGACAGTGGCCAAAGCTTTGATATTTTAAAATTAGTATTTACTGGAACAGTCCAGGGGGTAATGTACCCAACACCCAATGTATTCACCACCCAGGTTTAACAGATATATTGCCGTATTTATTTTGGATTAATAAAAAGACTTAAAAGTTACAAATACCGTTGAGGGTGTCTTTACTGTCTGCATGCACAGATGTTTCCGGATTAATTCTGATTGTCCTAGCTTGGGTGGCATGCCTCGCTTAAACTAATTCTGGGGATTTGGGTGTGGGCGGGATGGAGTTAGAATTCTGATGGGCCCCGCCAGGCTCACAGACCCATTCCTGGAGAGGGGGTGGTGAGGTGGGAGCAGGCCCATTCACACATTCTGGACTGAAAATGGGAGAGGGGCAGGTCCCCAGAAATAAGAGATGGATTCTGATAAGAGAGGATGTTCAGTAGCAGAAACTCAGATGATTGTGCATCTGGAGTGGTGTGGGGAAGAGTGTAGGAGGGGTGTGGTGGTTTTATTGAGAAGGGCGGTTGGAGCATTGTCTTGCGACCGTATCTGCATAGTGTGCACTCTGTTTTTATTGAATTTATATGTTTATTTGGGTTAGTATATCAGGCAGAACCAGATTTGGCTGCATAGGAAAGAAAACCTAGACAACAGTGACTTCCACGAGGTTTTTCGCTTCTCTCACACAATTCAAGAAGTAAACAGTCTAGTCCAGGGCCAGTGTGATAATATCATAGTTGCTGGGAGCTCAGGCTGCTGTTTTCTTTTTTCTCTAATATCCTCAGTAGATGGCTTTTTAATGATTGCCTCATAGTTCTTCTATGATGGTTGGTGTGCCAGCCATCACATCTGTATTTCAGGCAGATACAAGCAGAAGTGTGGAAGGGCAGAGCGTGCATTTCACAGCTGAATTCTATAAGGATTTAAAACTTGAAGGATAATAAGCTTTCTTTAAGGAGCTTTCCTCCCAGATAACTTCCACTTAAAGCTCTTGGGCCTCCCCTAATTGCAGGGAAAGCTGAGAAATGTGGCTGCTTAATTGGCACATAAGGAAGGAGGGAGGATGGATATTGGGTAGGCAGCCAGCAGTCTCTGCACCAGGTGGCTTTGAGGAAGGTGAGGCTGATGAAAGTTATGCTGGGGTGGGTGGAGAGGGGATTGCTGAAGTACCCCCAAGCCACCCCTTAGTGCCATCACTACCGAGAAGAGCTTCCTCACAGACACAGGGTCACAGCTGTGAGAGGATCCAGTCTCTGGTTCTAGAAGTGGCCCATGTCTCTCTGGAGACCTCCGGAAGGGATAATGTTTCATTTGCTCAACCCGATTTTGTCCCCTGCAGGATGCTTTCCTGTCCTTCATCATTGCAAAAGCAATTGCCTGGAAATACCAAGTATCGATTCATGATTTTTGTTCATTTCCTTGTTATTGTTCGGGAGGAAACAGAGGCCCTGAAACAGAACAGGAGAGCCTGGAGCCCTTCGGCTCCCTCCTTAGAGGCCTCGGCCAGACAGACATTCATCGCTGTCATTGTTCCTTTTTAGGGCTGTCTCAGCATTGTGATTCTCACAGCGCAGTTTGTCACTCAGCATCTTTAGGGTTCGGCTCTTCCCCTTTCTGGAAGCTGACAGGTAGCTTGTTTTGTTAAATGCCACTTTGGTTATGACAACTGCTCCATTTTAAGTTTCTAATTACAGTTTTCATCAGGCAACTGGTCATTTTGCTTTGCCTGAGTGGGTAATGATGCGTCTACCTCGCTGAGAGTGACTTGTCTAAATGTTTGCTTTTTTCTTGGACTGAAGAGAAAAACAGACATCCTGTAAAGAGATAAAGCCCGTCTCTTGGTCTGGGGTTATTTCACTGGTTTGTGGCCTCCATGCCATTCTTCCCATTTCAGAAGAAGCACCTCCCTCCTCCCCCCCTCTCCGTGGGATGCCTGCTCGCCCTTTTACCTTCTGTCCTTCAGTCTAGAATCTCCCTTCTGCCCAGCACAGCTCCTCCTCCCAGTCAGATAGCATGGCTCCAGCAAACCCTCATGATGTTCCGGAGGCCCAGTCCCTCCAAAAAAAAAAAAAAAAAAAAAAAAAAAGCCGCCTTCCTCCAGGTGGAGACAATTAGGCTGAGCTCGGCTCTCCCTTTAATTACTTCTGCCCTCATTTGCATCTGGTTTGCCTCATTATAATGCCATTAGCAGAGTGGCAACCAGGAACGATGCAGACACGGCTTGGAGGCCTGGCTTCTCTGGTCTTGGCTTCCTTCTGAGTACAGTGAGGGATCTGGAATAGGCAAGCAGCACATGTGCCCCCGTGGGCCAGAGGCCGCCTGCGGACCTCATCCCGGCCGCCCCAGAAGCAGTCCGTCAGCCACTTTCGTGTTCAACAACAGTTTGTTTCCTTTCCTGTTTAAAAAAAAAAAAAAAGAAACCATACTCATTACAGAGAATTTAAAAAGATAGGGACGAGCAAAAAGGGAGAAAATGAAAATCACAAACACTCAAGCATTATTAATACTTTGGAATATATCCTTCCAGAGAGCACTTTGCTCTGTCAGCATTCTTGGGATAAACACATCCTGCCTGAAAAGCTTGGGGACCCCTTACCCCACTACTTGACACATAGATTTTATGGGCTAAAAGGAAAGCTGATGGCATTTTAAAAAACCAATAACCAATGATTGGTAGGGATTTTAATAGGAAAATCAGGCAGTGGTGTAACATGACTGCAAATTATGCCAAATGCCTGTCAGCAGCCAGTCCCATGTGTGCCAAAGTGGGATTTGGTGGGTGTGCAGGCTGGTTCCAGCTGTCTTGCCTCCTTTCTTACCTCTTTCCCAGAGGAGAACAGGACAGCATTCATGAAAGCTGCCCATCCTGGGAGGTGTTCGAGCATGAAGATGTAGACCATGGGCCTGCCCTTGGCCTGCAGTGTGGCCTTGGGCCCAATAACCTGGCCTGTGTGTGTGTGTTTCCTTTCTGTATGTTTCATTTTGGATAGTTTCTCTTGTGAAGTCCTTCAGGTCACTCATCTTTCTTCTGCAGCTGGCTCGTGACCCTTTACGGTGGCCAGACCTGGCTGCAGGGGATGCTGGGGGAGCAGTCTCTTTGTTTTCTGGCCAGATGTCCAAATATCCAGCAAAAATTTGTCTTCTTACTGTGGAAGAAAGAATGGCTCTTAGGGGAGCCTAGCCTTTTTTTTTGCCACACATTTGAATTAATAGCTACCCTGCTTTTGATGAGCAAGTGGGAGCGAAGGGCTGGCTTTGCTGGCAGTGGCAGTAACGGGATCAGTGTCAGTGGAGAAATGGGGAGAAGTGAGATGTCAAAGATGGTCTCTACTCAACACTGAAGCTCTCCCTGTGTGTGGGCGAAACAGGAGTCATCCTCCTCTTGTTTAAGAAGCAAAGTAACCAATTGCTTTGTGCCCCATGCTTGTTTCCCCTGTGAATCTGTGGTGCCCTCCAAGTGTGAAGGATTAGATGTACCCTGGGCATATGTCCTGTTGATCAGCTGTTGGTCAGTGCCAAGAGAACTCGACTGAACTAGAATTCAGACCTAAGCCGAATTTTGGCTTACTGCTCAACTGTCATGTTATTTTGGGATGGCGTGAACTCACCTGCACCATCTGTAAGACATGGATAGTAATTAGCTGGCTCAGTGAACAGTGGATCCCAGATTTTTGAGATCAAGTTTTAAACTACTCTTTCTGTACTGTTTGGTCTCCCACTGGGAGAAGAGAATGAACTTCATAGTGCTTTCTTGGTTTCCCATGTTTTGTTACACTTTCTGTTTTCCTTGGATAATTTCTATCTGGAGAGTCTGACAGTTGTCATCTAAATAAATACGAGTTATTGAAGTCTCTTCTGTTATTTGCAATGATAAAAAATATTGGCTTAATGGAATTGATTTCAGTGAGAGCAGTCACTACATAGCATATTTTTCATACTTAGTTTTTGTAATTGAGTATTTTATTGGAATTTTAAAAATGAGCTATATAATCTTTATAACAAGCCAACACTATAGAGATGTATAAAGATGTTCATCTTCCTTTATCCTCCCCTCTTTAGACAACCAGATTTAATTGATGTACATAAACTGAGGAAAATCTATGCTGTACCAGACATATGTATACCTGTTCCACCGGTTTCATTTTTTTCCCCTCCAGAATGGGATTACAGTCTCTATCAGGGGTTAGCAAACTATGGCCCAAGGGCATGTGGTCTGTTTTTGTAAATAAAGTTTTATTGGAACACAGCCACTCATTTGGTATGTGTTGTCTGGGTGCTTTCTCGATACAACAGAAGAGTTGGGTGGCTCCAACAGAGAACATATGGCCTGAACAATTGAAAAACCATCCATCCCCTTTTTAAAGAAAGTTCTCTGATGCCTGATCTGATCTACTTTGCCTGATTTTCAGGTAGCAAGGTGAAACTGAAAAGTTATGAGTCTTCCTCCAGATCAGCAGATGAGAGCTAAGTCATTCTTTTTACTCTCTGCGTGTTACAGTTCATTATGTGGCTGTGCTGTGATTTTTTCAATCCTTCCCCTATAGGTGGCATTTAGGTGGATTCTAGGTTTTTGCCATCATGAACAGCATTTCATAAACCCCATATACATTATTCTTAGATCCCGGGGGCTTCATTGACGTGGGAAAGATCTATAGAAGTGCCGTCTCTGAGGGAAATCATGGGTTCTGTGCCCATCAGTTTTGGTTTGACACCAGCATGTCATGTCATCAGATGTTCTCTGATCTGACACCTTTTTTTTGGGATCTGACATTTTTTGTAAAAGTGATTTTTAATCCCTTTTGACTCTGGCTCACAGTAAGAAAGATGCTTCTGAAGCACACACATTCATGTCTGTATGTAATTGAGACACAGCCTTCCTGGAATAATACTTAACCTTTACTGTGTGCAAAGCATTCTCATGTTTTGTAATGTTCTCATGTTTTGTATCCTGCTCTTTTCCACCTTAACAAACATCAGTTGTGACTCACTGAATTATTTTCACCACCCTGCTAAAGGGACACAACCTGTAGTCTGAGAAACATCATTTTCTAGAAAGGGGTAATATTCTGGAATCTTGTCAACTAGTTAAGTTTGATATTTTATCTGTTGGTCAAGACCATTCCTCCTCCTTCCCTTCCTTACTTAAGTAATAAACATTCTACTTCTTAGTGGAAGTTCATGCATACTTTGATACATAATATCTTTATGGTTTCAGGGTGGGACAAAGACCAGTTTCCTTTGGCAATGGGAGTTGTCCTTTGGTCTTCGTGTTTCCCATAAGAGAGCGACTATGCAGTGTGGACACACCTGTCAGCAAGGCACCTCGCAGGTGGTTTGTCCTCTCTCAGGTGTTGTCCGGTCACTCATACGTGGATCCTGACCACTCCTTGACCCCAGCGTTCACACACATCTCCACCTCCCGCTCAGCCTTGACCCCCACTCTGTCCTCTGCTCAGTGCTCTGTGGACTTTGACCTACATGTGCCCCGAAAACTGTGTTTCTGCTCTTCCCTTGGGCCTGCTGAGACCTGCAGCCTTATTTTAGTAAAAGAACTTATTTCCCCGTTGGCTAACAATGATGCCAACTGAAACCAACGAGAAAGTGTATTATCTCACAGAACTTCCTCTGGTGCAGGTCTGGCTGGATCCAGGTGCACAGTTTGCCATGATGCCCTATCTCTCTGCCCCTTGGATCTGCTTCAGATTCTGGTAGTTTTGATTCATTTTCAGACAAGTTACCTTTCCTAGAAGAAGGAATAGGTAAGATAGAAGCTGGAGAGGCAGGCAGGGGTTAGAGCAAGGATCACTCTCTGTTGGGCAGAGAGGCTTGGATTTTATCCTCAGGCTGGGGAACCTGGTGAAAAACTTAAAGTGGAAAGTGACTGAGCCGATTTGCATGTTTCCTCCCCTTGCATGAAGATCTGCTCCGTGTGTCTTGCTGCTCTGTGTATGTCAGAAACTGGATTCTGCCTTGAGAGGGATGGTTCCTTTCAGACACCTAAAATATTTTTCTTTTTCTCTTTTTTTTTGAAATTTCTGACATTGTTTGAATTTAATGATTCATATTACGAATTATTCATGAAAATGATCTTTTAAGCTTCTTATAATAGCTGAAATTATCCTTCATTAGATACTGACAGTTCCTGTGATGGGTGTAATTATAAAAAAAATATTCTTAGGCTGGCTATATTCTACAGTGTTCAAATTACGCAAATGAGCAAGGGATAAGAATAGAAGCTGAGTAGGATGGTCAGATTTTATGGGAGAGGAGGGGTGGCAGCATTGCACATTTTCTAAAAATGAATAAATATGTGCTGTACACATTAAGTACGTTATCACAGTCTGCCTTGATGCTCGCCCTCTCCTCATTGGCAGGGGAGCAAATTAATTTTAGCGCCCGAAATTGTTTGTAGCTCATGCCCATGTATGAATCGCATAAAGGAGATTTTTTTTTTTTCTTCCCTCCTTCGTTCCACTCAGCATTTTCTGCAAGGCAGGCTGTAGTAATCTCTGCTGGTTCTGAAGAATGGCAGGCTTGTTGCTTATACAGAGAAAATCGAGCTGGGAGGGGAGAGATTGGAGGGTGAGGAGATCAAGCTGGGTCTATTGCCTGCCTGCCTGCCCATTTAGGATCTCTGTTAATAATGCCTCTTTCTACCTCTCACTCACATGGTCCTGTCCCTTCTCGGGGGCTCTACAGAATCCCCAGGAGAGGGCGATTGGTTAATAGGGTGCCATCACTGACTGGACAGACTCAGTTCAACTCACAAGTAAAGCAGATGGGGGGAGCTCTCCCATCTCCCTGTCTTTGAACTGGACCGTTCAGCAAAACAAGGTAGGGGGTGATTTAAAAAAGAAAAAAATGCTAACGTTTAAGTAGGGCTTACTCTGTTTGAAGAATTGTCCATGTACCCATTTACTCCTCACATCAATCCTGTATGCTGGATGCTAGTGTGATCTTCAGTATGCAGAGGAAGAGACATAAACAGAGAGCTTAAGACACTCACCCAAGATCACACAGCAAATTTTAGGAAGGTGAAACAGTGCTGGTAAGTTTCCAGTGACTAGTGATGGGTGGGGGTGGGCCTGATCTCCCCACCCAAGAGGTTCTCAAACACGCTGGGAGTTATTCATGGAGACATGTCTTCCAGAGCTCTCCTTTCGCTGTTACCTGTGTGACCTCACCCCATTTCTCATCAGGTCCTGGGCGCCCACCGTGCTGCCTGCTTCCATGCCCGACTTCGGCGTGTGCGGTGTGTCACTGCAGCAGGTGGCTTGGTGCCTTCCTGACTTTGCGCCTGGGCAGCCCTCTGCATTGGGGTTTGGTTTTCTTCCAAAATATGCACAAACCTCATTTTGCCTTCAAATAACAGGAAGCAGATACCTGCTTTCTGTTATATATTAGAGACCAGAGGTTTGCAAACATTTTTTTTAAGGCCCAGAAGTAAGTATTTCGGGCATTGTAGCTGGTCTCTGTCTCCCGTCTTCTCCTCTTCCTCCTCTTCCTCTCCTTCCCCCGCTTCCTCCCCTCTTCTCCTCTCCCTCATCCTCTCCTAAAATGTACAGTCTTTACAATAAAATAGACCAAAGGCTGGATTGCACCCACGGTGTGTAGTTTGCCAACCCCTCTTGCAGACATTTGTTGGTATTCAGTTGCCTCTTTAAAAAAATGGAACTGTCCTTGTTTCTGTGGTTCTGGTTTTTGGTTCAGATGGTTCTTCTCACACTTACTATGTCTGCTCGTGTCTGAGGTGCCGTGGACCCACTTTTAGACTTTCCTCCATTCCCCAAGAATCTCACGCTGCTCTGCTGCTTCTGGTTTTGCTCCAGCCATGCGGGTGCTCTGGAAATTTCTCAGAGAGGCAGAGCCTAGTGGAGTTAAGGGTGGTGGTTATTTTCTTCTTCACACTGTTCATAGTTTCTGTGGAAAAAAGCCCACTTGGTGAAGGGTAACCAGCAGCCCGTGTGTCTGCGTCTGGATGCTCCTCTGGGGCACCTTCTCACTGAGCGACCGATGTCACAGGAAGAGGAGCGGGGAGGGAGCCCTGTGGTTCGCAGGTGCTGTCCTCTTACTCATCCTCTGCCAGCCTTTTGGGGTCACTCAGGTAGATAACCTCCTCACTTTTTAAGTGAGAAGACTCAGACTTAACACAGGGTTCTGCACCCTGCACGTGGCGGAGCTGGCAAGTGAGGTTTAGGTCTTTGGATTCCAAATCTGGGACTCTGGCTGTTGCCTCCTTTAGACATGAGTAATTCTGGAGTGCTCTTCCTCAGTGTGCTTGTGGTTGACAGTAGGGTTTCTGGAGTCAGACCGTGTTAGGGTGAGCCCAGCTCTGCCCCTCAGCAGCTGTGTGACGTTGGGCAAGTTACTTACCCTCTCTGGACCTCAGCTTTCTTAGGTGTTAAATTGATATAGTAGTTCCACCTGCATGGGTTGTTATGACTATAGAATGAAACCAATGAGAGAATGTTCAGGAAACATTAACTACCATTGCTATTAAATTTTTTTTTAATTGTAGTAAAATACACATAAAAGTGACTGCCTTAACCACTTTTAGTTGTGCACGGAGGTTGCGCTCAGTACAGTCACGTTGTGCAGCTGATCTCCAGAACTCCTTGTTGTCTGGCAGACCTAAAGCTCTGTGCCCAGCCCCTTGCTTTGCTTTGCTTTGCTTTTTTAAAAAATCAGGTGATAGCAGCATGCACTTGACTGAACTGAAAACAGCATCCTGTGGGCAGGCCCAGCCCCCGGCAGAGGTGGGGCCCCTAGGCTTCTGGGCAGGCTCCCTCCCCGGCCACGGCACCCACCGTTTCTTGCCTGCTTTCTCTCCAAGGGCAGTTGGCTGAGCACTTCATGGTCAGTGTGCCCCGGAATCCATACCCCACTACTTTCTGGCACGTTCTCGTAGTTTCCCTGTTTTACGTGAGAAGAAACTGAGTCCCAGAAAGGCTGAGCAGCTCATGTCTGGCCGCGTGGCTCAGCGGGCAGAGCTGACGCTGAAGCCCAGGAAGTCGGGGCTCTGGCCCTCGCACGGGGGCCCGGCCCCGCCCCTGGGAGCCTTGCCGCCCTACCCAGTTTCTTGTTATTGGACAGCTGTGCTGATATTTTTTTTTTTTCTTTTTCATTTTTTTCTCAGCATGTGACATGCTAATCCACTCGAGTAGCAGGTTGGGGCACCTGCATCTGACTTCAGGAATGGAGCAGATGTGGTCAGTAATACGTCTCCCTCCCTGTTGCCTGTTTCCCCCTCTTTCTTTCCCCCCTCATCCCTCCTTCTCTCCCTTCCTTCCTTCCTCCGTCTTTCCTGCTTCTGTCTTTCTCTCCCTCCCACTTCTGGCCTCATTGCTGTCTCTGACACACCTTCACAGAGGGCCTGCCATGGACCAGGCCGAGTGCCGGATGCAGGCATGAGACACAGTCACCGCCCTCAGAGCTCACGGACCAGGAGGGCAGACAGACGAGTGGGAAGAAGTTACAACATAGCGTGATTTGTCCCCTCATGTGGCACTGAGGGGAGTCCAGCTGCGACAAGAGTATGGCCGAGGGCCTGGGCTGATTCTAGGTCCGGGGAGAGCATCAGGTTCTGAGAGAAAGTGCTGTGTGATTTGAGGGGTGAAAGTTGAGGGGGAGTTCTCCAGGTCAGGAAAAGAAGGATGAGAGGGCTGAAGCTTTCTGGAGAATTCTGAAGAAACCATCTGTACAAAAGCAAGGAAGATCATTGAATTTGTCAGCTGATCTTTCTCTAGTCAGAAGTTTGTTTGTTTTTTTTTGTTTTTAAATAGCAAGTAGGCACAAAACCAGATAATCTACCGAGGCGAGCTTGCTGGAGCCCCAGCGCTGCCTCCTTCCGGTTGCTTTCATGGTATGTCACGAAAGAGCCCAAGGCAAATGTGACCATGTTCCAGGGCAGGACCGGTTAGGGTTGACTGGGGAGTCAGACGGGTGGCTGTGCACAAGGGCAGGCCAGGGCCAAGCCTGGGCTCCGCCCAGAGGGGACGGCTGTTGGGCTTCCTGGAGGTCATAGGCTGTCCAAGAAAGCACAGACTACGTCTGTGACACTTCTAGCTCATCGGTAAAGCTCGACTTCCCTTCACTTCCCTGAAAAATCGTTTCTAGCACCCGTTACTCTGCTGACCAAAGCCTTTGGTGGTGATTAGAGATAAAGATGGCAGAAGTCTTACTATACCTGTCTCTAAAAGTCATCTTGTGTACCTGGCCCGGGGTGTTGTGAAGTTTACAGTAGGCACCTGGGTCAGCTGAGGTCCAGGGTGCAGGGTTGAAGCAGCGTGGAAAGTTTAAGGTCCTTTCCTGAATTGTTGGAAGAGTTGAGGGGCTGGGGTAGGGATCTGCACAGATCTCAGCAAAGCCCAAACAAGCCTTAGTTCTGAACTCAGCAAGCCGTCCTCTGTTAAAAAAATGCGTTAACTTTCCAGCCTCCAGCCCCACATTGACTTTGCCGTCCTCATTGTTAAGTCTACGGTAATACACTGGGTTAATGAAGAGGCCCTTCTGCCTTTTAACTAACCGCAGTTAGACAGATGAAGCAATTGAGCTCTGTGTTTTACGCTTGGAAACCGGCCAGCAATCAGCCCTCATCCCCCGGCACTCTGGCGAGAGTCGAATCCATCCGAGGTATGAAATCCCTCACGTACAAGTGACTGCTTTCCTATTCCCCTCCTTGCTAACAATTAATCCTGGTGATGGTTAATCTTTTTGCTCTTCCTTTATCTAAAGAACAGTCTTGTTCAACATTCTGGAGACCCAAAAAAGCGCTGTATGTGTTTAATGATAATATGCAACCAGTCAGAAAGGTGCAGAATAAATTGAATTAATACTGTCTGGGAGTTTGAGTTGTTGTAACCGGTGGGGGCCCAAAAGTGAGGTGTTTGCTGGTAGAAAGCATGAATCTCCTCCCTGCAACAGGAGAATGTTCTCATGGTTTTTTAATGCTCCTCCTCCCTGAAAATGAATGTGCCTTATTAAGGTAAACTCTTTAAATATTAAGGCTTTTGTATTTCTGTGAGTTTAAAAGGGAGAGACAGAGAGAAAAGAATGGGTAGACTGTGTGATTCGTGGGAGGCATCTCTTGGGGGCCGACTGGGCTGCATGGAGCTGTGGGGTCTGTGTTCATTTTAAAAAGGAGACTTTGGTTTCTAGGGCAGCCGAATGCCTTGAACTGAGCCTTCAGGTTTGGGGAATGTTTATTTGACACCAAGTCCACTGGCCAGCTGATTCCATCTGCAGTCAGCAGGACCTGGCTACAGTCTTTGATTCAGAGCTGATTTCGATCTGGCTTTAGGAGGGAAATTTGGACTATGCCAGTTCTTATATTAGTTG
This sequence comes from Camelus dromedarius, assembly GCF_036321535.1. NCBI lineage: Eukaryota > Metazoa > Chordata > Mammalia > Artiodactyla > Camelidae > Camelus > Camelus dromedarius. The sequence goes on along the minus strand of NC_087459.1, from coordinate 1,196,861 downwards.
GGATTATGGACCAGGAGTGTGGTGAAGTCTAGACACAGGATGCAAACCTCCTGTGGGGGTTTTTGTAAGAGCCAGCTTTGCTTTCATCATGCAGTGCAGTTGGGGGTCCAGCAGAGGGCGCGGTACTGCTCTTCTGGGGACCCAGCCGCATTTCCTCTTTCCTTGCCGTATTTCCCCATCATTCTACAGAACTTAGAGTTCAGTTAATAACCTCGTGTTAGAATCAGCCCTGATAAGCAGATTTCTAGCCTTGGCATTTTCATCACTTCTTATTTTGGACTCCTTACTCCCATCAAATGATCTTCAGCTCAGTAAGGATGAGGTGCAGCTCCACAGAAGATGTATAATATATACATGTGATGTTGTTGGTAATATACTAGGATGATGCTTTTTATGGCCAGCTACCTGGAATTTTTCAGAGTTCCTTTTATTTCAGTTGAGGGCTGAAAGTCACACATACACACACAAACACAAACCCAACTTGACTCAGTCAGCATTTGTTGAGGGTTCTTCTGTGTCACGCCCTGGGAGCTGGTATTTACCCTGTGCAAATCTAGAGGAGAAGATAAGAGTACGTGCTCCAGATCCTTGCTGTTCAAAGTGACATCTCTGGACCAGCTGGCATCATCACCCCAGAACATGATTGAAATGCAGAATCTCAGACCCCTCCCCAGCCCCACTGTTTCAGAATCTGCACTGAAACGGAAGATTCCCAGGTGAGCTGTACGCTCATTATAGTGTGAGTAGCACTGCTCGAAGTTTCTGTAGACAGAGGACAGATACTAACATCTGTTGTGTTATTCCCTCTCCTGTGCCTGTAGTAGGCATCGCTAATCAAACCAGATACTTCTTTCCCAATGAACCCTGTCTAAGCTTCATAATCCTTCTCAACACAGTGGTCCAGGTGGCTATTTGCAGTTGTTCAGAGCAGGTACTCAAGATTAAGTTCAGTTGCTGTACCCCACCTCCATCTGGTCTGTGATTATCTCTTACCTGGACATTAGTGACATCCTGGCCCCCTTTTTCTCTTTTGCCCCCCTCTTTTCCCATTCTTCATAATGCAGAGCCATCTTGTAAAAGTGCAGCATTGCCCTGCTTCAGACCCTTTAGTGACTTTCCATTGCAATTGAAATAAATCTGAATTCCTTACCATGACTTGCAAGTCCCTACCTGACTGGGCCCTGCTCACCTTCCCACCCTGTCTTGTGCCTCCCTCCCCCTTTGCCTGCTATTCTCTGCTCCTTGGGCCTTGAACCAGGTCCTGGAGCTCTTCCCATCTCAGGGCTGGGGCACACCTAAGTCACCATCTGCCAATTGTCCACTCGAGAAAGCTGAAGAGGTTTGTTTGATCTGCCTGAGGCCCTGTGGCCAGTGCGAGCTGGAGCGAGTTCGTTTCAAAGTCTGAGAGCTTGTGTAAGTTACCTACCTGCCCTACCAGCAGTGGACCACACCAGGGAGCCTCCAGCCTGTCCTCTGAGTCTTCCTGTCCTTGGGGCCAGCTCCTCCTCATCCATCAGGGTTGGCCTTGGACCTCTTAGCTCCTTGGAGGGGCCTCCTCTGGCTGTTCTACCCAAGCAGCCCCCACTCTTCTCTGTCCCAGGGCTCTGGAGAACTTGTCCTAAATTGCAGTCAGTCGTATTTATTTGTTTGGCTAGTTTTCAATCTCTGTAGAAATCTGTCACCTCCATGGTGACAGGATTCCTGTCTGTGTTACTGGCCCCATACCCAAAGCACCAGCAGGGTGCCTGGCATATAGTAGGTATTCAATAAATACAAATGAATGAGTGATGAAAGTGGAGGACAGCCCTCAATATTCAGCCTGGTTTGAACCCAAGAGCACATCTAACCCAGTTGCCACTTTGTGCGTTGGCTAATACTGCAGAGCAGAGAGGTTTGACCTGCCTGAGGCCAAGCGGCCAAACAGATCCAGAGGGATTTTGTTTAAATGCATGATGCTTTTTAAAGTTACCTACTCCTGGCGGGGAGGGTGTAGCTCAAGTGGTAGAGCACATGCTTAGCATGAAGGAGGCTCTGGGTTCAATCCCCAGTACCTCCATCAAAAAAATAAAAAATAAAACCTAACCACCTCAAACACCCCCCCCAACCCCTAAACTTAAAAAAAAAATATTGGTGTTAAAAAAAGAATTCAGGGTTAAAATGGACCACATCAGACAGCCCCAAATAAATGTTCTTCATACCACTTTAATCTTCTTACTCCCTTTGAAGAATAGTGTCTGCTTAGACTGTGACCTTCTTAATCATGTAAGATACTTTATGTGTTCTGCAGAAATCTTCCATCAGCAGGGTTTGCCTAACATTTAAAGTGGGGGGGGGGTGCTTTTCTTGGGTGGATAGTCTGTACGGAGTAGTGTCCGTGAGCCAGATCAGAAAGGATGAACTGTGCTGGCTCTGAGTTCCTTCTCCGGTCCTATCTGTCTCATGCCAAGATCTCTACAATTCATCTTAAATTTTTCTGGTTGGACCCATGAGGTGACTCAGATGAATTGCCTTCATTCTTTCTAGGACAGGTTTCAGCAGACTTTCTCTATGAAGGGCCAGATAGTAAATATTTCCAGCTTTTTTGATCAGAGGAGCCTCTGCTGCAACTATTCAGCTCTGCTGTTGTAGTGCAGAAGCAGCCATGTAAATGCACCGGCATGGTTGAGTGCCAATAAAACTTTATTTACAGAACAGATGTTAGCCCAGATTTGACTTAAGGACCATAGTTTGAGGCCCCAGTTCTGAGATGTCCAAATTAAAAACGAAAACCAAAAATCTTTAAAAGTTAGATAACTTTCATTGTCAAATATATTTTCAAAGTGCGTTGGAAGATAGCTTTGTAGCTGTTCTTTGGACTCAGAAACTGGTTCTTAAACTTGAGAAGCATCATTGATTTTGGCTTCTTCTTTGGACAGAGTCAAGCAATGATTTGAGTTGCAAAAAATATTTTTTTTTCTCAAATACACAATCACATTCTTTTCATTAGTAACCCATCTGCTTGGACCCTCTGTGGTACTGAGGGAAGATTCCTTCATAAACAGTAGTGGGATCCAAACTAACCCTGTTTCTGTAGTCATAGCCTTTTTGTGGAAACTGGCCTGTTGTGCTGGTGGGTCCATCATCCTTGCCCAGATGCTGGGAGGGCCCATTCGGCATTAGCGGAAATGCCAGAGTACTTCAGGATCGATCAAACAAAACTGTGGACAAAGTCAGCCTTTGTTTTTTGACCAATGAGCAGTTGATCAGCCTTGAATGTCTCAAATGCTTATCTTTTTAAACAATTTTTTTCTCTTTTTTTAAAAAATTTTTTATTTAATAAGTTTTAAAAATTTTATGTAAGATTTAAAGATTGTTTTCCATTTATAGTTTTACTAAATATTGGCTATATTCTCTGTGTTGTACAGTGTATCCTTGAGCCTGTCTTATAGCCAATAGTTTGTACCTCCCACTTCCCACCCTTATATTGCCCCCCTCTGCACTGATAACCTCTAGTTTGTTTGCTATATTTGTGAATCTGCTTCTTTTATGTTATATTCACTAGCCAAATGTTTATCTTTGAGTTAGGTTGAAAAAAAATTTAAAACCAAATCCGAAGTGAGAATTAATGCTACTCTATCACCTAGAAATGATTTGAGCTGCAGGTAACAGTTTTGGCTTTTAAGAATGAAGGTTTACAAACAATGTTCATAGCACCACTATTTACAATAGCTAAGACATTGAAACAACCGAAATGCCCACTGAGAGATGATTGGATTGAAGAAGTTGTGGTTATTTGTACAATGAAATACTACTCAGCCATAAAAAAGAATAAAACAATGCCATTTGCAGCAACATGGATGGACCTGGAGAGTATCATTCTAAGTGAAGTAAGCCAGAAAGAAAAAGAAAAATACCATACAATATCACTTATGTGTGGAATGTAAAAAAAAGACACAAATGAATTTATTTACGAAACAGAAACTGACTCACAGACATAGAATGCAAACTTATGGTTACCAGTGGGGGGAAGGGGGGGTGTGGGGGGATAAATTGGGAGTTTGAGATTTGCAGATACTATTATATGTAAAATAGACAAACAAGTTTCTTCTGTATCGCACAGGGAACTATATTCAATATCTTGTAGTAACCTTTAATGAAAAAGAATATGAAAAGGAATATATGTATGTATATATATGAATACATGTATGACTGAGACATTATGCTGTACACCAGAAATTGACACAACATTGTAAGCTGACTATACTTCTGTTTAAAAATAAAAAAAAGGAAAAAAATCAAGAGGAAAAAAAAAAAGGAAGAAAAAAAGAATAAGGTTTATTTTCCCTTGTAACAAGTCACTTAAAGATATATAAACTGGCTGACGAAGAAACTGAGGCTCTGGTTGGTTAACCAGGGTGCACAGTTCACTCTGCTGAGCTCCAAAGCTTCGTCTCTTTCCCCTATACTGAGCCCGTTCACTGGAGAAAATGAGGAAAATAGGACTTCCTTCAAAAGATTTTTTTAAAAATATTTTTTCCTCTCAGCAGATACTTTTGAAAGATATTATTGAACTCATGCTGCATATACAGTTTTGTATCTTGCTTCTTCTCTTATTAGTCATCCATCTCAAGGCGTTCTCCGTCGTTACACAGACCACGTAACTCCCATTTTTACCAGCTCCATGCTATTCCATCCAGAGGATGACCAGAGTTTTAGTCCGTTTCCTATTGTTGGGCTTTTTTTTTTTTTTTAAGCCATTATTTTATTGAACAGTGCTGCAGGGAATGTCTTTTGTATCCAGAAATTTCCCATGTTTCCAGTTAATTTGGGTGATGTGGTGCCATAACAGAATTGCTGGATGAAGTGCTCTATCTTTTCTGACTTTTGTTACGGATTTCTGCTCCCCGGAAGGACTGGGTCCCTTTGAATGTGTCACCAGAAAACAGGGCCTCTTGGCCACTCTCTTCAGCATTAACGGATAGTTGCCATTTAAATTCTCATAGGTAAAAATATAACTAGTTGTATTTGTACTTCCTGAGTTGCTATGGAGATGGAATACTTTTTTCTGTATTTATAATTTGAATTTCCTTTTGGTGAATTATCAGCTCATTTCCTTGGCATACATGTCTTAAGAATTTTTCCTGTATGGCTTGGCATCAATAAAGATGCTGGCTCTTTGCGCTAAGGGGTTCACAGTTCTAAGTTGTACCCCCCTTTTGGAGTGTCCCTCAGTTTCGGTTTTCAGCGGTTGGCCTGGTTAAGGCGCTTTGACAGGCCGTATTTTGCGCATGAAACCTTCAAGCCTTTGTTTGAAGGTACTTGTAAGGGTTCATGGTCATTAAGGGGGAAAAGCGTCAGGAAGCCCCGCTGAAATCCCCCTGCCGTCTTTCCCGTGGTGTAATTACTTCAGGAGTGGATGTGTTTAAAAGCTTGGATCCTGGGCTTGCTTTTCCTTTGGTAAACAAAAGAGCAGCTCTGGTTTATAATCTCCCTACGAGCCGCACAGCCGGGTAGCTGAAACTTCAGGAGATCTGGCTACTCCTGAGAGTGTAATTCTCCCCAAAGCTACAAGGACTTAGAAACTGAGTACTGCGTGCAGCCCGTTGCTGTCAGAACAAAGCGGGGGTTTCAGATAGCTCGTGTAGAAGGAGTGCTGGTGGCCGACAGTGTCTGAGCCCTTGTTCTATGCTGAGCCCTGGAGGCGGGGGAGAGGGGAGAGAGAGAGAGAGAGAGACAGAGGCCCCGGCTGCAGGGCAGGTTCTGGCCATTCCCTTTTTTGAGCTTCAGGCCATGGGCATGCAGCTTGTCTGAACTTTATATTCCTTATCTGCAAACTGGGCGTGATAACAGTTCCCCGACCACTGTCCTGAAATGGAGCCAGTTCTAACTGCCTGTGTGGGCCTATGGTGCAGGAGGGAGGCCAATGAACAGTTTTCTTCCTTGTTCTCCATCTGACATTGATGTGCCTCGAGTTTATAAAGTGCTTTTGTATCTATGACCTCTCCTTTAATCTTGAAAATACAGGATCTGGTCTTCCTAACGTGGCAATTAGATTATACCAACGTGTCATGGCTTGAAGCCCTTCATTGGTCCCTCATTACTCTTGGACGTCAGCTCTCTAGCATTTCCTGGCCTGAGGTCTCCCCAGTCCCCTGCCCCAGGCATGTCCCCTTCCCCCTTCCCTCTGCTCTAGTGACTTGAGCCTGGATCTTCCTCTTAAGGCCTTTGCCCTCCCTGATCATTGTTTTTTCTTGAACCCCTTCCAACGGAAAAAAAAGAATAGCCAACTCCTTCCCCTTTCTGACTGGCCAGTGCCTGCATCCTTTCTGCCTCAGCCAAGGTCTGAGGCCTGAGGGGTTCAGGGGCTGGTTGGTTGGAAGGTTCGGGGCAGGTGGCTCCAGCACTATGCCCAGTTGCACTGTCACCGTTTATAGAATTCTGCTCTGCACTTCTGACTTCCCCACTGCGAGCAGCCACGCCCTACCCTCCTCCCTCCAGCTCCCCCGGCAACCACTAATCTCATTTCTGTCTCTAGATTTGCCTGTTCTGGACATCTCAGAAAGATAGAGTGGTATAGTATGTGACCTTGTGTGTCTAACTTTTATTCCACGTAATGTTTTCAGGTTTCGCCCACATGGTGGCAGGTATCAAATTTCTCTCTTTTTCAGACTGAATGGTATTCCATCATATGGATACCCCACATTTGATTTATCCATTCATGAATTAATTGATGGACATATGGACTGTTTTCACTTTTTGGCCATTGTGAACAGCATTGCTGCGAACGTACACGTACAAGCTGTTACGTGGATCAGTGCTTTCATTTCTCTTGGGTATGTGCTTAGCGTGGCATTGCTCGGTCACATGGTGACTCTGGGTTTACCTTTGTGAGGAACCGCCCCGCTGTTTTCCGAAGTGACTGCACCTCCCACCAGCAGTGAGTGAGGGTTCCAGTGACTCTGTGTCCTTGCCGACGTTTGTTACCATCTGTCCTTGTATTACAGGCGTCCCGGTAGATGGAGAGTGGTATCTCACTGTGGTTCTAATTTGCATTTCCCTTTTGGCAAGTGATGCTGATCATCCTTCCCTGCGCTTACTGGCCATCTGCGGATCTGCTTTAGAGAGATGGCTCTTCTGAATTCGCCCATTGTTTGGCTGGGTTGTCTTTTTAACTGTTGAGTGGTGGAAGTTTTTTGTATATGCTGGACACCAGACTTCATCAGATATGTGATGTGCGAGTATTTTCTCCCATCTTGTGGGTTGCCTTTTCACTTTCTTGATGGCGGCCTTGAAGCACTTGTTTTTAATTTTGATGAAGTTCAGTTCATCTGTTTTTTTTTTTTCCTTTGTCACTTTCATTTTTGGTTTCATATCGAATTTAGTTTGTTTTTATGTCACTGTTTCTAGTCAGTTAATTTTATACCTCACAAAGATTTGACATTTAGAGATTAAATACCCTTTGGCTCTGGCCCAATGATTTTAGGGGTCTTTTGGATGGAGAGCTGTTGATTCCCTCTTTGGACTCTCTGGCCTTGCCCCCATGGTGCACTTACATGCCTCTGTCACCGTCACCGAGCACTCACTGTCACCAAGCACCCAGCACTGGAATTATTTGGAGTAGAGCTGTCTCCCTACTGAACACCATAGTGGGTGCTCAGAAAATTTCTGCTGAATAGATGGAGGGACAGCAGACTTCCTCTCCTGGTTCTCGTTTCCCACTGGACATGTGTCACTCATTTTGTCTCTGTGTCTCCGCTGCTGTTTTTCTTCCCCGTTCTCTCTGTCTCTCTGAGTATGTGTCTCTCCCTCAACACTCCCTGTCCTACCCAGCATTTTGGTTCTCTTTCTGTCTGTCTGTCTCTTTAGGTCCCTCTGGCTCAGTCTCTTCATTTCTCTTGGAGTCTCTCGCCTGCACTTTGTCGTTTTTCATTATTCTTTCACTTTTTCTTCTAAGCAGTTTACTCTGTCTGACGATCTTTGCAGGTGATTGGAAGCAGACCTGCTCTTCTCTCTTTCTTTCCCTCTCCTCCCCTCCCCTCCCCCTTTCCTTCCCTTCCCTCGTCTTTTTTCTTTCTTTCCTGTCTCTCTTCTCTCCCTCCCTCCCTCCCTCTCTCTCTTCCTTTCCTCCTTTCCTGTCTTTGATTACCTTTGGTGTTTACTGAGTTTAGGGAAGTTCTACACAAAGTGTTGAGTTCCTGTTCGCTGACCGGCCCGGGCTGGGGGAAGTCACTGAGGACCCACTGGCCGCGTGTAGCTAGTGTGCAGGCTTCCAGCTCACTGTCTGCGAGTCTGTCCCCCGGGCCTGCAGTACTTAATTTGAAATTTGGTTAGGAAGGCACAATGATACATTTTCACGTTCTGAGATACATTTTTGGCACGTCGGCTGGGAACAGCACAGGCGGATTTTTCCTCATGCACTATTGCTGGCATTTGTCAGGAGCTTTATTATGGAAATCGCTGTTTCTGCCTTCGCCTTTTGCCAAGTTACTCTCCAGTATTGGTATATCTTCACCTGCACAATGCTGGGCTGTTCTTCAGGGTTCTTGCTTTGTGATTCAGTGGCAAGACTCAAAATAACACAGAGGAAAGAAATGGGAAAACCTCTGGGTAAAAAGATGTGCACTCCACACTTCTTTTATTGAAAGGAAAATTAATCAGTGTTTGGAACAGAGAAACAAACGCAGTAAACCGGTGGATGAAAGCACAGGTGGTAAATTTGATCTGTGGGTCTGTGTACATGTTGGAGCACAGAATCTGACATATAGTTCTTCTTGGCAGTGTATAGACACCTGAGGGAACCGAATAGTAACAGTTCAGGATTCAGAAATAAATAACAACGTAGTGGGTACTGGAAAAGTACAATATTGTTTTTGTTGGACTTGTTTCTGCCTGGGGTGGGGGGCAGGGAATGTGTGTGACTTAAAGCCTGATCTCTCTTTCTCTTTTTAATATATGCTGCCTTGGGTTGCACAGGTAACCCAGAGCTGCTTTACATATTTATTTCCCAATACTGTAGGTTTGGATTTTGTATCTCTGGTCTCTTCTTATCAATCTGATACAAATCTCATTAAATGAATGTCCATCAACTGTGTTCCGACAGTTAATACATCCTGTTGGTTGAACTAAAGGATTGGCTTGGAGAAAGGAAGGCAGTTACTTTCAGTCTTTGATTATTTATTTTCCAAGTCTTCGTTGTTAAATTTTTGTTTCTTTGTTTATATTTTTATTTTATTTTTTAATTGAAGTATTGTTGATTTACAGTGTTGTGTTAGCTTCAGATGTACAGCAAAGTGATTCAGTTATATATATGTATAACTATGTTCTTTTTCAGTTCCTTTTCCATTATAGGTTATTACAAGATACAGAATATGTGCTATACCATAGGTCCTTGTTGTTTATCTATTTTATATATAGTAGTTTGTATCTGTTAACCTCAAACTCCTAAGTTATCCCTCTCCGCCCTTGTCCCTTTGGTAACCATAAGTTTGTTTTTTATGTCTGTGAGTCTGTTTCTGTTTTGTAAATAAATTCATTGCATCACTTTTTTAGATTCCACATATAAGTGATATCATATGGTATTTGTCTTTGACTTACTTCACTTAGTATGATAGTCTTTAGATCCATCCATGTTACTGCAAATGGCATTATTTCATTCTTTTTATGGCAGAGTAGTATTCCACTGTATAAATATACCACATCTTCTTTATCCAGTCATCTGTCAGTGAACATGAGGTTTCCATGTCTTGGCTATTGTAAACAGTGCTGCTATGAACAGTGGGATGCATGTATCTTTTCGAATTAGAGTTTTCATCTTTTCCAGATATATGCCCAGGAGTGGGCTTGCTGGATCATGTGGTAACTGTATTTTAAGTTGTTTAAGGAATCTCCATGCTGTTTTCCATAGTGGCTGCACCAATTTACATTCCCACCAACAGTGTAGGAGGGTTTCCCTTTCTCCACACCCTCTCCAGCATTTAATGTCTTCATTTGAATGCATGTCTGTGGGAGAAAGCAGATGGCAAAGAGGGCTTATGACTGCCACCTGTCCTTCGGTTAAGGAGCTCTCTTGAAAGTTCAGTCGAACGACTTCTTTACACATCTTACTGGGCAGACTGAGTGGCACCACCTGGGTACGAGGGAGGGGTGAAGTGTGGTCTTTCAGCTTCGTGCATGGCCTTTGTGAATAAAACCAAGCTTCTGCCTGGAAGGAAGAAGGAGGGGAAAGATGCTGGGCAGGCTACCCTGTCCTGGTTGTAGAGGTAGTGCTGGCAGTAACCGATACTCTTTGAATGATTACTGTGTGCCAAGAAGTACACTAAACGTGTTACACGTATTAGAGATGGCACGTGGGTAACCAGATGGTGCCTACTTCTGCCTTTGCCTCCAGCCTTTGGTTGGCTAGTCGATTTTTAAATTGTTCAACAGCATTTCCTGGATTGTGTCTAGCTCACTGGACTGCAAACTCCTTGAGGACAAGGAGTACGTGCTTTTGTCTCCCAGAGTACCTAGTTCAGTGTTGGGTACCTAGGAGATGTCTGCCATATCTTGACTTAACTAAACCAAGACTATTTCTACTGAAAAGTGAGTGTTGGGGGGTGTGTGTGTGTATTTTCTGATTATAAACAGCTGTATATTTATTAGAGACAATTTTTAAAACAGGAACTAGAATAAAGAAAGGAAAAAGAAATCACTTTTAATCTCCTCACCCAGAAATAGCCACGGTTAAGATTTTTCAAGTACTACGTATTTTTGATCTTATTTCTTTGTATTTATGTGTGTCTGTGTAAAACAAATTCGGATCGTTCTATGTATATTGTCATTTATATTTCTCTCATTTCACTTGGGCTTGTGACATGAACATTTTTACATGCTGTTAAAGATTTTTTTAAAACTTTTTTATAGATTTATAATCATTTTACAATGTTGTGTCAAATTCCAGTGTAGAGCACAATTTTTCAGTTATACATGAACATATATATATTCATTGTCACATTTTTTTCTCTGTGAGCTACAATAAGATCTTGTATATATTTCCCTGTGCTATACAGTATAATCTTGTTTATCTATTCTACAATTTTGAAATCCCAGTCTATCTCTTCCCACCCCCCGCTCCCCGGCAACCACAAGTTTATATTCTATGTCTGTGAGTCTATTTCTGTTTTGTATTTATGCTTTGTTTGTTTGTTTGTTTTTAGATTCCACGTATGAGCAATGTCATATGGTATTTTTCTTTCTCTTTCTGGCTTACTTCACTTAGAACGACATTCTCCAGGAGCATCCATGTTGCTGCAAATGGCATTATGTTGTCGGTTTTTATGGCTGAGTAGTATTCCATTGTATAAATATACCACATCTTCTTTATCAAGTCATCTGTTGATGGACATTTAGGCTGTTTCCATGTCTTGGCTATTGTAAATAATGCTGCCATGAACATTGGGGTGCAGGTGTCATCCTGAAGTAGGGTTCCTTCTGGATATATGCCCAGGAGTGGGATTCCTGGGTCATCTGGTAAGTCTATTCCTAGTCTTTTGAGGAATCTCCATACAGTTTTCCACAGTGGCTGCACCAAACTGCATTCCCACCAGCAGTGAAGGAGGGTTCCCTTTTCTCCACAGCCTCTCCAGCATTTGTCATTTGTGGATTTTTGAATGATGGCCATTCTGACTGGTGTAAGGTGATACCTCATTGTAGTTTTGATTTGCGTTTCTCTGATAATTAGTGATATGGAGCATTTTTTCATGTGCCTATTGATCATTTGTATGTCTTCCTCGGAGAATTGCTTGTTTAGGTCTTCTGCCCATTTTTGGATTGGGTTGTTTATTTTTTTCTTATTAAGTCGTATGAGCTGCTTATATATTCTGGAGATCAGGCCTTTGTCGGTTTCATTTGCAAAAATTTTTTCCCATTCAGTAGGTTGTCTTTTTGTTTTACTTCTGGTTTCCTTTGCTGTGCAGAAGCTTGTAAGTTTCATTAGGTCCCATTTGTTTATTCTTGCTTTTATTTCTATTACAAGATTAACGTTCCAAAATCAGTTGCATTTCTTTACACTAATGATGAATAAACAGAAAAAGAAAGTAAAGAAACAATCCCCTTTAAAATAGCACCCAAAGTGATAAAATACCTAGGAATAAATCTAACCAAGGAGGTGAAAGAATTATACATAGAAAACTATAAACCGCTGATGAAGGAAATTAAAGAAGACTTTAAAAAATGGAAAGATATCCCATGCTCTTGAGTTGGAAGAATCAATATTGTTAAAATGGTCACACTGCCCAAGGCAATCTACAGATTTAATGCAATCCCTATCAAATTACCCAGGACATATTTCACAGAACTAGAACAAATCATAATAAAATTTATATGGAACCACAAAAGACCTAGAATTCCCAAAGCATTACTGAAGAGAAAGAAAGAGGCTGGAGGAATAACTCTCCCAGACTTCAGACAATACTATAGAGCTACAGTCATCAAGACAGCATGGTATTGGTACAAAGACATATGGACCAATGGAACAGAATAGAGAGCCCAGAAACGAACCCACAAACTTTTGGTCAACTCATCTTCGACAAAGGAGGCAAGAATATACACTGGAATAAAGACAGTCTCTTCAGCAAATGGTGTTGGGAAAACTGGACAGCAGCATGTGAAGCAATGAAGCTAGAACACTCCCTTACAGCATACACAAAAATCAACTCAAAATGGATCAAAGACTTAAACATAAGACAAGATACAATAAACCTCCTAGAAGAAAGCATAGGCAAAACATGATGTCACATGCATCTCAGAAATGTTCTCCTAGAACAGTCTACCCAAGCTGTTAAAGATTTTTTCTTAACAGTCTTAGCGGCTAGATAACGTCTCGTACTTTCTGTGGCTGGGCATAGAAGTTCTTCTTATTATTCTTACTGCTGTTGTGACTGTTTTTATACATGTTTCAGTTTATGATTCTAATGGTTACTCTAGGGTCAGATCCTATGAGCAGACTTACTAGGTCATTTAAGGCTTGTGACAAAGATTGCCACTGTGCTTTCCAGAAAGAGGGTGTTGGTGCCGGCTCTGTGTGCGTTTGTGCGTGCCTGCTTCTCACTGGTGGTGTTAGTATTTTAACTCTCAGCTAATTTGATAGCGATGCAGTAGTTGGGTTTTTCCAAGTGTATTGACCATTAGTTGTTCTCTTTGGTTTTATGCTGTGAAGAGTTGACTTACTGTCAGTCTTGGTGTGGTTTTTTTTTTTTTTTTCCATCTGATTTTTAGGCTTTCTACTTTTAATTTGGCCATCCTTGTTTATATGAACAGCAAAACTTGGCCTTTTTTTTTTGTGGCAAATACTTGTTTTCCTTTCATTTTTCTATGTAATGTTTTTGATGTATAACCGGTTTTAATTTTAACCAAATCAAATCTGTTGACTTTTCTTTGTGATTTCTTTAATTGATTTAAAAGTTTAAAGTAAGTCAAAGAAGAAAGCACTAGTTTCTTAGTACCCATAAGAAGTTTCTAAATCTCTTTAATACATGTGGAATTTATTTTAGTGGAAGGTGTAAAGAGAGGATCTGACTAGTTTCTACTCCTACCCTCACCTGCTAATTACCCAGTCTTTTTTCCGCATCCTTTAGTAACCGTTCCTCTCCCTCAATAATTTGTGATACCACCTTTCTCTCTTTGTCATAACATTAAAAAAGGAGAACATTCTAGAGCCTATGTCTGGTTATCTTTTCTATTGCATTGAATCAGTTGGTGGACACTTGTACTATGTTATGTTGATTACTCTAACTTGTAGTATATGTAAATGCTGAAACAGTTCTCCTTGCTGTTCTTAAAAAAGTAACTATTTGACCATTTTCTAGATGAGTTTTAGAATTTGGTCAGATTGGAAACATGATTAGGATTCTAATTATAATCTCACAAATAGGCCTTGGTGGCTTTTAAGAGGATTAATGATTATTGGGTAAAACTCTTCCGGTCTGGCTTGGCCTGGTGGTCCCTTCGAAGTTATTGTTGTAAACAGAGGGAGACAATTGACTTAATATTGAGGTGAGGAACACGTTTTACATTGAAAAAGGAGTTTATTAATTTGTGTAGCAAATGTTTTCTGGCTTCAGGCAATGCTTGATCAAGGACTTGGTGTTACCAGAACCTATTCTGCCTCTGGTCTATCTCTGCTTGTGTGTGTGTATGTCTGTTCATATCTCTCTTTGTCTCTATTCTTTTCCTTGTCTGTCTGTATTTCTCTCTTTTTCTTTCAGTTTTGCTCTCGCCCATGTAGACTCTGTCATCAGACAAGTCAGTGTCCCCACATGACCATAAGGTGGTTGTGGCAGCTCCAGGACTTGGATACTTATGTTGACAGTAATTTCTTGGGAGTGGTGGATTACTCACAAGAAAGGCACGGTGGGAGAGCGAGGGGCAGGAAGGCGACTGTTCAAAGAACCTACTAGTGCCCTGACTTTTCCAGGGGGTGTTACATTCATTCCTGATCCCGAGTCCTGTGAGTGTTGCTGCTTATAGCCCTCTTGTCTTTTATCTTGAAAGCAGCCAGCTCTCAAGGAGCACCAGGCTGCTAAATTTCAGGGGGAAGAGCATCGATCCCAGGCATTCAGTTACTTGTGCTGTGGCTGGCTTTTGTTATTACCAGAGAACCCACATTGCATGTGGTCCACCAGAGAATGAAGACGCTCTTGCCAATTTTTTTTTTTTTTTTTTACCTCTTTCAGCAGCTGATTTCTCGCAGGATGAAGCAGAGCAGACGCTCATCACTTGGGTGTTTCTGCAAAGCAAGATGGTGGTAGTGGTTCAGCAAGAAGTCACATCAGGACCTTTTCTGGCTTAGGGATGGATGCAAGAGGAGGAAGATAGGTGCTTTGAAGAAGGGAGTAAGTGCAGGCTAAAGCCGTAGGTCTAATGAAGGTGTGTTCCATTATGAAAAAGCACAGTTAATCTCCAAGTTTCTTCTTGCCATTTGTGTTTTTCCAACACATTGTTCTTTAGCTTTGGACAATGTTTTATGTTCCTGTGAGAGGAGAGGTCTTGCTAAGCCTTGAATAAGTCAAGTGAGTCACTGGTGGCCTCAAGAGATGCCTCTAGCCTATCCAGGAATGCTGGTATCTTATTTGGGCCTTTCTCCTGGCCCAGGCACCTGAGGGGCATTTAAGAGGGCCGAATAGTTGTTTTGTTGGATTTCAGGTCCATCCACTTGGAAGACTCCAAAGGCTTTGCTTGCAGGCCTGGTTCTGCCCTCATGGGATCTTGGTGTGATTGCCAGCATCCCCCAGTACCAGGCTGTTCCTCTGCTCAGACAGAAGAGCTGCTGGTCGCACATGCAACAGCAAGTCATGTGGATTAATTCGGAATAATACCTGTTAAGACTTTATGTCGCTGTGGAAGTCCCTTCAGCACACCAGTGTCCATTATCTAATGTCACAGAGTCCTTGGTGGCTCTTGTAGAGGTTTTCTCACCAGCACAGATGGTGACAATCACCGATAGTTAGACTCGCTCTGGAAAATCCCCTGGGAAGGTACCATTTTGGAGATGCTCCTTCTTCCTGCAATGGAACAGACTGTTTCTGAAGTCAAACACCAGATGAAGTGGCTGGTGGGTATTTAAGGTTGTTTTATAAACACGTGTACACACATGCATGCACACACACACACAGACACACACACTTTGTTAAACTCTGCAGCCTCTCAGCAGGAGCCTCATCCTGGGAGGAGCACGTGGCAGGGGAGACTCCTGGGGAGTGGCCGTTCACACACGCATCCCAAGGGGGTCCTGGCACACAGGCTGGATGGATGGAACTGTGGGGTGGCACACAATGTTGGCACTGTTTCTCTGCTTTTATTGTCTTTATGTATCTTTCAGTTCAGGTCCATTGTCTCTCTCACATACACACCAGTCCGTGCACATAGTTGAACATGAATACACTAAATGTGCATTTGTGTCACTCTAGGGTGTGTGTTGGACACAGTCAGTCTTCGTGCACTGCCTGTGACCAAGCCCCGGTCCCTAGCCTGAGCTGTCACAAGCTCATTGAGTGAGTACTGAGGCTGGTTTCTTAGCAGCCCTCACTGACCTCTGAGCTTCTCCCTTTCTGCCCCCACTCTGCTGTTTAACTCTCTTAAATGCCTGGCATCTCCTTTTGCAGTTGGTAATATCACTTGATGCCTTGAGATGAGTTTATTATGGTGAAGTAAGAATGCGTTGGCTGGGGCGTGAGGTTGTTGGATAGCTTTAACTGGGTCCTGCTTAGTCTTCTTAGATGTCACTCTACCCTCAGATGGTAAAGTGGGGTCTAGACTTCTGAGAATGGAAGATGTGATTCTGCTTTTTCCTTCATATAATCAAATAAATCACATGTGCTGATTGGGGGGTTTCTGTGCTTCCCAGAAACTCATCTTTCCAATGCTGATTTGGATCTGGTATTATCTAAACGGAAGGTAGTTTCCACCTCTGAGGAACTGGGGCTGGAGGAATGGTGCAGGTGGGTTAACAAGGAGGATCACTAGTTAATGTTCAAACATAGATGTGCGTTGCTCCCAGAGTCACATTTCTCACCATTTGTTATTTTTACTTAATTTGGAATGACAGCTTTGTGTTCTCAAAAGAACAGTCATGTTTCTCCTTCCAGATTTGTTGTGGCAATTTATTAGTGGTTCTAATTATAATGTTTGTTCAGTGAGGCCTCAGGTAGAACCCACCTAAAGGGTAATAGCACTACTTTAAAAATAAGTCTGAAAGGGCATGTTTTTCTCATAATGATAGAGAACATTGATTTTCCCCCCTACAACTATAGGTTTCCCCCTATACTCCTATAGGTAAACAAATTGAAAAGTGATGTCTCCCTTTTTTGCTGGCTCCACCACGTGGTGGTGGAGAGCTTGGGCTCTGGAATCGGTTAGTCTGATGGCAGAGTCCTAGTCTTGCCCCTTATTGGCTGCATGACTGTAGCCGAATCCTATGATGTGGCCCAGCCTGTGTCACTTTAGGCAAATAGTGTCAGACCCCCTCATGAGGCTGATGGGTCGAGTACAAGTCTGTGATGTGCTGTGACCGCATGTGTCAAGCACTTAATAGGGTGGCCCTCTCCCTCCCTAGAAACTGCCTACTGCGTGTGACTATTATTATGATGACTTGGTTCTAATTCTTACCATCTTTTTGGGTTTTGACTTACGGTGACAGCTTACATTTCCTCTAGCATGGGAGATGGTGACTCTTCCTAGTTGTGTTCAAGGGAAAACTCTCTTAAAGATTTAAAAGTATAGTGCTTCCAGTCATTTAATTTGGTCTTTTCCCTTTTTGACCAAACCAAAATCCTGTGGGTTGACAACTTACTACAGTACCGCCCCCCAGCCCCAACAACCTGGGTTGTTGGCAGTGCTCGCAGGCCTTGGTTGATGCATTCTGAAAAGAATTGTTGGCTGCAGAAGCATCATCTGATTCCTTGGCTGGAAAGACACTTGCCTTGGCTGCTCTGGGGCTAGGCTGGTCTTGTGGTTGGTGGTGGGTTCTGAAGAGCTGAGTTGGTTGGGAGGATGCAGCGTTTGTGCTACAGGAACTGGCCGCCTTGATTGACAGTGGAAGGGTTAGGTGTTTGGCCTCACCAGCTGTTTGACCTTGGGTAGTAATTTCCTTAAGCCTCATTTTTCTCATCTGTGAAATAGAGATAATAGCAATGATTACTTTGTAGAGAGGCTTTGTGCAGATAAAATGAGTCCACAGAATGTCACCGGCACAGTGCCTGGCGTGTGGTTTTTATTTCTCTTAAACGTCCCTTGTAAACCACTGGTGATGACCTAGAGGGCGGGTGTCTACATGTGTTGACTTGAACATGTCTCCCTTTCCTTGGAGTCTGTAATTTGGACTGATAGATACTAAACTGAGAAAAGTCTGGTGGTGAGATAAGGCGATACTCTTATTTCAGAGATGAGCATGTCTCTTGGTGGCTCTCAGAACATCTAGCTTGCAGAAATTTTGACACAGGACTTTGAATGAGCTGAGGAAAGGAGAGGATGCTGGCGTGATGCTAGACTAGTAGTAATTAGCTGCAGCTAATAATCCGTCCTCCTTTTTGGGTGGATCACACTGGGATGAGTCCTTGGATCACAAAGAGTGCTATTAATCACTAATGGCTGCGCCCCAGAGTCAGGGGAGCCTTTACGTATGACCAGCACCGAGGGGCCAATTTGCGGTCTGCTGAGAACAGTGAGCCCCGGTCCACGGCAGCCACTGTCAAAAGCAGCAGCTTCAGAGGCTCTGCTCAGGCCCGGGGGCTAGGGGGGTGGGTCTGGGACAGCTACTCTGGGGAAGAGGTGGTGGAGCTCAGATCTGAAAGGAGGAAGCTGTTGGCTTTTCCTCACCAGGTTTCAGGCCTGAGGAAGGCGGGGAACAAGGTGTTAGAGGAACTGAGGAGAGGCTGGTGGCCCTTGGAACTCAGAGTTCTACAGGAATGGCTTAGGGCCCAGAGTGCTGGGGCCTCATAGGTCCCAGGAAAGGGTTTGATCTTTATTCTAAAAATAGAGAGTCTTTGAAGAGTCGTAAATAGAAGACTGACAGGGTCTGATCTGCATTTTAAATTTATCACATTCCCTGCACTGTGGAGAGAGAACGGATGAAGTAGAGGCCTCTGTGGGGTGACCAGTTGGCCGCTCAGCAGTCACTCAGCTGGGTGTGGTGGTTGGCACTAAGGGTGGTGATGATGGGAAGTAAAAGAAGATCAAAGGATGCAGGAGAGACATGGCAGATGCGATGGGCAGGACCAGGAGTCTGTGTCTTGCATTTTCTGATGGAACTCTTCCTTAGACTGTATTAAGTTTTTTCTGCCTTTACTTAACTTTCCTATGGCCTGCACAATCTGTTTTCCCCTGAAAATGCTTCTGTAGGTAAAAATAAATATCTTCCAACTTAGAGCAGCTCCTCTTCCCCACGAAGCAAATGATTGAGTGCCTGAAATGCGCAGTTATTTGCACTGAGAAAGGAGCCAGCGGCCCGTGACTGACACAGGTGCAGCGTTTCCTCCCGGAGAGCTGTCAGGTCCGCGTTGCGTTTACACAACGCACAGCGGGGCCTGCATTCGGGAGTGGCATTACCCAGTGGAGCACTGCAATATTGTTCAGTTTATTTTCAGCCTCAATTAAGGTGGAAAAATCCCACCCCCAAGTGGTCTTCAGACTCGGTTTGCTTTTCTTTCGATTAGGTCCCTTGCATGCTGTGCTCAGGAGGTGCTGTTGGAGTGGAGTGAGTCTTAAAAAAAGAAAACCAGTTGGGTGGCAGCCACATGTGTTTCCTCTTCCAACCCTGAAGTTGTACAAGAGTGGCGATCAATCTAATTTTTACCCCAAAGTAAGTCAGGTCATTTAGTGTGTGTTGTTCACCAGCGTGGGGTTACCATGGCAGCAACGATCTGGCCAGCGTCTCCCAGCTCTCCTGTCTCCCAGGCCCAAGTTGTGGTTATCACGTCCTGCCTCAGTGGTCGCCCTGCTTCCACTCTGGCCACACCTGCCCCGCTGTTGAGTCTTCATTGCCGCCAGGGTGACGCCAAGTCTGTCACCTTCCAACCACTGTCTCTCAGGCTTCCCTTCATCCCAAGGATGCAGTCAGGCCTTGAACATGGCGCCCCGAGCCCCAGGCAGTCTGGCCCTGCCCTCCTTTTCCTCTTTGTCTCCTACCACCTGCCCCAGACACCTCCTTTCTTTCCTCTCCGGTGTGGCTCAGTCTCAGGGCCCTTGTTCTTGCTGCCCCTGTGGCCTGGAATGTTCTCCTTCCGGCCTTTGTATGGCTTCCCCTCTTCTTGCAGGTCTCCGTTTAGATACCACACAATGAAGAGGCCATCCTATGCAGACTAGCACCCCTGCCATGGCTTCATTTTTCTCTGAAGCTCTTGGCATGACATAAAAACTAATTTATCTGTTGGCTTGTCTGACTTCCCATGAGAATGTAGGCTTTTCAAGGACAGGGGCTCTGTCTCCTGTTCTCTGCCAAATCCTGAGCCCAGACAGTACTAGTGCACAGTGTGCTCTGCGGATGTTTGTTGAATGAATGAATGAGGGTGTGTACTTGAGAAGCACCCCACCGGGTCGGCATGATCCTGTCTGTGAAAGTAAGGCCGTGCCCTGTCATCTATTTTTGCTTAACAAATCACCTCAATGCGGCTTAAAACCACCACCATATCATTTGCTCACTTTTCTGTGAGGCAGGAAGTTATCCAGGACCCAGCTGGGGTGACTCAGGGCTGCTCCATGTCGTCTGAGGCCTCAGCTTAAGTGGCTCACAGGACTGGAGGCTGTCTGGGCCACTTCAGCTAAGGCCCTTGTGTCCAGGGCCTCCTCTCTGGCTGTGGGCAGAGTTCCCTGGTTCTCCTTCCCATGACGTCCCTGTGAGCCTTGTTGATACCCCGGTGGTCTCAGGGTTCTCAGGGGGACATTCCCACAGGACAAGGGCACGTGCAAATCTTATCCAGCTTGCTGATGTCCCGCTGGCTGGCAGCAAGTCTCCAGGCCATGTCAGGGCGGGAAGTGGCTGCCCAGGGGCAGGGATCCCAGGAGGGGTGGTTCCCCAGGGGCCACTGGTGTGCAGTCTACCCCTGCAGGGTGAGATGTAGTTGAAGGGAGAGATTTGAGAACTGACCTGCTGGGTTTGAGTGTTTACTTAACCACCTGCTGGGGGTATGACTTCCGGTAAGTTGCTTAATCTTTCTGTGCCTGTTTTTTCCCCTCTGTAGAAGGGGGCGGAGGCTACTTCCTCGGGTTGTCCATCAGTCTGGTGAGTAACCGATGTCAGGGTTTTTAGACTGCCTCCTGGTGCGCAGTGAACACTGTGTAGCGGTTGGGTGACTGACAGCCGTCTGTGTGCTGACCTGTTCCGTCATCCATTTCCCCTTTTATTTCTTTGCTCACTGTTCATTTGTTTTATTTATCAAATATTTATTAACCGCCTGCTGGGCATCAGCCCTGTGCTGGGCTCTGGGCTGCAGGCGATCCCCTCATGGAGCTTGCAGGAGGGTAGACCCAAGGAGTGGTCAAGACACGACCTCACTAGAGTGAGGGGAGCTGGCCTGGGGAGCTGCAGAGTGGGAGCCTTAGCTCGGGGCCATGGCTGGGACGGGCAGGGAAGGCTTCCTGCAGGGAGAAGCAGGCCTTGAAGGGTAAGATGGACTTAAGTGGGCAGAAGTTTCCAGGTAAGGGGAAGAGCCTGTACAAAGGCCCGGAGACAAGAGAAAGCGTGATAGATGAAGGAACCGAAAGAGTGGTGGCAGGCAGGCCCCAGCCCCGCTCCCACGGAGAGACCGAGCAGTGGTTTGCTGCTTCTCAGTCCAGGGAGGCGAGCTGCCAGAGGAGGGGATGCTGGTGGGAGCCCCGTGTGGGAGCTGGGCAGGTGGCCAGTCGGTCCTCAAGCTGGAAGGGCCTGGCGACGAGAAGAGGGTTTCCCGGAGTGATGAAAGATGTCTGTTGGCCAAGAGCCGGCCTGAGGAGCAGCCGGGGCGGATCGGGTGGGTGGGGAGCTCATCCCGCAGGCTAGTTGTGCCCACCGGGTGTGCCTTGTCTGTACTGTCTGCTCACTTCCTCCCCTGGGTGCAGGCTCTTGAAGGACCAGTGCAGGGGCTGACACGCATCCTTGGGTTGTGTTTTGGAAAGAGGTTATTTGTGTCCATTCTGTAAGCGCTCACTTTTGTGCCGGAGGTGAGGAGCAGACGGCTCTGTGCTCAGGACGGTGAAGCACTGGGCTGTAACTGACCCGGTTGCAGCACTTACGAGGTGGGGAGGGCAGAGAGGTGGGCTGGGTGGGTGGCTCCGGGCAGGCTTCCTGGAGGAGCTCACCTCTGAGCTGAGTGGGCAGAAAGACCAACAGGGATTTTCTGAGAGAGCCTGTGGTACATCCAGCAATACTGCTGGTGGTTTGCTTCTCTTCCTGGGGCAGTCAGCGTTGCTCACAGTCAGCCTGGGCTGGTGCACAGATCGCTGACCCAGGAGACCGCTGTTCACCTGTGGGGACTGTGGGTGCTCGGGAAAATGGTGTGACAAAGGGGGCAGCTCACTTGCTCCTTCTCAGAGCTCCCTGAGGTCTCTCACTGGCCTTCAGGGCCCTGCCCTTTGGGACACAGGCTGTTGTCAAAATCACACGTGGCCAGGAGCACAGTTAGAAGTCAGACTGCCTGGGGTGGAGTCTTGGCTCTGCCACTTACTGGCTTAATGCCTAACCTACCTTTGCCTTAGTTTGCCCATCTATGAAGTGGGGGCAGTATTAGTTCCTTCCTCCTAGAGCTTTCATCAGTTTTAAATGAGATAATGTGTGGCAAGGACTTAGAACTGAAGTAAGAACTCAGTAAATGTAGTTATTATTATGGCTATTGCTATTACTGATCCTCAGTGCATGCTCTTTAGGGTTTTTAATGACTGAAACCTTACGATGCAGAAGTCACTAATTTAAAAGAAAATTGCATCATCGCCCCAGGCCCTGCTCGTTGGCACAGATAATCTCTTCTCCTGCTCTTACCAGGTTTTCCCCCCAAACCATCAGGATTTTGGGAACAGAAGTAAATGACATGACTGTTCACAAGCCACATCTTCAACCCGCAAAGTGACAGATTTAAAGGAAACTTTACTCCCCCCCCCCACCCCTGTATAAAAGCACGTGAACTCCCTCCCCCAGCTTATAGCTGGACAACTGGAAGCTGCCAGGAGGGTTTGGCCCAGGCTCCCCACCTGGAGACCTCCTCCAGTCTCCTCTGGAACTCTGAGCCTTAGCCCCTCTCCACCAGCTGGCTTCTTGACCTCTCGGGAATTCAGTTCTTGTGTCTCCAAAAATGGGGGAATAGATATGCTTCATAGGATTGATGAGATAATTCGGTGAGGTGACATGCAGTGCTTAGGTCATAGCGCTCAGTAAGTGCTCGCTGGAACAAAAGTATTTTTACAGCCTGTTATTTACAATCATTAACTGTCTGTGGACATGTGCTCATTTCCTGGTCGCACCAGTGCCTTTGTGTTGCCCTCCTTCTGTGAAGGGTGCCCTCCTGACACCTGCCTTAGAATTGCCTCCTCCTGCTGCTGGCAGCTCACCTCAGCCCCGTGGTGTTTCAGGAAAGCTCTGCTTCTCGGGCTCACACCACTAAGAGGCAACCCTTCGAGGGGCTCTGGGCGCCCAGCCACGCGGAGCGTCAGGGGGCTGCCAGCTGCCTCTCCAAGTGGCGCGGTGCCCACAGCGAGGGAGCAGCTGCCTCTTCCAGCTGTCGAATTGCTCATCAGATCCACTTGAGCACCAGCGTAACAAATTTTATTCCTCATCCCCAGCCGTCTTTTCCATGATCCGGACTCCCAGCCTGGGACTGGGGTAGGGAGGGATCGTGGGTTGGGTTGGAGAATGTTCAGGCCCAGATGGAGAAGCTGGTGGTCTGTGGGGCTCTGGGTCATCTCTGTGGGCCTGGCAATTCCAGAGGAATGGTCCTTTTTGCTCACTCAGCAGATGTCTGGGCAGATACTGAAATAAGAGACAAAAAGATGGTGGGACACAGTCATCTGGGCTGTACCCACTGGTAACTGGGTGTTCACCTTGATGTAGTCATTCATTCAGTTGTCCATTCATTCAATCCTTATTTTAATAAATCTTCACTAAGTGCCTATCATAGGCCAAACATTCTAGGCATTTGGGCAAACAGAGTAGATAAAGACCCCTGCCCTTGTGGAGTTATGTTCTGGCTAGGGGCAGATAGGTGATAATCAACAAGTATGATAAATAATGCATGGTCTGTCGGAAGGTGATAGTTGCTGTGGAAGAAGAGTGAAAATAGGGCGCTAAGAGCGTGGGGAGGTGAGGGCTTGGTGAGGATGAGCTGCCCTGAGAAGGTGATGTTGAAGCACGAGCTTGACGGAGGGCGGAAGTGGCCTACAGGCAGGAGAATGTTCCAGGCAGAGGGCACGGCCTGGTGACAGCCCAGGGTGAGAGCACACCCGACACGTCTCAGGGACGTCAAGAGGCGGGGAGAGGAAAGGAGGAGGAGGTGAAATCACAGAGGCTTCCAGCAGGCCCGATTCTCCAGGGCCTCGTGAGCCTCTGTGAGAGGTTCTGTATTGTTCTGTGTGAAATGGGGAGCTGCTGGGGGATTTTGAGAGAGCAGGGATGTCATCTGACTTAGGTTTTCAAGGATCACTTTGGCTGCTGTAAGGAGATCAGAGTGGAGGGGACAAGGGGGAGAAGCGGTTAACCAGGTTGGGTTTGGCTTTGGGCAGAGCATGCTTGGTGGGGGCCAAGGAGGAGTTCTAGTGTTTATGTGCTGAGTCTGAAATATTTGGACACCTCAGAGGAGACAGGCAGGAGATGTGCATTGTGGGAGTTTAGGAGAGATGCCTCGGCGACTACAGACTTGTAAGGTGTGGACATGTCAAGGTATTTAAAGCCCCAAGCCTGGAAGAGATCCCCAGGGGAGCAGTGTCGATGGCCCAGGGCTGAGCCCCAGGGCTTCCCACATGGAGGGGATGCAGGAGAGGAGGGGGCAGCAGCACAAGAGGTGGAGAAGGAGTGCCTGGGGAGGAGGGGGGAACCGAGAGAGTGTGGGGTCCTGGAAGCTGAATGAAGAGCAGCTGTGAAGCAGACGTGAGCAGCCATGTCAGGTGCGGCTGATGGGTCAAACGAGGTGAGGGCAGCTGACCTTTGGGATAATCTAGTGGTGACCAGTTGTGTGACACTGACAGGAGCTGGTCAGTAGACTGGTGGGGTGGAAGCCTGTTTGGAGAGCATTGAAGATAGAATAGGAGAAGAGGAGTTGGGAACAGCGGGTGTAGACAGCCCTTTAGAGGAATATGGCTGCAAAGGAGAGAAGGGCGATGTGGCAGTGAGTGGCAGGGCTGTGGAGGGAGACCTCTTTTTAAAAGAGGGGACAATCAACATTCACTCAGCTGTTGTTCACAAAGCACCTGCTATGTGCCACACACTGTGCTACATCTGACTTGTATAGTTCCTCGGTAGTGGGACTTATGTCTACGGGGGATCCTGGTGGGAGAGGAGGGTGTGACCACTGACCTCCCTGCTCAGCTCCAGGTGTGTGTCATCACCAGCCTTCTTGCCTGCCTGACTTGGATTCATGAGCGCTGAAACGGAATATTGTCCTTCCTGCCAGACCTTCAGTCTCTCCCCACCCAGCCTTCTCGGTTGTGCCAGTTTCCTCTTGCTGCAGGAACGAACGGTCAGAACCTTAGTGGTTTAAAACCATAGAAATGATCTTACAGTTCTAGAGGCCATGGGTCTCTCTGGGTGAAAATTGAGGTTTTGGCAGGTTGTGTCCCTTACTGGAAGCTCTAGGGGAGAATTCCATTCCCTTGCTCATGCAGGTGTTGAAGAAGTCTGTTCCACGTGGTGGTGGAACCAGGGCCCCCATTTCTTTGCTGGCTCTCAGGAGGGGCTGCCCTTGGCTCCCACAGGTCTCTCTCCAGGCCCTGCTCATGGCTCTGCATCTCAGAACCAGCGATGGCACATCGAGTCCTCACACTTGGAATCTGACTTCTTCTCCCGTGTCTCCTCCATCTTCCTCCCCTGCCACCTCTCTCTCCTGCTTCTAGCCAGAGAAATTTCTCTTCTTTTAAGGGCTCGTGTGATTGCATTGGTCCTACTCAGGTGCACCACCCTCCTAGCACATGGACTTGTTCACCATCCTGGAAGCTCTTCTGACTCCATAGTTGAAGGATTTTTATGGAGGCTTTATTATGTAGGTATGATGGGTCGTTAACTCAGTGTCCAGCTCCTCTCCCCACCAGTAGTTCCAATATTCTCATCATGGCTGGTTTTTTTGGTGACCAGCCCCCATCTGGGAGGCCACTAAAAGTCACCTCAGTAGAACAAGAGACACTTCTCTCACACAGGAAATTCCAAGGGATTTAGGAGCTCTGTGTCAAGAACCAGGGTCAAAGACCAAATACTAGGACAAAAGATGCTCCTAGCACCCCGTCACTCAGGCGATTGCAAGGGTTTTAGAAGCCAGTGTCAGGAACCGAATCAAAGACCTATATATATTTCTTACTATTTTACAATTTCTCCATCTTTCCACCTTTTAGGTTAGAAGAAGGAATACTTTCCATCTGCCCATGTCTTGTGGGACTTGTAATGGTTTGGGAGTTAGTTCTCAAATATGATGTCTCCTCAGTCAGATGTGCCAAGTGTGGAAAGAGTGGTTGTTGTTTGTCTAATACACGATCAGACACCCTGGAGGACTTCCAGCCTCCCTTGGGAAATTTCCTTGAACCTCAGTAGGAGGAGGACTCCTGTCTTGGGTCGTTACCTGACTGTAACAGTCAAGTACAAAGAGACTCCTTAAGCAGACAAGAGACATCCCATCAGCACAGAGACCGAGAGGTGGATTCAGCCCCCCGGCTTGGAACGTTCCACTTCCTTCCCCAGATTCCTCCTCCCCTCGCTCTCCTGTCCTCTGCTTCCTCCACCTCTTCCTTGCTTTGGGTTCTTAGATATAATTAAGATTCTCTGGGAAGTTGTCAGAGCTGCAGAACATCTCTGTGGGCTTTTTGAAATGGCCTCTGGTTTGTCATTTATTACCATGTTGTTCCAAATCTGTCAAGGTCTCTTTCCCACGTGGGGAGGAAACACACTCAGCTTCCCAGTGTTCAGGTTGCAGAGGGCTCACAGCTGGCCAGCCAGCTCTTCTACCCCATCTCTGAGAGGGGGCGGTGGGGGCTCGCGTGTGTTGGTGGCGTCGCTGGCTGGCCGGGAGCTCACCGTCTTTCTGCCCTCCTGCAGCCCTAATTGTGCTGGCTGTGGAGAGTGCCAAGGGTGTGTCTGCTGCCCTGTCCCCGCAGGGGAGCACTGAGATGCGGGATGGGGCCAGCCCTGGAGGAGGAATGTGGCTGTTCTTGGATGTGGCTGTTCTCCCATTTCCTAGTCTCCATCTGTATGACATTTTCTCATCGCTTAACGCTCTGGTTCTTAAACTTAGTATGTGCATTGAAATCACCCTGGTATTTATTAAAAATGCCGATTCCTGGCTCTTCCCTCAGACCTGATGAATTAATTTCTGGGAATGGGAGCCCAGGGACCTGCATTTTAACAATTTCCCACTCCGTTCCCCTCCCTCTCCAAGTGATTCTGACGAGGGTGGCCCACAGTTCACCCTTAGAGCCATGTCAACCTAATGGACCCCTCTGCCGGGGTCACCACCAGGCCCGTGAGCCCCCTGCCCTGCAGCCCTGCGCTGGGGGCCTCCTCCTCCGCCTTCCCCTGCATTGTCTCTGCCCGCGAATGCAGCCGCTCAGACCTTGGCTCCCCTCCCCGAGCCTCCGCTTTCCTGTTCTCTTCTCTCCCCTTAGGAGGCAGCTGCCACTTTAAGGCATCTCTTGTGCTTCTCGATGACCCCTTTCTTCTTTCCATTGTGACCTGACCCCGTGGCATTCTTTAGAATTCATGAGATGTGAGCTTTCAACATGATTTCTTTCCTAAACCAATCTTTTTTTGTCCCTTGAAACGTTTGACTGCCCCGTGACCTTGAGTCTCAGGGATGATGGTTTTTCTTTTCCTGTCTGTGTTCTGGGCGTCCCTCTTTCAGCCCTGACACTGCTCTCTTGGGGGTCCCCGGAGCAGGGACAGATTTAGAATTTTCGACGTTAATTGTGCAAGTTTTTTTTTTTTTTTAACCTTTCCTCTTGATAAAATCCTCTTCTTTACTTTCTGCATTGTGGCTTCCCTTGGCTGGCTTTGTCTGTCGGGCTTCTGGGGTGGTGAGCATCCTAAAGGTACTTGCTAGTGTTCCCCGTGGGCCAGGTAAACCACTCCCCGGAGTCCAGGCCCGTGCCCCTCATGGGGGATGGGGGGGGTTGTCCCTGCCCTGCAGCGGCCAGTCCCCCAGAGGCTTAAGGTCCTGAGTGTATTTCAGCCTCGTGGGATCTTCTTCCCTCCACTTGGCTTGCCGGGCCTTGGCCGGCTGCCCCGGTGCAGTGCCGCGAGCCCAGGTCTGCACATCGACTCCAGCTCCGCGGGACTTTCTGTTATGCTTCCTCTGGATCTCAGGGTTTAAAAAATGAATGTTTGAACCAAAATTGACTAGAAAATCTGCTTGGTCTCATCAGTGAGAGTGCTGAGGCCCGTGGAAGTGAGGAGGCCGTTCAAGGTCACAGACACTCTGTGGGAATCTGGGGGTGGGCAGCGTTGGTCAGCTCCCTAAATTTAAACCACATATCTTTTGACCCAGCAGCTGCATTTTGAGGAATCCATCATGGAAAAAGCTTTACACGCACACACAAGAGAGGCCCACGAGGCTGTGGATGTCGGGCTCAGTAGAGGATGGGTGAAGCAGATTGTGGCTCCGCCCTGACAGGCAGCGGAGGTAGAGAACGAGGCTGGTCTGCTGTGCTCTGGGGTGTGGTCTCCAGGGCTGGCTGTAGGGGGAAAGGCAGCTATACCACACACGCCACTAATGGGCTATAAAGATCAAAACCTGTAAGAGCCATAAATACGTATGTGTCTCAACTCGTAGGAGCACGTAGGCCTGGAACAGCAACCCTGTGACAACACTGGGGGAATGGGCCTGGGGGCGGGAGGGTGAGGTCGTGGTAAAGGGTGCCCTGCGCTTTCTTTGCTCTGTACTTAGGTGTCTGAATTTTTTCTTGATATAATTTGCATACCATAAGATTCAGCTGTTTTAAGTATGCAGTTCAGTGTGTTTTTAGTACATTCACCGAGTTGTGCAGCCATCATCACTGTGTAAGTCCATTTTCATCACCCTGAAAAGAAACCGCGTACCCATGAGCAGTCACTCCCTGCCCTCTTTCCCCCAGCCCAAGGCAGTCCATGGAATTGCTTTGTTTCATACAATTTACCATCTTAACTGTCTTGAAATGTACAGTTTGGTAGGATTAAGTACATTCATATTGCTGCGTAACCGTCACCACCACCTGTCTCCTTGCTGTCTTGCAAAGCTGAAACTCTGTGCCATTGAACAACAACTCCCCATTTCTCCCTCCCCTCAGCCACTGGCAACCGCCATTCTGTCTTCTGTCTCTGTGAGTTTGACTAAGTACTTTCATGTCAGTGCAATCATACGGTGTTTGTCCTTCTGTGACTGGCTTATTTCACTTCGCATAATATCCATAAGGCTCGTTCGTGTCGCAGCCAGTATCAGAATGCCCTTCCCATTTAAGGCCAAATGACCATTCATTGTATGCGTCGACCACATTGTGTTCATCCAGTCGTTCATCCCTGGGTGTGTGGGTTGTTTCCACCTTCTGAACATTTGGATACAAGTTTTGGTATATTCTCAGTTCTCTTGGGTTGAATTTTTTTAAACTACAAACTTGTGCTCATGGATTGCATTTGGGTTTATGATGAATGGGGAAGAGAAAACTAGCCGCCACATCTGCAGTATCAGGCGGTCCTGATTCTTGGTGTTTTCTCCTGGGACATGGGACCACATGGGGGAAAAGGCCAACATCCCGGAGAAGAGCAAACCCGGCGTGTCTGAATCTTGCTCAGGCTCCCTCTCTGCGATCGAGATTGCCATCTCTCGCTGCTAGGCCAGACTGAGGTGTCAAAGCGGGGAGCTGGAGCCCCTGGGAGACGTCTCCCATCCTGGTTCAGACTGCAGCCTCAGCTCCCTCGCTGCAGAACGTGGAGGGGAGTGACACGTGTCAGTGCATGTGAAGTGCTGGCCATGGCGTGAACGCTTACTAAGCATCCAGTGAATATTAACTTTGTTATTACTGTTTTCTATGAATAGCTGTATGGGCCACGTGCGAGGGGGTGTGCACACACCTCGGAGAGAGTATGAACTGTCTAGAAAGATAATGGATGGATTATTATATGACTTGTTGGCTGGGTTGAGACTGATACCCTGTTAATGTCCCTTGGTTTCGGTGGCCTGGTGTATGACAACAGGGGCATGAAAACATGAAAATGGATGATTTCTCTTGCAGTGAACGTGTGTTACTTTTACAATTTGAGAAAATGAACTTGTTAAAGAAACAAAGAGAAAACATAACCCCAGGATCTGAGAGCCACGCCAATGTCAGCTAGATGGCATCTCCAGTAGGAGGGGCAAATCTCTGCTGACCGATTTTCATGGTAAGTTGATGTGTTCAGACACAAACTGGTGCCAATCAGCCAGCCAGGATGTACCGAGAATCTCATCTGTCCCTCATCGAATTCTGGACGTTTTGTGGATTCAGTGAAACAAGATGGAACCTTTGCCGTTTAGGGGCCCCGAGTCTAGGTAGACAGTCAGGGTCACAGCCTGGCAGTCTGTTAGTTACCCTGCCAGCTACCACATCACCAGGTATGTAACGGCATGCTTTCTGCACCAGGCCTGCGCTGGTTGCTTTGTCTGTTTTCTTGTTGAATCCTCCAGCGATGCCCTGCAGGATGAGTGTGATTGTCCCCTCTGTACCGAGCAGACGACTGGACGCAGGGCAGCTGCAGAACGAGGCCAAGCTGGCGCAAAACCCAGGTCCAGCTGACCCCAGCTCCTGTGCCTTTTGCACCATTGTGTCCCTCTCATTCACCTGACACATTTCCTTTCTTTTTCCTTAAACTGCACCACGTCTGCCTGTGGAATGGTGCAGACGCCTCGGACTGAGGCAAGTCAGAGAAATCTTCCACATGGGCTTTGAAAATTTGAAGAGTCTCCTCTAAGGGCAGGTGGTACGGTGATTTCCCCAGGAAGGTTTGATGCCCATAAACCTATGGCTGATAATGAACAATTTCTGCCTCTCAAGAGTGTGACTCTGCTGCTTAAAGAATGAATTACAGACGTCACACACACAAGCTTGTTCTTCCAAATGAAATGATTCAGAGGTTTAGAATGAAAATACTGATGGTTATCTGCTGCTCTCCACACCGAGGGACCAAGGTTAACAGGATGGGTTTGCCCTTGTCCTTGCTCAGACAACCAGGTGCACATCTGCATAGTGTCCTTCCTCCTCCCTCCCTCCCACCAGAATGGACCTGCTAGTGTAATTCTTGAGCTTAGACGTATCTGCATTTTGGAATGAGCAGTTTTACAAACAACATTCAGAGCCATCCATGTCGTCTTGTCCCGTTGCTGACAGGCTGACCGTTGTGGGTCTGCAGAGTGTAGTGCCGGGTCGGGGTTCCGTTCAGCAGACGCTTTGGCACCACTTAGCTTAGCTTATGGCTCGAAATCACTCTGTCTGGCGTGCCTGGCTGCATGTTTTATTCCAGCAACGGAAGTGGTTTTCACTGTCAAACTGGTTTCCACTTGGGGGGAGAAACACAACTCAAGTTTCCCTCAGAGCCTCTGCTCGGCCCCATCACATGAGCAGGTGAAAATGTGGTTGGCGAAGGGTGTGATGACAGCTCTGGTTTTATGCAGCAGTCACTTCCAGCTGTCCCTGTGCCTGTGTTATATATTTAGATGATCTCTTGGAAGAGCGATGCACCATCTAAACAGGTGAGCAGATTTCTCTGAAAAGACCTGTAGGAGATGAAAACTTCTAATGAAAGGGCTTCCTAATTTGAAAAAGAAGGCGGCTCTCACTTTACATTTGCCTTAAAAAAAACTAGTTGTTTCTTTAATGCTTGGAGTGTGAATATAAAGTAGCTTATATTCTTCTCTTGTTCAGTCCTCACAAGAGGTACTGTTAGCCCCTTTTATGGATGAGGAAACCGAGCTCAGAGACGAGAAGTCATGTACCTGCTATCTCACTCTGCTCAGTGACAGAGCCAAGGATGAACTTGTGTCTCTGCCCACACTTCTGTACTCCTGATCATATATACTCCTCGTCTGTTACAAGAACGGGTCCCTCTTGATTCCGTGTTTCCTGGTCCTGTTCTTGAGGGGTACAGACGAGTCAACACCCCCTGGATAGACATTGTTGGTGTGGATATCACCAGGATGTTGCTCAGGTGACACGTCCTTAGCTTGGCTATGACAGGAGCCCCCCTGCTTTTAACCAGAGAATCCTGTCTGTAAGGTGAGTGGGTTTATATCAAGTTTTTGGAGAATTAGATTTAACTTTCTGGAGTGTGAAAGTTAGAGTACACCCATGAGCAGACAACCGAAAATGTAAGTGTGTGTGTGTATGTGTGTATGAGTCACACGTAGGGTGGTAGGTTTCCTCTGGGGCTTCAGCCCAGGGCCCGGGCTGTCTGGGAGCGGTGGGAGTTGGTAGCCCAGGGTTCAGTGGGCTCCAGAGGTAGGGAGGCCATGTGTTGAGTTGGGGAGAGCGCCAGGCCTGGAAACCAGGCAGACTGGGCTTTGTATTGCTGACTCCATTGCTGACAGTGTCGTAAAGAACCCAAACCTCTGTTTCCACCGCTGCAGTGGAGACGCTGCATGGTATTCTGAGCTGCGTGTAAGAGGGTGTAAATCGTCCGAGTGGGGCTGTGCTTGTTGGGCTCCGTAAACGGTAGCTCTGCCCCTTTATTGCTGCCCATAGGTGTTCTGTGCTGCGGCCTGAGACCCTGGCAGCACGGTGGAGCCTTCTCCCGCGCCAGCTGGGAGCAGCCATTCCTCTTCGGCGCCACGATCTCTTGTCTGTTTCACCACCTTCTTTCCCAAGTACTGTGGCCTGGCTTCTTATGGGAAACTCGAGGTTGAATCAAGATTTCTCAGTTTGGGGGGGGCTCCATTCCCCAAGATGGGAATTAGCTGACTTGCAGCCAAGGTTCACCGGTTGCCCCATCCTTAAAAGCCGTAACATATTGAATGGTAACTCAGAAAGCCCCCGACAGAAACTGTCCTGAGAGGTGCCAGAAACTTGCTGCCCTGGTGACACCTGGTCTGGTGACGCTGGAGCCCTGGGCCAGGGAGAGCAAAGCCCCCAACCTCTCCTTAACATTTTGGCCTCATGAATGCCTGCTGGACAAAGGTCTGAGCAGAGAGTGAGTTATTCTTACTCACTGAGCTGCTGATGGGCTGGGACAGGCAGGGTGTTTGGGGAAGGAACATGGGCGATGGTTTAATTCCTGATTCTGCCCTTTGGTGCCCGTCTGGCCGTGGGCTACTCCTTTAATCCCTGGAAAACTCACTTTCCTGCAGTTAACAGTGCCTACTTTGCATGTTTATTGTGAGAACAATGTATAATAGAGTGACACGCTCAGCAGTGTGCCTGGCGAGGCAGAACTGCGGTCCAAGGATGACCCCAGCAGTGACGACACCTGTCCCCCTTGCGTGGTGCTGAGTGCTTTGCCTGCATTGCGGTGTCTTACCCTGTTGCTCTTTGGGGTTGGGGCTGTTACTACTATTACTTTAAACAGGAGGAAGCTTACTTTCAAAGGTTGGATGATCTCGCCTAGTTCTGTGGTTCTGATCATCTTTATGCTCTTGTCTCCTAATTTTGTATCTCCAACCCTGATGTCTCCCCTAAACTCCGCACTCACCTGCTACTGCATCGGTGGCATTTCTTCCCAGATGGCTCATGGTTGTATCAAATCTAACTTGTCTGAAAACCATGCTCCTGGTGGTCACCTGCTCCTTCCGCCTACACTGCTCCTTCCCCAGGCTTCCCCAGCTCAGTCAAATGATAGTTCCATTCTTCCAGGTCCCTGAAGCCAAGTCTTGGTGTTCCATTGACTTGTGTCTTCATCCAAACCCCACATCAAATCCATCTGCAATTCTTCTTGACCTTTCCTTCTGGCCTTCTTCCACTCCTTGTCGCACCTGTTGCTGTCACTGTGGTCCAAGCCAAGATCATCACCTCCTGCCTGGACCACTGTCATAGCGTCCTAACCAGCTCTGTGCACTGGGTTCTCTAGGAAGATGCTGCGACAAAGTTAGTGTAGGAGATGGCCCGGGGGATGATGCCTATGAAAGATAAAGGAGGCAGGCAGCACTGGGCAGGGAAAGCCTCAGACTTGGATGCAGATCTAACAGAGTTTTGCCCACCCAGCCTGGTGGGGAGCTCTGTGCAAAGATTGCTCGTTGGAAGGGTCCCACAGCGCCCAGAGGAACCACTCCTTGCTCAGCTGTTGACTGGGGCTGCCCGCGAGGCAGAGCACATTTGGAAGGTGCTATAACTGGAGGTTGTCAGCCGACTGCACCCCTTGCTACATGTAGAACAGAGAGTTCTTCCTTGAAGGGACATCTGAGCTGTGTACCTCCCCAGCCACTACACCTACCCTCCCAACTTCCACACTTACCCCTTCATACAGCCATTTGAATAATCTTTAAAAAAAAATAAGCGTGATCACCCCACCTTTTGTTCAGAGGCTTCCAGTTTTGCACAGAATAAAATGCCACAGCTTGCAAGCCCCCGCCATCTCCTCTGTGGTCTCATTTCCTGTCGATCTCTTCCTCATCCATTTTCCTGCAGCCACGCTAGCCTCCCTGCTGTTTCTGGAGCACATTTGGCCTGTGCCTACCTCAGGGCCTTTGCACTTGCTGTTACCAGGAATGCTCTTCCCCAGGGCTTTGCAAGGCTTACTCCCCCACATTTTTCTGGTCTCTGCTCAGATGGTCCTTCTGTAGTGAGCCCTCTCCTTACACTTTAATTAATATTTTCCCAAATCATGCTTAACCCTTCCATAGCACTTCTTACAGCCTGACATACTGAAGGGTTCTTTATTTTTTGAATCTTCCCGTTTGAGTGTAAGCTTCATACTGGCATTCTCTACCCCCATCCCATACATCCCTGTATTCCGTGTCTAGTATATAGTGCCTGGCATGTAATGAATTTTAAGTAGCTAGTTGTTGACTTGCCCAAGATCACTTACTGGTGAGGGGTGGGGCCAGGCATTGCACCTGGTATCTGTGATTGCAGAGCTCACACTGTCTCATTCGCCATGCTTGCCCCTTGTCACAGCGAGCATGTGGAGAATGGTGGATGCTGGTATGAAGACTGCTTCCTCTGCTGGGACAGTGTGGGTGCCTGCTGTCTTGTAAGGATCATTGTCACCTTATCCAGGAGGAGTTGTTTTCCTTTGGAATGTTAAAGCGTCCCAGATTCCCAACGCTCCAAACCTGGCCTGCTGTTACAGAGCCCAGCACACCTCTTTTTTGTCCATTAGAATGGACAAAAGGGAACCATCCCTGAATTTCAAATGGTTCTTTATCTTCTGATACTACCGGCGTCTCATACTGTTTGCATCTGGGGTTGTGCTAAGCTTGTTGAAATTGAAAGCAAAAGAGTAACCTTATCATACTGTTTGCCATGCTGCTTTCCATGGTATTTGAAGTTTCGCTTAAAATAATTTAGGCAAAAAAAACCCCCATGTCTTCTCTGGTGCCTTGCCTGCTAGTGAGAGCAGCATCGTGCCTGCTTATTTCAGGTGACTTATCGCAGGCACCCCCAACCAGTGTTGGCAGGCTGCAAGGAGGTGAAAAACCGTGTCGTGTTCTCTAAGTTTAAATGACCTACTAACGGTGCTAACAAACCCACAGCTTTTCTGCAACGTGAAAAATAGTTCTGATTTAAAGTAAACGTCTTTGTGCTTCTACCAAAACAGTTTCAGTATCTGACTATTTGGATTTAGAGAGAACACGGCTTATTGTTTTTGCCAAGTTTTTCCATTTGGACTCTAACTTGTATAATTATGCCATCATAGAAATACAGGAGAAAAGTGCTGACTCCTTAGAATATGTGCAAGTAAATAAAGTGTAGGTTTTCCTCTGACTAATGTGGATGTTAACGAGGTTGATGGGGTTACGGGGCCGTCTGTGCTAGGCAGGTCATGTCGATGTCTTTACCTTTGGCACAAACCTGAGCTGGCAGCCTGAGTTCTGTATGGAGGCTCCAGTGAGTTGTGCTTTTGAAGGTGCTTTGTAAACTCCAAAGTGCTGAGTAAGAGGAAGCAATACCATTGCTTCATTTTTATGACAGCCCATTGTGTATGGGTGTAGCTTTCCAATTTTGTTCAACAAATTGAATGCGGCCCTTGCTTCTTTTTGCTCTTGGACCTATGTTTATGTTTTGACCTTTTTGTGCAGTAGTTTCCCCCATCCGCTGGGGGTACATTCCAAGACTCTCAGTGGATGCCCGAGACTGCGGATAATACCAAATCCCACATAGACTGTTTTTCCCTGTGCTAATGGCGGGCGATGTACGCCGCATGGGCACACTGGACAGAGAGGTGATTCACATCCTGGGCTGGATGGAGCAGGACAGCACAGGATTTCACCATGCCACTCACAACAGCGTGTGATTTAAAACTTGGAAATTGTTTATTTCTGGAACTTTCCATTTAATATTTTCAGACCATGGTTGACCCACAGGTAACTGAAACCGTGGAAGGTAAAACTGTGGATAAGGGGGGCTACTGTACAACTTCAGTTTCTAATCCAAGATTGAAATAGTTAATCATGTAGGTGAAAGTTTCTTTCTGTCCTGTTGGGGACCAGCAGGAGGTCAAGTTTTGAGCACTGTCAAAGTAACTCAGAATATGGACTGAGATTCTTACTGAAAACATTTTAGGTTTAAGATGGTGTTGCTAGACAATGTTTTTAAGTCTTGTATTCTCGAATTCAGAATGAGCTATGTGGACATGAACAGAGTTTCCTCCTGGGTTATTAAATTGTCTGTCTTTCCATTCCAAAGCCTATAGAGCACTCTCGGGAAATAGGCATCTTAACAACCACAGACTTGAAGTTTGATCAGTCACAGACGTTTGTATCTGTTGTTCAGATCGGACTTCCAGAATTCCATCCAGGCTGGTTTCCTGGAGGATGTGCAGAGGGTCGGGAATGGGATCTTGCTCTCAGATGAGCTGACGTCACTCACACTTTCATTGTGCTGCCTTCCTCGAACACCCCCACGTTTTCTTGCTCCCAAGGCAGATGAAATCTTGACTTGAAAATACACAAATCAGATGCAGTGCTTATACAAACTTAGACTAAAGGACGGCTGACCTCTGGTGCCTCACCACAGATTCACCTTGCTGGTGGAGAGGTGGGGAGTGTCTAACCGGTAAGACGGCTCCCCTCACTTTCCTGATATTAATCCTTTAGCTATAGAGATACATCAGCAGGCGAGTCCCCCTCTTGAGTTTTCTCTTTGATAAATGTCATCCATGTGGAGCCATGTCACCATCTTTGTAACTCTGAGGTCTGACTCAGAGTCTTATTCAGACCAGTCTCTGAAGAAATACCTAGACGAGAACGACTAAAGGTACGGTATTAGTTATCTATTGCTACGCAACAAATTACCCCTGAATTTAGCAGCTTAAAACAATACACACCTGCTATTTCACAGTTGATGTCAGATAGGAATCTGTGCATGGCTTAGCCATCAGGCCCTGTGAGGCTGTCGTGTGGCTGTAGGCAGGGCATCAGCCGAGGCTGCTTTTGTCAGCTCAGAGCTTGACGGAGGGCGATGATGCGCGTCCACAGGTGTGGCTGATGGCAGACCCCTGTCCTCAGGTTGGCTGGCTGTTGGCTGGATACATCATTTCCTTGCCACAAGGGTCTTTCTAAAAGGCAGCTCAGGAGATGGTAGCTGGCTTTGCTCATAAGTGAGTGAGATAAGGCACCCAAGACAGAAGCCAGTCTTTTTATGAATTAATCTCAGAAGTGACGTCCCATTACTTTAGCCACGTTCTGTTCATCAGAGGTTAAGTCCAGTCCACGCTCAAAGGATAGGGGATTTTATGTTAGAATATATTATGCCAGGAGGGGAGGGGTCGTTCAGGGCCATCTTAGAGGCTGCCTCCTGATGAGGTAAGTGTGACATAGTTAGGATTCGTTTTTTTATTATGTTATTTTATATATGGGTTTGAAGTGCTTGTTAAAGTTGGTGGAGCTGAGTCAGGTAGCAGGAGGGCAGAGATTTGCAAAACTGGCCTGGCTGGTTTCTGAAAGACCTTCTGTAGGTTCATGACTACCCAAGGTCTGTCCCCCGGTGTCTTGAAGGTTAAAAAGCTTTTTTATGCTTCTGCCTCCTCCAGTGCAGATGGCTGATTCCTCTTAAATATGCCTACAGAGGGCCTGGTGCCGGAGGGCAGAAGGCCAGGGGCTTGATTTCTAATGAGATGTGCAGAGATCAAGCGGGTTGGATGGCCATGTCTTCCCCAGCAGCAAGATCTTCTTCTGGAGGAAAGCAGCCTAGGTCAGGCCAGGATCGGAAGGTCGTTTGGAGAGCACAGAGTGCAACTGTGCTGTCACATGTCCGACACACCTTAGACAAGTGGTACTAGCCCCCGGCTTTGCTCCTCAGCTGCATCCAGCTTTGTGATGGGGGCGCCTGCCCTGCTCCAGTGGGCACTGCTGCTGTCGTATCTAACTTTGCTAACAGTAGCCTCCTTTCAAATTCTGCTTTAAAAATTGTTTTTTAATTTTTAGAAATTGAGGTATAGTTGATTTACAGTATTTGTTTCAGGTATACAACTTGGTAATTCAAAATCTTTATAGATTATATGCCATTTAAGGTTATTATAAAATATTGACTATGTTCCCCATGCTGTATAATACATCTCTGTAGCTTATTTTACACGTAGGAGTTGGCACCTCTTAATTCCTTACCCCTATCTTGCCCTTCCTCCCCTCTCCCCACTGGTAACCACTAGTTTGTTCTCTATATCTGTGAGTCTGTTACTGTTTTGTTATATTTGTTCATTTGTTTCACTTTTTAGATTCTACATATAAGTGATAAAATACAATATTTGTCTTTCTCTAATGTACTTCACTAAGTATAATACCCTCTAGGTCCATCTGTGTTATTGTTAAGTGGCAAATTTTCATTCTTTTTTATGGCTGAGTAGTATTCGTGTGTGTGTGTGTGTGTGTGTGTGTGTGTGTGTGTGTGTGTGTGTGTGTGTATCTACTTTATCCAGTCATCTGTTAATGGACACTTAAGTTGCCTCCATGCCATGGCTATTGTAAATAATGCTACTATGAACATAAGGTTGCATGTATCTTTTCGAATTAGTATTTTTGATTTTTCCAGTATATAGTCAGGAGTAGAATTGCTGGATCATATGGTAGTTTTGTTTTTAGTTTTTTGAAGAACCTCCATACTGTTTTCCACAGAGGCTGTACCAATATACATTCCTGCCAACATTTGTTATTTGTGGTCTTTTGATGATGGCCATTTTGACAGGTGTGAGGTGATGTCTCATTGTGGTTTTGATTTGCATTTCTCTAATGATTAGCACTGTTGAGTATCTTTTCATGTGCCTCTTGGCCATTTGTATATCTTTTTTTGAAAAATGTCTATTCAGGTCTTCTGACCATTTTTTAATTATTCTTTTTGTTATTGAGTTGTATAAGCTATTTATATATTTTACATGTTAACTCCTTATCTGTCATATCATTTAGAAATATTTTCTCCCATTCAGTAGGTTGTCTTTATTTTTCTTTTTGGGTCAATGATTTCCTTTGCTATGAAAAAGCTTTAAAGTTTAATTAGGTCACATTTGTTTATTTTTGCTTTTGTTTCCTTTGCCTTAGGAGACAGATACAAAAAATATTGCTACAATTTATGTCAAATGGTGTTCTGCCTGTGTTTTCTTTTCAAAGTTTTATGGCTTCTGGTCTTGCATTTAGTTCTTTAATCTATTTTGAATTCATTTTTGTATATGGTGAGAAAATGTTCTAATTTCACTCTTTTACATGTAGCTGTCCAGTTTTCCCAGCACCACGTATTGGAAAGACTGCCTTTTCTCCATTGTATGTTCTTGCCTCCTTTGTTGTAGGTTAATTGACCAAAAGTGTGTGGTTTTATTTCTGGGCTCTCTATTCTGTTCCACTGATATATTTGTGTCTTTTTGTGCCACTGCTATACTGTCATGATTGCTGTATCTTTGTAGTGTAGTCTGAAGTCAGGGAGTGTGATGCCTTCAGCTATGTTCTTTCTCAAGAGTGTTTTGGCTATTTGGGGTCTTTTATATTTCCATACAAATTTTAGAAGTATTCTAGTTATGTGAAAAATGTCATTGGTATTTTGATAGGGATTGCATCGAATCTGTAGATTGCCTTGGATATTATGGTCATTTTAAAAAACAATACTAATTTTTCCAATCCATGAACATGGTATATCTTTCTGTTTGTGTCAGCTTCAGTTTCCTTCACCCAGTACCTTATAGTTTTTCGAGTAAAGGTCTTTTATCTCCTTGGTTAGATTTATTCCTGGTATTTTATTCTTTTGATGCAATGGTAAATGGGATTGTTTTCCTAACTTCTCTTTCTGATAGTTCATTATAAGTAAATAAAAATGCAACACATTTCTGTGTATTAATTATATATCCTGCAACTTGGTTCATTGATGAGCTCTAGTGGTTTTTTTGTGGTTATCTTTAGGATTTTCCATGTCATCAGCAAACAGTGACAGTTTTACTTCTTGCTTTCCAATTTGGATTCCTTTTACTTTTCTTGTCAGATTGTTGTGGCTAGGACTTCCAATCATATGTTGAATAAAAGTGGTCAGGGTGGGCATCCTTATCTTGTTCCTGATCTTAGAGAGGAAATGCTTTCAGCTTTTTAGCTTTTTATTTAAATTTTTAAAAAAATTTTATTTCACCAAATAAAATTGAATTCAGTTTTTTTTAAAAATTAAACTTTTGTACACAGCCTTGCCATGCAAGACCTGATACTTCTAACCACCATCTTCCCTCATTTCCCATTCCCCACTAGCAACTGCTTCAAACTTTTAAAATGAGCTTTTTAGTAGTTACCTTGCTATCTCTGAATAATATGTGTATATTGCCACTTGATTTTTTTATTTGTAGGTGTTATTTATTGATTTCTCATTGTGGAAAATGAAAGGTAGCATTCTCTGATCTTCCACTCTTTCAAAGTGCGTGTACACACACACACACACACACACACACACACACACACACTTCAGCTGTCATATAATCTAGCACACTCATGTAGTCATTATGATTTGATCAGGGGTCCATGATTACATTATTGTGACTCTGAAAATGCTCTCCACAGCTCAGCCATGAGGTACATGATCATTATTTTTGGACAACTTTGTTTTTTTTTGGCGTTAATACTTATTTGTTTTTAAATTTTGTTGGTGTTCTGCAAACTTATCATTAATTCAACTCCAAATACTCCCTCAATTATGTAAATCTACACGACATGGTCAGAAACTTGAGGCATCAGTTTCATCTGGAGGCAGCGTCTCCTGAAGTCCTCCGACCTGTCGCTGCAAGAAGCCTGACTCCTCTGCTGGCCTGTACTC
Organism: Camelus dromedarius; assembly: GCF_036321535.1. Taxonomy (NCBI): domain Eukaryota; kingdom Metazoa; phylum Chordata; class Mammalia; order Artiodactyla; family Camelidae; genus Camelus; species Camelus dromedarius. The sequence goes on along the minus strand of NC_087459.1, from coordinate 1,155,824 downwards.
CCCACTTCACTCCTCCTCCTCCTCCTCCTCCTCCTCCTCCTTTATTGAGATATAATTTATATACCACGCAATTCACCCCTCTCAGATGCACGATTCACTGGTTTTGGTATATTGACAAGGTTGTGCAACTATCATTATTTTTGATTCCAGGAACATTTTTATCTTCCCCAAAAGAAACCATATACCATTAGCTCCCCATCACTCCTTCCTCCCAGCCCCTGGAAACCAGTGCTACCTGGGACATTTCATGGAATCAGGCAGTATGTGGCCTTTTGTGTCTGGTTTTTTTCACTCAGCATCATGTTCTCAAGGTTCATCAATGTGGTAGCCTGTGTCAGTGCTCCATTCCTTTTTGAGGCTGAGCAGTAATTCACCATATGGGTAGTCCACCTTTTGTTGATCCATTTATCCGTGATGGCCATGCGGGTTTTCTCCACTTCTGGTTGTCATGAAGAATCTTCTTAAACTCACTTTTGTGTTAGATCCTCTTTATCTTGGCCTCTCTGTTTTCCTCTTCCTAGATTTCTTCTCTTCTTTTGGTGGGAGGTCAATTTTTTGAAAGGCTGCCTGTCTGTAAATGTCTTTCCCTACTTCTCACATGGTCTGGCTTCGTGTATCATTTCTAGGTTGGAAATAATTCCTATCAGGACATTGAGAGTATCACTCCATTGTTTTCTAGGTTACAGTGTTGCCGTTTAGAAATCCTGTGCCATTTCTAGTTTTTCATCCTTTGTAAAAATTCTGCTTCTACTCTGGGAATTTGTACCCTCTTTTCTTTGCCTCTCATATTCTGGAATTTCACCACAAGTGTGTCAGAATCGGTCACCATCGTACTAGTCTTCAGTGAACTCTTCAACCTCAGCACTTGTGTCTGTTGATTCTGGAACATTTCTTGAGTTATATCTGTGATTGCCTCTTCTCTGGTTTTTTTTTTTTTGTTTTGTTTTGTTTTTTTTTTTTGCTTTCTTGAGCTCTTCTCATTTGGTACTTCTTAATTTCCTTTTTTAGTCTCCATTTTGTCATGCTTTGGCTCTATTCTCCAGAAATTTCCTTACCATCCATCCCTTATACCTGGTGTTCCCTTTCTGCTCATAGTTTCGCTTTCCAAAGGGCTTTTCTACACTCTGTGTGTTCTTTTTAAGTATCTCCCTCTTCCTGTTTCTCAACTGCACCTTCTCCTCTCTCTGGGAGTGTTACCAATAGTTTGCTTTTGAGGTGTTCTTCTCCCTAAATGATCTTTATGTACTACATGTCGGTTTCTCTGTTAATTTCAGCCCCTGTCTTTTTGTCTTAGGTGCTTGTCTCAAAGGTAAGGTGATTTCTGATTGTCTTCTCAGATGTAGGAGTGGGGTACCAAGGTGCCAATTGAAAACTTGTCTGTGGTCATTTCTTGGTGGGGTGATTGGGTTGTGCTATTTCCTTGGAGAGCCCCTCACAAGGCCCTTTATGTCTTTTCTCTTTGGCTGGTAGATTCCTAGGGAAATAAACTTTCTGTTCCCTTTGTTAGAGGTACATGCTAGCTGCCTGCTGTTCAGGGAGTGGTGGGGAGGGAAGACGAATGAGAGAACTTCAGGAATTCAGTGTGTAAAGAGAATTCTTTACCTCTGTTTTCAGTAAGGTATCCCTGCCTTCAACTCAGGCACGTCTGGCTGCCTTTTTTTTTTTTTTTTTTAAACCCTTCCCAGAGAATAACCCCCTCGTTGTCTTCTAGCTGCTTCTTAAAACAGACTTTTTATCCCTTCTTTTGACTTGAGCCAGAGCTCACCCCCACGCCTAGAAGCGTCCTGTGTCAGCACTGTATGGGAGTTGTTCATTTGAATCAGATTGCGTTTTGGAGTTGCTCCCTTGCAGCTGAGAATGAAATTTTCTCGGGTCTGTCAGGTTACTTACCTGCTTCTCAGCTTCTAAAATTTTGTTGTGTTGTTTGCTCTCTCATTTTCTTTTTCTCTAAGGTGGGTGCCTTTAGGAAGAATTTTTAAATTGGTCTTTAATGAGATTTTGAGAGGATGTGAACATAAGTTAATGCCGTTACTGGGTCACTCCTGGCGGTGGAGGCTGGCGCTGTAGTCACTCCTGGGATGGAAACAACTTAGGGTCTTATTCCAGCGTGTTCTGTATTGTCACTCAGGGGCCTTGCTGCCCCCACGAGCCCTGACCATTTGTGACCTGATGGAGGCTCAGTGAAGGGCTGAAGACGGGGCCACAGGTCATTTTGGGCACAGCGACTCCTGTTTCTGCTCAGCCTTTCCCCACGCTGACTTTGTCCCTCAGTGCCTGACAGGGGTCCCTGTCTCTCACATCCCAGGCCCTGGAGGGCTCGCCTTAGATTCCTGCTTGGTCCATCGCCGTCTCGTTGCACTTGACGGGGCATCCAGGAGTCTCATCTCAGAACGACGCGCGGCTGGTGCTTGTTGTCAGACCTGGGGCGCATCCGTGGTCTGCAGTCCCAGCACTGGGTCCTCTTCTTAACTGCTCGTGCAGGACTTCTTCCCTGCTTTTGTTCTACTTATTGCTTGGAATTATCTGGCTCCTTCTCAGTTTTTATCTAGTTACTCTTGTCTATAAAGTTTGCATCCGAGGATACACACCTGATTGTAGACACAACGCCCAGGGGTGTCTGCTATGCTCGTTCCTGTGCTGACCTGGGAGCCCATCTCTCCTGAAGGCACCTTTGCGTTGTCCTTGTGCATTGGTTTTAGAGTTTGTCCAGAAGCTGCCTTGCTTTTACTCTACATACAGTCAGTAAATGCCAATTTTTATTGGTTCTCAGTGTAATCTGAGCCCAATTTACCATTTCACATCAGGCTGTAGGCAGACACTACCTCACTGGAAAACTTTTTCTTTGGAGGAGAAATCCGACCAGTATAAAAGCTGCAAGCTTAGGCTGTTACATCTTGTCTGCTTTTCCCTGAAATGGGAAGCAGTGACAAAATTATTCCCCAGATTCCTGTGCATCTGTCTCTATGACAATTCTTCCATTTTTAAATACAGCTTATATTCACTTTATTGCACCTTTGTGAAAATGTTGCAATATTAAAGTGATTAGTAATGGTGATTTTTTTTTCCCCCTTGAACAAGAGCTTCCTCTCTGGAGAAGTCATTTGGAGAAGAAGAATTTTTTTTTTTAAACTAGGAGAATTATTTTTGATTACTGTCAAAATACTTAATGGAATGTCTTTCTCTTCCTAAAGTTGTACCAAATCTTTGGAATGTTGATGGAGAAGTTGCAGTCCCTGAGCAGAAGCCGGGAGAAGTCGCCGAGGAACTTGCAAGCTCCTACGAAAGAAAGCTCATCGAGGTAAGGCTGGCAGAGTCCGCGACACTGGCTGCTTTGGGGACTTTACACGCAGCAGTCCCAGCCTGCTGAACAATGTTAGCAAAACAACCAGTCACACACTCCACACCCCCTCCCCCAACAAGCAAAACACAAAGTGGGGGCACCACTGTCATTGGTACAGAAAAGTAAGAGGTGGTTCTTTGAAACATATCATTTAATTAGAAATCGTGGCAAGGAGATTAAGAGAGAAAACATACATCTGTAATGTTAAAAATAAGAAAACAAATGTACTCTTGGATTTGGAGAAGATTAGAAACAGGAGACTATCGCGTACGGCTTCGCGCTGATAAACGGGGAAATGTGGATGAGATGGGCTGTTTTCTAGCACAGCGCTCAGTGTCATAATTGAAGACGAGGCCTACTACCCGAGCGGACCAAAAAACCTGTGGAAGAAAGTTGTGAAAGTTGAGGAACTGCATCCCAGAAGGCTGCAAGCCTGGATGGTTTTATGTGGTTTCCAGGAAACCCTTCAAGGTGCACAGAAAAAGCCCTTTGCTCTTTATATTTCCTTACAGCATTTAAAAAATCTGTATCTGTTCCCTTGATTCAAGTGTATATCACTCCAATATAAAAAAAAAACTCGATAAAAATAGCATGAACAAGAAAACTATAGACTAGTAGCATTTGTGCATGGATGCATTAAAAATTCAAGAAAGCTATCACCCAGTCAAATTCAGTTTTATATTAAAGGAAAAACACACATAAAAAGTAAGATTTACTTAGGATTCCTGGCATGGTTTAATGTTAGGATATTCATCTATTAAATCCATCCATTAATAGATCAAAGCAGAAAACCAGATACTTACCTTGATAGATACTAAAAAGTCCCTTTGATAACGCATGTCATTAATATCTGATAAAATATTCTTGATAAATGAAAAATAAAGGTACCTCTTTGATAAAGTGTTTTTGTCAGAAACGATTAGTTATCACCATACTCAGTGGTAAAGCTGGGAGGCCAAGCTCTCAATTAGGTACCTAGTATATACAGTATGTGCTGGTGTGGTCACATGTGGTCACGTGGTGACAGCATTTATTATGCCATGTGTTTGTATACACACACACATAAAAGAACATAAGTGTTCTCAGTACTTTTGTCAGGACTTTCCTATAGTAAGTTCTATTTTTGGAATCAGAAAAACACCCGCCGTTGCCATGGAGACATCCCTGACCTGGGGTGGGTCCCAGGGGCAGAGCCTTTGAGGGGGAGCCCCTGCGCTCCTGCCTGGTTCAGGCTGCCTTCCTTGTGGTCTGTTTCGTCTGGTTTCTAAATGACCTCTAAGGAAGGGAAGTGGCTTGAAGCAACTTGAGTTCTAACTACAGTGAGCTCAGGGAAAGGCAAGCTGGGATCTTAGCAAAACCGACAGCCAGGGGAAGTGTTCCAAACAGGACGAGAGGGCCTGGGCTCTGGGGAGACTGTCCCTGCAGGGTCTCTCCCCACCATCTCACCTACCCATGGACCCTCATTCAAGGGGGGGGGGTCACAAGACCAGGATTGGCTGGTGGCAGAAAGCTGGGTAGAGAGGGGAACGGGCCCCTTACCCTCGGGACTGTGACATCCTCAATGGCCGAGACTGTCTGTTTCACCTCTGTGTCTGTGACTGTTTTTTGTCCAGCGGTAAATGCTGCATGGCCCTTGAATGAAAGTCTTTGAAATTCTCTAGGACATACATGGCTCTTGTTTGCTACGCTAAGAAGGGTGAAGGATTCTTATCAGAGTGAAAGGGCGTTGGGAGCTCCTGTCCCTTTCAGGGGAGCCAGGGCGAGGTGTCCACTTGTGTGGCTGTTGTCAGAGCCACGCAGGCTAGAGACCGGTGCTCTTGTCCCTGGACTCCTTGGGGCTCTGGGCCTGGGGCGCATCTGGGGGCCTGATGTGGTCATCAGAAGCTCCGGCTCAGGATGAATCGACTGGCTGCTTGACCCTCTGAGGAAGCCCCACAGTTCATTCGTGGGCCGGGTGCTTGCTTGGTTGGTTCATTCACTGTTTATTCCCGCTTTGACCATGAGGAAGTCTCACTGTGTTCCAGCTGGGGTGTGCGGGGAAGATCAAGGTGTGTATTACTGTCGGTTCCACTTGCGTTGTTGCTTTGTTACCTATGAGAGAGGGAGCGGTGGTCAGGGTGTGAAGCCTTCCCTTGCTGGCTGTAAGCCTTCCTTCGCGTCCTTCTGTGAGTCCCGTACCTTGGGGGCAGTGGAGCTGATGGCTCCAGTCAGCAGGCTGGGAGAGACATGAGGCTAAAGCAGAGACGGTCCTCGGTGGCATTTACTACCCCGCATCGATTTTTTTTATTCTGAATTTTGGTTGCCAAGTGAGGTTCTGTCAGTGAACTTTCATCTGTGAGTAGCATTAGCATTTCATTACAGCAAGACTTCTGCGAACCCTTTATGTAGCATTAATCAAGCCCATTCTTCGTGATGCTATCTGTCATTTTATTAATGGGTTGCTTTTCACCAAGAAAGAGTTGTAAACACGTGTCAGAGAGGAGCAGTGCAAGGATGTGGGGGAGAAGCTGATGCACTACTCTTTCCATTTCAAAAGGGCAAAGGAAGAAAAACAGTTCATTTTAAGTAATAGGACTATTTAAAATACCCCAACGGCTGAATTCCTCTTCTGTGACTCATCCCAGTGAAAAGGGAGTCCCTGAGCCTTCTTTCTCTAGGTGTCCTTCAGGGCGTTGAAACCGCTCCACCTACCTGCACACACACGCCGCACACTGCGTGGCTCAGAGCCCAGAGTCAACCCTGTACGCGATAGCTGGTGAGCATCGGGGGCCAAGTAGGTGCGGGGTTTATTCCTGGCACCCTGTGGTGGTCACCTTTTGAAAACAAGAAGAAAAAGCCACTCCTGGCAGGTGTCTGTTTATCTGGCAGGGGAGGAACCCTAATATGAAGACACTAAGTGTGCAAGAGTGGCTGTCACACTAGCAGCAAGCCGTCAGGTGCGTACTGTTAATTCTCCTTACTGAGCTAAGGCTTTCTGTCGATGAACTCTGTGATCCTTGGCAGAGCTCCTTGAGGAAGATACTGTTCATGGATAGAGTTTCGAGAAGTTAAGAAACTTGCCCACGATTTCTCAGCTGGTAAGAGACAGAGTTGCGTTCGAATCACCCAGGCCGTCTAGCACCAGAGCCCAAACCCATAATCCTGCTGAGCTGTGGAAGGCTGGGCTCAATGCAGAAAAGAGACCTTGATGAGAAGGGCCAGTCTCTCGTCACGTTTGGGAGAATGCATGAAGGGAGACGAGGAGGGAAGCCAGCAATAGTTGATGGAAATATGGTGCATCGGCCACTTGCAGTAGTGCTGGGAGGGCCTCATCCCACACCCTCAGTGACGGCGGAAGGAGAGAGCGAAGGCGTCCTGGCTGCGCTCAGGCTTACCTGCTTCCAGAGCAATTTGTAATAGAATGCCGGGCCGGGAGCTCCTTGGGGGAACTGTGGGTGTCATCTTTTTAATTGTATTTTCATTGCTTAATTTGGCTCCAGCATGTAGTAGGAACTTCAGAAATAGCAGATGGAATGGCAGTTTATCAAGTGGATTCAGCAGTTCAGGGTCATGTTTACGAGTGTTGGATGGACTTCTCTTAACTCTCAGATCGCGAGTGAGTTGTCAGAGGCACCCCTGTGGCTCAGAGCATGCTGGTGGAAAAGTCTCGAAATGACTTTTTTTCTGGCAGTCGATTTTAGGGGGTATTTCAGCTTGGAGAGTCTGGAGAGGACTCTGAGTGACAGACGGGTGGTACCAACTCACATAGCACATGTTTACTGAGCATCTCCTGAGTGTCCAGCCTTTAGTTTCCTTTCTCTGCCTTCAGTCGCTTCCCCTACCCTGGGAGCAGTAGAGTCGATTCTAGGAGATGAGCCACCAAGGATGTGAGGCTGAAACAGAGATGTTCCTCAGATGGCCTTTTCTTCCTTAGACTGAGTTTTCCTTCTTTTTTCAAATTTCAAAGTCATTGATGTTTCATTTGTGGATAGCGTCTCTGTAACCAAGGCTGGTCGTCATTTACAAAAATGAACAGTACACAGTGCCTGTCTCTCTGGAGCTCCCGGCCTCGGGGGTGAGGTAGACACTTTCGTTATGATCATTAGGAAACAGGGTTGAAATGCCAGGAGTGCCGACGACGTAGAGTTAAGCCTGCCTCATGGGGTCCTAGCACTGTGTCTTTAACAGCACTTCTGCAGAGTTTGGGCACCTCCCTGGAGCTTCTAGAATGTTCGTCCCCTTTTCTTTGGGATTGTTAAGAGATGATGCTTGGAAATTTCTTTTGTAGGCTTCCCATCCCTCTTGAAGCTCTAGACATCAGAGGAAATGGATCTGTTCTCACCCAGGGTTTTGAGGATAAAAGATTGGACATGTCCAAAATAGATACACTCTAAGATTCTTCCTTACCTCATTCAAGTAGAGTTCTTTTGGTTTGTACTCTTCTCCACAGATTTTCCCGTTCTTTTCTAGCAGTTGCCATCAAATAAAAAAGTAAAACGTTGGTGGCATTTGGACTCGTGCCGTGTTGCCTTCTGCAGCCTGGTGGCTTGGAGAGCACACGGTATCCTGCGTCAGTCTGGGGTCAGATTGGGCCCTCACTGTCACGTGACCTCTCTAAGCCTCAGTTTCTCTGTCAGTAAAATTCAGCCAGTAATACTGACTGGTAGAGTTGCTTTGAGGATTAAATATAAAAATCAGGTTCAGTGCCTCTAGTGGGCAGGAGATTCCTTCGTGCTTTCTTTTCTCCCTTGTGCCCTGATTTCCTTTGGAGGAGTGAGCGCCCCACCTTTGCTTGCTGTCTCAGTTGGGGAGTAGATAGAAGTACTCTGCCCTCCTTCACCCCGAGGAGGAGGCGTTGACCTGAGCCAGGGCGATAGGGGCTTTAACTCAGGAATTAAATAAGAATGGCGAAAATGCTTGAGAGGCCATTTTCAGGGTCCTGATGCCTCTCCCTATGTTCCCGTGTGAATTTGCCAGAGCTGTTCTGGTTCCAGTTCCTCCCCTGGGCTGCATTCTCCCACTTTCCTGACTGTTTGCAGTAATCCCTTTGCAGCTCAGGTTAGACTGTTTTTCTGTTCCTTATGTCCGGAGCACCTTAGCTCGTAGGAAGCTTTATAAATGCCATTTCCCTTCACTTCCCTCCCTCTCTCTGCATGCCAGGGCTCCTTTATCCCGCCTTCTCCATGCTGCCCTAAGTCCTAATCACAGCCCCCCGCCCCGCTGTTCGCGCACCGGCGTGCCCTGTGCGTGGGTGCTGCCCGTCCGTCCTCTGCAAACAGATCGTTACTTCCTCCATGTGCTAGGACTCAGCACGCTGTTGATTGATTTTTCAAATTATAGGATACTTATCATTTATAGTCCCTGAATTTTGGCTCATGGGTGAAATAAATGTGTATCAGTAGCATTTATTCTCATTATAATGGCAGAGTTACTATTAATGGGAAAGAAAGCTTAAGCGTCAAGCTGGTAAAAAAAATACATTCATAATCACATGCTGTGGATAACTGTGAATGTGATCATCATTTTAATAAAATGTAAAAGTTCCTGAAGCAGCCGGGTCCTTGGGAGCAGTTATACCACCAGCACTGGCTTCATAAATTAGCACCAGTGGATTCCAGCACTGGATGTATCTGGATGTATACAGAAGGAAAACAAGCTTTTAAATAAAAGCCGGGGTTCTGTGTAAGGACTCAGGATAAAGAATTCTGAGCTGAAATCTACATGTAAACTGCAGCTCAAAATGGCAAGTATGATACGAGTTTGTTTGTGTTTTTTAATGTTATACGATGCAGAGCAGATTGAAACCAGGCTCTCACCTCGCAAGGGAAAAAAAGTTTGCTCATGATGCAAAACTGGGTGTTTAAGTGCTTGTTATATGTGAATGGAAACTGGTAAGGAGTTCTCCTTTCTGGAGTGACAAGGTCATTCCCACTATGCTGTGAATGGCTAACAAGGCCAAGCCCCCAAGGCCAAATCTTTTTATCACGGAAAAGGTACAAAAATGGAGGATTTTCAATCAGCCTCCAAATACCCATCATCTGGCTTCAACAGTTAGGAACTCCTGGCCAGTCTTGTTTCATCTGGATCCCCTCTCCAGTCTCTTGTGGTATTTTGAAGCCATCCTGAGGTTTTATATCATTCCATTCCCAAGCATTCCAGGATATATCTGTAAAAGATGAGAGCTCTTAAAAAAACAAAACAAAAGCACAGTACCATTAAAAAAAAAAAAAAAACCTTATCAAAGAGGTCCATGCCAGTCCCAGTGACTCTCAGGTTGGAGTATCAGAGAGAGGCTTCTTTTAACAGAGCACCTTTTAGGAGGCCCAAGAAACCCAAGTCCAACGTGTGTGTGTGTGTGTGTGTGTGTGTGTGTGTGTGTGTGTGTGTGTGTGTGTATCTGGGCTTCCCTACGCCAGCAGAGTGAGAATTCAGCTGAATTCCGACACTGCCTACCCAGAGATAGAACCAGATTTCGTGGGTAGAGGGCCAGTCCCACCAGACCACACTCCACTTCAGATTGTTACCTGTGCTACTGACTGACTGACTGACTGACTGACTGACTGTAAACCAGAGGTTCTCAAGACCCCCTACTTGAGTTTGATTAATTCGCTAGAGCAGCTCACAGAATTCAGAGAAAGATTTTACTTCCTAGATCGCTGGTTTGTTGTAAAAGGATCAAGTCAAGAACAGCCAGATGGGAGAGATGCTTAGGACAAGTTGTGGGGGAAGGACGCGGGTCATCCACGCCCTCTCGGGCCACATCACTCTTCCCAGACCTCCCTGTGTTCACCAACCCAGAAGTGTTCCGAACCCTGTCCTGTCCATAAAAATGGAAGCTTCATTACAGAGGCAAGATTGATCACATCATGTGCCATTGGTGACTGACTCAACCTCCAGCCCCTCTCCCCTCCCCAGAGGCTAGTGGGTGGGACTGAAAGTTCCAGCTCTCTCATCATGTGGTTGGTTCTCCTGGCAACCAGCCCCCATCCTTGGGTGCTTCCAAAAGTCACCTCATTAACATAACAAAAGACATCTCTGTCATTCTCAATGCTTAGGAAATTCTGAGGATTTGGGGAGCTGTGAGCCCAGAACTGTGGCCCAAGACTAAATACCTATTTCTTACAAATCACAGTATCACAGGGTCCCCTGCTCCCTGTTCCCCGCCTCAGTTTCCTGCAGAAGGAACCTTAGCACCTGGTTCACGCGAGGTGTCCAAGCCCAGGTCTTCGTCCCCTCTACCTGGCTTTCTACATTAATTCCAGTTACTATCAATCACAGCCCTGCCACCAGCACGGCTACACTGATTCTTGACAACAGCGCAGGTTGGAGACAAGGGGGTGTGACCACCACGTGCAGGTTTCCAGGCCTCCCTTGTGCCCTTGTGTATGAATGAACTAATGAAGATCACAGGCAGCTCCAGTACTTTTTTCAAAACGTATTTTTATTATGGATACTTTGGAAGAATAGAAGACTAGAATGAACTTTCTTGTACCCATCACCCAGTTGCAGTGGCTGCCAACTCATGGCCAGTCTCGCTTTGTCCATCATCTTCCTGCTTCCACAGCTTCTCATGGTATGTTGAAGCCAGTCCAAAGCACAGCACGGGTTTCCTCCCAAGGTATTTTGGAACAGATCTCTAATGAAACAGACGGGCCCTCCTATTTTGTCTAAGAAAAAGAATCCCCCAAAAAAGAAAAAAAAAAATCCTATAATATCACACCTAAAAATTAGCAATAGCTTCTTTTACAAAGTTTTCTATTTATTTTATTTCATTCTTCTAAGATTCCATTTTATGTATGTTTTGTAATACACATAACACTTAGGAATTCAATAGCATGCGTATGTAATTTGTGAGTAATAAATATATATATGGGGAGCTGATGCTAAAGATTTTTTCAGTGGCGAAGCAGTAATTTCTTAACATTACCAGATATTTGGTGAGTGTTCCCATTTTCAGTTCAAACAGAGGTTTGAAGAAAGTTCCAAATGTCCATCCACACTTTGTGATGGGTTAAAAAGCTCTTAAGTCTTTTTACATCTGGTTTCACATCTCTATCTTCCCTTTTCTCTATTTCTTCTTTACTTGTAATTTATTAGTTAGTAATATATTAATAAATTAGTTGAAGAAACTGGATTGTGGGTCCTGGAGAGTTTCTCCCACCAGTGTTTTATGAGGTATTATGTGCTCGATACTCTGTGACCTCCTAGACTTTTGGTGATACTTACTGGAAAAAAAAATTCACACCAAACCTTGATGGTACCGATGTTAACATCCATTAGCCGAAGTCGAGGGTTTATTCTGTTTCTAGGCCCTCTGCTAATTGCATTGCAGCGGATTGTCTAATGTTTGCTGCATCCTCCCAGATGGGGAAACTGAGGCTTGGAGGTGATAGGCCACCTGCCCAAGGTCACAGGGCTTGTACGGGTAGAACCAGGACGTGACCCTGGCTGTCTGACTCCAGAGCTGGTGCTCTTTCCATCAAGCCCAGCTGGAGACAGGGCCCAGGCCTTCCTGGCTGGCTGGCTTTGCTTTTAACTCCAAGAGGAGGCGGGGCGATGGAAGCCATGACCAGCCTGCTAGCTGTTAGCTCGTCAGGCCCGAGGGAGTTATGGAAGGGATAAAGAGGGGCGGTAGAGATACAGCCGAGCTGACAGACAGGGTACCTGCTGTAAGCCTTACTGACGTAAGCAAGCCCGAGTGCTTGCCCAGATGGCAGGCCTATCCCGATGCCTCCTGAGCTCATCAGAGGTCCCCAGCCTGCTCCTGGGTGCGGAGGTGACCCGCCCAGGGTAGCAGAGGAAAAGATTCCTCTTTGAGCAGTGCCCCCTTCTCACCAGGTGGGCCTTCTTTCTCCCCACCCCCCCCCACCCCCGGCCCTTCCTCACGTGTTGCGCTCGGCAGGGCGTGCTCAGCTGCAGGTGACAGTCGTGCTCCTGTGCAGACCTGCCCACGCTCACGTGTTATCGCTCGTCCCTGCCCATCTTCTGGTTTCTCTTGTAGACCTCTGGGCATCTCTTTTCCCGTCTCATGGTGGGTCACCGCCCTCCTTTGATGATGAGACCACAGGCCCTGCTGTTTGCTCGGTGTCTCCACCCCAGGAGTTCTCAGCTTCCATTCCTATCACAGCCTCATTTCTGGTGTGTCTCTGGAGTCCGGAGCACTGGAAATTGAACAGATGAACTTCCTTAGAGAGACACTTGGAAAATGATCCACTACTCCTTTCTGGGCGATGGATAAAAATACTTGTAATTATGGTGGCTGGTTTTCAGCTTTTCAGACCCACACTATTTTAGGCCTGTTTTATATTTGCTTTCTTCCTGGAGGCAGGAAGGAGCTTCTTGAAGCTGCTTCTTGGGCCCCCAGAAGGAGTTGTCTGATCTCAGTGGAAGTGGGTGCATCGTCCCATAGGGTGGGACGTGTTCTGGATGTGCCAGGTGAAGGGACAGGGCTGTGTGAGCCCGGCCCACCAGTAACATCTAGGGCTTTTCACTAACAATGTGGAGCTACAGAAGCTGGGGGTGCGAGGGAGATGCCAGGGCAGGGAGGTGGGAGGAGGAAGGCTGTGGGTTTAACGCGCGTGGGTGGAATAATGGAAACTACCCCAGGCCGGGTCAGCTTGCACTGTTTTCCTGCTTAAAACTCCAGTGGCTCCCCTTTGACCTTGGAGTCATTTAAACATAAACCATTTTTTATATATTAACGTAAGAGCCCACACGCTGTGGCCCTTCCTCCACGGTGAGGCGAGGTGTTTCAGTTTTCAGATGTGCACGATCACACTCACCTTCGGACCTTTCACAGGCTCAGAGCCTGTTCTTCCTCCACGTTTTCTCTTCTCCCCATTTGCCCAGGCTGACTTCGTCTGAGCTTTCAGGTCTCATCCTAGAAGGCCTCCCCGACCAGCCCTGTGCCCCTCGGAAGGCTGGGGTCACCTGGCCCCAGGTGTCCGGCTGCGCCTGCGCCCCCGCTCCTCCTCCGGCCTGTGCGCTGCGAAGTGCTCGTCTGTCTCGCCTAGGCTTGTCTCCCTCGCTCTTCCCCGCCTCTCCCTGTGCTGTGGGCTCCGTGATGGCAGCTCTCCAGTTGTCCTGTTCACCGTTGTCGTTGCCGCATCTACCGTGATCCCTGGCACCCGGCTGGAGCTTATATCATTTCGGAGTCTTTAGGTTGTAGGTGACAGTCTGGTGTGGCTGAGGTTGTGCTGTCTCATTTCTCTCTCCCTGGACAAGCAGAACTGGTGCGTTTCCCTGTCTCCCATAGGTTAGGTTGAGACCACGTGACTTGCTCTGGCCAGTGAGCTATAAGCAGAAGTGACGAGCGCCACCCAAGGCTGAAGCATAGAGGAGTTGGTGTGAATTTTCTCTGTTCTCATTCCCCTTGCCATGGTGACCCTGGAAGCCATGTGTTCCATGTGGCATAGCAACAGGGTGGCACTAGCCTGGATCCCCAAGTCACCACTTAGAAGGGAGTGGTCCTGTCACGCTGCTGGGCCCACTACAAACCTTGTGAGAGCAGAAATAGACCTTATCTGTTCAGCCACTGAGATACCAGGGTTTGCCTGTTATTATAGCAGAGCATAGCCTACCCTGATTGTGCCCAGAAAGAACTTCGTGACTGAAGGGAGAGTTTGGCTTTGGGTATGGCTGAATCTTGGGATGCGAGCTCAGTTACCCAGCTCCTGTCTCCCTCTCTGGCTCTTGCCTCTACTGTGTCTGGATTGATGTCATTTTTGGTGGGTTTATCCTTCCTGGTCACAAATGTCTGTGATAACCCTTGGGCAGATAGTTTTTCTTCTAGGTTCACATTCAGAGGAAGAGGAGGAGTCTCTTTCTTCACCCCTGGGATAAGCCTTGAGTTCCTGCCAATAGAGTGAACTTAGGCCCACCTCTCCCTTTTCAGCCAATCTCAGGATCCCACTCATGTGCCAAAGCTAAGAGAAGAGCCCCGTTCAGACGTGGGGAAGGAAGGCTGGGGAGGGGGTGAACACAGATGAACACTGAGGCTTTGCTAGGCTGGAAGCGGACGCCCTGGTGGCAGACGACCAAGGCCCACTTGTGTGTTCAGGGAGTGTTTGAATGCATGCGTGGACGGATGAATGAGTGAGCGAACAAATCAATGAATGAGTGCTGGATTAGTGGATACTTTGATGAATCACCCTCTCTCTTGCCTCAAGGGGCTTGAAGCCTGGTAGGTGAGTTAGCTTCATAAAACAGTAATTTATAGCAGCAAGTGATCAGTGAAGCCCAAGAAACATTGGGAAGAGGGGAATTAACTCAGATCTGGTGATGGAGGTGACATGATTTACGGTGTCTCTGAGAAGATAATTGCAGAAGTGTTCATTTCTAAGTGGGTTAAACTAGCTGGGTTTTGAAGGTAGAATAAGAACTTGCCAGAGAGACAGGGAGGGAAAGGGCAGTCCAGGTGGCAGGAACAGCATGTGGCAAGGTTTGACTAAGTTGTTGGGAGGCAACTGCCCGATACCTGATAGAATGAGACAGAGGAGGACGTCTTCTGATTTTGTTTCTATTGACTCTGTCCACTTACCATTCCTATTAGAGTCTTTTCGGTTTCAGATGCTACAATTAATGTTTGTTTTTCTGCAGGTGGTACAATTGGAAAGCTTTCTCTTTCCTCTGCTTTTTCCTGTCCGATTCTCCCTGACACAGACACACGTGGACTGCTGCACCTCCCACCCCCTCGCCACTCTCAGGCTTTTGATAGAAATTCCCTTCTAAAGCCTAGCCAGCCGTTTCTGACTTGTTCAGGAAGGTGTCGTTTTGTGGGTCAAGCCCGTGGTGCTGAGAGACTTCTGCTTCTTAAAAGAAGGCTCTGCAGTTTGGTCCTCAGGGATGGCACCTGAAGACTTCCAGCCTGAAGATCTGTAGCAGATTTGCTTGGGTGTGATTGGGAAACACCTTGTGAAAAATGTTGCCTGAGGGTGCCTGTCGTTTTAAAGGTGGCCCTTGATACGCGATCATCAGACTTAGGACCTTACCTCCCATAGCCTGATGTTCTTGTTTGTTTTATTTAAAGGATCTCAAATCTTCTGTCACCTGCCTGTTCTCTTGCGTTGAAGGGCTGACACAAGGCACAGTGGCCCTGGTGATAGGTTTGCAGAAGCCGTGGTTTGACTACCCCTGTCCAAGCCTGTATGTAAGAATTGCTGCTAACATCTCTCTGAACACCTGTCTTACGTGGAATAAGTAGAAACTTTCCCCAAAGTGGCTCATTCACCTAGAAATGAATGAATAAAGGAATAACTGTGAAATATAAATGAATACAGTTGATACCGTTTAATAAGTACATGCTATGTGTCAAAAACTAGGAGGCAGCATCGCATGCACCCTCTCATTTAATTCTCACACCAACAGGTCAGGAAGCTGAGGCTCAGAGAGGGTGAATAGAATAACCTGAGTCACACAACTGAGAAGTGGTCGAACTGGTATTTGGAGCCGGTTCTGATGGTTGCATTGGCTGTGATCCTGTCACCTGGCCATTCAGACAGGGCCTTCGCTTACCGAGGTGTCGCTGTGGGATGTCACGGCCCTCGTTGGAGGTGAAGCTTGCCATTTCTGTTTCCCAACACATTTTATGACTGTCTTCTAGGAGAAAGCTCTTGAAATAGACTTGAAATTGGACCTGGAGCAACTTGGGGGTTTTGTCGCTTCTCCTGGCTCATTGCAGTACAAATTATCAAACAAATGAGTTCTGTAGCCCGGCTAATAACATGCTTTGATCCAATAGCTCTGTAGGAAGAATAGGTTGAACATTTAAATTTAACCCACTTTCGGGGCGCGTTTGAGTGGATTACAAAAATAAAAAGCATAGAGAACCCTTTCACTCAGTGCACTTTGAGCCGCTCTGTTCTTCTGGGCAGGTGTCTCTTCATGGTGGTTCAGATCCTTGCCAGGCTGCCTGCTTACGTCTGTTCAGCGCCTAGACGCCGCCAGGCTCTTTTCTGAGCGCTTTATCTCACTTGATCCTCCAGGTCACTCGAAGTGATGGTATTACTCTTATCTCCGTCCTGTACGGCGGGAAACTGAGGCGTGCTGAGGTGACTGCTGTGTGAGCTCACACAGCTGCTGTGGCAGAGCTGGGAGTGAAATTCCAGGCCTGACAGCTTTCTGAGAACCTGCCTTTTCAGACCCCTGACCTGCCTCCCCCGCCTCCCAACCTCAGAACTTTTACTTGCCGAGCTGTCCGCAGCTCTTAGTTGTGTTTTTCAGGAAACAACCCTGTCTCACAGCTTGCTTTGGGCTAGTTTTTCCCCATCAGCATCCCGCTTTTTCCACCGCTTCCGGTGACGAAGGTAAACTTTACTTCTGTCCCCGGTGAAGCGGGGACCTGAGTACACTCTGTCTGCTCGGGCTTCCTTGACGTGACTCACAGCTTCCATTTCAGTCCCCAAACTCAGCTTTGCCAGGCAAGCTGTCAGCCTCTTTCATATGGTGACAGGTACTTCTTAAAAAAAGTTTCTTTCCCCTTCACAGAACCTTGAAAGTGCCCCAACTCACTGACTTCTTGGGTCATGCAGGCAACTGTGGCCTGCTTTGGGCAAAGAATGATGCTTCTTTTTCAGTGAAGGAGATTGAAATTGGGTTCTTTGGCCTTTTTTTTCTCCCCACACCCTCCAGGTGGTTTAAAAAAGAAATCCATTTTGAACAATGTAAAGACAGAGATGGGAGACCAGTCTTACAAAATCTTGAAAACTTTTTTCTACAAAGACCAGCTTCCGTGGCCCAGCTCTTTCGTTTCCAGATGCCTGAGATGAGTGCGTCTGAAAATGAGTCCTTTAAATTCCTGTCTTCTCTTCTAAATGAAATGTGTTCTGGGGTAACAACCCGATTCCTACCATGTAGAAATTATTTTCCCTTTGTGAGGAAAAGTGGATTTAAATGCAAAAACATTACCTTTCTGTCGCCTTGAAGAATCTTTTCTGCTTTGGTAGCAAAAGGTTGTGCAATTGGTGGAAAATTCCTGCATCCCTTCGCCGTAGCTCAGGAGGAGAGCAGGTTATCGGTTTCTCCGTAAATAGCGTAACGACTGCCTTCCCAGTGTTTGAGGTTTGAACTGCTTTGATGGCATATATTTTAGAGCAAAGTGGTGGTCAATTTGGATGAAAAGTGATGAAAATCGACTGGATTAAATGGGCTGTCAGCAGTTAAAATGCCATTTTACATCAGAAACTTGGTGCCAATAGCCTTTATGTATGTAGGGAAA
Source organism: Camelus dromedarius (assembly GCF_036321535.1). Lineage (NCBI taxonomy): Eukaryota > Metazoa > Chordata > Mammalia > Artiodactyla > Camelidae > Camelus > Camelus dromedarius. Next base: position 1,138,290 of record NC_087459.1, on the reverse strand, counting down.
GAAAGGTAAATTTCCTGCAATTATTTTTTTTGACACATCAGAATTAGAACTTTTATTTTTGTATAATATTTCACAGTTTCTAGATCATGGATCAGAAAACTTTTTTCTATAAAGGGCCAAATAAGAAGTATTTTAGGCATTGCGGGCGACGCGGTCTCTGTCACAGCCACTCACCCCTGCTACTGTAGCACCAAAGCAGCCTCAGACAGTCTGTGAACAAGTGGACCTGGCTGTGTTCTAATAAAACTTTATTTATCAAATCAGGTAGTGGGCCGGAGCTGGCCAGCAGGGGGTAGCGTGCCAGCCCCTGATCTGGATGATTTTACCTATCTGATGATGACGGTGGTGGTGAGATCATAACACTGTGGGTCAGTACTGTGCCTGCTGTGGGCCAGGCAGGTGCGTTATAGAGGAATAAAGTGAGGCTCAGCTGTGTGCTAGTAAAACTTTATTTATGAAAATTTTTATTTCCAAAAAAGCAAAAGTCAACTTCTACAGTTGAAGGAGACATACTTCTATATGGGTGGTGGTTGTTGTTGTTATTATTATTTTGGGTGCCGACTATCATTTTCTGCTTATTGTTGTTGCTTGTGTTATCTGCTCTGCTGGCATTTTGGAAACTTTCTGTTCAGTAGTACCTTTTACAAAGCACAGTAGACTCTCTTGGAGCCCTGTTTTAGGGTAAATACATTTTGAAAGAAATCTCACCAATTTCTAAAAGTTTCCTCAGTTCAGGAGAACCCATTCTTGGCTCTTTAGGACAGTGGCCATTGCACGAGATCTCAAGTAATTTGATTAGTTACATTCTTGCATCACTAGGAATAAAAGTAACACACGATCGTTGAAAAAATTACAGGTAAGGAAAACTTAAAAAAAAAATTCACTTGCAGTTCATCCCAGAGAGAATCACTGTTGACACTTCGGAGTCTGTTACGACAACATTTTGTTCCCATAATTATCATATAAATGTAGGTACTATTGGTCACATACTATCTGCTTTTTTTTTTAATTGAAGTATAGTCAGTTTACAATGTTGTGTCAGTTTCTGGTGCACAGCATAATGTTTCAGTCATACGTATACATACATAGATTCATTTTCATATTTGTCATTATAGGTTACTACAAGGTATTGAGTAGAGTTGCCTGTGCTACACAGTATAAACTTGTATATTTTATGCATAGTAGTTAGTACCTGCCAATTTCGAACTCCCGTTTTATCTCTTACTCATTTTTGGCTGGACTGTATTGAGTTTTTCAGACTTGGGATCATACTCTCTGCAGAGTTTTAGAACTTTTTTCATTGAAGTCAGATTCCCACCCTAAAGGCGTTGTCAGCAGTGGGTGGTTTAGTCGCGCCATTTCTAGTGCACAGTGTGACCTCCCAACAGGTGGTCAGATTTCCAGCTCAACAGCCTTTGAAAGGGTAGGAATCTGCCCTCGGTCAAGAGCACATATGTCTTCCCTCTGGGTTTGTGCAAGTGAGTGTAAGGTCACACTCTGTGCCATCCAAAAGTCTCCCTCCAAAAGCTCATTTGTAAGAAATGGTATGCACACGCACCTGCCTGAAGGTCGGGTGGTCTGTCCACGTGAGACCCTCTTGTCTTTGGGTCAAGCTAGTTCCTGGGCAGCACATGCAACATGAATCGTCTTTCCACTTAAAGAAATATTCTTTTACAGTTTACCATGAAGCTGTCAGCCTGAGTTGAAGGCTGCAGACCAGCAGCCAGTGACGGCATCTAGCCCAAAGGGGTGTTTTCCTTGCACATGTAGAGTTGATCTGAATGTTCTTTTTATTTTTTGAATTATTTTTTCAATATATTTTTATTGAAGTACAATCAGTTTATAATGTATCAATTTCTGGTGTACAGCATAAAGCTTCAGTGATACATGCACATACATATATTCATTTTCATATTCTTTTTCACCATAAGTTACTACAAGGTATTGAATATAGTTCCCTGTGCTCTACAGTATAAACTTGTTTATTGGATTTTTTGAGAATCCTGCTGTATTTCGACACGAGAGACACTCCTGCAGAGTTCAGTAGGTGTTGTGTGCAATTCAGTGGGTTTGTAGGTGTAATTCTTGGTGTACCTGTGAGAGAGGGCGAGCTGGGTCTCTCTACTCTGCCATCTCGGCACCTCCTCTGTTCTTTTTAAATTGCAACTGACTTGGCCAATGTTAAACTCTAGATTTGAGCCCCACCCTAGCGAAACACTTGCCTGCACGCATCAGGAGAGACACAGGCAGCCATGTCTCTAGCATTGCTCATGATGACAGAACATTCAGTGCAACTGGAACATCCGTCAGTGAGAGAGATTTTTAAAGTGTGGTGGGCGTGGCATAGCAATCAGTACAGCAGTGGGAATGGATGAGCCTCAGCTGTGCACGTCAGCGTGGGTGGGTCTCGGGAGTACCGTGTGGCAAGTTGCAGAACATGTTTATTTATATAAAGATGAGGAGAATGTAGAATGGAACAGGAGGTAGGTTAGGAATCCATGCATGTGGTAAACCATACAGAAAACCAAAGGGATGACAAGTATAAAAAGCAGGGTAGTGCTAACGAGGAGAGGTTCTCGAGAGTACCAGACCGTTCTGTATCTTAAGTGATACAGGCAGTGAGGGGGTATGCAGGTAATTTGTTTTATTACTGTTACTTACTTCCTACATGTATCTATGATAGTTCTTCTTTTGTGTACTTGAAATATTTCATAATTTAAAACATTGGACTTTCTGGAAGCATGCAGCCCATATTCCCACACAGGGGCAGTTGGGTGGAGCTGAGTCACTGCTGCCTCCTTCAGATGCTAGACAAACTTTTCCACTTATTACAGTCCTTACCTGCCTACCACCCGCTGCTGTTCTCCCAGCCCAGCCCATCTCAAGTGTTTTCAGTGGCATTTGAGTTTCTGACCTCCATCCTTGGGGTATTAGGAGATACAACCTGCAGAAAATCACTATTGTGTTTTTTGCAGGCAGGTGGGTAAGGATGTTGTTGATGATTCGCATTGTGTGTAATGTAAGTAACTTCTGTGTGACAGAAGTACCAGGAATGATTCTTCGGACTGAATAGTCAAGTCTTTGGGATGCTGTGAATGTGGCCACTGATCATGTTTTCTTCTTTGCCTTGCCTGCTAGGAAGCTCAGAGGCAAATGTGGGCTTATTGTCAGCTAAAGTAGAGACATTGTAACATATGTGTTCTATTCTAATGTGTTGCTATTGGCTTCATATGTTCTTCTGCCTCTCCTCCCTCCTTTACTACTTAATTTTAAAATAGTATTCCATAATACACGTGTTTACAAGTGGCCATATTATTTTAGGAAAAAGAGGATATAAATTCTAAATTCTCATTTACCTAGAATGATGGCAGACTATGGGTTTTTGAGAACATTCTGGAAATCTGAGTCTTATCCAGAATGTTTTATTCACAAAGCTGCCTTGATAATCTATTTTAGCCGTGTGGGTTACTAATTTTCCAAGAATGAGAATATAATTAAAATACACTTAACACTAAAATGCAACTGAACATAATTTGATCTTCGATAATTTAGAAGGCAGTTAAGGAGCTTGCCTTGCCTCAAGGCCATAATTACGAACATCAGTTATCATAGTGTGACACTATAAAAAAAACTGGTTATTTTAGCTTTCTGATGATTTGAAATCTGTAGCAACTAGAATTTAGAGTCAATGTGTGAAGTGTGTGTATATACACATATACACACATACATATATACATATACCTATAGGACCTATATATATATATATATATACAATTTTTTTGAGCCCCTACATATGAATAGCTCATATGTGATTCCATAGCTATGAGTGTCAGAACAGGGCAGGCATGTGGGCCATAGTAAAAGGAGTTCGGTTCTCCAAACATTTACCAGATAGTGCCTCCCGTGTGCTGAGTGCTGGAAAAGTCTTTGCTTTTTAATTCACTGCAAAATACAGGAATGTAAGTAGATTTTTTTTTCTAAGTGTTGACTGCCTTGACAGCACAGATTGGTCCCTTACCTCAGCGTGAAGGGAGTAGTGAAGGGGTCACTGCGCCACGAAGTCGCCCGTCCGTCGGGAAGCAGAGTGTGGGTGGGTTGGAAAGATCTAAGAAGGCCCCAGACAGCCTGGTTTGTTTAAGGGGCTTATCTCTTTTTTTTCATCCTTATCCTCGTGGCGATGGGGGGGCTGGTGGAGGGGCTGGTGGAGAAGGTGGTGGTGGTGTTGCAGGAGGTGGTGATGGTGGTGGTGGAAATGGTCGTGTTACTGATGGAGGAGGGGGTAGGGGTGAAGGTGTCGTTCATAGAGGAGGGGGTGGTGGGGAGGCAGCGTCATTGATGGAGGATGGAATGTCGGCGGAGGTATTACTGGTGAAGTGGTGGAGGTGGTATCACTGCTGGCGGAGGTAATGGTGGTGGCGGCGGGGTTGGTGCTGAGACAGGAGGCCATGGCGTGGAGGTGTTATTGATGGAGTCAGAGGTGGTGGCGGCGGGGGTGGTGGTGTGGGAGGCGGGGTTGCTGGGTGCCGCATTTACTGAGCATTTCTGTACAGGCGCTGTGCTAAGCACTCTCCACGTATGTGTCTCATTCAGTCCTCTCCCACCCAGCAACCCTGTGAGGGGAGATATGTTTTGTATTTTTCATTTTATAGATGAAGAAACTTGAGGCATGAGGAAGTTGAGGACATTCCTCAAGAGAAGGGATTGAGCAGAGGTGCCCCAGGCCTGCATATGGGGCTCATTCCCTCACCTCCATCAGGTCTTCACTCAGACGCCCAGGGGTGTCTTGGCGGGCCCTTCCCTACCACCCTATTTTCCCCAGCTTTGTTGAGAGGTTATTGACACATAACCTGTGTGAGTTGAAGAGGTGTACAACGTGATGATTTAATGCATATAGAGTGAAATGATCACCATGGTAAGGTTAGTTAACACCTCCATCCCCTTGTGAAATTGCCGTGTGTGCGTGTGATGTGAGAACACTGAGGGTCTACTCTCTTAACGGCTTTCAAGTAGACAGTACAGTATTGGTAGCCTTAGTCACCATTCTGTACGTTAGATCCTCAGAACTCACTCATCTCATAACTGCAGGGTTGCCCCTTCCACCAACATCTCCGTTTTCCCTGGACCCCGGCGGCCACCACTCCACTCTCTGCCCCTGAGTTCAGTTCTTTTCAATTCCACATCTAAGTGAGACCACGTGGTTTTTGGCCTTCTCTGACTCCTTTCACTCGGCGTAATGCCCTCAAGGTCCATCCACGTTGTTGCAGATGGCGGATTTCCTTCTTTTTCCGACCACCCTGCTTAAAGCTCTCCCCTCTCCCCCATGGACGACCATTCGAATCTCCTCTCCCGGCTTTGCTTTTTTTCGTCTTAGTTGTCTTCTGACTTTCTGTTCCACCTACGCTGTCTGTCGTGCGTCCCATCAGAACATAGACTCCACGAGGGTGGGCGGTTTGGTAACTTGCACCGCCGCGGTGTCCCCAGCACTGGCGTAGGGCCCGGCACACAGTGGGACTGATACCGGCCCGAGAGCTTGTGGTCTCGCCACCCCCTCGTGGGAAAAGTGGCCCCAGTGTTGCCAAAACATCTCTTTGTTAAGAGAAGTCACACATCTGCGTTTTTTCTGAAATCGTAATTTCAAAATGCTAGCAACCGATTTTAATCATAAACACCCAGGGAGTCCAACAAAATACATCGCGTGCTAAATTCAACTTGCTGGCTGCCCGCTTGCATCCCTCTGCCGGTGCTGCAGGAGAAGCACCTGAGCCCTGTAAGCAGAGCTGTGCGCGGGTTACGTTTACACTTTATGAAGACCACTCAGCAGCTGGGACATCCGGACCGACGTGGGGTGAGGAGGCCGGTGCGGTCACGCCGCCCAAGGTGGCAGGGATCCCGAGAGCACAGAGCAGAGGGCCTCGAGACCTGGACCCCCTGGTCCCCAGTGGGAGCATGGCACTTCACTTTGGCGGCCATGTTGCACCATCTTCAGAAAGCAGCCGTCGGGGGCCCGGCCTCAGCACAGCCTGAGGCTGAAGGAAAGCTCAGTGACACCGATTCTTTGTGTGAAACCTTGCTGTTTGGTTCATTATAGATTTTTTTGTATTAATTTTCAATTTTCAAAATATTGCATGAAAGCATTATTTATCATGATGTCTGATTTGTTGGCACTTCCTTAAATCGTGCATCTGACCCCTAGTCACCCCAGTCCCACCCTGGAAAGCAGATTGCTCTTGACATGGGGACCCATCCAGGCTCTGAAAACCTCTGACAACAGAATTGCAGTTTCCTAATTAGGCTTCTGTGGGCTTTAAACAGGAAAAAACAGTGTTTCCACTCAGATTTTGGTCAAATTACTTGCCCCTTTTATGTGGCGAGGTGGAATATTGGCATTCTGTAACCTGTGGTGATTTACCACGGGCCTCTAAAGACATCTTGCAATTTGTTGAAATAGTGGAATCTTTGGAGAATTAGACTGTTACAGAGCTTTTGAAACCTTCGTCCTGTTCTGGCGAAGGCGAGTGTGTAAATGTCTTTGAATGCATGTTTCACCACCTTCACAGCCGCACTCCCTCTAGTCGAAATTGAAGGCAGCTTGCACGTTTAGTGATGATGGCTCACGGGAGCCCAGGGCTGATGGCAGAGCTCCTGCTGCCGCGGCCCGGCCTCTGGGAATAATGGCAAGACGTTCGATTTCGCTTCCCCAGCACTTTGGAGATTCTTCAAAAAAGTTATTAGGGATCTGACAGCCAAGGGCAGACTTGTCAGCCGGGCCGTGCTGTTGGACTCACCATGACCGCCAGTGTCCTGAGGAGGCGGGGTGCTGGTCTTGGCGGAGGGCGGGTAGGTAGAGTCGCTGCTTTTCCAAGCTTTGTCTTCAGACTGAGAGCACTGGGGGTTGCAGGTCCCCAGGTGCCTGTGCCCCTCGCCCCTCGTGAAGGGAGGGGACGAGGGAAGTGGAGCACAGTCCTAGAGAGAGTGGCTGTCTGGTGGGACCCAGGCTGGAGTCTTAGCAATGGGCATTCCTGTGGTGGCTGGCCGGCCAGAACCAGGCCCCTCCCCTTCTCTGCACCTCAGCATCCTTGTTCTTAAGTAGTTGACAAACAGGCTATTCTAAGAGTAGATCTCAGAAGAGAGCTCTGGAAACTGTGATGGCTTTGATAACAGGAAGATACAGGTTCAAATTCTGGGTACTCAGAACATCAAGTCTAAATTTTCTCCATCAAGTGGGGCTGTGATGCCAACTGCGTGATTGTCATGAGGATGGGTGAGCGTATGTATCAGGTGCTTGGTGGGCCGAGGGTGTGGGGTCAGCGAGGTGTGGCACCGTCAAGGGGACGGGGACCCCCGTTTGCTCTCACACATAGGGTGGATGCGGTCCTGTCGCTGAGTGAGGAGGTGCCATGTCGTGAACTGGAGGAACAGAGTCGCTGCACGTGGAACTGTCACCACGCTTGTTTCATGAACGGGGGAGCAGATGCAGGAGGTCCTGCCACACGAGGGCTGGGCAGGGTCCGTTTTCCTCATGGTTTTATCCTGCGTGTCTGAAGGCAGGCTGCTTAGCTTCTGTAAACATTTGCTGAAGGCACGTCTAGGCCAAGAAGAGGCAGGAAGCCGTCAGTGTAGAATCTGTGGGGGCCACTCGGGCTCCTGAGCGGTCTCGTGTGTGTCGCACCCTGGAGTGGCTCTGTCTGCACAGAGGCCAGTGCGCGGCTTCCTTCTGTCAGGGCTTGGATTTCACACTGATGCGGCGGGGCTAGTCATTAAAATGATGAAATTTGCCCCCACCTGTCATCAAAGTGCTGCCACCGACTCCCCGTGTCGTCTTTCACCTCCACAGTGACCTTGACCCTTGGGACCCTTGGCCCATTACCCACCCTGCTCTGAGTGTATTTCACAGCCTGCAGCATAGGTGACACCTTGCTGACCCTTGGCCGGCAAATGCCTGCTATCCCTCTGTCCCCCACCAGCTGGCGCTCCACCTGGTCCCCTCTCCTGGCAGCTTCAGGGACCTGCAGCCTCTGCTCTGTCTATACTGACTGTTCAGTACTGTGACCATTTTCCCGCGGGGCCTAGGGCGGTCCCAGATTTGATTCAGGTCGCTAGGTGGCTGCCGGGGTGCAGCACCACACCGGCCCCCGACAGATACTGCCCTCAGCTGTCGTCATCTCTAATTATACATGCTGGCTTGCTCTACAAATTCTTACCAAGCACCCATGCCGCGCCTGGGTGCCAGGGGTGAACAGTGAACAGAGGAGGAAAAACCCTGACTCGGTAGGGACAAAGCCGATGGCTGCAATGCGTGTGTGATATTCACTACCACTATTTACACATAAATGATGTTCCTAAACGGTACAAATTAAAGACAGTTCTATCAGTTTCTCAGCTGGAGAGTCTTGGCAACACACAAGGATATTTTTATGTAATGAGCAGGAACGCTGAGGTACGGCGATCACAGGTGTGGTTATGTAAGCTGTTGATTATGTCCGGGGACATTAGAAGACCGCCAGCCTGCTGCATGGGGAAGGGAGAAGAGTGAGTCACGGACATGCGGGTCACGGTTGGCTGGGGATAATGGGACAAATGTGAGTGGTTGTGCTGGGGACTACTGAAAAGGCAGCCTCGCTGCAATAAAAGCTTGTCTCTCCTTGGGGCATCAGCATCAGCAGAAACCACTGTAAGATAAGATTACCCGACAGGTGTGGCTGGGAGTGATTTTGGTCTCTGAAGCCCCGCTCTGCTATCTGTGTACCCCAAGAGAGGGGAGCGAAGTGGTGGGTTCCTCCTGAGAGTTCTGGGTCTGCTGGAGTTGGGTCCAGCTCGCAAGACCTTTGGTGTAGACAGAGCGCTGTGTTAGCCACTGAGTGGACTCATCCTGCCCCCAAGGTGCTCAAATGGGGACATGCACAGATACACATCTAACTAGCCGTTCCCCACAGCCCTGCCCGCGCCTGCAGCTGATCACAGAGCAGCAGCCTGCAGCCTGCCAGTGTTCACTGCCCTGAAGGTGTTACATGCTCTCTGCCCAGGTGTCTGCTCCTCAGGAAGTCCCTCCTCCCTGATCCTCATCTCCCAAGTCCCCTACCTCCTCGCACAGTGCTCTGTACCTCCCCGCCCTCCAACTCCTTTATTTTCTTCCCAGCACCTGCACTAATGTGTGTCCTACCTGCCTTTGTCGGCGAGCTCGTCCGCTCTGTGAGAGCAGAGATTGCTTTGTTCCCCGTGTTATCCCAACACACAGTAGGTCCCTCACAGGCATGTGTGAATGAAGGACCGCTCACGAGGACCCCGGAGGTGGGGGCCCTCGTCCTCACTTTGCAGCTCTCGCCCTGGGAGTGAGGACGAGGCCGGGCCAACTCACAGCTTGAAATCACTGTCAGTTACCACCTGGCTGGAGGTGTGGCGTGGTTTGGAGAAACTGGCAATTTCCCTTAGAAAAGGCAGTGGATGGGTGAACCTCCCGGTAATTATGCTGAGTGAATAAATTCAGACCAGAAGTGAATATTATACTGGATGATTCTGTTTACATAAACTTCTAGAAAATACAGAATCACCTACAGAGACAGGAAGCAGATCAGTGGCTGTATGGGGGTGGGCTGGAGAGGGCGGGAAGAGGGGATTAGCAGAGGGCCTCGGGAAATGGATATGTTCACTGGCTTGATTGTGGTGATGGTTTCATGCGTGTAAACATCCATCAAAAAGTACAAATTACACACCTTGAATATGTGCAGCTTATTGTATGTCAATTATACCTCAATAAAGTTGCTTTAAAAAAATAATGAGCAAGGCCAGAACTGCCCAGGGCATTCTGGCAGGCTTAGGAGCAGGGCCCCACCGCAGGAGAGACTTAAATCCACCCATTCAGGGAAGAACAACTGTAGTGAGCACCGCATCCGCCATAGGGGAAGTTCGCTGTTTCTTAAATAACCTCTGTGGAAGGAGGGAAGGAGGCATATAATGAGACGAGGCTTCCCTGGGAGGACCATCACCTACTTATAAATTGTAGTGAGGGGAAAGTAAATAAGGCTTCCTTTAAAAAGTTATAAACCACTCTGATCATTTATAATCAGCTCCACAGAGCAAGGATGCATCGCTGAAAAATCAAGCTCTTTGTTTGAAACCCTGTCAGGCACTCTGAGGAGTTGCTTTCCGGCTTTCTGAAACCCCCCTGAACCAGGAGCTTTTCTTTCCAACCCTTCAGTGCTGCTTCTCCCAGAGGTTGCTGGACATGTGTCAAGGGGTCCTCCACCAGGTTCCATCACAAAGGCGACAGACAGGACCTGAAGGCTCCGGGGAAGCCTCCTGAGCTTCTCCTGGAATCCCACCCTCCCACTCGCAGATACTGTTTAAAATCTTGCCCAGGTGTTGTTTCCTCCTGGCAGCCCTCCTGGACTTCTTGGGCTGGGGTAGGTGCCTTCCTCCATCCTCATTTCCAGTTTCGTTTTCCCCTTTGCTCACTGACTGCCCTGCACTGGCCTCCTTTCATTTCTTCCCAAAGCCCCTATACTCGCCGTTCTCTCTGCCTAGAATGTTCTTCCCAGAGCCGGTGGCTCTTCAGCCTTCAAACCTTGAACTCTCACTTCCTAGAGAGGTGTTTCTGATTGCATGCTCACGGAGATTAGTCTCAAACCCTTCATTGTCCTTCCTTCAGAACCGCATAGTCTGAATTTCTCGTGTCCTTGTTTGTTGCCTGCCTGCAGTTGGGATGTGAGCTCCATGGAGCAGAGAGTGGCTGCCACTGCTGTGTCTCTGGCACCTAGAACAGGTGGGCAGCATTGCTGGGGCTTGTTGAAATGAGGGTCTTCGTTCAGCTTAACAGAGACAGATGATCAGTGGGTTAAATGAGATGAAGTTACTTCTCTCCTACATGAAAGTCTGAGCTGGGAAGTGGTCAGGCAAGTAGGCAGCTCTTCTTCGTGAGAGTATTTAGAGACCTGGGACCCAGGTTCCTTCTATCTTGTTGCTTTGCTGGCCTGCAGGAAGGGAGAAAGAGAAGGGAGAGCCAGCACCTTGGCTGTATGACCCAGAAGTTGTCCACATCACGTATTCATATGCCTCTCGGCAGAACTTAGTCTCGTGGCCATGCTGAGCTGCAAGGGATGCTGGGAAATGTAGTTTTTCTCTGACAGCGATGTGTCCAGCACCTATGGCATCACTCCATCTCACACCAGAAGGCCTGGAACACTACGTTCCTCTGTCTTCTGAATAGTTCTTGAGTGGTTTAGGAATTATAATGGAGCAAAACTTTTAGCAAACCATATATCCTACCACATTGCTCTGGGGCTGGCAGAGTCCCCGTGGGCACCATGTTTTGCCCAATAACAGGTGCGTCATCTGCTCGAGGTGGATGGGAGTAGCAGGTGGAGAACGAGGCTTTCCGTCTCAGGTGGGAGATCCACGTGTGTCTTGGATACAGACCCTGCCTGGAGGGAGGAGTGCTGCTTCTGGTGCAGAGAGGATTGAGTTAGGAAGGCAGGACCGTGCAGCTTTATTTGTGTTCTTTCTTAGACAGGAGTGTGGGATCTAGCAGTTAGAACCTCATTTCTAAGGACGTGTATAGTCACGGAAGCTTAAAAGTTTTGAGCTCCCATCCCACCACTGCAGAAGGACCCTCGTTAAAAGTAATGACAACGTTTCCAGCTGTCTTTTGTTGAGAGCTGCTGTTTTGAGAGTATGAGCGACAGTTTATCTGTGATGCTGCAGTGACTCATCCCAGGAACTGAGCGAGGCAGTGATTGAGCATACCCATTTTACAGATGAGAAAACTGATACCCCAGGAGGAGAGGAAATGGTATCGGCAGTAGCCACATGAGGTGTCTACTCTGCTCTTGGCACCTGTTAGCTCAGTTGCCTGTAACAGCCCTGTGGGGTAGTGTTGTTGCTTACTTTGTGAACTATCAAGGCATTTAAACAGGAAGAAGGAAGGACAAACATTCTTTCTCTTGGAAGTTTCCTGGATGGCAAGGACTGCTTGGGCATAATTAGTTTGTTGGTGGCAGGTTTGCCCTCCGATATGGCCGCTGCCTTTCAGTAACCAACCCTGACGCAGTAGACATGGCCACTGTCCAACAATGAGGAAAATCGGTGGCTCCAAGGCCAACTTATTGATGGAAAAACCATTCTTCTATTCAATGAAATATTGATTGATTAGTGAATAAGCAGATGAGGCAGACACAGAGGACACTTGTTTGTCCCAGCAGTCCCAGCAGAGGACCCGAGGTGCACCCCATGGCCCAGTCATGCTGGTGGTGGCAGCAGGTGAAGAGTCCCCGATTGGCTTAACCTTATTGTATGTTCCACCTTGGGGCGAGGTGAGGAGCCTCTTGCCCAGAATTACATGGGGTCCTTGGTGGAAATCAGAGGTCATCACAAGAAAGGCAAGGAATGGCCCCAGCGTGGACAGTAGGTGACCACTGCAGACCTCGTGGGATTCTGCCCCGTGGGAAAGTGCAGGGAGTCTAGTGCTGGGGTGGACTATGTTCTTTGATCGAATGTCCCAATTGATGAAAAGAATCTGCGGTATGCATCTTTTGTTTGCAGTATACGTGGTTAGATTATTTGTAACAAACAAAGCAGAAACCAAAAACCTTCACAGATGACAGGTAAAAATAGAGCTAAATTGGAGTTCTAACATTTCTTTCAGTCCCAGGGGACTGTCTTGAGTGCCCTGCTCTGATGACCTCTGGTGTAAGGCAGTTACCTAAGGCTGAGTCATCCCCTTGCCACTGCGTCTTCACGCCATCTCCTTAGGTTGAGTCATTCCTATTCTGCTGCCGTGACTTTTGCTGTATCTGCCCACCAGTACTGATTTGATATTTTCTTTAAATTGGCTCTCATTTTTTGCCCAAGGTAAATTTATTTGTAAAGAAAGCCAGTATCATTTGCCATCGGGAGAAAATAACTGTGAAAGTACCGCAGTGAATACAAAACAGCTGTTAGTTTCTGGCCAGATACTGTCACCCACCCAGAGGCAGAAAGGGAGATGAGCAAAGGTTAGAGCAGAGGCAGCCAGCTGAGCACCGGACTGAATCTCAGGGGAGACTGAGACTGCGCTAAGGGAAGAGCTTGGTCTTCGGGACTCAGCAGTGCTCTCTCTGGTGTCCAGGCACCACAGAAAACGATCCTGGGATCCGAATTCCTTGCTTGGGAAACACCAGTCAGGTGGTTGGGCTCTCAAGAAGGATGGACATGAGTTTGAGTACTGACTTTATCCCTTCACTCCTGTGCCTCAGCTTCTACATCTGTAATATGGGTCTACCTTGAAGGGTGGCTGGGATTAGATGGAATTACATTTTCAGATCTCTTCACACATAACATGCAGTTGATAGATGTAAGCTTTTATCATCAGTGGTTTGTTATTTGAGCTGTCCTGTATTGTTTCATGAGTCAGTCCCCTTTCTCAGCATTCCTTGAGCTCTGGGGGGTCCCTTTAGTTTCCACTGAGGACCATATCCTTGGAGCCTCAGAAAACAGAGCAGCTCACCACCAGCTGGTCCCTGGATGCCGTGAAGACAGGCCTCACCAACACAGATGCCAGCGAGGTCCAGGCCGGGGGCATTCGTGAGGGATGGGGGTCACGGGAGGGCTGTGAGGAAGACAGGAGTGTCCAAAGAGGATGGCCCTTGGTCAGCGCCAGCTGATTCGTGCCCTGGGGGGAATGCTTCTGCCTTTAAATGTTGGCTCCTGGCTAATGCTTTCCTTCTGTAAGTTACATGGGGTGAGCAAAACTTACTTGTAATCCCTGGCCTGAGCCCATCTGTCTGTTAGTTCCATCCACCACTTTTGCCTCCACGCCGTTGACCTTGAAGCTTAAGTCTTGGTTCTTCGCTCATTCATAGCTCCTTTGATGGTAAGCAGTGCCAGCAGCACAGCTCGGAGCTGACAAACGATCGTCCTAATCCAGCAGTCCATCTCTCTGGGAAAATCCCGAAACCTCCCAAGCCACCCAGACATCCGTTTTTACAGCCCCAATAACTCCATCAGGTAATGAAAGATATCGAGGGAAATTAGAGCAGCAGAAACGACAACAGCAAAGTTTCAACCAGGACACAAGCTCTGAGCGACTTCACCCAGAAGGCTCTTTCTCTCTCTCTGGCCCTTCATGTAACCATCCGTAACGGTGGGTCTGTTCAGCGATGTTGCAGAGCGACCGCCTTGTGAGAGGCACGGAAACCGTGTGATTATGCTGAAGTTTAAACTGATTTTCCTCTGCAAAATTTTGCCCTCACTAGCACTTTAGCTCATTTCTGCAGTTCTGAGGCTTCTTCCTAATGGGAAAAGAGAATCAAAATCTAAAATGCCCACGTTTTGACTGTCGCCATTCCAGTCGGCTCCTCTTGAAAGGCATCTGTCAGAAGGGCCGCATTGTTAGCGGGTCACAGGCGTCTATTTGCATGGTATCGGAGCAGATTTTAATTTGACAAGGAAATCTGCCAAAAGCAGAAGCAATGGAAGCCAGCACGAGGTGACTTGGGAAAGATTTGCTTTGTGCAAGTCAATTGAATGCGTGCTAGCAGCATTCCTTTAAAGGTTAATTGTAATACTAACCGTTAGGAAAAACCTAATTAATAATAACGGGAAAAAAAGCCATATTTGAGTAATATTGAGGTAGTGACAAGGACTTTATAAAATCAAGAATTCAACATTAAGGTTTAGATTTGATCTTCCAGCCTGTGGCCCATTGTTCCCAGGTGGTGAAGCAGATAAAATGCATTAATTAAATATTTGGGAAGCACTTTGCTGGCTCTTCTTATTTATTATCTTGTGTGAGGTTGACATCTCGGCAATTCCTGAGAACAAAAGAACCTGCAGAGAATTCGGTTTGCTCTTTATTTTCTCAGTAAGATTATATTTAAATACAATTTTTGTCTCCCCCCCCCTCTTTTTTTTCTTTTCTTCTGTCAGGGTGTGAGGGGCAGTCAGGGTTGGGAAGAGTCCTGGAAGGGTCTGATAGGGTGGGCATGAGGTGCGGTCAAGAGTCTATAGCAGGGTTGGCAAACCCTCTGTAAAGGGCCAGATAGTAAGTTCGGCTTTATGGCCACGTGGCATCTCTGTTGCATCTACTTAACTGTGCGGACAACATAGAAATGAAAGGGCAGGGCTGTGCTCCAGTAAGACTTGATGTACAAAAACAGGCAACAGGGCTGGATTTGGCCCATGGGCTGGAGTTGGCCAACCCCAGGTGGAACCTGGAGTCAGCTGTCCTGTGTTTGAATCCAGGCCACTCCTGAGTCTGCAATCCTGGACAAACACTGTAGGGTTCCTGGAGTAAAATGGGGGTAATACTGGTACCTAGTCTCTCAGTGCGACAGTGCCCGTGGCGCAGGGGCTGTAAGGAATGTGGGGCATGTGCAGTGTCTGTGCCTGATGGCCGGGCTCCCCGTTTGGCTGGGCATGTTCCTTTTACCACTGTGGGCATTGTCAGAGATACCTGGAAACGCCTGGAGTGCTGGGGATGGAGGCAGCTGTTAAGAGGGGAGAGAAACACCTGAGGCTTCCTGCCAGCTGCTGGAGCTCTGGGCTACTGTGTGAGGAAGCTGGAAGGGCGGTGCCGTAGGCTCGGGGTTTCACGTCTTCCATGTTGGTCAGCGTTGACGCTGTAATGAGCCCTGCACAGCTCTCTTTGTAGATGTTTAGGGTCTTGTTAAGCTTCTGAGCCCTCAGCCTTTGCAGCAGGAAGGGAGCTTCTCTAACCTGAGGAGTTTGGATGGTGTATTTGTTGGCTCAGGCCACCATGACCAAATACCACAGCCTTAGAAGATACGTGTTCATTTTCTACTGACTCTAGAGGCTGGGAAGTCAGACCAAGGTGTCAGCAGCGTCGGTTTCCTCTGAGGCCCCTCTCCTTGGCTTGTAGACGCCGTCTTCTCCACGTGGTCCTCCCTCTGCGCATGTCTGTGTCCTGATCTCTTCTAAGGACTCAGTCATATTGGCCTAGGGCCCACCCCAGTGACCTCTTTTTACCTTAATTACTGCTTTAAAGACCCTGTCTCCACATACAGTCACATTCTAAAGTACTGGGGGTTAGGATTTCAGTATATGAATTTGGTGGGAACACAGTTCAGCCCACGACAGATAGACTCTCTGGGCACATTAAAACAGAGCATGTAAACGAGAGACAGTGTACAGAAATCAGGGAATGCAGAGCGCTGATGGGTGCAGGGAGGAAGGGGAGGAGGGCCCTAAATTGGGCCACGTGCTGGGTTCGCTCCAGTGAGGTGGCCGCTTTGGATTAGGTCCAAGCAACAGGCTACCGAGTGCCGGGTGGGCAGGGCCCTTCATGCCACTGACGTGGGTCATGAGACTCTCGAGTTCTACAGGACCTTCCTGTGGAGCTCACCCGATTCAGGGACCATATTCAGACGGTGTTGCATCCAGACAATGTCAGGGCGGCAAGAGCAGCTTCGTGGGCTCAGACTGGCCAGGCTTTCCAAAGCCCTAAAGCTGCTGCCCGCTTTGTGCCCTGGAGCACATCCTGCTTCCCTGAGCCTCGGTCTCCTCACCTGGGAAATGGAGACACACGTACCTCTCTTAGGGTGCTGGAAAGGTGTAGTGAGAACCTGCACGTGAAGCGTTTGGCCCAGGCCTCCCACAGAGTACCGCTGAGTGACGTTAGCCATCCTTCTGTTACAGCTACAGTCGTACCTCATTTTATTGCGCTTTACCGATACTGCGTTTTTACAAATGGAAGGTTGGTGGCAACCCGCATCAAGCAAGTCTGTCGGCACCACTTTTCCAGCAGCATTTGCTCACTTCCCACCTCTGTGTCACATTTCGATAATAATCACAATATTTCAAACTTCTTCATCATCATTATTATATTTGTTACAGTGATCTGTGATCTGTGATCTGTGATGTTACTTGTTGTAAGAAGATTATGACTCGCTTAAGGCTCAGGTGATGAGTAGCATTCTGTAGCAATCAAATATTTTTTAATTAAGGTATGCACATTGATTTTGTTCAACACAATGTTGTTGCACACTTAATAGACTACAACATAGTGTGAACATAACTTTTACATGCACTGAGAAACCAAAACACTCTGTGACTTGCTTTGTCGTGGTATTGCTTTACTGTGGTGGTCTGGAATGGAACCAGCAGCATCTCTGACGTCTGCCAGTGTAGGTTTTGTTGTCTTACTACTGTGATGATTAAGTAAGTACTCTCAGCCAAAGATGTTTCTAGGTTGTTGGTATCCCTTGGCCTTTCAGGTAAAGATTGTTTATTAAAGTAGCTAATTCTAAAACAGACTGAATGATGGTTTCAAGTATCTTAGAGCTAAATGTAGAGAAAATTCTCCTCTAAGCTCGGTAACAAGGCCTGGCTGCCTCGCATCCTCAGAGATGGTATTTTTCATGCTGGCAACATCTCTTAAGAAACAGAACACAGGCTGTGGCCCTGGCCTCGGAGCACTTGACTCTTGGCTGGGATGTGGCCACAGACGGCAAGGCTTCTTGGAACACGACCGATTCCTGGGTGCCCTGGATTTGTGGGTCTCTGTCCCTAGAAGACCCAGCTCTGTGACAGATCGGTCACCTCCCTTTATGTGACCAGGTTCCAGCCTTGCTTGAAGAGGACTCGTCCGCCCCTCCCTCTGAGCGCCCTCCTCATTAGAGTACATTGACATCGTAGCCCTGCCAGCTGCTCGCGTCTTGCTCTTTGCATACGCGTCTCCCTTGTTAAGCCTCTTTTTGTTATGACCGCCAGAAACCCATCTGAAAATGATGGCAGCATTGTTCAGCAGAGTTCACTGACTCATGTGACAGGCTGCTCTAGGAGAGGCGGCTGCAGGTCTGGTTGGTACGGGCACTTACGTGGGGCCATGGGATGATCTCTCCCTGCCTGTCTCCGCCGGCCTTTCCTATCTTGGCTTTGTTCTCAGGGGCTCCTCACGTGTAGGGGCAGAGAAGCACCCCAGCTTCAGGCTTCCATGCTAGCAGCCCCAGCTGAAGACTGGGAGGGAGTCCCAGTGGCCACTGGGGGAGGACTCAGTAGACTGGCCAGACCCTGGCACACGCGCCAACCCCTGGTGCCTCTCGCATTGGGGTGGGCCGATCACGGTTTCCCCACACAAACTGGTCGTGCTGTTACCAGTAGACAGGAGGAGGTGCTGGGCTGCCACAGACAGCAGGCGTCCCCTAGGGCCCCCTAGGGCAGGGAACTCTGGCCTACTGGGTCTTCTTGTCTCAGCCCCTGCGGAGTGCGTGACAGATGAATCCCCGGCATTGAACCAAGTTGTCACGTGGTGATGATTTGGCTCCTCACTTGGGCCTGGCTCTCCTAATGGCTTTTGCCGTCATGTCTTCCAGCGGCACAAATGAGCTGAGAGTGGTCTGAACCCTGTGCAGCCCTGTGCAGTAGACGGGAACATGGGTTATTTTCGTGTGGACACAGGCCAGATATGGAGCACGTTTCTCTGGAGAGCGTTGGTTTTCTGGGTTCACAGTTCACAGTGAACTTAGTCCTGCTTTATCTCTCAGGAGGGTGGAACATGTGGAGTGGTCCTTCTTTGTTCAGCCAACAGTAAATGACTTAACTGGTGTTTTCCAGATCTGTTCCTTGACTCCTGCAAATACCATTCTCCCTCTCTGACAAAAGGGCTCTTTCCTCGGAGGGATTCAGATGTTCGTGTGTCCCACGTGTACAACTGGGCTCATTTCAGAGTGGAGCGTGTGCCAGGGTCGTCTGAGTTGGGTTTGGACTCAGTCTCTAGGCTGTGCCTTTCCCACCGACACAGTCATCAGTGGAGGCGGTTAGTTCCCAGCTGGCCCTGGCTCACTCATTTGTCCCACGTTGATTTCTCCAAGAAGCACCAGGGAAACTGGACGAATGTACATTTGCCCTGTCCCCTAATTAACAGGGATGAAAATGCGAGTGGGTGCCTCTAGTGGCACTGGGTTCTTGTTAAGGCTCCAGAACCCCCAGTACCATCGATGAGGGGCCCCTGAGACAGGGCTTGTGTGGGGTGCTCTGCCTGCGTTCTCTGCTTCATCCCCTGAGTCCTTCGATAGGCTGGCCTGGGGATTCTCCGCCGGGGCTGTTGTTCCTCCTGGGGGACATTGGGCAGTGTCTGGACATATTTTTAGTTGTCACAGCTGGGAGGGAGTTGCTACCACCTCCATGAGGAGAGGCCAAAGACGCTGCTAAACATCCCGCCACACACAGGACCACCTGCACAACAAAGAATGATCCGGCCCCACACAACGTTGCTGCAGTGGGGAGCCCTGGGCCATTCTTACCCTCGTGGCCCGTGTGGAGAAGCCGAGTGCACAGCGGTCACCAAGTCTCTGCGGGGCACACAGCGGGGGTGGCAGAACCCCGACGAGAGACAAGGCCGGCCCGGTGGCCAAGTTTCTGCTCTTCCTGACTGTGCTGCCCTGTGTGTGACGGTCACGATGATGTGGAGGTGAGGAGGATGATGGCTGTCACCATCGAGGCTGATCTTCCAGCCGTTACTTTAGACCAGAGGTTGACAAACATTTTCTGTAACGGGCCAAATAGTAAGTATTTTAGGCTTCGTGGGCCTACATTCTGTCGTTGTGACACCACAGCCGCCGTCCAGTGTGGAAACAAATGGCCATGGCCGTGTCCCAGTGAAACTGCCGAGAAAACAGGCCGCAGGCGGGAACTGGCCTGCGGACCTTAGTTGGCCCATCCCAGTTCTCCATGGTTTTACATGACCTTTCTCAGTTTGGGGTTCGTTTGTCAGAGAGCACGCGATGGAGTCAGAAGGAGGTAGATTTTGTGTTTGCAAAGATCCAGGTATGAATTCTGGTCTTGTTGTTTTGTGAGGGTGTCACACAGCCTCTTGGGCCCTGGGCTGCATCTGTGGAAGGGGGACCATAGCGCTGACCTGAGGTGGTGCTGGGAGCCTCAGGAAGGGTGTGGCACAGAGACGTAGCTCAGGGAACAGGGGCCCTCCAGCCTCAGTCGCCTCACCTCTGAGATGGGCTCAGTGGTGACAGATAATAGCTACTACTCACGCAGTGCATCTTTGAGCCAGGCTTTCTGCAAGAAGGGAGCCAGCCATTCAGTCCTTCTGACAGCTCTGTAAGGGAGACAGGCACTGTTGTCACCATTTTACAGGATCAGGAAACTGAGTCCTGAGAGTTTAAGTAGTGGCCCATGGTGGCATCCTGGCTGAGTGGGCAGCCGGATGCCAGAGCCCTGTTTCTTAACCGGCACACGAGTCCCAGGTCTCAGTGCCTGCGCCTGTCAAGTCCCGGAGCTGATGTCACCATCCTGGCTCTGAGGAAGTCCCATCAAATATTTCTATCCATGGATTCTAACTTCTCACTCAGACAGCCCATTGCAGTCCACTGGCGGGTGAGTTTTAGGGCAGTTTCATGATTCATGCCTTCCCTGCATTTGCTCCCTAAGATCCTGGGGCAGAGCCCTGGATGCCGAGCACAGTTGTCCCCTCCGTTCCTGCCTCCCCGTCTCACTTACACACGACTGGATTCCTCAACCCCCTGCCACGCACTGGGAATGGGTCAGTTTCTAACCTTCGTTGGGCCTGCAAAGCCAACTACAGCTCCTCCTTGCTTCCCAGCCTGCGTCTGTGTGTTTCAGGGCTGTGGCTTCACCCAACAGGCTCCTGGCATGGGTCCTGGCTGGTGTGAGCGAGGCAGGGGCCAGGCCCAGGCATCTGGCCCTTCTCCAGAAAGAACATCTTGGCCTCCACTGCTCTGGCCCAGCTTCCAGGCTGTGGGATTTGGTTGTGTTGCATTCCCAGAACCTTGTACATGGAGACTCTGAGATTACAGGACAGAGGAGAGACTAGCACTTTTTCTGTGTGCTCCAGGTGGGTCTCCTTAGGCACGAAATGCTGGGGCCTAGCTGTCCGCAAAAATGGTTGCAGGGGCTGTCCCACCCTTGATGATTTATTTATATCCTGTCTTGTTCTCCAAAGCATTTGGAGCAGCATCTTCTACATGCAGGGCATGACAGCATGGGCTGTGGCATCAGATACTCTGTGCCATCATGAGCATGTTCCTTAACCTCTCCGAGCCTCAGTTTCCCCATCTGCAAAATGGGGACAACAGAAGAACTACTGCATCATGTTGTTTTGAGAATTAAATAATTTACTGCCTAAGCATTAGGTATGCTTGTTGTTACTGCTATTGTTAACGTCATTACTGTTATACTCAGCAAGAGACTGGTGGTCAGGAAAGAGAGACTGTTAGTCTGGCTCAGAACCAGGGGTGCGCGCGCACGTGTGCACTTGGGTACCTGTGCGCGAATGTATGCGTGTCCTGACCTCATTGCCAGATGATTGCACCTAATTTTCCCCTGCATGAAAGGCCATCGTTTTCCATGGATTCCAAGCAAATTAACATTTGCTTCTTGCTGAGATTACTCATTAGTGTCATGCCTGTTGGGAATGTCTTGTTAAAGCAGGTTTATTGGTGACATTTTAAAAATGTGTTACTCTCTGTGTATCCCTTTTGCCTGCTGGAATGACGCCTTCGGATCCCCCGCATTCTGAGCATATTTAAGGCCGTGATCAAAAAGCTTGAGAAAGACCTGGCGCTTGGCGGAACGGCTGTGGGCCCCCCAGGGTCCTTTGGCGGATGCTCCTGGCTCGCGAGAACTTCATCTTTACGCCCACCTGCTGCGCTCGCCAGCACCTCCAGCTCCTGGAGGGACACCTGTCTCTGTGTTACCCTTCCAGCCTGGTCTCTGTCACTTCCCTGCTCCCACCGTGTATTCTGCAGACTCTGGTCTCCTCCGTCCTCACAGGCTTGCCTGCTCTTCTGCTATTTCCTCTTGGCTTCATTTGCTCTCCTTCCTCCTCATGGCCTCTGCCCCTGCCCTTCAAGCCTCATCTCCAAGCCAGCTCCTCCCCTGGGCCAACTCCGAGGCCCCCACGTCGGCCCTGCTCATGCTGTTGGTGTGTGCTTCCCCGAGTTGGGGAGGGGGTGGAAGGATGGAAGGAGGAGCATGAGTCTTAGCACCGATGTTGTGCTGGGCACCGTGTCCTACAGTCACTACCCAGTGGTGGTGTTTTCCTGTTTAAGAGATAAGAAACCTCTGAAGCTCAGAGGAGATAAAATAATTTGACCAATGACTTGTGATGTTGAAATGTTGAATTCAGAGTTCATTCATTCTTTCATTCATTCAGCAGCTTTTCGTCAAGCACCTGTAGTGGGCCTGGTGCCTTCGCAGATGCCGGGCTGATAGCTGTGAACAAGAGGTGCTCACCTTTGGGGCTCCCAGTCCAGATTCAGATCTGGTTCTGTCTGACTCCAGGGTCTCTGTTCTTTTTTATGGCACCACGTCATCCATAAGGATTCCTTCCCAAATAGATACAAGGTCCTACTTGGACCATCATCTTCATCCCCCACAGAGCCTGCCCTTGAAGGACAGGGTGGGAGAGGGGAGCTCTCATAATGCTGAATGACGTTCAGAGGAGAGTGCGTTTAGCCAAGCCTGTCTGGTTGTCCTCGGAGGCCCGATGGAGAGTGACGAGGGCAGCTGCCGACTCTGATGCGTCCACACTTTCTGTGTCCCGTGTTATCTCGGTCATTGCACCACGCTGAGCGCAGCCTCTTGGGAAGGCTTGTTGTTTCCTCCTGTAGCTGATGGGCCTACTTGTTAAGTATCTGGGTGGTTAAATTTTTGGATAGCCTTTTAGGAAAGAAAAAAGATGGCTCACCCTTTTCAGCTAAGAGGAAACAAGTAGGAAACCACACTTCAAAGACAGAGCCCTTTCTGAAGCCAGCCCCTCCCGATTTCAAGTTTTGTCTGAAGACAAGTGCAGTGAAATGATAAATGTTGATTTACAGCCATAAGCAGCCTGGAGAGCCTTTGGATGGGGTGTTTTAAAATGAAGCTCAGCACAGGTGAATGCTCTTAGCTCAGAGCACTTCTGCAGCAGCTGCTCGTTGATGGGCCTTTTGATGGAGAAACTCTGGAGACCAAGGTCTGGGGCTTGGCTTTCGTGAGGCTCCGTCTTCCTCTGTAGTTGGTACCACGTCAGGGAAAGCTAATACTAAGCCACGTTTGAACATTACCACATGCTGGGCACTGTGTAGGAAGAACACTTGACATGATGTGAAGTGTTCTGATTCAATCTTGATTTGTAAAGCAGGTGGCTAAAGAGAACGTTGTTCTGATGACAAAGGATTCTTCCCCTCAAAGATGGATTCACTTGCAAGACTCCTTTAAATCAGAGATCAGAATCGCAAACTGGACCACATCAGGCCCAAAGGTCTGTTTCCTTTGGCTAAAATCATTTTTTAAATTGAATTTATTGACAGTGTTGAGCAACCCAATGTTGAATTTCCCATAAAATCCTCGATTTCCAATTTCTCTTGAAAACACGGAATGTTCCAATAGCAGTGGGTGTGTGTGTGCTCACCTCGGGCAGAGCAGTGGCTGCCCCGTGTCCCAGTGATGGCCCTGGCCTCGTCACTAGCCCGCCCAGCCTCTTTCTCTGACTGATTTTACCTGCCTGGACCCTCTAGGCATTTGCTTTGGCCCTTTCTGCTTTCCGTTACCAGCCTTCCTAGTCTTTTTCAAGCAACAATTTCTCAAATTTGATTTCATATATAGCCTTCCAGACATGTCATTCATTCAGCAAATCTGTGCCAGAAAATGAAACCTGCCAAGTTGCCTAAGAGGCTGGTTGACTGTGGCTTCACGACTTTTTCTGTGGGAAGTGACTTAAATTGCAGCAGGGGAGAGGCAGACGGGACCGTCAGCCACACGTCCCACAGTGGTGTCCTGTGAAAAGTGTGCCTTCCCTGGAGATCGGTGTGCCATTCGTGTCTTAGATGGCTCGGTTATGGATCCTTAGGACTTTGGAGTCCAGGTGTGTGTAAGAGGGTAGATTCTTCCCAATGTGGAAAAGCGTCTTTAATTGTACTGGAAACTGTGGCTGTGTGGAGGAGAAGAATTTGCTTAATCCATCAAAAAAGGCTCCACCAGTGCAGTTCAATGATAATAGTAATAGTAATAATAATAATAGTGATAATAATAATAATAATGGCAGCTGATGCTGTCTGCATTCTCGCCGTGAGCCGGGCAGCGTGCGAGGTGCCTCACCCAGGTCGTGTCAGTTACTTCTTGCAGCAGCCCCGTAAGGCGGGCACCGCGACGCCCTGGTTTTATGGAGGAAGGGGCGAAGGCCCAGCAAGGCTCAGTACGGGCTCACGCCCGCACAGCTCACGGCCGGCAGGGCCAGGACCGAAACCCAGGCAGTCGGGCCCCCAGCTCCGCCCTCCCCTGCCTCCCGTGGGTCGGGACACAGCCATGAGGGCAGTCTGTCTGGGTCTGTGTGTGTAGCAGTGGCCAAGGCCTTTTCTGTCTTGGTTAAACTGTTACCATATTTGAAGAAGAAGCGGTTGGCATTTAGGGAGGTTGAAAGACATATATTTTCACTTTAAATCAAATGAAATTAGACCGTCGCCAGAGACCCAGGGACACAGGTTGGTCCCAGAGTAGCTAACAGGAGGTGGAGCTGACTTCACGTTGTGGCCTTGCAGTTTTTAGGGAGAAGGTTTGGGTTTGGAACTCCTGGTAGCCCAGATGGTAGCCAAGGTGTTCGAAACAGACTCTCTGCTCAGCATCTCTAGATGGCGTGGGAGCCATAAGTAAATTTGACTGCAGAGTAGTTCTTGGCAGGAATTCAAAAAAAAAAATCTGGTAGCAGGGGGCACCGTGCCATGGCATGAAACCCTGCTCACACTGCCCCATATGTGCCGCGGCGCCGTTCGGCTTGGCCTGGGCCTGCTGGCTCTCCCCGCCGACTGCTCTTTGTGTCGGGGTGACTCGACGCTTTCAAGCTCCGTCCCCTTAGAGGACGGGTGTTGGCAGTGTGTCGCTCTTTATCCAGGGCTTGCGTTCACACTGGCGACACTTGTTCTGCTCTGTGTGTGCTGAAGGGGCAGCAGGTGGTGCACCTTTCCTTGTCCCATTTTCGAGGCGGACATTTGAGGTACGAGGAAGCCCTGTCTTCCGCAGCCGTTCCCGCGAGGCTGGTACTGGAGGAAGCCGCAGGAGGCAAAGGGGCTGAGCTTTAATTTAGTGCCAACATTGGGTAGGCCTTGAGAATTGTTTCTTGATTTTATCTTCTTAACCAGCCTGGGCAGCAGGTAGCAGTAGACCTTTTTACAGACAAAGACACTAGAGTACAGGACACAGCGTAAGTTATGTCATCTGTTAAAGGGCACCCAGCTAGTAGGTGACGGAGCTGGGATGCAAATCCGGGTTTGTCTTCTCTCCAAAAGCCCCGCTGATGTCACAGTGCCACATTTGGAGCACAAGACCCTGTGTGAATGCGCTGATCACAGGCCCACAAGGCTGGTCGTAAACTGTTGACTCGATGGTCACTTCCATACTGAAATTTTAACTTTTTATCTGGTTAAAATGTCCATCTGTTATTTTAGTTTCTGGGCTCCCAGGTTTTGCAAAGGCAAGCCTGAATTCTAAGGAGGAAGTGCTGGGCAGCAAACAGCAGACACCACTGCAGGGAGCTGCTGATGGGAGGCTGGAGGCTGTGTGTGCGTGTGTATGTGTGTGTTGGTGGTGTCCAGGACTGGATGAGATACAGGGATATGTGGTGACCTTCAGGTTACTTTTCAGTGTAGGAAACCTGTTGCTGCCCTAGGAGCTCAGCGGTGCCTGTCGGTTGAACAGCCTCCCCTCGAGGTCTCTGTCCTTGGCACACACAGGATTTGCTTTCATCGCAGTTGGCCCCTTCCAGGCCTCCATCCTGTCCATTGAGAGCAGCTTGTACTTCCGTTGGCAACTGGGGAAATGGACACTAGCCTGGCTCCGTACGTTCCCTAGGGAGCAAAATGCCTTCCCTTTGGGCAGGGGCCTTGTTGGGAAGTGGAGAACAGTGTTCCATACCTCACTTCACCTACTCAACCCGTCCAGCCCCCCCGGATGTGAGGGGTAGGTGGGAGCCTCTCCAGTCACATCCTCCCCACTTCCGTCTCTTCTTTGATTTCTTTCTTAATCTTCTGAGACCAGTGAAAGTTTGTGCGTTCAAGCCCCTGGCAGAGGAGCAGGTTGTTTTGAAAGACCTGGTTTATTGTTCATTTCTGGCTAAATTTACAAAGCAACTTGTGTTACTAAAATCACATGCCAGTTCCTTCCCCGGAGTAAACTGCTCAAAGGGAGGGACCATCTGCAAAGTTGCCCCGACTCTTCCAGCCTCCACTGCTAAGGCAGTAATTTGAAGTTCTGGGTTGTGAGGTGGGAAGCCCCCCACTTTGGAAATAAGACAGATCTGGCTTTGAACCTGATGAGTAGAGTGGCTTCAGCCAGTTCCCTGGGTTCTGTGGGTCTCAGTTTTCTCCTCTTAAAGAGGGAAACTGATGTGGAAGGATTGGTGAGGCAGCTCATATAAAGTGCTGGGCACGTGTCCTCAGTTCCCAGTAGCCCATCATTTCTGAGTGTTCCCTCCTATGGGTGCAGCCCTACTGGACAGCTTCCCAGGGACCTATCCCGGGAAACCATTTCCAAGTGTGATTGATGTCATGGAATCCTAACAGCAGAGGGAGTGGGACCCAAAGACCCTCCAAGCTAACCTGCTGACTCCCACGGGGTTTGTGTTGATGTCACTTGTCCATTTC
Organism: Camelus dromedarius; assembly: GCF_036321535.1. Classification (NCBI taxonomy): domain Eukaryota; kingdom Metazoa; phylum Chordata; class Mammalia; order Artiodactyla; family Camelidae; genus Camelus; species Camelus dromedarius. The sequence continues at coordinate 1,111,711 of NC_087459.1, read as the reverse complement.
ACAGATTTATTGAGTGCCTTCGCCAGGCACTGGGGTGTCTGGTGTGTGTGTGTGTGTGTGTGTGTGTGTGTGTGTGAGTACACAAAACAGACTTGGTCTTGCCATTACGGAGTTTATATTCTAGCAAAGTAAATAGACTACAAATAAGTCATCGACAAAGAAGTTAGTCTACATGTGTTAGTGTTAGTTATCTATTTCCACTCCCAAACTTAGTGGTTTAAAAGTACATTGTATTTATTGTTGACGTGTGCCTAAATGTGCCACCCAGCATATGTCTGTACCCGTCCATCAGTACCCGATCGTGTGCCCGCTCCCTTCTGGGCCTCCAGTCCTTGTTGCCAGGATGGCTGACACAGGGCAGCCGGCTCCATCTGAGGGATGAGAAGGGTGAGAACAAGAGGGAGGTCCGTCATTCATCATCATCTTCGTGGTAGCATCTCAATGCTTTTGTCGTTTTCCATTCATTTAAAAACCAGTCATTGGGTCCAGCCACCCTCAAGGGAAGGGGATTCCACGCAGGCATGAGGTGAGCAGAAACTCGTGCTGGGAGGAGCCTCTGCAGACACGGTGGCCAGGGAAGGCCTCTCTGCAGAGGCGGTATCTGAACTGGGGCCCGAGTGATGAGGAGAGAAAGGAAGAGCTGGAAGTTGATGGAAGAGCAGATGGAGGCTTTGAAATAGGGAAGGACTCGCCAGAGGAGCTAGGAGACCATGGTGTTGGGGCATAGTGGTTTTTTTTGTTTTGTTTTGTTTTGTTTTGTTTTTTGAGGGGGAGGTAATTAGGTTAATTAATTAATCAAATTTTATTATTTATTTATTTGATGGAGGCTTTGGGGATTGAACCCATGACCTCCTGCATGCTAAGCATGTGCTCTACCACTGAGCTATACCCTCCCCCTGCCCCATAGTGAGTTTTTTAAATTAAAAAAAAAGGTATGGAATTGTGCTGGAAAGGTCAGCAGGGACCAGCCTTGGCTCAGGATCCCATGGTGGCAGGGAGCTTGTCACCTGTCCTGTTGAGGGTTAAAGGTCATCGTCCGGAGTTTAGCTTTTACTGGAACTACAACTCCCAGGCTGCTGTATGCACTTGGCTTTGACCTGAGGCAACATGGGGAGCTGCTGGGGGGTTTCTGAGCGGAGTGCCAGTGCTCTGGCCGCTCTGTTGGCAACAGGTGGACGGTTGGGCAGGGGGCTCTTGCACGCGTCCAAGTGGTGGCTGGGCCCAGTGTGTTGACAGAGGCAGTGGTGAGAAGGGGCTGGAATCTAGATGCGCTTAGAAAGGAAAGCCATCAGAACTGCTGTGGATGCACGTGGGCTGTGAGAGGAGGGAGACCCCAGAGTGCTTCCAGCGTTTCTGACCAGAGCTGGTGGACGTTTGGGAATTGTCACATGGGAGGAGGCTTGAGGGGGGAAGTCGAGAGTTTGCTTTTCAGGCCATTTACTTAGAAGTGTGGGGGTGCCAACTGAACATCCAAGTGGGGCGACTGAGGAAGTGGTTGAGTGTCTGGGGTCCCAGTGGGAGATTATATTCAGCGATCATCAGTGTGCAGATGCTGTTGAAAACACTGGGGCTGGCTGAGGTCATCTAAGGAGGTTTTGAAAATCCCAATTTGAGGAAGAAAGCTTGTGAACATCTCCCGACGCACTCACCCAGATGTTCAGTGCAGAAGTGGAGGACCGTCTCCCTGCGCGGTGAGGGTGGTCTGCAGGTGGCCCAGGGACGACACCTCCTGGAGGAACCTGGGGTCCGGCAGTCCTTACCCAGCAGCTGCCGCTGTCAGCACCTGCCCTCCTCACCCCAGCTCTGGAACAGTCCGTCTCCCGTCCTAGGGGTACAAGCACCAGGGAAGCAAACAGATATCACCACAAAACTGGTGCAAAGTGAGAGTTTCCGGGGCAGAGTAACCCCGCCAGCGCCCTCCCTCATCCTCCGTGAGCCGTAGCCTTGTGCTCTCTGCGGCTGATTCCAGGGGACCCTCTGGGCACCTGCACTTGCGAATATTCAGCATGTCACGGAATTGGCTGTGTGATGGATTTTCTTTCTTGGCATAAGTAGATTTCTACCTAAATGTCTCATCGGTGTCTGCAGGGCTGAGTCATTACAAAAGTGGGAGGCCAATCAATTTTTTAGGCCTGACATCACCTGTTTAACTTGCTGAGGGCAAGGCCCCTGTTTCTTTGACGAGGAGAGTGTCGGAGAGCAGAACACATCCTTCACCGTGTGGAGGTGCTCCTGGCCCGTCCCCCAACACTCGCCCACACTGCCTGCTTGTCCTCGGGCACCCCCTTCTGCCTGTACACCTGTCTGTGTCCACAGGTCACTGCTTGGCACGAGTCCATGGCTGTGCCCTCCGTCCTGGAGAAGCAGGGCGGTCCTCACCTGAAGGGGGCTTCTCTCAGCTTTCAGCCAGGGTGATTTGGTATGGGAAAGGGACTACCCAGGGAGAAAAACATTTTTCGATGCTCATAAAATTTAATGTTTTTCATTGACTGTATTTCTTTTGAAACTCGAGCATAATTTATTGAGCCATGCTTGAAATATTCAGGAGGCCTCTGTGTATCCCTTCCGAAGGAACATGATTAAAAACGCACTGGCCTCCCCTGACTTCCTGGAAGACATTAGAATATGACAAAGAGCCACGTAATTTCAGAATTTACATCTTTATATGAAATTCGGCGCTTTCCAGCACCCTGCACTATAAATGTAAGAGCAACACTTGAGGGTGAAATATTTTCTGGAGAAGCAGATGCATGCTGGGGCTCGGAAGCTGCTGGGCCTGGGTTTTAACTGGTTCTCCCGCCCTGCAAGCCTCACATGTGTACCGTCTTCTGGCCCCCAGGCTGGGCGCCTGTCCGCCCAGCACCCAGGACCTCAGTGTGTTCCAGCTGCATCATTGGCTGTGCTGTTTGGGGACTGTCAGTGTCTGAATCCTCTAGGGACAGGGAGCTCCCTGAGGGTCACCACTGATGCCCAGCACCCAGCACAGTGCCTGGCACCTCGGCGAGTGACTGTGTAGGTGAGTGAAGAAGTCCTTCCAGGAGTGGCTGCAGGCAGGATGGGCTTTGTCAATGAATGGCCCAGAGCCAAGAGATGGTACCACGTGGTGGTTGTGAGCGTGGGCCCCAGGTTCACATCCCATGTCCTCTGCCTGTTCGTCTTGATGAGGACAAAACCTCTGGGCGCCTTTACTTCCTCGTCTGCCGGGCAGGGTCCCTGCTACAATGGGACCCTGCTCTCTTGTTTGCTACTCTATCTGTGATACTTAATTTTTTAAAAATTTTGTATCTGAAGTACTTAACATAGGGCTCAGTGGATGCTCAATAGAAATTTGTTGCATGAATGAATCTGAGAATTTTTGGATACTGAAGATGGGTTTCAAAAGGAGAGAAAATGCTGTGGCTGGACCTCAAAAGGCTGCCTGTGGATGGGTTAACAGAAGGACAGTGCTTGGAACTGGGTCCAGCACAGAGTGTGTGCTCAGGAAATGTTTACTCTTGATGATGAGGGCCTCTCCCCCTCCCCCTCCCCAGAAGGCTGGGAGGCAGAGGAGGCCAGGATGAGGCCAGCTCAGAGCTCCCTTCCCAGGCCAGGATCCTGGGGAATCGATAGTTGTCCTCCGTGAGCAAGCCTGTGGCAGCAGTGCTTCTGAAAGGACAGGCCAGCAGAGCCTTTTAAAGTAATTGTTGACCCATTTTCACAAGCCCAGCCACGCACAGTGTTTTGTGTTTGTAAAGGGTTATAATCACAACCACTGTACGGTGCCAGGTAAACGACGTTATCTCTGTTAATAGAGAGGGGCCTTCACCTCTTCTCTTACCCTTCACCCTTCATTGATTCAGCAGAAATAAACCCTGGAGGTATCTGGTTCCGTCAGTGGCTTTGGCTGCCATCACAAGGGAGACATGTGGAGTCGAGTAAGAGCCTGTGCTCCACAACGGGGCTTGGAACTGCCTGGGAGGCAGCACTGTCTGCTGGGGTGTGTGAAGGCTGGCCACGCAGTGCCATACTTCCTTCTAGGGGAGCTCTGGGTAACCAAAGGGGTGTGGGTCTGGACGTTAGCAAGTGCCATCATCTCTATGTGACTGTGGGAGAGTGTTCTAACCTCTTCGGACCTCAATTTCCTCCCCTATAAAAGGGGAGCAGAATGTCTGAGGCCGCCATGTGTTGTTGTGCAGGTTGTGCACTGCATGAGGGTATGTGGCTCTTGGGACTGGTGGGAGCTGCCCCCAGCCCATGCTCTACTCACTGAGCCCCTCTGGGGCTGTCACCACTCGGAGCCACACCTTTTTCTTACCAAAAGGGCCTTTGTCTGTGACCCAGAAAGTGCTTGACATGTAGTCAGTGCTCAGAAACCAGTATCTGCTTTTACCACTATCATTTATGGAGAAGATGGATAAATGTGTCAATGGATCTGGGGGGTAAGGGACACTGAGATTAGAGGTCATCTTTGAAGGGTAGATAGGATTTTAGGAGGTATGCCTGGAGGGAGTGGAGGTGCAGCATGGAATCTCATTTGATCAGCGTCACTTCTTCCCTTGAAATATTTCTTCCTCTCCACTTCCCTATCTCTTCCCTCCCTTTCCCACCTCTTCCCTCCCCTTCCCACCTTTCCCCTCCTCCCATTGCTTGTATGCCGTGCCCGGGAAATTAGTGGAGAGCCACTGACAGATATTTTCAAACTTTGGATTATGGAGAAATTTTAATGTAGGCGAAATAGTGTGACGTACCCCCCTATGCCCATCACACGGTCTCATCTGGCTCCGTCTCCCAAAGCCAGTCCCACTCCATGCCTGACCCTCCATCACCTCCACCTCTGTGTTATTTTTAAGCAAATGATTGCAGACCTCTTTTCATTTTATTTGCCAACATCAGTGAAAGGTTTTAAGCAGAGAAGGTTTGGTCTGGGTTTTAGGGAGGCCATTTGAGCATCACTTGGGGGTGGGGTGGGGGACGTGAGGGCAGCAGGGAGACTGTTCTGTCAAGGTGGGAGATGGGGGTGCCTCTCAACCAAGGCTTAGATGACAGAGGTGGAAGAGAGGGGACAGATCTGAAGGTGGCTAAGGCTGTAGATGGTGCAGGACCAGTGACACCAGATGTTTTCCTTGGTGCCTATTTCATGGCAGTGTCCAACAGTGATGGAGCACTCAGTGCCTGCCGAGCTCCGAGCCAAGCACTTCTTGTTATGTGTGTTACCTTGTTTCAGTCTCACCGGAGCCTTGTGGAATGTGCACTGTTAACCTCACTTTATGAAAGAGAAACTGAGGCCCAGGCTGGTGAAAGCAGCCTGTCCATCACAGCTAGGAGAGGGGGAAGGGGGGCTTTAGTCCCAGGAGGCCGGGCTCTGGGGTTCACACCTCTAACACCATGCTGGGCAGCCCCTCTGGTAATGTTCCACAAGGACTGGTGACAATCAGTGGAACCGGTTTAAAACCTCTACAGCTGCGTGCTGCCTCTTGTATTATTCTCCTGGCGTGAACACATCTTTCGGCAGAGGGCTGGGGCGCAGGGTTTTGCTTTTGCTTTTCTCCTGTCATTGCTCGTTTGCCTCAAACAACCACCAGGAAGGTGTCGGCTGCTGTTTTATTATCGCTGTTTCTGTATGTTCTGCCTTTGCTCTTTAAGGGCCATTAGTGGAAAGCAGGAGAGAAAAGGTGTTATCTGCGCGGGCAGCAGCCGCTGCTGTGCGCAGCCTTTCTCCACGCGCGTCTTGTGCATTTTTCTGAAAGGCCAGGCGTCAGAAGAAACGAGGGCCAGCGTCAGGGACTGGGACCAGCAGCTCAGTGGCGGAGCTGTAACAGTTACGTAACATCTGTTTCTCAGAGGCACCCTGTTCCTAACTGAGCTGTGGTTGGTGCTGGGTGTTTCCATCCCCTCTATTAAACCATAATCCCAGCTAAATGTTTTTAAGCGTTTCTTCTCTCAAGCTCAGCATTCTGAGCACAGAGGGGCTTGTTACAGCGGAGATTAAGGGGGTCTCTCTCTTAAATGTGAGCTTAACAAGCCTCTACTTATCTCGATGGCTCTGCAGATGGCGCCCACACAGCTGTCTTGGGGGCACTTCAGGATGGAGCCGCCTCCTGGGCTTCTGATGAGCCTGACACTGGGCAGCCTGGCAGTGTGGTGTCAAAGAGGATCAGTCCCGAGGCCCCAGTTGTCGACCTCATCAGGGCAAGCTGGAACGCCTTTGAGGGTCAGCCCCCTACAGCAGAACCAGAGTGAAGGTGATCTGAAGGGAAGCAGAAAACTGGGGAGACTCGGAGGACGGAAGATGCAGGACCCTGAGGCCGCGGTCACGCTGACCCCCTCCTGCAGACTGCATGACTTTGGGTGATCACTTTACCTTGCTGAGCCTCGCTTTCCTCATCTGTAGAATGGGCATAAAGCACTACCTCCCAGGCCGTCATCGTGTATGCTCATATGTAAAGCATCTAGACCACTGCCTGGCCCATCACATACGATGCCTTAACGATCTCACTGTGGCAGGCACTGGGTGCTATCCAAACTCCACTATTTCTTCATGCCCCATGACATACCTGGACAATACGGAACAATATTCTCATTTTACAAAGAAGATACCAAGAATCAGAGGTGTGAAATTATTTACTCGAGGTCACACAGCAGCAAATAGGCAGGACCTGGGTTTGGCTGCCACAACCCCCATTTTTCTAACCTGATCTTAAGAGGCCCCGCTTAGAGGGCCCCTTGATTCCAAACACCTCCTGGTAATCCCTGACAGCCTCCTGGAGTGTCCTCATGTTGGAATTTTCATTTAGACACTGGTTTCCACAAATGCCTTCACATGAAGCGAAGACCACTTTGAAGAAGGCTCATCTTGGCTGCTGGTGAGCTCCTGGAATCTCTGGGTGTCTCCTGTGGACCCTGAGTCCCACAGTAGGGCCTGCCTTTGCAAAGGTTCTTGTTTACTCTGGGTGCTCCTTCCCTTACTGCCAGGTTCCCCCAAGGAGGTGGTTGCAAACTGGTTGGTGACAAGCCAGACTGGGCCTTGGGAGGCCCAGAGGTGGTGCCCTTTCCCCAGGTGTGTGCGTGTGTGTGCGAGTGATGGTGATGCCCCTACTTGGGTGATACCCTTAGTGCTTGATCCCAGGTTCATCACCTCCTCCAGGTCCTCTGTTATCTTGAGACCCCAGCTTAGCATCTCAGTAATGGTGTATACAGAGAAGGAGGGTAGAGAGTCCAAGACATGGACTCGGAAATTTGAATACCAGTCCTGCTGCTTGCTTCCTGTGTGGCCTTGGGCAAGGTGCTTACCTTCTCTGTGCTTCCATTTCCTTATTAATAAAATTAGGAACAGTAAGAGCACTTCCCTCCTAGGGAGCTACAGGATTCCAGTGAGGAACTTGATAGGGGGAAGGTAGGGCACCCCTAGGGCAGAATGAGTGCTCTGCGCTTAGGCCCCCTCCTCACTCTGACTACAAAGCACCTCCTCATTTCTCTTTTCCTTTGAGAGTCTCATGGGTCCCGGTAGAGGAGCAGATTGGATTTAAAAGCAGGAGACCTGGTCTCTGGGCCTGGCTCTGTTAGGGTATACGCTTTGTGGCCTTGGACAGGTCACGTAGCCTCTCTGAGCCTAGGCTTCCTCCGCCCCTAAACGGGTGCAGTATGTCCCTTCCTGGGTTACGTATCCATCAGCAGAAGGGTCATGTGATGGAAAGGACCCGGGCTTTGGAGCTGTGATAACTAGGGTTCAAATCTCAGCTGCCACTCATGTGCTCTGTGACCTGGGATGTTTTGCTGCTGCTACCCTGAGCCTCACCTTCCTGCTCTGGGAAATGGGCATAACCAGGCAGCTGTGAGAAGGGCTCAGCATGTCTCAAAGAGGGTGATGGCAACTGTAATTTTTGGGAGACTTTCGTGCCCTGTGTCCTGGGCTAGGTCTGGACGTGCATTATGTCAGTGATCGTTCCTAATTTGCTTAGTCTTCAAGCCTAAGTTGACACTCGACAAGAAAACAGGGTCTAAAAGAGCAGCAGATGTTGATAACATCGGTTCTTATTTTTCTTTGCAACTCTCTTTACAAATTTTATCCAAAATGGTCATATTTTGGCTTTTTTCATTGTCATTATTAGTCACTGTCTCTAATAATTATTAATGCAAGACATTGTTTCACAAGACATTGTTTCAAGTATAGCATATGTGTTGTAGATGGGTGCTTCTCAAACCATCTGCACCGAAGAACCAGTTTTGTTTTTGTTTTTTTTTAATTTCCAATTCATTGCAGACTGGTACTTTTATAAAATACAAAAAAAAAAAAACCTTCTAGAAAAACTAGAATTCCTGGAGTTCATACCAGTATGAAATTGCTTCACCCGTTTCTAAATGCCTACTGTGCATGTCTGTGCTTGGCGCAGACGGAGCAGGCAGCTAATCCCAGCCCCAGCTCCCGGGCGCCCTCTGCAGCACCGTCACAGACTAATTTCTCCGCCATCGCGGGACTAACAGCGCTGCGCATGGCGGTTGTTGCCATCCCGTGTTGGCTGGCAGGCTCGATGTGGTTTTCCTCTGGCTGTGGCTTTGTTCACCTCAGTGAAAATCCAGAAGTTGAGAGCTTGACCAGTGGAGGGGCTTCCATGACATCCCAATTTTACAAATAATGAACTGAAAAACTAGGTTTCTAAAATTCAGGGATGGCCTGACTGCAATTCACACCTAAATGTGTGAAATCCTCCCCCTTTGTCTTTGCCAGTGGTTCCCAAATCTGATTGATCATCCCCGTCACTGGGGCCTTTAAAAAGTACTGCTTTGGACTCCTCTACGTTGAATCAGCGTTTTGGGGAGTGAAGCCCGGAAATACGCATTTCTCAGATGCCCTCTGAGTAACCAATGATTAGCTTGCTTCGGGAGCCTCTGGTCACCCTGTGCTGCTTTCCTCCAGTCCGTGGGGCTGACTCATCTGATCCCCGACGGGCTCAGCTTTCTACTGTGCCCCAAGGTGGAGCGCAGGGAACACTGACAGTGGCTCTGACTCCGATGCCTTAGGCTCATAGCCTGGCCTCTCTAAGCCTCAAGGCCCCATCCACAGGAAGCCCTGCTCACCCTACAGGAGGGTGGCGAGGGTCACGTGAGCTGATGGATGCAATGCCCAGAAGAGGCCTGGTCTGTAGTTGGTGTTCCAAAGTGTGTTAAGGCAGGTGAGCACCAGTGAGGGCTTTGTCTTCACCTGGGCAGGTGCAGTGTCATCACCACAGAGGGAGGTTCCAGGTCCCTCCCCACAGCCACTCTCAACGGCACCCACAAACAGCATGTGCGTTTTTTAAAAATTAGGTAGATTCTCAGGCATCAAGTGAACCTTCTTGGAGTTTGGGTATGTGACCAAAAGAACCTTGGTTGCTATTAAAATTTGGGGGTATCTTGATCTAATTAATCAGGAAGTGTCTAATTAGGTAGCCAAAGGAGGGTTAAACCATGATTTACTTGAATGTGATTAGATAGAACATTCTGATATGAAAGGAAATGCCAGAGGCATGTTGTTTTTTTTAAACTTATAATCTTTTCATGATTTGGCAGGTAATTATGATAATTCCTGGGATTTTCACTGACTTAAAAGCTTTTTCACAGACACATTATTTTTGGAGATCATCTTCACTGATGCTCCAGCTGGAAGGGATTGCTCAGTCTCCTGAAGCTCCAAAGGCATCATCTTACAAAACCCAACTAAAGTATCACTTTCTTGATGACGTCTCCCCCCATCCCTTACACCAGGGATACTAAATAGGTGTCATCCTGGAGGCCAGCATGCTGATCGATTGATCAGGGCTGCCTGGGCGTCTTCTGGAGGAAGGAAGCAGTGATTGACTAGTGATGTCTGCCAAGCTGCAGGCAGTAAGAGAATCATGGAACCTGATAGGTTTCACCAGTCCCTTGTGGTTGGGTATGTAGGTGGGTTCCAGACACCTGTAGCTAAACTTCTGCTTGAGTGCGTGTGCAAGTGGAGGCGCAGGCTAACTCCCCAGCAGGGGTTTGCTAAGCCACAGGGGATGTTGGCGGATGTTGGCAAATAGCCTTGTGACTTAAACGCCTTAAATCTTTCTGCCATCTTCTCTCCAGCCTAATGGAGGAAACCCAAATGATAAGCATTTATGCCTTATTAGCTCATGAGTTGTGCACCTTCCGGACACAACTTAGGAACTACATCTGCCACCATCCAGGTGCTCTTCTTGGGCCTTTGGGAGAATCAGGGCTCAGTTCCCCATCCCTTGGCCCATGTTGGGCTCTGTTTGAAGCTGCATCCCCTGTGGTCAGTGTACCTCCACCTGGCATTTGCCTTTGAGTTGTCACTGTCATTAGTGTTGTCAAATGGCACCTCCTCCTTAACTGCCTTCAGTTTTCAAAGGGGGAGGGTAGAGTGCTTGCTTAGCATGCATGAGGTCCTGAGCTCAACCCCCAGTACCTACATAGATAAATAAATAAATAAGCAAATAAACCTAATTCCTTCCACCCCCCCAAAAAGATTAATTCTATACAGCAGACTTTTAAAGTTGCCCCGAGCGTTGATGGTGCTGGAACACAGTGAGTGCCTGGCTGTGACTTAGGGCATGGTCATAGGAGACTGCTTGGTATGTGTCAAGGCCAACAAGAGAAGTGAATCCCTGAGTGTTATCTCTGGGGGAGGCCTTTCCTGCCACCCTGCCTTCTAAGTCCTCCTCTCTCCCTGAGCTCTGACCTCTAGGATGTGAACCCCATGACTTTCCTGCCCCCAGCACTGGAAATAGTGCCTGGCAGGTGATGTTCCTGCTTTGGGGGCCAGTGAGTCTCTCTCCACAGCTGTCTGAGCTACTTGTTAGGGCACATGTGGCCCTTTTCCATCTGGCTTCTGGAGACTGCCTATCCTCCTATTTCATGTCCCTTTCATGTGATCACGCATCATGTAAAACCAGCTCCTGTTCATTGAGCATTTGCTATGCCCAGACATAGTGCCTAGCTTGCTAAGTGCAACATTTCGTTTCATCCACACAGCGACCCCATGAAGTGAGCATGGTTTTTAATCCCCATCTTGCATGTGACAGGCTTCAGGCTCATAGAGGTTTAGTGACTTGCACAAGACCAGCACAATTAAGTGATCAAGCCAAGGGCTGTCTTGCCCCGGAGTCTGAGCCCTTAACCGTCTCTCTCAGCTGCCTCCCTGCCAACCTTTGGGCCTTTGCGCTTGCCATTTCCTCTGCTGGATGTGCCTTTCTCCTCTTTGTCCATAGGGTGACCTCCTAGAGCTCAGTATATTTATGGAACATAGAAGAGCCTTGGGGCTGAGTGACATTAGGCGAGATGCCAAGAGGAAGAGGGCAGGAAACAGTGTGACGGAGAGAGGCCGGCGCCAGATCTTGAAGGCAGTAGGATTTTTATCCTTAGGGTGGTGGGAAGCATTGAAGGTTTTAAACAGCAGGTGACAATGTCAGATGTTGCTTTGGGAAGATCCCCCTTACTGCTTGGTGCAGGGTAGACTGGAGAGCACCTGTCTATCCCATACCTGCGGCTATTGAAAATAAGGAGGGAAAGTCAGATGAAATCTGTAAATACCCTCAAGAGCCTCATAGAAATTCCAGCAGGCAGTTCTTATGCAGCCTGCTTTTATTTTCATAGTAATGGGAACTCTTTGTGATCTCAAATTTCTCTTCCGAGGCTCTTTCTGAATCTTGAATTCATGTCTAGGTACGCTAGAGTTTGGAGTTATTCAAGGAATAGCAAACTCAGTAGGGTTTATGTAAGATGAAAGCTGTTAATATCAATGACTGTACGCAGGGTTATGTAATGTAGAAATTCGGAGTTCTAGAGCTTAGTAACAATGAGCACTGCAGTTGTAATGACTGCTGGAAATCATTTCCTCAGATTTTCTCCTTGGTTCCATAGGATTTTTCCCCCCATTCCTTTGTGCAAAGAAAGCTTTGTCTGATGTGGTCAAGTTACTCTCTGGCTGGAAAAAAAAAAAAAAGAGCCAGAGTTTTGACAGCTCGTGATAAACACCACTTGAAGCTGGGATGTTTCAATGTTTTATGCATTTATGGAAAATTGTTATAACACTCTGGCTTCCCCTGCCAAACAAAACAAAAACAAAGCAAAACCCTGCTTTGCTTTGGAAATGACAGTGGCATTTCTTTAAGCTTGCATTTTGTGGGGGCACATTAGCAGGTATTTAGCGATGATATTGGCAGTGGTATGCGTTTCCTGCTTACTGTGTGGTAAATGGAGTCTTATCCTCAAGGAAGCTCGCGGAGAATTCATGTGATTTCTGTGTGGAGGAGTCGAACAGGCATTGTTAGTGGTGTATTAGTGATGTTGTATTTGTTTGTGAAAGGCCAAAAGATCGTCTTAAGCCTTTTTCCTACAAAAGGAATGAGGCAACCGGGGAATATTAATTTTAGCTACGTATGTATGACAAAAAACACTGGTTAAAAGGCTCAGTGAGTTATTCACTTATGACATTTGTTAATTGCATGGTTCTTGCAATGTCTTTTGTGCCATTCACTTTGCATTTCACACTGGTTTGAAAAAGGTGGGCACCTGAGTGACAAAGGGAATGCCATTTGGGTGGAGATTCACCGAGCAAATTAATGAGAGCATCAGGGTTATAGCTGGGAGCCTGATAAATTTCATGTTGATGGCACCCGGCTCCCTTTAGTTTCAGGTGAAGGATTTTAATTCCTTTAAAGAGTCTAAGTGGTTATTCTCTCTGATGAATGGAAGAGTGCTCGTTATTAGGGAACTAAAAAATAAGGAAAAGTAGAAAAAGTGGAAAGAAAAAAATACTCTTTGATGTTAATATCTTAGTGTATTTCCTCCTATGCCTTTTACCCTTGGTATAATATATCCAATAAAATAAAATAAAAGGACTTCCCTTTAGTCCTCTTGAGGAATCAAGACTCGGGCAAATAATTTTTTTTTCCTTACAAAAGTTCTCCTTTTATCCTTTCTTTATTCTGACAGTATGTTTTATAGTTCATGTGGAGTACTTATTACAAATGGTCTGATGTTATTTATGCTTTATGTAGAATTTAGTGAGTGCCTGGCTGAAGTCTGGGGTATGGGAGGGGTGATCTCTTGGGAAGGGCAGGGAGATGGGGGCTGGGAGGGGTCTGCCTGACCTCTGCATTCGGGGTTGGGGGGCTTTTCTTTAAGATGCTTGTCAGATTCTTCTTTTGGTGTTCCTGACGAGCATGGTAAGATTATATCTTACATTTCTCTAAAATGTTTAAATAAGTTACATTTGAATTCGATTTTAAGCCCCCACAAGGTTGCTCCTGTAATCAGAGAAATTACTGTATGTTTTGACTGTATGGGATACTTTTGTGCTGTTTGTAAGTTCCAGCCTGAAAGATCTGTTGTTGACTCTGTACGTCAGTCATAGGCTATCTTATGGCAACCTCCATTTTTATCTGGGATCAGCCAAGAGTGTTGAAATGCGGAAAAATTCACGGGCTCATCGGGCCTGAGTGAGTAGCACAGTGGGATGGCAGGGTTGTGACACGTGGCCCAGTGGACAAGAGCCAGGGCTCCAGAGTCAGCCCTTTGTTAGCTGTATGACCTCGAGCCGGCTCCTTAAACACCTCCAACATTGTTCTTTCTGGGAGGCAGGAATAACAATACCTGCCTCAAGTATTTTCCTGGCGTAGAGTGAGCAGCAGCCATTGGGTGGCTGTCCTGCTGCTGTGCTCTGTCACCATCACCATCCTCAACAAGCCTCTGGTTCAGTTTTCTTGGTTTTCAGAGCCAAAGCCTTCATGAACAGAAACGATTAGTCATTCTCCTTGTGCCATTAGCAGGGAAATTCTTGACAGGTAAAACTGAGATGAGAGCCTTTGCCAGGAAGGTGTTCGTGCCTTAAGAGCAAAAGCCTAGGGTCAAAAAATGACTTGATATAGTCGTATTCTGACCGTAACTGTGGACCGTTGATTCCATAGTGTTAAAATCAACCAAGTCAAAAACGTATTCAACTCAGAGTGGATTTGCTTAGCATGTAGGTAAGCAGTGTTACTCTTCCCATCCCAGCAACCTCCCGATGCCTTGCTGACAAGTGATGGGCTGCGAGCAGGTGGGACAAGGCATGGGGACAAGGCATGGGGAGGGTCTGCCCCCTGAGGCTCACTGTTCGGTGCTTGTGTGTTGCAGGTGGCGGAGATGCACGGGGAGCTGATTGAGTTCAACGAGCGCCTGCACCGGGCCCTGGTGGCCAAGGAAGCTCTCGTGTCCCAGATGAGGCAGGAGCTCATCGACCTGCGGGGGCCGGTGAGTGCTCCCACCCGGGAAGGCCCCGGCCTTGCCCTTCTGCCCATGCCATCTGGCTGCCCACAACCCCGCCGTTTCGTTTGTTCAATGCTCAGGGTATGGGAAAGTGCAGAGACTGGAAGAGGGAGCGTCCACGTACCCACCATCCAGAGTTTACGAACATTAGCCGTCACCATGTTTGCTTTTCTTTGGGTGGGTGGGGGTAAAGGAAGTAACATAAAGTGCTGTGAAATCTATCAGAGCCCCCTTGGCAACATTTCACGCCTCCCCCCATGCCCATAATCCATATTCTGAAATTGGCATAAAGCTTTCTCCTCCCTATTTTCATATATTACTACATAAATTTCCATAGCCATAAACAGTCTCAGTTCTGTGTTAACTTCTACCTCCGTGGTATTACTTGCACATGCCTGTTTGCCCCGTGTGTGCCTGTGTTAGTCTTCATGTTTATTCAGTATTGGGATTTGAGGACCATCCCACGTGGATCCAACATAGGGTTTCTCAACTGCAGCTCTCTTGATACTTTGAGCCATTTCGTTGGGGCTCAAAGCCGTGGGGGCTGTTCTGTGCACAGTGCAATGTTTAGCAGTATCTCTGATTTTCCTCACTGGAGGCCAGCAGCACCCCACCCAGTCATGGCAACCAGAATGTCCCCAGTGTCCCTGAGGGGCAAAATCGCCCTTGACTGGGAACTCCTGATCTAGTTCTTTCACTGTTTCGATTCTTTAGTCCTCTGTTGAATGAAATACTGCAGTGTTTTAAATCTGGTCGTGTGTTTGTGGGCATTTAGGTTGTTTCCAGTATTTTGCTGTTGCAAACTTTGTTGCTGAGAACATCTTGTCCTTTTGTGCACATTTGTGATAACTTCTCATTTGCTTTAAAACTTTTATTATGTCAAACGTTAAATGCACGAAGGTAGGCAGATTAGTGTAATGCACTCGCACACAACCATTGTTCACTTGAACTGTTACCAGTCACGGTCAGTCTTACTTCAAGTTATCAACACCTGCTTTCTGATTGTTTTGAATCAAATACCCAACATTATTTCATCTCTAGACATTTCAATATGTATCTCTAAAACTCAACAAAACATAAATATATTATTATTGTCACCCTTCCGTTGTCAGTAGTTCCTTTATACTAGCAAATATCAGTGTTCAAAATTCTTATTGTCTCATAATTTTTTATAGTGTTTTTTGAATTGGGATCTACGTGAGGTCCACGTATGTTGTAACTGACTATGTCTCTTACTTTTTTTTTAAACTTGTTTTAAATTATAGTAAAATATACCTAATATAAAATTGGCCATTTTAAGTGTACAGTTGTATGTTTATTAAATACATTCACATGGTTCTGCCACCATCACCACCATCCATCTCCTGAACGCTTCCTCTCCCCCGGCTGAAATTCTGTGCCCATGAAACACTAACTCCCCCAGCCCTGGAAACCACCATTCTACTTTCCGTCTCTGTGTATTTGACTGCTCTCATGTTTCTTTTTGTCTGGAGAGTTCTTTATCTCTCTTTTTCTTCCAATTTACTTACTGAAGACACCAGGTCATTTCACCACCTGAAATCTGCTGATGGCACCTCTGCAGTCCTATCTGAAATGCTCCTCTGTTCCCTGCATTTCTTTAAATTGGCATTTGGATCTAGGGGCTTGGATCCAGGTTTAATTTTGCTGATAACATAACTGTTGTTTTATGGTATTTTCTATTAGGAGATGTATTATGTCTGCTTGTCTCTCTTCTTCTGATATTAATAGCCACTTATGATCACTTCCTACATCCATTACACAAGTGTTTCCTTAAGGTCAAGACCCAAGTGTGAAACTGCTGAGTTATACAGTGTGGTGTTTTAAAATTTGCTGAGTGTTTTAAAAAATATTTTCTTGTTTTGGTTTGTTTTTTGAGGGGGAGGTAATTAGGTTATTTATTTATTTATTTTTAATGGAGGTGCTGGGGATTGAACCCGGGACCTTGTACATGCTAAGCATGTGCTCTACCACTGAGCTATATCCCCCCCCTCAAAATTTGCTACGTTTTGCCCTTTTATAAAGTAGAGGTACCTACTTATGATCCCTCTGTCCACGGGCAAGAATTTCTGCTGAAGCTCTCTCACGTTTCTTCTAACGTTTTGAGGCGTGAGGTGGTTTTAATGTGTGTTTCTTAATGTGTGTTTCTCTGACCACAGTGAGGTGGACCATCTTTTCATTTGCTTCTTGCCTGTTTGGGTTTCACTTCTGTGATCTGTTTCTCACAGTCTCGGCCCATTTGCTATTGGATTATGTTTTTCTTACTGATTTGTAGTAGTTCTTAGCATGCATTTTGTCTGCGTTATCAATATCCCGTCCCCGCTTACGGCTGATTCACCACTCGCTTTCAACAAAAGGGGAAAAATTCAAACATCTGTAAGAGCAGAGGGAATCACTGGATGAAACCCCATCACTCCGCTTTCACGGTCATCGACTCAGGGTCGTTCTTGCTTCATTCATGCTCATTTCAGTCTCTTCCCATCTCAGGTTGTTTGGATGCATATCCAAATCATGATATTATTCCATTCATAGATATTTCAGTATTTATCACCAAAAGATATTCACAATACCATTATCACACCTGAAAAATTAACGGTGACTCCTTAATATCATCAAATGTCCAGTCAGTGTTCTGTTTTCTCCAGTTGGTTTTGTTTTGTTGTTGTTGTTGGTTTGCTCTAGTCAGGACCCTAATAAAATACATCCATTGCAGCTGGGTGATAGGTCTCTTAATTCTCTTTTAATCTGTGTGTTCCTCTTCCGTATTTTTCCTTCTCGCCTTGTGTTTTTGTCATTACTGTTGAGGAAGCTTGGCCCTTTGAACTGTAGGTTTCCCGAATTAGGATTTTGTTGATCGCAGCCCTGTGGTGGTGCTCACCATGTTCCTGTGTCCTCTGCCTGTCCTTTGAATTGCTCATTAGCTCTAGAGTCTTGATAAGTTTCAGGTTTGATTTTTTTTTTTTGGACACAGGAAGATTGTGCTAGGCCTCAGGCCATCAGCTTTCTTCTATTCCAGACCTCATGCTTTCTCCCTCCGTGGGGCCTCTGCTCCTGCTACCCCCTCTGCCTGGAATACAGCTCTGGGCCCAGGTTAACTCACCCCTCAGTGTCAAGTCATCTTCTCCCCAGGAATCTTGACGAGGTCAGAGCTGCTGTGCACAGTATGATGCTTGTATATCTCTCTCCCTTCTTCTCTCAGTGCAGTTCTAACATTTATCTGTCACTAATCAGCATCTCCATGAGGTGCCCCTCCTTGAGGGCAAGTTCCCTTTGAGTCCCAGTGATTCACATAGCAGGTGTTCAGTAAATGTGAGTGGGCTCATGGAGTGAGCGAGTGACTGTCGCAGTCTGTAAGTGGTGGAGTCTAGATTTTCCCTGGGCCCCTCTGACATGCAGGCCCATCTTCTCTCCTTGTGCCACACTCCCTTTTGCTTCCAGTCTGAATGCTCTTCAGGGCCTTGGCATCCATGCACTCAGAGGCAGCTCAAACTGTCATCAGGTCCTTTCCTGTGGGCAGGTTGTGATGGCCAGAAGGGAGGTTGGAGTAGAATGGTCCTTATGGGCCTGAATTCAGGGCTGTTGGGAAGAGCTGGCCATTTGGGCAGGAGCCCCAAGGGCACTCCTTGACCTGTCCTTATCGCCGCGGGCCCCCGCTCTGGTCATCTGCCCCGAGCAGACAGCCAGGGCAAAGGAAGGAGGAGCTGCAAGCTCAGGTTCTGTTCGGGGGTCTGCCCTTCCTTCCTGTCGTGAGAAGCATCTCTTGTGGGAGATACTTCTTCATTTCTGCTCTCTACTCACCCAGATCAGACTTCCTCCCAGGCTGCCAGACTGTTTGAGTGTCTCAAGGGCAGGACCGTGTCTGTTTTATTTGGAAACCCCGGTTCCCTCTTCTATGAAGTGGGGAGTAACATGGCACCAGCCGCTCAGGTGGCTCCGTGTGATGCTGCAGGTAAAGCCGCTCGGTGCCGGGCACGTGGTGAGGGCCCCGTTTTCATCGCCGAGTCCCCAGTGCCCAGCACGTGCTCGGCACATTGTAGGTGCTCAGTGAATGTTGGCTAAGTGAGAACTTCATCTTCACAGAACAGAGGATGACTCCATGGACCAAATAAGAATTTTTTTAAAAAGATAGGCACAGGGACAGTTTCCTCTCTGGTATCTTTTTATGATATTACAGACGTTTAAGCTAAATCACTTATTTTAAGGAGAAGGAGTCTGGGATTAAGGGTTGAATTTTTTTCCTTTTCTTTTTTTGAATGTAAGTATTTTTAGGACTCGCTCATTATTTTTTTCTCCCTCCGGTATAAGACGTGAATGAGAGCATGCTGGAGTCTTTTTTTTTTTTTTTTTTTTTCCTTTTAGCAGGATTTGATTACAGCCCTGAAAATTCTCAAGGAGAACAGCTTCTATTTTGAATAATAAATGAATACAGGGAAATAGACCCTTGGTAAGACTGCAAGAGGTAGAGGTCAATTAAAGTCACAGCACAGGGAAAGCTGAAGGCAAAGCAACTCATTAAGGGCAAGTCTGTTCCTGCCAGGGGGGTGGTGGGGAGCAAACTTGGTCTCACTGTATGTAATTGAACTTGGATTGCTCTTTCCTGCCCCTTCCGCAGGTCTCTGTTTCTCTGTCCTAAGTACCATTTAAGTGGATCCCCTCCACTTAAGCAGAAAGGACGGCCCAGCCTGGTGTGACTTGAGGTCTGTAGAGTCCCTCCCCTCACTCAGACGATCAGCCCTGTTGGTTTGTCCTCCTGTCCCTGCTCTCTGACCTGTCCCCTCCTTTGTCTGTTTGGTGAGGGCTGCGTGCTTGGGTTGGCATACATTTTTATCCTTTCTCCCCAGAGCAGCCCTGCAGGGGGGGTTTATTAGGTCCATTTTTCACTTGAGCAGACTGAGGTGCAGAGAGGGCTCAGGACTCACCCCAAGGCACACAGCTTCGTGGCTGCACCAGATTGCAAACCTGGGACCAGCTCAGACTTCAACACCATGCTGCTTACTCTTCTGTTCTTCTTTCCTTTTTCATTTCAAGCAAAATTCAGCGTCTTTTGTGTTCCAGGTACAACCCTCCTGGAGGTTTTAAAGATTCAGATCCCTCTGCGGTGAAGCTCTCACAGATTCCACTCCCTGCAAACCCAATCTCCCTCTTCCTGTCTCACTGTCTCACTTTGTACATCAAAGTTTGTTTTGTTTTGTTTTTTTACTTTGGTCTACTGATAACCTCATCTTGATATCAGACGAGCTCTTTGGAAATTTGGCATCTGGAGAAGGCAGAGTTTCCCAAGAGTAGAACAACGATTCAAAGGGCGCACATAGTTGGTGCCTGCAGAAAGGACGTGGCGTTGTGACAGAGCAAGCTTGGAAGAGGCTGTTCGACCGACGTCTTTGCTACAGCACTTTCCGCCAGGGGGCCCCGTGGCCGTCCAGGAAGAGCAGCTTTGCCGTGCTTTGTATGCGTTATCTCCCAAGACTGCTTCCCCAAGGAGCATCTTGTCTAAGATGTTTTCCAAGGGATGCACTTAGGAAGGTTCGGGCCCAGTTCCGTATCATGTTCGTTACCCACACACCAGCTGCAGAGAGATGGCGGCAGCCTGGTTTGTCCCCGAGCCTGCCTGGCCTGGGGTCCGCAGGGCCTAGGGAGGAGGTGGTGTTACATGGCTGTGGGGCGCAGCAGGCCTGCCCCCCTCCACGGGGGGTGAGTACTGGGCATTGAGTCCTGGGTCTGCCTGACCTTCCGCTGCCTCCCCCGCTGACCTGGGTCTCAGTCACCTGGACTCCACTGCGTCCCAGGCACTTAGGGCCTCTTCCACCCTGGCTCCCAGAGCAGGCCATGAGGTTCTCCTCGAGTCTCTGTGCTCTCTTTTGCTCTCTCTGTTTTTTAATTTCTTTGTTTCCTCTTCCGTCGCTCAGCGTTCTCTCGTGTTCCTCTCTCTGCCTGCCTCCCTCTCCCTGCTTTTCTTGTTTCTCACTCTCTCTGCTCCTTTCTTTCTTGTCCTGCCTCTCTCTCTCTCTCTCTGCATCTGTCTGTCTGTCCGTGCCCTGTGCTGAATCTCTCTGTGGCTCAGTCTCTTTCTCCCTGCCCCCTTCCCTTCCCACGGTCTGCGGTTTCATAAACATTTACATTGCTCTGCAGTGTGGTGACGATGCTAGTCATTGCAGTTGCCTTGAAAAACTGCAGATCCTTTCTGCTTCCTCTTCATCGTCCAAGACTTTTGTGTTTTGGATCCTGTGAAGTGGCTTACGGTAGAATCACCTTCCACCAGAGCCTTCGCAGACTCCCCTCTTGTCTGCACCCCTCCCAAGTGCTTGGCCGGCCCCTGGTCTGTTCCTGTGGTGCTGTGTGCTCCAGCATCTGTCACTCTGTCCTTCTACTTTGTGTTGAATTTTCTTGTTTTTAATCTGTGGATGGATAGCTGCCCTGCCTCAGGGGCTGTGTTCATTTTCCTCCTCTCGGGGGCTGGTACACAGTCACTCAGGGAGCAGGTGCCGCCGCATAGTTCTGGCCACGCCTCTGTGATATCTATGTAAACACTCTATTAACCACAGTATTTCATAATCCAGAAAGGTGCCTCCTGGAGCCCACTGGATGGCGGAGACTTTCTGTTAATCCTCTCTGTAAGCTGCTGGGTTTTTTCACGGGACACCGTCCCTCCACTATTGAAATGACTGAGCTGGTGAGAGAGAAAGATGAGGAATTTGAAATTCGGGGGTGAGACAGATAGAAAAAAACTCATCCCAAGTTTTGTAATAAGGTTTACTTTGAAATAAAATGCTTCCTGGGACTTTCTTGGTGTCTTTAAAACCTTCAGAGGGAGTGATCTCCTTTGAGGGCTGGTGCTATTTAAGCACAGAGGCTTAATAAGAAATATATTTTTCAGCTGGGTGGCACTTGCCGAGTATCTAACAATCAAGCACCAAATTGTCTGTGGTCCCGCGGCAGCTCTAAACAGCGCTTTCCAAATTATAAGAGGCTTTTTAATTCGGCAGTTGGACATCCATGTTCTAATCGCCTACCGTCCTGGAGGAGATTATTTTTAAAAGTGCCATTTAAGAGAGACTACTAAAAATGTGTCTCACATAGAGGCTTAGCTTAGAAATATTAGTTTTTGACACAAAATTGTCCAGAAAGATGCTTGCAGAACCCACTTTGCACAGCTCAGTGCCAGAGAATAAAAGCCCCTCTTTGAGCCCAGTTATCTTTTTTCTGTCGATGAGCAGACGCTCCACGTGATCATATGCTCCTTGACATTAATGCTGAAATCACAGGTCTGTCTGCCCGCACGTGATCAGGTATTGGCCCTGTTTTTTGCCTGGTTCACTCATCGCCGTGGGTAGTTTGGTTCCACTGAGGAGCCGGGAGGGGCTACAGTTTAGGGTTTGGGTAGGCAGAGCCTGGCTACCCACAGCTTACAGGTGTGGAACTTTGAAATTACATTTCCATTAAGATCAGAGTTTTGTGTCTATTGGCAAATGCAGCGCATGCAAGCTTTGTCGCAAAGCTGATCCCTTATTGATGCAAATGGGGAGCGTTGGCAAAAGCAATGAGGGCTGTGCACCTGGTGCTCCCGCCTGCCTGCTGCTCCGGGTTCAGGGAGGAATTTGCTGCACTGGCTTAGTCGGTCACTCGTGTTTTGTGCGTCTGTGTTTACCCAGAGTGTGGGGTGCCCTGCAGGGATGTGGAAGAGAAGATAAAGAGCAGAGTATGTTTTGTGAGACTTGCCTCTCTCTGGTTTGACTGCACTGCGACTCGGCTGGGAGACAGGGGTCCAAACAAGAGAACTCTGAGACCCTCCTTGCCACTGATTCGGAAGAGGTAAAAAGCCAGGATTACAAGGCAACTTCTGCCCCCTACTTTGCCCTCTTGCTCTTGTCCAGCATGGCTGTGTGATTGCTCATTTTGAGGGTGCTGCTCACAGCCCCACCAGCCAGAGAAATGACAGGCAGCGACAGTCAGCAACACTCTTGGGGCGCCCGGGCCCTGTACTCCCCTTCTGTTTACCACCAAGTCCTTCCTGACATGAACTCGCCCTTCCTTCTTTTATTTTCATCTGACCCAGGAGCTCAGGGTTGGATGAATCGAAATCCTAGCTTGTGACACACACCCATTACTGGTGCAGGCAGGTCCGCCTCTTTGTTTATTAGTAAGTGAGCCCTGATCTCACTCTCTGCCTTCCATTTCCAGACCCCACCCCCACCTCCCATGGATAGAACCTCAAGATCTCGGGTTGCTTGGCCCCTAATCAGTGTGTATTTTATTGGCATGTGGGTTTCTGTCTAATGTCACTAGCGTGGGAAAGCAGCTCTGGAGGCTCCGGCAACCACATGGGACTCCCGTATAGCCCGGTCTGGGCTTGGACCGCTGTCCATGCTCTCAGACTGGAGCACTGTCCTTGGCTTGTTTCAGTTTTGTCATCCTCAAAACTCAGACTCTCCTGGTCTCCTCCATTCTGGCTCCACCGTGCCTTGTAAATCTGACCAGGACACGGCCAGCTAAATCCTAATTTAATGTACTCTATTTCTGTTAAAATAACAGATGCTGTAATTCCGGGGATACATAATAACCACATGATTATACTTGTATAAACCCTGTAACTAAATATATGTATTTATTTCTTAACGTGTATCTTTCTCCACAATAACAGAATTCCCTTCTGATTAGTCCTCCCTTCCCCACCGATTGTATGTGACTTACATCTAAAAAAAAGAGATTTCTTCCTAGTTTTTATAATATTTAAAAAAGGGGGGGGGCAGATCTTTTTGCTCTCCTGGCCCATCGTAAAACCTGGGGCTGCGGAGTTGAAGAATGAGTGGTGGCTCACTTTTCACTGAGTGGCACCTGTGCATCGGAGGGATATTATAGATTGTTCTGGAAGCTTTCCCGTCTCCCTGAGGTGGGTTTATATAAGCTTCCATTAGAAATAAAGGCTATTTATGCTGTAGGTATCGTGGGGGTCGATGCCCTCGTCAGCTGGTTTGTGGGATGCAGAGATCGTGCCTAGACCTATTCTTGTCCCTTTTCTGGGAGCCCAAGCCAAACCATTGTCTGCCTTGACCTGTTCTTTTGAAAATGACCTCTTCTTGAGGGGCAGGGGCCCTCTTGGAATTGCCTACAGGGTTCCCGAGCCTTCTTGCCTGTCGGGTCTGCAGAGCTGCTTCTCTTGTTTCTGAGGAAAATGGTTTTGCTGATAAGGGCTCAAACAGTGTTCTCCCAGATACGCAAACACTGCGGGCCTGGGCCACACGAAGGCGCGCGGCCGTGGTTTGAGATGTGACCGCTGCTGTCAGCCAGGCATTTGAGATGTGACTGGCCAAGGCTTTTGATAAAGTCAGGACACCTCATGTCCACTCACATTTTTGTTTCTTTTCTGGGAAAGTGGCTTTATCTTTTTGCTGTCCCAGGGTGTCCTCACCTTTGCCGATGTGAGTGCATGTGCCTCCTGTGGGAACCAGCTCCCTCCTCCGTTACAGCAAGGCTCACGGCCAGCTGCTGCTCCCAGTGCCTCTATTTAGTGCGGGGCTTCTTTTAGCTTTGTTGTAAAAAGAATCTGGCAGATGCTGACGGCCAGCTTGGCTCTGGCCTTCCTTCTTGCCGCTTGCTACTGGCCCCTGGGCCGCAGAGTCCCTCCGGCCCCCTTACCTTTGCTTGTGCCCTTCCTTCTCCTTGCAGGGCCTCGCTTCTCTGCCTTTTGACTTTCCAAAGACATGCTTTAACATTTTTTTCTAAATGACACGAATAATATAAGAATATATTTTTGAAAGAAATCAAGTACTGGACAGCTGACAAGGGCATAAAATACAGGTGGCCGTCTGCCGGAGACACTCAGCGTGGAGAGCTTAGTGCGTGTCCTTCACGAGTGAGTGTTGCTTCTTCCTTCTCAATCTCCCCACCCTTCCAAATCCAGATCGCTCTGAAGTCCTCAGCGTCCTCGTCAATACTGAGTTGTTTTTATTTTTAACTTCTGAATTCCTGCCCTTGTTTTCCCCCTCTGGACCACCCATTTTGTCTGCTTTCCTTATGTTGTCCTTTGTTTATTAATTAATTCATTTCATTGAATTATACCCAGTTGAGTTTTTTTCTTCCCCTGGACAGACATTGCTTTTCCAGTGGAAACATGTTAACACGGAGTCGCAGTGGAGTGTGAGGAGGGTCTGGTAGATGGTAGCCCTGGATGCATATTTGTTGAATGAGTGAATTAACAACCAAATATGAATTATGTAGAGTTAGAGGTAATGGTGGTGCAGTGGTGGGTTAATTAATGTCTGGGATTGTCCTGAAAGGCTTCAAAGAGGAAGTGTTTGACTTGGGTTTTGAAGGATGTGTAGAACTTGGTCAAGAAGATGCGCCTGGTGGGCAGGAGGAGTGGTGGTGTCAGTCAGCATGCTGTGCTCGTGGACATGATCATCCTCCACTTTCATTGCTGTGTCTTTTGGCTTCTCCGTCAGATACCAAAGTCCTTAAAAAGAGTGGGAGTGGCATTTACACACCTGCCTTCAACAGGTGACATTTATTGAGCATGTGTTACGCACCAAATCCTTTCCCAAGTGTTTCGCATGTAGTAGCGAGCCCGTGAGGGAGGTGTTCCTGATTCATTTTAGAGATACGGAAACTGAGGCACTAGTAAGGTAGGTGACGTCCAGAAGTCCTCATGACTAGGAAGCGTGGGGCTAGTCAGTCTTACTTTTTCAGCCTTCTTGTTCCTGTCTTTAAATGGGACTGGTGATGCCCACAAGAGAGAGTTGTGAGGTTTGAATTAAATGAGATAATGCCTCTAAATCATCCAAAGTAGGAGGCCAAATCTCAGCGGATCATAACCCTGAATAAAATACCCTCCACCTCCTGCTTTATTTTCCTTCACAGCACTTACCACTGCTCGTCATAGAGCTGCTTGTTTGTTGTCTGCCTCTTTGTCCCTTTTGTCCTTGACTGTGTCCCCAGGGCCTGATAGAGAGTACTAAATATTTTTTGAGTGAATGAATGAATGTTAATTCTCACTTCCCACCAGAGTATCGTGACTGTGGATGCTCAGAAAATACTAGGTGAATTCTACCGAAACTAAACAGTCTGTGCCAGTTCCATATACTGACAAGGGACCATGAATTTCTGTCACAAGATGATCAACACTGCTGTCTTCATTTTTTATTTGCTGTCGTGTTTAGAGAACTGTCTTATGTCTCCCACCCCTGATTTTCATGATGTTTCAATTTAAGCATTTCCAATTTGGGTATGAAATTATCCGTCAGTCATAGAGAAAATTTGTGCCTTACTCGGTGGCTTGGGAACAAGCCAGAGCTTAACTGGAGTGGCTAATTGCTGGAAGAGCATGCGCTGGAGAAGGCATGCCCCCTCTGCCCTGGGCCCCCATCTGGAATATCGCTTCTCCCCCTGGACTGTGGTCTGATCTTGCTCGTCCCCCAAGACCCAGTGAGGAGGAGCCTCATTTGTTTATTCACTGGTTACGTATTAGCATCCTGTGTGTGGCAGGTGCTGACCTGCGCAGCAGCAGCGCAGAGAATAGGCCCGGGACTGTCCCTTGGGCCCTCCCAGTCAGCTGTGGTGGAGGAGACGCCCACGTGAGCTGAGCAGGGGTGATGATGTCCAGGGCCTCACCAGAGCCCCTGAGCTGTGAGTATCTGTGCAAAATCTTGAGACACCACACCATGGAGGGTTGCCTGGGGAGCTGGCCCTGCCCAGCCCGCGGATCCGTGTCTCCTGCAGCGTGAGGCATGCGGCCCTGCTGTTGGGCACGCTGACTCAGGTGGGTCAGGAGTCAGATGTTGGATAACATGGACCCTGTGAGGGTGGGGAAGCTCTTCCCTTTCAGTTTTCTGTCAGCAGTGCTGCTGTGGTCTCACTTGGCACTAGCTTGTCTTTAGTGCTTCTTCGGCTCCGGGACAGTGAGTGTGAGCCTCAGGGTCAGAGTGCTGGTCAGTGTCTAGAAGTCCAAGTGCCAGGGCTCCACCCCAGATCGGCAGGAACCCCAGCCTCCCGCCGCCGGTTCCTCCAGGGATTCTAAAGCAGGCGGCGCTGAGAACCACTGACACAACTGAATAAAGGTTTGCTCTCATTGGATTCAGTCTGCTTTCTTTACATAGCAAGTGAAATTGGTTTTCTATTTGCTAGAATGATTTCCTTTCGAGTAAATTTTACAAGTGGAAAAGGTGAGTTGATTTTAAAAATAATGTTAGTAAACAATAGTGCGAGTCACAGTGAAAGCGGCCACAGTCACGGCGCTGCCTGGTGCCGGGCTGCAGCTCGGGGAGCGCGCCTCTCCGTGTTATCACGGGAGCAGAGTCTTCGGCCTCCTCGTCCTGGCTCCCGGGGAACCCCTGGGGCTGGCTGGGCAGCGTGCCGGCGCTTCATTAAGGGATTGCGCAGGAGCGGGTGGGGAACGAAACTCACCATGATGCTTATGCACGGATTGTACTGGTTACCTATTTCTGCATCACAAATTGTCCCCAAACTTAGAGGCAGAAACAGCATTTTGCAGTAGTACCATTTGCACCCTCACTGTTTCTGTGGGTCTGGAATCCACGCGGTTTAGCGGGTCCTCTCTCCAGACTGCGGACGTCTCGGGCCTGACCAGGGGAGGCCCGGCGCTCCCTGGTGTGCTTGTTGGCAGGACTCAGCTTCTTGGGGGCTCTTGGACTGAGGGCCTTAGTTTCTCCTAGGCTTTTGGCTGGAGGCCGTTTCTTGCCATCCTGGCTTGTCGTGGCCATTGGCTTCCTCCAAGTGAGCAAGCCAAGTAAGGGAGAGACCATGAATACGGAAGCCATGATCTTTTATAACCTAACCTCAGCAGTGGCATCCCGTCGCTTCTGCCTTCATCTGCTCGTTAGAAGCACGTCAATAGGGCCGGCCCACACTCTGGGGATGGGATTACACTGGGCGCGAATGGCAGGAGGTGGGGACCACTGGGACATGTGTTAGAAGGCTGCTGCTGAAGACACTCCCTCACTCACATGCCTGTCACCTTGAGGAGCAGCTGGGAGAGTGTCCCCTCGGGCCCTAACGCTGGGAGAAGCTGTGCTGCTTCTGAGCACTCTCTAGTTGTTTTGTGCACCAAGTGAATCTTGTAACTGGTTTTGTTTGGTCACGAGGCGTTTGAGTCAAAATTACTGCTTGCTTTTGATTATAGAGAAGGATTGTACAGAAATTTATGATCTGGACATTCTGTGGCAGGACTTCCTGCACTGATGCCCTCTGGTCTGGTCTTCAGTAGTAATTCTGTTTTCTCTCTTCTGTCTCTTTCCTCCATTCATTTTGTATTATTTTGTTATACTGAATTGTATACATTGTTACATGCCTGTACTTTCTCATGTCTCAGAGTTTGGGGAACTTGGTATTTGTGGGTTTTGCTGTCTCAGGGTGGACTCTTGGTTTCTAGGGAATGCCTGGACCAGCACCCCTGTTTTCCTCGTGCCTGGGGTTTCCATGCAGGAGCACGTGGGCAGGGCTGGCACTGAAAGCCCTAAGTCAGCTGGTGTGGGGGGGTCACAACACCTGCAAACCTGAGGAACAGTGACCAAGGCTTTCTGTGTTCTAAGCCTACACATGCCTCTCTCCTTCAGTAATGGCATGGTTTGGGACAAGGCCCTTCACCTCTTTGGGCCTCAGTTTTCCCATCTATAATATGGGCTGTGGTATATTAGTCAGGGTAGGTTGTGTTGTGCTGCAGTAACAAAGAACTCCAAAATGCCATTTCAGAAACCACAGAGGTTTCTATCTCATCCATGTTATGTGGCCTTCACAGGTTGGCCAGGCCTCTGCTGCATCTTGTCACCATCCTCACACCCAGACCCAGGCTGTGTTAGAGGGGACGAGACAGCCTGGCCGAGCACACACTTTCTCTCCCACCCAGATAATGAGACACATCACTTCTCTCTTACTTCAATTGCAAAGCAAGTCCCCTGGACGCACGTCAGTGGGTGGGTGGGAAAGAACAGTCCTACCAGGCGCCTGGAAGGAGCAGTTATTTGTGGGTAGCCCTGATGACTCCTAGAGGTGGCAGCTTACTTGCCTCCCAGGGTGGTGATGAGGCCTCAATCAGATTATCTATGCAGAGCTCTCAGTGCCTGGCACCTAGGGAGCACTCACTGAGCAGTGATGCTGGTGGGGGCTACAGTGGCTCTGATGGTGATGCTGATTAGAAGTACAGCTTATCTAGAGTCCACAGTTTACAGACCTCTGTCTTATTGATCTGTTCATTCAGTCTGTACGTGTCGAGTTTCTCAGTTTCCTGAGTTCCACGTACTATGCTTTGAACTGGGGATCAAAGACAAGATGGACATGGTCTGTGTCC
Source organism: Camelus dromedarius (assembly GCF_036321535.1). Taxonomy (NCBI): domain Eukaryota; kingdom Metazoa; phylum Chordata; class Mammalia; order Artiodactyla; family Camelidae; genus Camelus; species Camelus dromedarius. Next base: position 1,083,147 of record NC_087459.1, on the reverse strand, counting down.
TTAAGTAGTTCAGAATCTCTCCTTGGCCACAGAGATTGAAGGATTTCCTTTGAACTTTTATTTCAAGGGCTTGGCCTTCCTGGGAAAACATACAGAATAAAATGAAACAAATGCCAGAGCTGGAAGGAATGACCATTTGTGTATCAGTTCGGAGGCTCACAGCCACAGAAACAGAGAGGCCAAGCCAAAGTGGCATCGGCAAAGCCAGGGATCTGTCTCAATAGATAACTGAGAGGTTCAGAGCTGGTGGCCATGGCCCCATCTTCTCAGCCATCATCAAGAGAAAGAACAAGACTGTCCAATGTTTCCAGCAAAATCCCCAGGCTTCACTCTGACCAAACCAGCTTAGTTCAGCCACCAGTCTTGAACCAGTCACTGTGGGCACAAGGGCAGGATATGCTGGCTGACGCGAGTTACTTGGTGCTGCCCCTTGGATCAAGGCGCAGGGTTTCTTTCACGCAGGTCTCTCGGTGAGGTGATTTCCCAGGAGGGGAGTGGACGCCAGGCAGCAGACAGCCGCAGCCCACCCCTTTATCCTGCCTCTGCCTTTCCTTGGGAAGGAAATGGAAGCTCAGAGCAGGGAAATGACTTGCCTGCTGCCATCCAGCATGTTAGAAACAGAGCGGGGGCCAGGCTGTGGGTCTAGGACTGCCCTCTTGCCACTTTGACGCAGTTCCAAAAACGTCTTCTCAGAAAGTCATCGGTTTCAGAGAAGGGTTGGGGAAACATCGCACTTTGGGAGATGGGATTATGAAACAGATGTTAAATTGCACTATCCCCAGCGTCTTTAATTAGCAGTACTTCATTATTTATTGCTTATTGATAAAAGATGGAAAATTAGGCAGTTTTCTCCCTGGCAGGACTGCTTCTTGTGTCTGATCTCAGGGCTGGGGGTGCGGTGTGGGGCTCTAATTGAGGGTTTTGGTGACTGGCTTTCAGGGTCATCCGTGCCAGCAAGTGGCAGCTTCCCAGCAGCGATGAGGCCGTTGTTCAGCTGGTTGTGGCGGGCACTGATGTGTGTGTTTGGAGGTGGGGGGAACTGTTAACTTGGATATGTGAGTATTTCTGGAAGGTGCTGTTTTGGAGTTACTGCTAGTCTTCACTGCTGAACATCACACAGCACGTTGTCCACAGACTGGTTCTGGAATGTGTCTTTTTAGTGTCTGAGGACAGGAGCTCAGTGTTAAGAATCTTTTCTCCCTTTCTGCCATTAATGCCATCATCTTTTAGTCCTGTACAGGGGAACCCCTAAGGTCAGTTAGATGCTTGAAGTGTTCTGTGGAATTGGTTTACCCACCTACCCTCCCATCCATGTGGCATTTCCAAGAGCCAATAGCCTAGTGGGTTGGGTGGAGTGAGTGAATTTAGGAAGTGATTTGCACCTTTAGTCATTGCATTCATCATGGAAGAACATGTCTTCCAGCCGCTTCCTCCCCCCAGCCTTCTGACATGACCATGCCTACCAGCGAGTCGCACCTGACCTCCTTACTCTTCCCCCTAGGAGATGCTTGCCGAGTGCCTCCTCGGTGCCCAGCACTGGGACACGATACACCAGACTGTATGTCATCCTTTCACTTAATCCTGATAAGCCTAGCAAGGAAGTAACACTTGTCCTCTTTATAACCGAGGAAAGTGAGGCTTGAGAAGTCGGGGGCCTTGGCTAGGACGGCAGAGTCGGGGCAGGCCTCGCCCTGCCGAATCCCAGAGCCCTGCTTTTTCATGATGTGTTGTGGCCCAGCGTGGACTCTGGACCCCACGCTGCCTGGGTTCCCTCCTGGCTCTGCCCCTTACAGCCCTATCCCTTCAGCAAGTTAGATCAGCTCTCTGAGAGTCTGTTTCCTCCTCTGTAAAATGAGGTTAATAATAGTATCAACCCTGTAGGGTAACAGTGCATTTAAAATGTGTAACACAGGGCCTGGCACCAGCATCGAGCAAGAGACCAACATGTAGAACAAACCACCACAGACCTGGTGGCTTAAGGCAACACACGTTTATTCTCTCCCAGTTATGGAGGCCAGAAGTCTGACATCACGGTGTCACTACTGGCAGGGCCAGACCTTCTCTGGGGACTCCAGGGAAGGGCCTTTCTTGCCTCTTTCTGGCTTCTGGTGGCCCCGGGTGTTCCCTGGCCGAGGCCACAGCATTCCAGTCTCTGCCTCTGCCTTCATGTGGCCTTCCCCTGCTTCTCTCTGTGTGTCTTTTATAAGGAGCCTGACCATTGGGTGTAGGGCCCACCTGCATAGTCCAGGATGATCGTTTCTCAAGATCCTTAATTTAATTCTATCTGGAAAGATTGTTTTTCCAAATAAGGTCACGTTTACAGGATCTGAGACCTAAGATACAGACTTAAGATACAGACATACCATTTGTGGGGGATACTGTTCAACTCACTACAGCTGCTATTGTTTTTTTTTTTTAATGTTTTTTAAAAGCATTTAAAATTTAAAATGTTTTTTAAAAGCACAAACATTACAGGAATATATTCTCACTGTGCACATTCAGACGTTAAGTTAAAATCTCTTCGGCGACCACCCCAACTCTATTCCCCTCCCCAGCGATCCTGGTCCTGATGAGTTCAGTGGGCATCCTTCCAGATGTTTCTGTTAGGATAGAAAGATAAGCATCATCACGGATTACCACCCTGTTGCCAGACACCATGAGAGGTCCAGGGTGCTGAGGCGAGTGGAAGCACAGCTTGGTGCCCGGTCAGCTCGCAGGCCTCTAGGGAAACGGGGTGAACCAGTGATCTCTGCTCACGTGGGAGGCGCCGTAACGCACACACCTACACGGTGCTGTGGGAACACCAAGGGGCAGCCTCTTTGCAACAGAGGAACGTCATGTACGAGAGGCTTCACTGAGTGGGGGACACCTGAGCCATGTAGGGTTCGAAAGATGCCAGCCTTGAGAAGCACAGGTCTGGGGAATTACATGAGGAAGGAACCTGGAGGGGTCACGGCCGGTGTCAGGAAGTGAATCTCAACACAGAGTTCCTGGAGGGTGTGCCTAAGAGGCGTCCGCCTCTGGGAACTAGAGTTTTTCTCAAGGGAGGTGCGTTTCAGGCCATGTCCCACAGGGCTCCAGGGCTCTGAGAAGAGGACACAGGGGCCTGGGTGGTGGGAGGAGGGCCGAGCTTGGCTCTCACCTGGCCTGGGCCCGAGCAGCCTCTCCCCCGGCGAGCGAAGTGCACAGGAGCTGCGCCCAGCGGCCCGCGGTCACCCCTGCCTGGGTCTCCATCAGCTGTCCTGGAGCTCCCAAGCAGACGTGCGGGTGGAGGAAAAGGCCTGTGCTTCGGACGACTGCTGCGGTGACAGATGGCCATCATAGGTCTAAACTGACAAAACAGACCCAGTGAGATGCCACGGGGTGACTTTTCAGAGTCATCTTTTTAGGGACTCCTTCCTTCAGAGATTAGCCTGGATTCTTGTTTTGAAGCTGTGTTTCTCCAGGGGGAGGCACCACATGTGGTAGTAGGAAGAGCACAGCTCAGGAGTCAGCCAGGCTTGTCTCTGAATGCTTGTTGTGTCCATGGGCACACCACACAGCCTCTCTGAGCCCCTTGTGGGACATGGGACCTGTCGTACTTGTAGTAAAAGGTTGCTGCGACAGTGACACAGATGAACGTAAGTAAGGGCCGGGATCCTCCAGCATCACTTCTGATCACTCCCCCTCCGCCAAGGTCTGGGGCCTCTTTTTATTCTCGAGACACCAAAAGTCATTTCATGAAGCTGTGGAGCTCAAACATTTGTTCCTCCCACCAAGAGGAATGAAGTGTTTCCCCGAAATTGCTGGTAATTTTTCTACATCTGCTCAGCCATCCATGACAGCAGAAGTTGGCAAACTCTTCCCATAAGTGCCCAGATAGTAAATATTTTGTGTGTCATGGATTGTACTGTCTCTGTCACAGTGGCTGAACTTTAGCCGGAGAGTGACAGCAGCCAGTGACATTACGCCCCCATCAGTCAGACCAGCGTCACTCTGCTCCCATGAAAGCCTTTTCACAGAGCAGCCTGGATTTGGTCTGTGGGCCAGAGTTTGCCAACCCCTGATTTTGAGTCTAGGGAGGTACTGGGTTTAGGGACTGGAAACATAAAAATGTATGAGCCCTACCTTTTGGCCCTGGAGGGTTTCCCCCGGTGACACACCTGCCCTTGCAAGCTCCTGAGGGGTGTTCTGTTTGCAAGAAGACAGCATTTGGGGTAACAGACACGGCAAGTACCTTCTGTTGTCCTTCCAAACTGACGTGTCCAGCACATCAACCCGGGCAGACCCAGATCCCCACCGTCTGCAGCGATGAGCGCCCCAGACCTGCGGCGTAAACTTCCGTGATACATTGTAACGCTATTAAATGCTACTTGGTGGTCCGTGGCTAATTTCTAAGTGACAGTTTCTGTTGTGTTTGCAGTGTCTTTAAGGAAATCCTGCATTCACTCTCCAGTTACACCAGGATCTGATTGGGAGCAGGTTTGGACGCTGGATTTCGGACAACCCCGCTTTTCCTCGGCATCTTCTGCTTGCTCTGTGCCTCCATTTCTCTGGCTGTTCAGTGGGAGTTAAGGGTGAAATGAGGCAGTTTGTTCAGTGTTTCTAAACTTTTTTCTTTTTATCATGCTTGTGTAACCTTTTCTTTAAAAGGAGCTCTGCCTTGGAAAGTATCCCCCGGGAGATGGGTCAACATAGGAGGTGCCTCTGCTGAAGAAGGGCTGGGGGAGGGGTGCAGCTCTGGCCGCTAAGCGAGCCCTCGGGGCAGCTGCTGGCAACACTGGGAACCTGTCAGGAGTAGGCAAGACCCCTGATGTGGCACAGGTTCACAGAAGCCTGCAGCGGGGAGACCCATCCACTGCTCAGCCCTGGGTGTCCTCTTCTGTAGCGGGCACGAGTCTGGGTTAGTCGAATGCTCTCAGCTTCTGCTTAAGAGAGAGTCCTTCACTAGAGACTGGCTGAGAATTTATAAGTGAAGAGTAGCTCTACGTTAGTAATTAAGCCTAGAGAAGCTATAGACAGTTGTTGATTTGTACTTTTCTTACAGATGAGCCTTAAAAAAAAATCTAATGATGAAAAGGCAATGGGCAGACAAGTTGGCAGATATCTGGCTTGCACAGTCATGGTGATGCGCGTGCACGCATGTGTGTGTCTGTCTGTCTTGTCTGTCTGTGTGTGCACCCTTGCACAGCAGCTTCCTGGCTGTTCCTCCTTGCCTGCCTCCCAATCTCTCCTCTGCAACCAGAGTGACTTACTCAGACGTGGGCTTGCCCAGTGTCTCTCTTGCTTAAATCCCTTCGGTGGCTTCCCTCTGTCTGAGCAAAGAGCAGAGCCACGCTGTTCCCCCTCAGGCCCCAGTGCTAGCCGCCTTCCCTCCAGCCTCTTTCACTCGTCACCTTCCCAGACACGCTAGTTAGCCCAGTTCATCTCCGTGGACATCTCACACTGGAATTGTGTTATCAGTTGTTCAAAGACTGTCTCCCCTGATGGATCATATGCTCCGTGAGCCCCAGGGTTTCACCTCCCCTGTTCCCTGCTGCCTCCCTGACACACAGCATCTGGCCCTTAAGAGGAACCCAAGACAAATTTGTGGACTAAGTGTCTGAGTAAGGAGGGTGTGCACGTCTGTGGTGGCACAGCTGGCCCTTCACTCAGAGGTGGGGGCTGCTGGGCCCAAACCGCCTGCCTGTCCTGCCCAGTACCCTTGAACTCTGTCCACGAATAATGAGGGTAAGTGCCACTTAGCCAGCACCTGGTCTCTGCCAGGGCTGGGTGGGGTGGTTCTTACAGGCTGTCTCACGACAACCCCTCCAGGGCAGCTTCTGTTACCTCCTTTTACAGGAGGAAGGGGGCCCAGAGAGCTGCAGCGGCCTGTTCTTGGCCACACAGCTAAGTCAGAGAGCAATCCCAGTGACCAAAGTCCCAGCCCAGTCTTTTTTTTTTTTTTTTTAAAATTCAAGTGTGTATTAGAATGAGGAAAGCAGTCATAGCACATTATCATTTTTAAAAGATAAATACCACCATGTCCCAGCACCCAGACAAACACAGTCGTTTTATTACTTCCCCACCTGCCGCACTGCTACAGTACTTTTCCTCCTACATTTTTAAGCCATATACTCTGATAGTCTCTTTAGGAAAAGACAGTGATATTATAAGATCATTTTCTGTGCAGAGTCTAGAAAGATAATTCAGTTGTTCTTATACACTGTTGATCAAAACTCATTTTTTTCCAACAGCCTATTTGAAAATTTTAAGGCAGTTTTGGAAAAAAAGTTCACAGTGGACTCTTGTGATTGTACCATTAGCATTTTACTGTATTTGCTTTGTCATCCATGCATCCCTGCATCCATCCATCCCTCCCTCCCTCTTTCCCTCTCCCCCGTCCCATCAGTTCATCTTTTCAGGGGGATGCTTTTCAAAGTAAATTGCACATATTAGTATATATTTTTTCCAAAATACTTGAGCATGCATATCATTGACCATGCATGTCTTTTTTTTGCAGTGTTTTTTTAGGTAAAATATACATGTGGTGAGATACACATGCCTTAATCGTATGCTCACTGTTGAGACAAGTGCATACACCTGTGTCCTCCACATGCCTGTCAAGACATGGAACATTACCTTCATCCCAGAAGGTTCTCTTGTACCCCTTCCCAGCCAGTCCCCACGCCCCTCTCTCCGAGGCAGTCACTATCACGTTATATTTTTCCCCATTACCAATATAATAACATTTTCTTTTCATTTTAAATTTCAAGGTGGTTAAATTTAGTTTTTAGAAGGGTAGCAACTCATATATAGGATAAAAAATGTATTCAGTAAAAGTTTTTCAGTTAAAAAAAAATAAATCTTTTTCTTGCCTCTGACCCTGGCTTCTCAGGGTTTGCCCCTAGAGGCATCCTCAGGTGGCGGTTTCTGGCGTGTCTTTGTAGAGATGGTTAATGCAGAGCCAAGCACATAGGCGTGCCTGGCTCCCAGCTTCCTCCTGAAAGTTGTGGCTCGGCTGCCGTGGTGCTCTGTGTGTCTTGCGCTTACCTTTTGACCTTTGACCTCGGAGATCACTCCCTGTCAGCAGAGATCTATGCTGTTCTTTTGGTAGTTGTGCAGTCGGGTTCTGACTGGGTGTTTCAGTAGCCACTTCATTACTTGTTTCCAGGCTTTTATTGCCATTAATGGTGCTGCACTGAATGTCCCTTTGTGACGTATCTTTGTACATACGTTGTCCACGTGTCTTGATTAATTGGAAAAAAACTAGATGTCCATTCTTGGTAAATTAGATCATTTTCTCCGGCCCCTCTCTGCTCATCCCTGCCCTCCTCCAACCATCCATTTACCTATCTGTCCACTTGATCATCTGTACATCTGTTCGTCCAGTGGCAACATCTTCCGAGCAGTCAGTATGTGCCTGATACTGTCTGGGGCTCTGAGAGTTTTGTCCTCGAGACCCTCATTGTCTTTTGGGAAAAACAGACACGTCGAAACTAGTTCACAGAGTGTGCTAGCCTGCATTTGCGCAAGCATCCAGGACCACTCAGAGGGTAGAATTAAAAACTCTTTAAAGCTCTTATTTGCCAGCTCTTTGTATCCCATTCAAGAGTCTTTGGCCTCAGCTGATACCTCTAATTATATACTTGTTAAACAAAAGAACAAATTAACAAACAGGTAAACACAGACCCCTGAGAGTGGTCCAGACCCGGGCAGCTGCCTTCCGGAGGCGAGGGCAGCCCGGGCCCGCTCTACATTCAGAGCGGCAGGTCTGGGCCTTCCTGGCCTCCGGCTCAGCTAACCAGGCTGGGAGACTGAGCTGTGCCTGTCACACGCTGTTCCTTCTGGAAAAGTGAGGTGAGAAAGCAGGGTGTTGGTGGGATGGGAAACAGTTGTCGTTTTTGACAGTGCAGAGTGAGAGCTAATTACTTAAGGGAAGGCTATTTGGAAAGAGGCATGTGTGAGGAAGTGACTGGAGAACGTAAATTACAGGTGTCATTCCGTGATTGGGACGGAGGTCTGTTGTCCTGTGTTGTCTACCCTTTTGCCTTTTCTTCTGAGCAGTGGACCGAGCGCCCTGCAATTAGAAAACAAAGAATATGATTCTCTTCCTTTGGTTCCTCTTATCTCCAAACTAACTTAGCCTTCTCATGCATGACAATTTCGAATTTGCTCCAGAGCCATTAAAAAATTGACATTTCAGTTGGGCTGGAACCTACACCATCATTGAATCGTTTCCTCAGTCACAGATGCTCAGTCAGTGCGCACAGCGGGCCAGGTGCTGTGTGAACGGGAGGACGGAGAAGCCGCTGTCCTCGTGCTCGCAGGGATGGACTGGCACACAGTGTGGCGTACTCTCACCCTGAGCGACGGAAGTGAGAGGGGGTGGCGGAGGAGAAGTGGCTTCGTTCTGGTGGCCAGGGAAGGCGTCTCATAGAAGTTGTATTTTAGCTGAGTCTTGAAAGATGTGAAAAGAGCTCGTTGTGCAAAGAAGTTGGTGGAAGAAAGAAAGGAAGAAAGGTGACTTACAGTAATACTTGCTTCGCAGTGTAAATCTAAGGATTCAGTGTGTGAAAACATTGGCACATAGTAGGTGTTGCGTGCACACAGTAGGTGTTGCATGCACATCGGCCCCCCCTCCGCCCGCCATCTTTGTTGCTTTCTAACAGGGCTCACCATAGGATTGCTGTGGAAGAAAAGCAAGTTTGCTGAAGCCCTGTGACTTCTCTAACAATCAGTGGAGGCTGCCTTGTGTCCCCAGAGATGGAAGAAGGCCTGGGGCTTCCTGGGGAGAAAGCCAGCCGCCTTGGACTGGGCCAGATCTGTGCCTTGGCCTCGAGGCCTGGTACCTACCAAAAATCACCCTGTGGTGACAAAGGAAATGGCTTTAAGAAAGGCCTCAGGTCTTAGACCCTGTCCGACACCTGTGCACGTCTGTGCTTGAGCAGGCGAGTCCCTCCAGATTTTCTTCCCTTGTCAGGGGTCTCTAAACACCAGCTGAGCCTCTTCAGTATGAATCTGGGTTCCTTCAGCTTCTAGGCGTCCCAGCACATGGATACAAAATGGGAAGAATGGGGAGTTCATAGAAGGGGGCGGTATAGCTTAGTGGTGGGAAGTGCAGGCTCTGGAGCCGGACCACCTGCGTTTGAGCCCTGCCTTAGTCACTTCGAAGCCGAATGCCTGTTAACTCTTTGCAGTATCTTTTGTTGTCTGTCAAACCACCCGCAAACGTCATGGCTTAAAAAACACAGCCATTGTCTTACCTCACATGAGTCTGTGGGTTGGCTGGGCTCAGGTTTTTCTGCATCACGTGGAGCCGGCTGGGCTGAGGTCCTCAAGGCTCAGCTGAGCTGGGCAGTCAAGGTGGCGCGCTCATCCGTCTGTCTGTCGGTGCTGGCTGTCCGCTGGGGTCTCAGGCGGGATTATCGAGTTTTTCCACCTGGAGAAAGTGGTGCACCTGAAGTCACTGAGGCTGAGGGAGAGGCTGCTGAGGAACTGTGGGCTGGGAGGTTCGGGCTGGGCTCCTGGCACCTCCACTTGTTCTCTGTGTATTCACATTGAGCCCTCTTGGCCTCGCCCGCGAAGTGGAGGTGACACCTCTGCCCACACAGCTATTAGGGGGGTGGCGTGGGAAGAGCTGTTACATGGAAGCACTTTGTAAAGCAGGAAGGCTTTGACGATGCCCGGTGGTGGTGTCTCTGTGTTTGTAGGCCCCTCAGGACTGGAAATGAGGGCGACCCCAAGGAAGGGGAGGCCTCCCTGTGCACGACGCCACCCACCTGGGTCCTGATGCTGCTCCTGGGACGAGGTGTGGTCTTTTCCTGTGCCTTTGGCAGGTTGGCTCGCTCTTTCTTCCCTTCCTCCCTCTCTCTCTTTCTTTTTTTAACTTCCTGTTTAAGTAAGCATTTATTCAGCACATTTGTCCTTATTTTGGCAGAACCCCTTGTATCTGAACCCCCTCCCCAGTTTTGAGGAATTCCCACTCCGAGTGGCAGGTGAGCCAATGTTGGGGTTCCACCTTGGCGTTGGGAGGGGCCTGTGATCAGCCCTCCTGTCCCTGCTCCCCAGCCCCCAAGCAGCGCAGGAAATCCTGGGTCAGGAGAGAGCGGGAAAACTTCTTCACTGATGCGGCTCAGAAGCTGACTCTCAGTGGGTCTCTCCACACCCTCGCGTATGCAGCTCCTGGGGTGTTTGCTCCAGAAAGATCCAGAAATCCTGGCTGCTCTGTTTCCCCAGCATTGCGCTCTGCCTTTCCCTGCACTCGCATACAGCCCCCTGACTCCCCTGACCACAGGCCAGATGGCGAGCTGCCTTCTCTGCAGGGCCGGGGAGAAGCGAAGGAAGACCATGCCTACTCGTGCTCCGTGTTGAGGGGGACCAAGGAGAAGGCTACATCTCAGAGATGTGTCCTCCGAGACTCCCCAGGGCCTCAGGAGGTCACAAGGATGTTTGTGGCCAGTATCAATAGAAAGTTGATTTTTTTCTTACAAAATCTCTGCCGCACACTTCTTACCCTACCAGAATATGAAGTCAAACCAGCTTTCTAGATGATTACTGTAAACCCCGAAGGATTTCTAGCTCCATTCTGGGTAGGCAGCTTGAAGAGACCACATGTTAAGACGCCGAGTACGTTTGGCCATCAGTTATCATCCTGCAGTTGCCGTGCAGCCTGGCCTGATTTTCAAGATACATTCCACCAAGCTCAGACAGTTCAGATTCTTTTTCCAGCCAGCGTGCCTGAAACCCAGGCAGACACATGAATGTCTCCTGGCTTGCTGATACCAGTAATGCCAGTAATTAGAAGAAAAGCTCCTAAATCAGAAGGATTTAACGACTCCCAGATGCTTACATCCCCTGGCCAAGAGGTTCCCTGCAAAGAAGCATCCCTGAAGGGAAATCTGAAAGTATCTGTCAGGAAAATACCTTCTGTTTAAGGAAGCCCTTTGTTCATATCATTGTAAAGTGACATCTGTCCTTATAAACCCCCCCCCCACCTTATCTTTTGCTTCGGTCCTTCTGGTCACCCAGCCCTTGAGCCTGGTGGGGTGGACATAGTCAGAACCTTCCTTCTTGTGAATGAGGTTCCCTGAGTCCAGGCTCTGGTCGCGTCCGGTCTGAAATGAGGCTGCACTTGAAGGCAGTGTAATGAGGTCACTGGTGCCTTCTCAGTCTGTGAGCCCTTCCTCTGACCTGCCTACCCAATCCTCACATCTGCCAGAAGAACCTTCCCCAGGCTCAGGTGCTGAGGGGAAGCCCAGAGCAGGGAGGCTGAGAGCCACCCCGCAGCCTCGCCAGAGAAGGCACTGGGTTCCACGTGGAAGCGCCAAGGGGAGAGTGGTGTCAGGAAGTGGAGAGGGGCGTGCATCAGAGCCTGCCTTGGCCCTCTTCCATCCCTGATGCAAGAAGACTTGAAGGCACAGTTCTTACATCCTGGGAGGGAGGATTGGAAAGAATATTTTATTTACTTTACATAGTAACGTGGTACACACTTAAATTAATATATAATATGTATGTGTTAGTGGGTGCACGATTAATGTGTCTTCATTGTAGAAAGTACAGAAAAGTTCAGATACTTGCTACAAATGCATCTGACTTTTCTCTCTCAGATATCCCACTTGTCTTTCAAATCTCTTTTCATCCTAACCTTATTGATCCACGGCCATTGTAAGTTATATTTAGGAATCACACTGGGCATTTGCAGTTCATAGCATTTTTTTTTTAATTAAACAGAGACCAGGAGCTTTTTTCTATGCCATTAAAAATTAATTGAAAGCACTCTTTAGGTGGGAGAATACATTTGAATTCACATCTTTAATTGATAGTAGATTGTTTATAAACTCTCAACAATATGAAAGAGTGTTGAATAAATAGCCTCAGTCCCTCCCCACTGCCTGGGCCCCGTCCCCATCTCCCTGGGGCCCCTGCAGGCTGCTGCCCCTTTGATTGATGCCTTGAACTTCACTTGGATAGCTTCTTCATGCAAAAACAAACAAATACAGCTTGATATTCTTCATTCTCTGTTTTTGCACCCCAGGTAGTCTATCAGACCCACCGCTGCACCCTGTTTTAGCTATCACATAATGGTCTATCTAGAGAGGTTTTCATAACAGCACGTGGAATGCTATCTCATTCTTCAAAAGCACATTTAAATTCTTATAAAGCAATTCACTCGAAAGATAAATTTCTTTAATCTTACAGAAAGATAGCAAATGAAAAATCAGCCTCGTTCTTCTCCCCAGTCTCACTCCTGATCTGTTACCAACAATAGTCACTGTTACTATTTTCTTATGTACTTTTGCAGAATTATTTTTGTGCTTGTACCCTCCTGAGTATGCATGTGTGTAACTCATTTTATTAAGCCAGGCATCTCAAATGGACATGCCATAATTTCTTGAATCATTCCTCTGTAGCTGGACCTTTAGATTCTTTTTTCTTTTCTTTTACTTGTCTCAGCATGGAAGGAGGAATGATCTTTGATGTAAATTTTGGTTGGTGTCTTTGATTGTTTCCTCTGGATAATTCTGGGAGTGTGATTTCTTGGTCAAAGGATGTAGACATTTTTAGGGATCTTGGTACACACATGCTCCTGGCTTCCCCCGATAGATTGTACCATCCCTCATCCCAGCCACCCAGAGGAAAAGGACGGTCACTTTGACAGCAGAGCTGCACTGACCCCCAGCCCAGGGAGTTCCTGGTCTTTTGAAACTGATGTTCTTACAAGTGGCTAGATAGGTTTCTCCTTGTTGGGTTTGAAAGAATCTCTCAACAGCAGCTCCTTGGCAAAGCCTGCTGCCTGGAGCCCAGTTTGGTTGCTTAGCTCCATAAATCTGTAAAAGGCTCACTGGGCCATTCTCCCTCTGGGCTGCCATGTTTGGGGTGAGATACCCCTAGGAATGGCAGGGCAGATTCGTGTCTAGTGTCAAGGCTAACAGAATATACCGCTTTTCCTTCTCAATAGCTGTTGTATAATTATCACAGAGCACGAGTCAGTGATGGGGAAGCTCCGACCTGCCAGGCACTGTTCCACACACCCTACACATATTAACTCACCTGGTCCTCAGAATAGCCCTGTGAATACTAATGTTGTACCCATTTTACAGATGAGGACACTGTGACACAGCAGTCAAGTGACTTGTTCACGGCTACACAGTCAGGAAAAGGTGGATCTGGGATTTGACCGTGAGCCGTGTGGTCCCAGAGCCCAGGCTCCACCATTACTGTGTTCTCCTGATTCTAAAAGAAACCTGCTGTTTCTTTAAGAACCACCTTCTGGTGTCTTCTCATCCTCTGTACAGACAGGACTTTGTCAGGTCTCACCTTCTCCTCTCACCTTATAGCAGGCTTTTCTTCTGTTTGCTAAGGGTTCGTAGCAGAAAAGCCAGACAGACCTGGATTTTTATCCCTTTCCCACGTGTGTGACCGTGGACAAGGTCTACAGCCTCCATGAGCCTCAGTTTCCTCATCTATGGGGGGCGGGACAATACTCTTACCCTGGAACCATTATCATGACTGATGCGGATGGAGTATCACACGAACGCTCTGACAGGTGCACAGTGTGAAATGAACGTCCCCTTTCCCTTGCCACCCGCAGCCTCCCCTGTTCCACTTGGTTTCTGTTAGTTCCTCTTTGTTTGGATCCACATTCTTAAATTCTCTCTAGTTCAGAGTCGATCCTACCACGAAAGGAAGCTCATTCCGGGGTACGGTAACGGCACGATTTATTGAGCATCTGCTAGTGCTGGCCATTTGGTATCCGCTTTACGCAGCAATTTCCTTCACGTCAGGTGGTCTAGTTTCTCTTACCAAATCATATTCTCATGGCGCCCTTCTGAGTCAGAAGGGGAAGTCTTGTTCCACTGCCTCAAATTGCTCATCCAGGTGAGGGGGAAGGATGGAGCTATTTGGGAGACAGACATCGGCTTTTTGTGTTTACACACCAGGTATGTCTGTGTGTGTGACGTTCATCGTGGTGACGGTGAATGTTTGTTCCATGGCACATTTGATGTCTTGCCTCTCAGATCCTAATTAAGCCTTTATAGCTCCCAAATTACATGCTTTTACATGCCTGTGATTATCTCAATAGGATTAACGGTCCTTTTTCCATAAAGATGATTGAGATCTCTCATGGTGGCATATTTTTATTAGTGTAACTCCGTCTCTAACCATCCTTCCACAGAAGCTCTTACTGTTTTCCAGTAACTGCTTTTTCACCTCGTTCCGGACAGGAGATGTTCAGGGATCATGGAGAGGCAGAACCCTTCCGTGATCATGCAAACCATGGTAACCACGATGTTTTCTCTCTCTCCCCTACCCCTCTCCTGACGGCAGGTGCCTGGAGATTTGAGTCAAACGTCCGAAGACCAGAGTTTGTCGGATTTTGAAATGTAAGTCTTCTGTGTCTGCTCATGAGGGGCCCTTCAGAAACAGGACTCTGTTGCTTGGCTTGTGTCTCAGAAGACCACAGGGGGAAGCAGAAATCTCTGTTTAAATCTGCACAGCTGATTTGGTTATTGTAGAGGGGGGAGTTGTTCACCTGCAGCCGGAGTCTGGCCTTCAGGTGTGTTTTTATCTCCCTCCTTGGGTATTGAAAAACAATTTATTTTTTTGGCTGACAATTAAGAATTGGAAGATATCACATGAAAATGTAAATTTCTCCATTTTCTTTAAAAGAAGAAATCCCAGCAAGGCCACTGTCAGCTCGAGCTGAGCAGCGGTCGTGGCTTCCACACGGGGCGCGTGTGCGTCAGCTGACCACAGTCCCCACTTCTCCCTATTGCCTGACCCTGGCCCGCTCCACTCATCCCACTGTCTGGGTGTCTCCTGTTGGAACTTCTGAGTTTGCAACCCTAGATTATTGGAAATGACAATATTTCAGTACATTGGTCTGATTTTTTATTGGATTTTATTCTACCTGCTGCCTCTGCTGATTACCCTAAGGAATTTGGTTGGTCTTCAGACTGACTCTTTTGATCAGGTTGCCTTGTTTTGGGGACTGAAAATTTCCTTGAGTTGGTGAAAAGAGTAGAGCGAGTCCTGGGTTAAGGCCAGGCAGGCACTCTCTCCTCTCTCATTGAGTTGTGCTGAGGGGAGGAGGGTTCAGCCTCCCCAAGAGAAGGTGTCATCCGGGGAAACCTGCTTTTGGAGAGAGGGCAGGGCATCAGAAGAGCATTTGCTCAGAGCCAGGCTGAGCCAAGTTGAAATCTCAGCTGCAGGACTCACACCAGGGTGACCTTGGGCAAGCCACTTAACTCGCTGGGCCTGAGTCTCCTCCTTCATAAGGCGCAGATCTCAGCCGGCCTTGGGGGCTGTGGTGGCGGTTAGAGTGGGGTTATGAAGAGCGTGTAGGACCTCCTGAGGCCCGCGGTGTGTGGGCGGCTGCAGTGGAGGTGGGGGTGGCTATCAGTTTGGTGGGTAACAAGGGTCAAGGTGGTTAAGAGGTGAAGGATGAAAATCAAAGGTGGGTTTGCCTCCCGTGGGCCGTGGGGGTAGTGGGCGTGAAGAGGATTGTGGACAGGCAGCCTGGTGGAGGGCCGGGGGACCAGGTGGGAACAGTGGTGAGTGCTGTGGAGGGGTCCCAGAGACAGTCACTTGTAAGGCGGAAGGGACTCATTAAAGTAAGGACTTAGCACGTGCCTGCTGTGGGGAGGTGCTGCACCAGGGCCTTGGTGGAGGGATGAATCGGCCACAGTGCCTGCCCTCCAGCAGCCTCTGCCTGGTCCAGCCACATCTGCTCTTCCTGGAGATCTGCAGCCTCCTCCCCGCAGGGTGCTCATCTCCACTGCAGCCAGCGGGAAGCTCCATTTCCAGAAAGAGAGAAAGAGATGGAGATGGAGACACACATCCTTCCTGTACTTGCAGACAAGGCCCTTGCTGACCTCGGCTCCATCCCCTGCCTCCCCAGCCCTCCCTGCGCACCAGCCACCCAGGCCAGTTTGATTCCTCCAACTCACCTGGTCTTCCATACTCGGGATCGTTATTTTAGTCCCTTGATCCACACTTCTCGATCTAGGAGGGTGATGGTCACATCAACAATCAGTTCTAAGACCCTGCAATACACACTCTGAAAGGGAGAGATGCTTGGCCAGCCGGGGTGACCACACAGGGGCCCTGGGAGGTTGTCCAGCCCTCACCCTTCCCGGAAGGTTAATGAAAACCAGTGTTAGTTACATTCGCACCCCTCCCCCTCCCAACAGACATGAAGGGCGGACACTTCAGGCACTAGTACAATCTGGGGGACCTTTCCAGAAGGAATGTCATCAGATATACAAACCAACTTGGTGGCTCAGAATTGCAGTTTGTACTGAGAGCTCTGGGGAGGTAGTCAATAGGGTTTATTTTGCCCCTTGAAGATCGGCACCTCGGCTCAGAGCTTAGAAGAAATGCTGCTTCAGGAAAGAACCATTTCTTTGTGAAAATGAAATGCTCTTTACTCGAGAGGTTGTGAGACTGTTGCTGGGTCATGGAATCTTCCATCATCAGCGTCTCAAATTGTGTTTCAAGCACAGGAGGCTGGCAGATTTTTATGAGCTGCTCTTTGGAGAGAAGGAGAGCGTTGGAAAAAGTGTTTAGCCCTGGAAAAACTCTTAAGTAGAAGCAAGGGCTCGAACCTCCCAGCCCTTCCAGAATTGCACAGCACTGTTTTGAGCGCTGTTATGACTGATCTTAAAGATTCAGTGACAGTGAACTTATCAGCTCTGCATGTTTGGATCCAGCCAGTGGAAGAGTGGTGGTGGTGGGTGTGTGCGCCCAGTGACTCATAGTTAGGTTAAAGTCACCCATAAGGCAGAACTGTCACATAACCGAAATAACCCTTGAAGTTTTTTTAAACAGCCTGCAAGGACTCACTGGGATAACATGGGTAAAAGCATGAAGCCGTGTATCCTACGTACCCAGTAAATGATTTTGCATTTGAGTTTAAATCCTGCTTAATTAGAACCATGCACAGTGTTTTGGGGAAAATTGCAAGAGGGGTATTTGTGCCTGGCTTCCTGGACTCCCCTCCTACAACCCCAAACAGCTGTCGCTTGCGTGGCTGTGAGCGTTGGTCTCCTGAGCTCTTCCATGGAGTCTGATCTTAAAATGGGGATCAGGGCCTAAAGTGGGTGTGGCGAGGGGCCAGTATGACTCCTCTGAGCATCCAGAAAGTCCGTGGGCGTTAGTGCACGTGACCTCCCCAGCCTCCTCCGGTCACTGTCCCCCTTTCAGATGAGCAAACTGAAGTTCAGATAAATTATGGGCCATGGTCACTCAGTAAGAACTGAAAAGCAGCTTTTCTCATTCCAGAATACAAACCACAAACATAAAATTTTAAGATACACATAGAGTTAAATATAAATATGTGTGTGTGTGTATAAAGTTCCTTATAAATATATATGAAGTTCCTTAAAAATAATCTTGGGGGGACCAAGGAATGAGACTTAAACTGATCCTTGAGCTTACTGTTAAGTGTAATAGATGTTGTCATAAATTATTTGTGCATAGTATTTCTTAAAGGAGAAAATAATTTCCCCCCTTCTTTTGGGTAAATTGAAATGACCAATTTCGATCTTTCTTTTATGCAGATCAAACCGGGCGCTGATCAATGTCTGGATCCCGTCAGTGTTTCTCCGGGGCAAAGCCGCAAATGCATTCCACGTGTATCAGGTACTTACTGGTTTTCAGGTAGATGGCGCCGCTGGGGTGAAACCCACGCTTATTTGTTACTGTCTGGTGCTTTTGCCGCTTGGTGATGGAATACTGCACTTAGAAGGTCACGTCCTCCAAACGCGAGCATCCACCTGCCGAGCCTCCCAGGAAGTGGTCCTTCCATCTGACAGGAGGAGGCAGGTGGTACCTTCTTGTACTGGTCAGGCCTCCTTCTGTGGCCGTGTCCACTCAGCACGCTCTGGTTGAGCGGAAGTGGAATTTGTTGGCTTGGGTTGCATTGAAAAGCCCAGGCACGGGTCTGGCCTCAGGCCTAACTGGATCTGTGGTCAGGAATCTGCCGTCATCTTCCATTCCGCTGCTCAGGCATGCTTTTCAGGCTGGCGCTCTCTGCGGGTTGACCAGGTGGCTCCCAGCAGCACTGGATGCTCAGCCTGTCTGGGTGTCTCTTGAGGATTTGTCCTGGAGCACAAACCCATCCCTGAACCTCAAGGTTGGTGACAGACTTCTTTGTGATGGGCCAGGTTGGAAGCATGTGGCCGCTACTGGCCCTGAGGTGGGAGTTGACCTTATCTGACCACATGACTGAGAGAGGGGAGAGGTGGCTCCCTAAACCCTTGACAAGGGCGAACTGCAGACGTTCCCTCTAGCTCCCTGGGGTAGAGCTGGCCACCATCTGGTTGGGGATTGAGTCTCTGGGACCTCTGCTTTGGAGGTGATTGTGCCCCAACAATTGAGACCCCAGTTTTCCATCTTTTCTCTGATTTTTCTGGTATCTCTTCCAGCCCAGCCTGCTTACCCTTTTTGTCTTTCTTCTTTCTCTTTCTTTTTGTAACCTGCTCTCCAGCCATTGGTGTCCACTTGTCCTGGGACTGTTTGTTTTCAACTTTGACTCGTGGCTGCTTCCGGTTCTACTGTCATCTTGTATCACAAGTCTCATTAGGTTTTGGTCTCATTCCCCATGAGCTCTGTGAAAAGCCTCAAATTTTGTTGTCATGTTTCTTAGTGGGGACTTGACCATTGAAGAAATCTTCTCAGCGATTAAGATGTTTTCCCCAGGAACTGGGGTGCAAAAGGACTCTGAACTCAAGAATAGAAGCCCTGGTTTTGTGTTGTGCCTTTAGGTAAATCTCAGTTTCCTCATCTGTAAAATGGAAATAATAGTAATACTTACTTTGCAAAGCTGTTGTCAGGATTCGAAATACATTGTGTCCAGTAGGCGCTTGGTTTTTGTGTCTCAACTTCCAAAATGATTGCCGTGTTTGGTCGTTGGTGGCAGGACTGGCCTTTGGGCGTGTGTTATATAGGATGTATACGGGTATATAGGCACGATGCTCGCCTCTTACCTGAAACCTTACGGACACATGAGCTAGAGTTTGGCAGGGAAGTTTGCACTAGAAGGCCATTTTAGTTTACTTGTTCAGCTGGGCGACAGTAGCACTTTAACGAGTGTTAGGGAATCTGAGTGTTGGCGATGCTCTCAGCTCAGGCTTGAAAAGAGAATTAGCTATGACAGATTTCCAAATATCCTCTTCTCTTTTTATCCCAAACCAAACCAAAAAAAAAAAAAAAGCTCTCATTGGAGTGGCCTTCAAGTTCTACTTTGCAGCGATCAGAAAGCTGGGAGGTGTTGCCTGGAGGATGAAAAATGTGAAGCAGACAGCTTTATTTTAGAGCAAAATTAAAATGTGAGATCACTTGAGCGGTTTCCTTGACCTTTCATTTTTGACTCTTTGTCCTCCCCCTCACCCCAGGAAGCACCTGGGCAGTTCTTAGCTGCTGATAGGCAGTAATGGAATGAGACGGACGCAGCAAATATGCTGTTGCCTGGGAGATAGTTTCCACGGTGGGCACAGTGGCATTAGAGCCACGCTCTCCCCATCCTTGACCGTTTCCAGAGCTTGCTTGGGTGTGGGCCAGCCAGTGCATGGAGGATGAGGCCCGGGTTTCGTGGGAGCCACAGGACTGGTAGCTTCCACATCACCCAGAGCAACTTCACCCTACATGGGGGGCTCGCTGACATCTTTCCTGATCTTGGAGTGTATGCAGCAGCACTTCCTGAATGCAGTCATTTTTCTCCTTTTAGCTAACAGTGCTTCTGGTTGGTACCTCAGGAGCAAAAGCTGAGCATATGTTTGGAAGCATTTTAGAAAGCCTTTGTTACGGTGTATTTTTTTGGTTTTTGTTTTTTTTAAATGATATATGATACTGGAGAGAGAGTGACTCATTTAAAATGCTGGTACCATTGGACTATTTTTCTTAGTGAAAAAAATGCGTTCTATATAATTCCATAAAAGATTCAAGGTAATTTCTAGAGAAACACAGGAAAGAATGGTAAAATGGAAGTGAGAAATGAAATATCAGAGTCAGAGAAAATGTAAACTAAGAGCATTTCCATTAAGGAAACAGTGGAATCATAGTCATATATATATTCAATTATGTATATCATGAGATCCTACATTGTTTTGTAAATTTCCTTTGAGCTTCCTGGCAGCCAGTGTGAAAATGAATGTGGCTATTTTGGCTACTCCCATTGCTAATGAGAAGAAAATATGTCAGTTTCTCAAAGAGAGCTCTAAAAGAAATTTCCACACAGGGCTTTAGATTAAGTAATAATGAAGGATGAGGTGGACAATGCCCTGTTGTAGCCCAATGACAAATCACTATCAGGTTTCATAATATCTCCCTCAAAGGAAGTCAAAGGCATAACCTCAAAATGAACCATAAATTCATTTGAAGAGCCAAGATGGAAGGGTTGGCCCATGTAGTTTTCTCAGTAGATCTTTGCTGTCCAATATATGACAGCCACTAGCCACATGTTGCCCTTTAAATTTGATTAAAATGGAAAGAAATTACGAGTTTCTCAGGCACGCTAGCCACATTTTGAATGTTTCATATCCCCATGTGGCTGCTGGCTACTGTACTGGACAGTGTAGATATAGAACATTTCCGTCATAGCAGAAAGTCCTGTTGGAGAATGATGATCTAGAGCAATCTGTCCTGGAGGGTCAGAAAGCAAGATGATCTCACGTGTGCTTAGCGAGGTTTTTAGATAGACAGAGACTGGACGTTCAATAAGAAGTTCTGACAGACTCACAGGCTTAGAAAACAAACTGTGGTTACTGGGGGGGGGGAGGGATAAATTAGAAGTTTGGGATTAGCAGGTACAAACTACTATATACAAAATAGGTAAACAACAGAGTCCTACTGTATAGCACAGGGAACTGTATTCAGTGCCTTGTAATAACTTACAATGAAAAAGGATAGGAAAAGAAATATGTGTACAACTGAATCACTATGGTGTACACCAGAAACTAACGCAAAATTGTAAATTGACTGTACTTCAATTTAAAACAAAAACAAAAACAAGTTCTGCAGGGAGAAGGCCTCTCTTTCCACTTCTTTGACTGCTGACGATTTACCTGGAGGAGGACGTCTCCACATCCGCACTGTGCCTGCACGGCCCTCTCCTCTTTCTTAGCAAAGACAGAGGAAGGCTCAGGGTTAACGCCTTTGGCAGGCAACAAACTTGAGCTCGATTAACAACACTGTGCTGTTTCGTTATGTTTATTTCTGTGTATGGCACAGAATTCTGTTTTTCCATTCACCATGGTGATGTACAGTTTCGAAATAAATTTAAGCAGCAAGTGAGACCCACTTAAAGGCAAATACTAAATAAACGGTAATGAAAACAGCAAGAAGTTTAGGGCAGTGCTATGCAAATGAGTAATGTTTGGGAAACACCATCTGTCACCAGTCTGTGTGTCATAGGAGATAGCTCATTCAGTCCTTATCACAACCCTGTGAGGTAAGAAACTCCCCATTTTATAGACGGGAAAACAAAGGCACAGAGGCACAGAGAAGCAGTTCATTTAGTTACATGATTTTGAATCCCCAAAGCATTTTCTGACAAGGTACTGGTTTGCACAGATGAATGAATGAGGGTGGAGTCCAGCTCTTTATAATTCTGGGAAGCAGATGAACAGTTGTCCTGAAAGGAAGGGCCCAGCCTGACCGAGATCTTGCCTATATGGATGGCCACATGCATCCCTGAGACCATGGGCCCAGGGTACCTCTGCAGCCGAGTCAGGGATTTTCTGTAGAACTGCTCCAAGCCCCTGCAGCGCACACAGCAGGGCCCTGCAAAGCCCAGAGCCAGGCAGTGGAGGGTTTGCTTTAGAAAATTGCTAACACAGGTTCCCGTTCCCCGTGACTGCTCTGACCACAGAAGAGTTTCAGGGACGCTCGCTCAGAACCTCTTGTTTAAGGGTCCCAAGAGCCTGACCGCAGGCTTAGGAAATGTCCTTCTGACTGCAAGGCAGCTACGATAACCAACCCGCTGCCCAGAGTTACTGGTCTCACTGCTTGTCTTGCGGAAGAGATTATATTTTGCACGAAGGAGTCTCGCCAGAAGTGCTGTCCCTTGACAGGATTGAATGCAAGTTGTTAAAGAAGACTTGTACCTCCGCACTCCGTGGTTTTCACACTCTGCTTCCGTGTCCTGAGGTGGCGGCTGAGATGTGTTCTGGCATAAGAGTCAGAAATGCGGCACTTGATCAGTTGTCAGAACGCAAGCGGAATTGATGTCCAGAACTTTCCCAGCTTCAGTTTTTCATCGCTGAGTATTTCTCACACTTCTGGCCCCTGCTAATGCTTGGCTGCCAGCAGACACCAGCCAGAGACAAGAGTGATTGGACATCAACAAATAAGACAGGAAGAAACCAAACCCTGTTTACTGCCTGGTCTTGCTTAGTTTCTCTCTCTCTCTGATGACATACAGTTGTGCTCGCAGGTTAGCATTTCCATCCCTTCCATGTGACAGCCTTACGTTTGTTGTTAGTTCCTAGTTTACACCTTTGCAAATGTTTAATCTCCTCCCCAAATACCCCAACTGCCAAACAAGTTCAAGGTCCACTGTCTTAATTTCCTACTGTAGTGTTTATAAATGCATGTTAGACCTTAAAACAACCCACTTATTTTTGTTTCCTCAGCAAATATTACAGCTACTAAATTGGCATGAAATTATACATCAATACACTTACTCTCCGAACCCTAAGGTCTTTCACTTTGAAAAGCACCGTTCGTGTAAGTACAGCTGGAATCAGTCCTCTGCGTGGGCTTAATTTCAGCCTTTGAATTTAGGCACCAGAATCACCGGCTACAGGGCAGTATTCCATCTACACAGCACCACTAACGAGGTCTCCTTTGTGAAGAAGGTTGCTTTGTTTCAGCAAAGCGTTTTCCTTCTAGAATAAATCCCCTTTCCTAGGGACCATGGGGGCTGTCTTGATTTAGAGAAAAGGCAGTACTGCAGAAAGACATTCAGTATTGGAGGCCCCCCCACCCCTGAAAGGAGATCACGTAGTCTGGGCAGGTATTTTCAAGGTTTATTCTAGCGGAGCACCTTGATCTATGTGGTGCAGGGAAAGTCTGATTTTCCACATGAATAATAGATCACAGGGTCTGGTGGGCTGCATGGGGCTGCAGGTGGTTGGGAGGATGGTGACGTGCTGGCACGTTAGGCTTCGGGTGCCTCAGCCCTTCCTTCTCCTCTCTTTCCTGAGATGGCGCGCCCACCCCCTCAGGCCCTCAAGTGGGCTTTTACCTCCGGTCCCGCCTTTCTGCTCACTTCGCGTGTGGCTCTGCGGAGAGGGAGGAATTCATTAAGTAGGGAAGGGTGCAGTGATTGCCGAGCACAGAAGCGAGAATGGCAGCCGCAGCAGTAACGGGGGCTGATGAGCAGCTGCGGTCCTCGCAGGTACCGTTCCAGATGTGGGGGCACAGGGACGCACCCCCCCCCCACGTCCAGCCCTGCCCGCCACAACTGCTGTGTACGAGGCGGGCGGGGGCAGCGGCTGTGCGTCTTTCAGTTTCTGAGTTCCATTCCCGCTCAGCTGGCTTCCGTGCTGCCTGAGAAGCGAAACTGTGGAAGCCTTTGCCTTTGTTCTTGCTCTCTCCTTCCTTGAGAACATTCCATCCCACAAAGCCAAGCACCTCCGCACCTCGGAGGATTGCATTGCAGCACATTAACCTCCAGCTGTTCTTGGGATGCTCAGGGCTTCTGGGGAAGGCTGATACGGGTGAAAACAAAAGCAAACCCCAGAAAGCCTGCTTTCCTCCCCTCGGACATACGTGCCACTGTTTCTGTTACTGCTTTTATCTTCTCAAACTGGGGGAACTTTTTCCCCCTTTCACGGTGTAATTCCTTTGTTTACCCCAGAGCCGTGTATTGAGGGCTTGCCAGATGCTGGGCACGAGCTAAATGCTGCAGAGCCCCCAGTGAGCAAGACGTGATGGTGCCCTTACCCCCTAACCTTACAGTCTCGAGGGGGACAGATGCTGTCTATCGCGTAAATGTAGCATCTCACAACGAGAGCTGCAGAGGGAGAGAGGCACGGGTGGGAGGTGCAGAGCACCACCGACCTTGCAAGGCGACCACAGAGGATGATGGATAAAGTGGTTACTAGCACAGCGCCTGGCCCGCGGCTCCTGTGCAGGCACCACCCTTAGTGACCCGAGAACCACTTGCCTTGTGCTGAGCAGTTACACCTGGAAGTAGGCATAAAAGAATATCCCCCTGTTGAACTGAATGTTTCCTGGCATGTTTGCATGTTTATAAACAGGCCTTATTTAGCCTCTACTGTTACCGAGTCCAAACTAGTTTTGCTTGCTGCACGACAGGCCAGTAAATCGGGAGACGAGGTGTTGGGGCAAGGAATAGCGATTTTATTTGGAAAGCCGGCAGACCGAGAGGATGGCAGGCCAATGTCTTGGAGAGCCTCCCTGCTCCAGTCAGAATACAGGCTCCTTTTATACAAAAAAAAAAACAGGGGAGGGGGGTGTGGTTCGTTGTTGCAAATTTCTTGATGTAGGAATTCTTTGTTCTTGAAGCCGTCCATGTGGGTCAGGCCATGTTGTCTCTGTAAAGCTCCAACAAAACAAAGGTTATTCTCTATTTTGCAACTTGCCACCTCTACACAAGTGCGGAAGTGCTAGCATCCTTAAAGGTCAGAGCCCTGGGAATAGGCTCTCCTGTCTATTTCAGGCTAAAGGCAATGTTGTTTCACAAAAGGTGCAGAGCCAGCAAGACTGAGCCTACGAAACAGGGCACAGGGGTTAAAACTGAAGGGACAGATCCAATATGGAGTCAGATTTGTTCTTCTCTATTTTATACTTGCTCAAGGGCTCTATGTCAGCTGCCTTTGGGGCTGCAAGGAGCAAAGTATCTTCGTGTTCAGGGTGTCTAGTTCTGGTGAGGAGGTGGGAGCCTCTTTCAAGCAGCTGAAATGCAAGGGCCGTGCCCAGAGGCTCCATGGAGGCTTCGCAGAGCAGTGAGCTCTTCTGGAGGGAGAGTCCAGGGCTCAGGAAGTGAAACCTGGAATCATAGTTCATTTTCCCAGTGGGACTCCCTGGAGGTCTGAAAGCGTTAATGTCTAGGCCCCAGTCCACTGTAGTTTTGCCAGCCTGGAGCTGCCCAGTTGGTGCTAGGTTTGGTCTTGTTTTGAACGTAAGTCCAGTCATCACATACTGAGTAGTGAATTGCCCCATGACATCCTTCACCAGAGCCTTCCAGGGTGCCTGCATGTGGCCCCACAGCACCATCACCCTCTTGGCCCCCCCACCATGGAGGTGTCCTGAGGTGGCACCCCAGTTTGACGCTGCCTCTTTATCCGGAGCCATGGGCACGGCTGGTGTGCAAATCCAGGCGAGCTAAATATATACATGCAGGTCCTCGGTTTCTGTATCTGGAATACAGCTGGGGTGGCCCCGGGGTACTGGTTGTCTTCACAGTTCTCTGCGACTGGCACTGGGTTATTGTTGATCATCATCAGGAAGTCTTCTCCTTTGACACCTGCTCTGTAGGGTCTCTCTTCTCTGCTGATTTAGGCAGTCTCTGTGACTCAGCATTGATTCTCATACTGGACTTGGACAACATCTCCATTTCTGATTGGGGTAGAAATGGACTCTAGTAAAATTACTGCGTAATAAGCACCATATTAGGAATGCTTTTGGTCACAAGTAACATTATCTTCCTCAAAGTGACTTAACCAGTAGGAGTTAGTACATATAACAGAAAGCCAGGGAGCCAGCTGTTCAACAGCTTCCTCCTGTCAGTGGCTCCACTTCCTCGTTACAGGACAGTGTCCCAATTGGAAAGAAGAGAGATTTTTATTTGTCTACATTTTTCTTTTTCTTTTCTAATCAAAAAGGAAAATCTTTGACTATAACTTAATAAAAAAAAAAAGAAAATATTTCCATTGTTCTTTGAATAGCTGTGTAAATTTTTTGTTTATATTTTTTGTTCATAATTGCCAAAACATGGAAGAAACCAGAATATCCCCCAGTAGGTGACTGAATAAATAAACTTAAGAAATAAAAAAAAAAAAAAAAAAAAAAAAGAATCTTTGCCTAAAGCCCTCCTGAGGACTTCCCTTAGATCCCATTGACCCAAGCTGAGGTCACATAGCCATGCTCTCACTGAAAAGGAAGCTGAGAGAAAAAGAAGTCCTTCTCTGTCCCTGAACAGGTGGAAGACTCTGCCAGCAGGTGAGAAATGCCAGGAGGCTGACCACTGGGGAGGGCGCCGGGGCCTGTGCCACAGGCACTGTACGATACATGGTGCCAACAAAAAATTAAGCATTCGATTTAAGAAAGAAATGGAAGATTTTATTCGAGCCAAATTGAGGATTATAACCCAGGAACAGCATCTCTGAAAGCTCCAGGAACTGGGTCTACCCATTAGAAGTCAAAACACAATTATATAAGCTTTTTGAGACATAGGGCTGTACATTAAATGATGTATTATTGACAGTTTACACAGTCCAGATCTGCAGGTACCAAGTGGTGGGTGGGTCATTGTGGCCTCTTACAAGATCAAGAAGTAAGACTGTCTTTTAAGGAGCTGTCTTGTTGGTACCAGGAGAACGTTACTCTTTAGGGCTGAGCAGGTGTTTCTGCCGATGGGGAGGTTTGGTTGATGTGGATGCAGATACACAATGCACAGTGCGGGGGGAGAGAAGGCCAAAGGGCAGAGGAGTTTTATGTTTAAATTCTTCTTATCTTGACATAAAATGTGAATTTTATTTCACAACTGCCATTTAATCATTTTGGGCACCTTATGTGATAGGCACTATTATCGTCTCCCGTTTTTGTAGATGAGGAAGGTATGGCGCTAAGGGTTGAATAACGTCTTCCGGGTCACACGTAACACTTCCTGCCTGTTCTGCCTGTTAATCCCCTGCACGTAGCTCACTGTCTACCCTAGGCATGTGCCGTACGTATATGTCCCATCACCTGTTTCCTGCAAGGCATTCTGCCCACAGTTTCATTGACCCATCGCTCATGGTCAGAACTGCCACGGGCAGCTGATACTGGTGGCAAGGCAACATTCTCACAGGGAAGAGAGAGCCGTGAGGACTGGAGTGTGGGATTGACGGGTCCCTGGGAATCTGAGAAATTAATTAAGGCAGAGACTTTCAGCCTAGATGTGTAAAGTCATAGAGTTTGAAGAAAATGGAGAGCTCACCTCTCTGTGTGTGTGTGTGTGTGTGTGTTGAAAGATGTATTCAGTGCTACAACTTTATATTTGGAAAGCTGAAGAAAAGACAGACACGGGCTTTGTAAAGCAGGTGAGGTGGACACACCACCTTGGCAGGTGGGATATCCACGTTTAACTCCCCGTTCATATTTCTTTTTCATATAAGGAGGTCTCCGAGAGAAGTGACTTGTAGAAGAACATACTGCCAGCAGCACACAGAGCCGGACGTGGATGTGTTGCCTCAAGCACTTTGTCTTCCTGCTGTTGTTGCCAAACTCAAGGTCCTCCAGTCTGATAAGATGGTCTCTGAGGCCCCTGAGCTCAAAGCCATCACTCCCTTGCAACAGCTGGGGCTGACACTTCCCAGGCCCCCAGGAAGCCTGCCAGACTCCCCGTCCAGGCCCCCTGTCCCCGTCTTCCAGCTTCTCCTTTGAGGGAGAAACGGAGGGAGGAAGGAACAGTGGCATCTCAGAGGCAGAGAAGGAGGTGTTCAGTTTTACTCTTCAAGGCAACGGAGACAGCCTGGTGCCCCCCCTTCCCTCTGAGTCACATGCGGAGGGGGCAGCACGTGTGAACCGGCACAGATGCGGGCGGACCTCATTGCAGGCCCCACGGCCCTTGCCTCCTGCGTGAGCCCGGGCTCTCAGAGCCGCCTGGCCCCGAGAGTCACCACCTTCACTTACTCTGCTTAGATGATGGTGTCAGTTTTTCTCAGCCCTCCTGAAATCTTTTTTCCAAATGAGGCAGGATGTAAATAATTACAGAATGGAAGAGGGGGGTGTGGAAGTCATTCTCTTCACGCAGTGCCTTCAGCATAGCTTCCTGAGCCCTTGTCAGGGTGGTCACCGTGTCTCATCTTCACTTCCACCGTTAAAGAAACAAAAACCTACGCGAGAACAGCTTGGCTAGGATGTTAGTCTGTTTTCCTCCAGTAATTCTCTTGTCCATGTGCCCCAGCCTTAGCCAGCTGGTCCTTCTCTCCTCCCTTGTCTGCAAGGAGATTTCTGGTGAGAGCAGAAATCCTGACAAAAGATGCTTTCCTGCCTGGCTGTTGTTTTTCAAAAGCCTGAAGTTTTGTTTTGTTTTTTGTTTTGTTTTATAGAGAGACTCAGTTGCATTTTTGTTGGCATCCCGAGGAGACAAGTGGGGGCTCTGGGGGAAAATCACCCTGGTGGCCGAGCCCCGGGACAGGCAAGGCCTCCAAGAGAGGGTGGGGTCCCAGCCCATGCAAAACTCCTCGCCTGCCTACCCCAGCCCAGGCAAAACTCCTCGCCTGCCTGTGGGAGCAGAACCCCAGGACCACCCTGCAGGCTGGCAGCAAGCATGCGAGTGCCTGCAGGTCAGAGGTCCCCTCTGCATGGTCTGAGCCCCACACAAATGCCCACGCTGTCTTGCAGGCGGGGGATGGGGACAGGACCTCAGTAATGGCTGAGCTGGCCTTCCCCGCCAACTCGGCAGGACGGTCTCAGAGTCTTACTTCTGGAAACCTTGATTTCCATGCCCACCCCAAGCACCATCTGATGTGTCTGAATGAAGCCTTGTAATTACACAGGCGGAACAGGTTGTCCCTTCTCCCTACCCCACTTGCCTGAACAAAAGATAAAAATAAAAACATAAAAATTCCAAGATGAGTTAATTCAGCTGTGGAGGTCTCCTCGCAGGAGGGTTGGTATTTGTGGCTTGGGATGCTGTGCAGTCCAAGGCCCGGCATCTGCATCCATCAAGCCTTCCATCCACCCAACAGTGGGGCTGGTCTGCCATCATTTGCGGCAGGAGGAATGAGGCTGCCTACCTCCCAGGGCGTCATCTCGCTGCGCCTGGGCATGAAGTAAGGCCGGCGGAGTGGCCCCAGTCAGGGCTGGGAGGCAGATGGAGTCTTCGCTCACCCAGGCCACCTGCCCCATGCCCCCGACCCAGGCTGGGAATGCCTGCTTGACTCTTGAAACACCCAGGATGGTTTGGGTTTTTCCCCTCTAGGGTGGTGAAAACTGATGGCCTTCAAGTTCACGTCTCCCCTGGGGAGGAGCTCTTGGGCCAGAAGACAGGACAGAAAACCGTCCCTGTCAGCTTGTCCGGGGAGCCTAGACGGTGGCGCGAGCAGCACTTCCCAGGGCATGGCCGGAGCCCACCTCCCTCTAGTCTTGTCTCCCACTTTGACACGTGGGCTCGGGACGTGGAGCGATGTGGCCTCATCCTCAGCTTTGTGAGGCTGAAACAGCCCCTTCACGTGAGCCTAGGGGGAGAGGAGAAAACCAGACCGGGCAGCGCTCTGCTCAGCCTGGGAACCAGAAAGGCCGCGGATGATTCCCCCTCAAAAGCCGAGTCCCTGTCGGCTCTTCTTGAGCCTGCCGCTCCCGCCCACTGCGGTTGTGCGGACCACGGGCGGGTGAGCCTTCTCTGCCTTCAGCCACGGGACAGCTTCCTGGTGTTCCCCGTTCTGTCCACCTGGCTGCAGACTTTCTGCTCTGAGCTTCCGGGGAGGGGAAAGGGAAGGCATCAGGGAGGTAGGGGCCAGTTTTTCCTCTTGGAAGCCCACCACATGCAGGTGTGACGACCCTAAGCTGCCTGGCTGTGGTGGTGGTTTGAAATTCCAGGACCCCTGCATGCTGGGAAACCGTTGTTTCCTGGCACGATTACCTTGTCACTCCTCGTAATAGTCACCTGCCGCTTTTTAATGACCAATTATTGTTCTATTACAGAGGTAAATAGTACAGAGTTAATTGGTTGGTGGTATTTTAATTCTTAAGAACTTTACTGCTTTTCATCGATATCTGTAAAAGCATATGCCAGTGTCCCTTAAATTAACCTATTCAGGAAAGAAAGCATCTCCGTTCCCAACACAGACCAACACAGTGTTCGTGTTGACAGTGAGGATTTTTTGCCAGAAAATTGTTTTCCTAGTGGCGGGGGTAAGAGGGGGCAGGACACCTTTTTATCTGTCTGTGGTCTGGGGTTTCTGGGCATGGTTTGGTCGTCTGTACCGTTTCTGCCCTGCTGTTTCTAGGGTTTTCTCCACATGCCCGATAGCGGTTCTGGCCCCAAGACTTGGGGCTCCCCCTCCTAGAGTCGGCGCAGACTCCCCGTCGCCAGGAGCAGGCACTGTAAACCTGCCTAAACTCGTCTGAGGCCTCGCGCTAGGCCTCGGGGGGTGGGGGCTAGGGATCGTGCTCAGCATCCTGTGACACACAGGACAGCCCCACAACACCGATCTGACCAAGTACCAGTAGCGTTGCAGCCAACAGACCCTGGCCTGTTTAGTTTAGTTCTGATGCTTTCATATGTCGGTCCCTGTGCTTGTTCCCTTGTGGGCAGGTTTCCTTGGGGGACTGAGTCCTGGTACAAGGACTGGCGGTAGAGGTTGAATCTGAGCAGTCCCGAACATCTGGATGACAGGGCGTCTGACGCGTCCAACTCCTTGGCAGGACCCTGATCCTGAGAGGTGGTCACTGTTCACATCCAGGCCAGGACTCCTCAAAGCGGGGCAGTGTGAGCAACTAGCTACCACCTGATTCTTCTAATCCCTGAGCTACCCCTGCACTCTCCTCCTTGTGGGAGAAGGAAGCCCAGCTCAAGTCAGTTGAAGAAACAAAGGATGGAACGGCGGGGTATAGCCCAAGTGGTAGAGCGCACGCTCAGCAAGCACCGTCTCCAGTCTTCGGAGAGGATTGTTTTGCTGTCTGCGTTGGCTCTGTTCACAGCCAGACCGTGGGGGCAGGATGTCTGCGGGCACCTCCAGGCTTATATCCCTGCAGCTTAGCTCTTCCCATTGGAAAAGGCCTCTGTTTCTCCCATTGCTGTCAGCAGTCCTGGAGCTGAGCCCCGCTGTCCCTCAGTGGTAGGGGCCATGCCCCTCATCTAGTCTCTGTGTCTGCTTGGGCGCCATGCTTCCAGTACCTCCTCCTAAAGCTGCAGGCCAGGGGGAGCAAGGTGTTTCCCTAAGGGAAAACGAGGATGCTCTTACCAGTGGAAGGGGGATGGTGTCAGGCTGGCCAAAACAGCACATGGCCCCTTGAAGCCTTCAGGTTGGCTTAGGAGCCAGTTTGGTGACATTTAAGTGACTCTGCACCAAGATTTCTCAACTGCAGCACAGTTGGCATTTGGGGCCAGATAATTCCTTGTGGGGTCTCACCTGTGCTTCGTAGGATGTTGAGCAGCATCCCTGGCCTCCACCTGGTACGGCCTCTGCTCTCTCCCCAGTTGTGACAACACTAGATATCTTCAAACATTGCCAGCGTCCCCTGGAACATGGAACTTCTGCTCCGCGGGGATCCATCAAATGCCGTGGTGGTTTTATCAGGCGTTTATTGGTCTTGTTGGACATAAATGGGATCGCATGATACATGCTCTTCCCCTCGGTAAACAGACCTCTCTCCTCCGCACTCTTTTTAAGCTTCTGCAGAATATTTCCTAGTATGAAGGAATCATTTATATATCCGTTCTGATGACGGACATTTAGGTTGTTTTATTTCCTGACCATTGCAAACAAAGCTGCCAGAATTGTCCCTGTACAGACCTCTCTGTGTACATCGGAGGTAATTCCCCAGGGCAAAGAGCTAGCAGCGGATTTGCTGAGGAGAAGTGCATACGTTTTTTTATCTTACTAGGCCTGAAAGGCTGAACCAATTTTCAATCATAGCACCAGGGCAAAAAAAATACTTTGTCACCACGTCCTTGCCAGACTTGCGTATTATTAATCTTTAAAATTTTACCAACGTGATACAGAAAAATTTGCTTTCATCGATGTTTGAATTTGCATTTTTCTTATTACTCATGTGGTTGAGCATGTGTCTGTGGTTTTGTTTTTTGTTTTGTTTTTGTTTGTTTTTTTGGTCAGTGCTTTAATTTGCCTTTTTTTTTTTTTTTTTTTTTGGTGGGGTGAATTGCCTGTTTTTGTCTTTCCCCCATTGTTCTGTGGAATTGTTCATCACTTTCTTGTCAATTTACACGAGTCCTTTGGATAGTAATTCTTTCTATTATATGTTTTGGTGTCTTACTTGTTTTTTAACTTTGTTATGAGAATTATTGAATGTTTGTTCTTTTGTTTTCTAGTCACAAATCTTGAGAAGCAAGGAGGTAGGCTCTTGGTGGACCTAATGAAGTACTATGCTTGTTTCATTTCACTGTTGCAACAGCTCCAAGATCTTGTAGACATTCTTTTCATGTTAGGGGTGGAGAATGAGATGTTTGAATGGTTAGCAAATAACCTGTCCAAAGTTGGAAGATTTTTGCTGGTCTCCCCACCCAAGTATAGGGTTTTTACTTGGACTCTCAGCTGCCTTCCAAGAACAGGATGGAGACCAGTGAGTGGAAGTTGGAGAGAAATAGGTTTTGGCACATCAGTGATCTCCCTTACCACCTGTTTGTTTGTCTGTCCACCCAGCCACCCTGCAGTGGGCTGAGTGCGGGGGATGGAGTTGTAAATGACAGAGACAGTCTTGGTCATTGACTACTTGATGAGTGAGACTGAATACGGAGAGCCCTTCGAAGGCAGGATGGTCTTACCAAGTGCTCATTTTGACCCCCAGCCACATCTGACCCCTACTCTATGCAGGAAGGACCAGATGACCTCCGAGGCCCCGTTCCAAGCTTAGAAGTTTGTGAGAGCTTGGCTGACTGTCAGGTCTTGCTGGTCTGTGTGGGTGAACAGACACCTTCGCTGCTCTTAATCATTGCTGATTTTGCTGCCCCAGGGTGAAAAGTGGGCACACAGGTACCCCCCAGTCCATCTTGAGGCTGTGATGCAGGAAGCAGCCAGTATGCTTACTGACCCCCAGCCTTGCTCTTCTTGGAAAGAGCTCCCTCTGGGTGCTTTGGAGCCAGCAGAGTTATGACTGTAGACTAAAGACTTGCCCCTAACCCAGGGTGGCCTGAGCAGGGAGTGTGCCATAGCCTCTTGTTCCCTGTTGTGGTATCTCAGCAAAAGCCACGTAGGTTGTTGCCATGGTCCTCATGCAGTCAGCATGGCTGTGGCCACCATGTTTACCATGTCCCAGCCTGGACCTGGCCCTGAGATCTAGACCCAGGACCACATTGTGCCACCATATGCAGGCTGTGGGCTGCTACTCCCCAGTAGGTCAGCTCTGTGAAGGCACAGCTGACTGTCAGTTGTGTTCGCTACTGTAGCCCCAGTGCCTAGAACAGGGGAGGCAAGCTCAGTGTTTATTGGATGGATGGGTAGATGCATGGATGGGTGGATGGATGAATGAACAAAACAACAAACGAACCTACAAACCTCCTGACCAGTGGGAAGCCCATGTCTGCCATCTTGACTTCATACTCTGGACTCCAGGTGTCCAACCGTGCTCTCTCCTGATAGACCCCTCTCTTCAGAGTTCTTATTTTGCATTTCTTGTCAGATTCTTTCCTAAACCACCAGTCTCTCCTGCATCCTTCTTGTCAAGATCCTGCCTCAGTTTCCTAACTGATTCAAACAACTTTCCTCACGGCTTGTAACTTGCCTGCCTTGGTTCTGAGAGTTTGGCCTGCCCCAGGTCTTATGCTGCCTTGTGGTATGGTGGGGTAGTAGTAGTCTCGTTTCTGTAGAGTTTGGTGGTCAAGGGTGGCCCGTACCATCCGCTGCACCGCCCCTACGCCAGCTTCCCCAGGATCACCTTCATACACTCAAGGCCCCAGTCCCAGCACCTGCCGCGAAGCCTTGGGTCCTGGAAGTAGGCATTCAGGATCAGCAGGAGGGACTTTGTGAAGGGCAGACAGTGAGGATCCACTGAGCTTCTCTGAAGGGTCAGACACTGTGCTAGGTCCTGGGGGTACATCGGTGAGCTTGATAGACGTGATCCCCCTGCCCCCGTGCACCCCCTGCAGTCTCATCAGAGAAGAGGCTTTAAACATATTAATGCGGAAATCATGTACAAATGACTACGTAGGTGCAAACTGTATGTGCTGCAAAGGAATACAGCACAGGGTTCCAGAGGTGACAAGAAGGGGCCTGATTAATTGGGGGTAAGAAAGCCAGTTCTCTGAGGACGTCTGCTCATTCCTGAAAGACGATTTGGAGTTAACTGAGTAAATGGAAGAGGGACATTCTAGGCAGAGGGAACAGCACATACAAAGCCCTTGGGGTAGGACAGGGCTTGGTCCACGAGAGGAACCGGAAGGCTGGTGTGGCTGGGGCGGAGGGAGGTGGGGGACGGGCTCATGGTGCTGCAGCCAGCTGTGTCAGTCTGTCTGTCTGCCTGCCCACCTGCCTGCCTGCCTGCCTGCCTGCTTACCCGCCCGCCGACCTGTCCAATCAGTACGGCAGGAGTCTGGGTGAGCGAGAACGGCGGGTTAGCCTGGTAGTGCGGCCGTGGAGGGGAGAGCAGGTGGTGCGTCTGGGGCGCAGGTTCATCAGGGTTCCTGGGCACCGAGGTGGTGGTTCAGATGTGGACTCTGGAGTCAGCCCAGGTGGGAGCCCAGATCTGCCACTTGGTTCATAGTCATGTGACCTTTTATAACAGAATCTGTCATCCTGTCCAAGCCGCAGATTTCCCACCTCTAAAATAGGGCTGCTGCTTCATTTGTGGGGTTGTGAGCAGTAAATGGTTCTCCAGCACTCCTAGCCCGGGGCCTGGCCTCCTCTCTGGGTGGAAAGGATGCAGTGGGCTCGGCCTCTGTTCCCATTTGCTCAACCGGACAGGTGCATGCCACCTCGGGCACAGACGTGTGCCTCTGGATGGGAAGACGTGTGTAGTGTGTGTCCTGACACCCACACATGTGCACTTGTAGGCACATGGTGGCCCCCAGTCTCAGTTATCCTTCTCCAGCAGGGAGTCCGGAACCCGGTCACCCCCTCCTTTCTTCCAGGTGATTGCGTATTTGGGCACAAGTGTCTGTCCATCCCTCCTGGGCCGTGGGGTTTGATTGTGACTGGACGATGTGAATCGCGGTCTGCATGATGCTGAGCTGCAGTTTCCTCATCTGAAGATGCTGCCTCCCCCCGTCCCTGCCCCCCCGTCCCTGTCCCCCATCCCCACCCCCTCCTGCTCTCACCCTGAGGCTCACTCAAGGTGAAGGGGGCCAGATGTAGAAACAGTCGGTCAGCCACTAGGTAGCTGTTCAAATGGCAGCTGTCATGACGTACGTTTATGTGAGGAACGGTTTCCCCAGGCCTGTGGCACAGGAGTAATAACTCTTTCATTCCTGTGTTTAAAAAGACAGCCCTGTCCATTGGTGAGTAGGTGCTTGGGTGAGTTCTCTTAGCATCTCTAGAGCTTGAATTGTGCTGGCGTTAGGGGGGCGCCTGCATCACCTTAGTAAGTGTTCATCTGAACCGAGGCACTTAGGCCATTAAGGCTGCAGTGGTTTTGGGTTTTTTTTTCCCTCCTTGGTCTGGACTTTGAGAAGCCTCGGTCTCCTAATCAGAAGTCAGCTGTGGGAGCGGGTGGACTGGGATGGGGCTGCTGCTTTAAGTTTTGGATCTTTGTGCTACCCTCCCAAACACAGAAGAGCATTTTGAGTCCAACCTTTAAAGGTTATCTCCCCGTGCCGCCGGCAGACTCATCCCGGGAGGCTGTGAATTCCAGCTCCGTGCCAGACTTCCCCACTGAGTGAAATCCTGCCAGACTGCTCTGGCTGTCTGGAGCTGGAGGAGGCCGCTCAAGTTGGCGGCCACGTGGAGGCTGCTTTTTTCAGGGTCCAACAGAGCGGAGACTGTGAGATAGGACGCGGGTGCCGAGGGAGGAGCTCTCAGGAGGTCCCGGAGTGATGACCATCGGTGGCGTGACGGCCATCGCACTGCTCTGCATGACGACGGTGAGAGGACCAGCACACGGAGCGGTGGAGAGGAGGGGAGAGGAGGAGTCTCCCCTCTGGGTTGCGATGCTGCTGGTCTGTCCTGGCCTAGACAGCAGGGGGCAGCCTGGAGGTGGGGAGCCTGGGAAGACTTAAGAGGGAAGCCCGGTTTGAACCCTTCCATTACTAGGAGTTGCAGAAAGGAAAACAAGGTGCATTTTGCTGCACGTGATTTAGAGGACACTTGGTGCTGGACTGTGGATGTAACTGTGTCAAGTTACCAGGGGTGCCCCGGCCCTGCCCATTTTTACGTGAAGAAGGACATGCGAAACAGATACATGGGGCCACTGATAATAGTAGGCAGTTATACTTACTGAGCCTTTCATATACATAATTCTGGTCCCTTGCCAGCACCCTGTGAAGGGGAGTATTTTCATCTTTGTTTACAGATGGGTAAGCTGAGGTCAGAGAGGTGTAGTGACCTACCCGAGGTCACACAGCTAGTGAGTAGCAGGGATGAGCTGCAGAGCTCGGCCTGGATGACCTTCCAGCAATATGTTCTTTAAGAGATAAATGCTGCCTCTTTCTTAACCGAGTTTCCCTAAGAAAAAAAGGAGAGAGGTGTGAAATAAAGATGAGGAAGAGGATGGTAGACGGTGGTGACTGGGGGGAGGAGGAGGATGGGGATGGCTAACGAGGCTGAGGATGGTTGAGGATGGGGATGGCTGATGGGCTGATGGCGATGACTGAGGAGGACGGGGATGGTTGAGGATGGCAGCAGCTGTGGTTCCGGAGCTCTCGCCGTGTGCCAGACATTGTGCCAAGCTCTCTCCGTATTTTATCTGCTTAAACTCACGCCACCCTCCGATGGGAAAGTTCTAGTTACAGCTACAGGAATAAGAAGAGGCCCGTGTTTCCCTTGAATACCCCATCATATTAAGAAAGATTTGGAAATCTTTTCACTGTTAAGATTTTTTGTGCATTACAGCTGGTTTTCCAGTGCTCACAGTCAAGGGCCCGGCAGAGCCCGGGGAACAGAAAGCCCTAGTTAGTTCCCACACCTCTCCTTGACGAGATCTTTGCCTAGACTTCCTAAAAGTACAAAGTAGCTGCTTTTAATTTCCACCCCCGCCCCAGCCCTGACTTTTAGAAGTAGTGCCCATCACCTTGGACCTTTATTTTTCATGAAAAATAAAGCAATCGTAGCTGGCGTGGTCCTGCCATTTTTTTTTTTTTTTTTAAACACCGTGGGCTTGGGATTGGGGTGCAGATCCTACCTGTGTTATTTACCGGCTCCGTCCCTCGTCTGTGACGTGGAGCTCCTGACCACCTCGTGTGTAGGATTGAGGTTTAAGTGAGGTGTATAAGAAAGGGGCCAAGCTCGGTTTCTGGCACGTAGTGGATACTCATTAGCCCTGTGTCCTCTCCATGTCCCCGCCGCGCTGTCGCACCACAGCGCCCACCTTTAATGTATTTCCGTGCTTGCTGCTCTGCTGCCTCTCACTCTTTCTCCACAAGCACCGTCTTATTTTTCTGCTGTATCCTGCAGCCTAGCCCTGCACCTGTTGATAAACATTTATTAAATGGACGAACAGGCCAACATACGTATACGTGCACTGGGAAAGCAAGAATTTGTGTGGAGAGTCAAGGCATGTGGGCCAAAGATGGAGCTGGTGAGGTGGGCAGGGGCCTCGTGTGCCGGTGATGCATCATTTTCACTACCAAGGACACGCTCCACCGAGTGGCGCTCTCAGGCCTTCTCAGCTGTCGGCCAGAGGGTAGCGGGACCACAGGCGGTGCCTGTGTCTGAGTTAGAGCCTCACAGGTGGGACTGGAAAGTCTCCGCTTCAAAAGGAGGATGTGTACTGTACAAATTCCAGAAGCCAGTTTCTGTTCCCACGTGGCGGTGCATGACTTCCTCTTGTCAACCTCCGTCACAGGTAAGAGGCAGAGCCCTT